>NC_137357.1:7161491-7795834 GCF_965287045.1 Carcharhinus amblyrhynchos | reverse complement strand
GTCGTAATGGAATGGCCTATACTAGGACTTGGTGACTGATGAGGGTAGGGCAGTGAATGTTGTCGACATGGACTTCAGCAAGGCCTTTGACAAGGTCCCTCATGGCGGATTGGTGCAGAAGGTGACGTCGTATGGAATCAGAGGTGAGCTGGCAAGGTGGATACGAAACTGGTTGAGTCAAAGAAGACAGAGGGTAGTAGTGGAAGGCTACGTTTTTGAATGGAGGGCTGTGACAAGTGGTATTCCCCAGGGATCAGTGCTGGGACCTTTGCTGTTTGTAATATATATTTAAATGATTTGGAGGAAAATGTAACTGGTGGACGACACAAAGGTTGGTGGATTTGCGGATAGTGATGAGGACCAGAGGATACAGCGGAATATAGATCGATTGGAGACTTGAGCGGAGAGATGGCAGATGGAGTTTAATCCAGGCAAATGTGCGGTAATGCATTTTGGAAGGTCCAATACAGACAGGGCAATGAATGTTGTCTACATGGACTTCAGTTAAGGCCTTTGACAAGTTCCCTCATTGTGGACTGGTGCAGAAGGTGATGTCACATAGGATCAGAGGTGAGCTGGCAAGGTGGATACGAAACTGGCTTGGTCAAAGAAGACAGAGGCTAGCAGTGGAAGGGTACATTTTTGAATGGCAGAACCCTTAAGAGTATTGGGAAGCAAAGGGATCTCGGCAAACAGGTACACAGGTCACTGAAAGTGGCAATGCAGCTGGAGAAGGTAGTCAGGAAGGCATATGGCATACTTGCCTTTATTGGCCAGGGCAGTGAGTTTAAAAATTGCCAAGTCATGTTGTAGCTTTATAGAACCTTAGTTAGGCCGCACTTGGAATATCGTGTTCAATTCTGGTTGCCACACTACCAGAAGGATGTGGAGGCTTTGGAGAAGGTACAGAAAAGATTTACCAGAATGTTGCCTGGTATGGAGGGCATTCAATATGAGGAGAGGTTGGAGAAACTTGGTTTGTTCTCACTGGAACAACAGACGTTGAGGGGCGACCTGACAGAAGTCTATAAAATTATGAGAGGCATAGACAGAGTGGATAGTCAGAAGCTTTTTCCCAGGGTGCAAGAATCAATTACTAGGATGCATAGCTTTAAGGTGCGAGGGGCAAGGTTTAAAGGAGATGTATGAGGCATATTTTTTAACACAAGATAGTAGTGGGTGCCTGGAACTCATTGCCGGGGGAGGTAATGGAAGCGGTACGGTAGTGACTTTTAAGGGGCAGCTTGACAAGTACATAAATAGAAATGGGAAGAGAGGGATATGGTCCTTGGAAGGGTAGGGGGTTTTAATTAAGTCGAGCAGCATGGTCGGTGCAGACTTGGAGAACCAAAAGGCCTGTTCCTGTGCTGTAATTTTCTTTGTTCTTGTTCTTTTAGGACCTGACTATTTGTTGCCTCGATCATACATCCAGCCACAATGTCAGTGGAATCAGTGGCTAAGCCAACAGTTCCTTCCTAATTGCCCTTGAGAAAGTGGTGGTGAGCTGCCTTGTTGAACTGCTGCAGTCCGTATGATGTAAAAGAGGAATTTCTGAGGTTTTTTTTTAACCTAGCAACAGTGAAGGAACAGCAGTGATATAATTCCAAGTCAGTGTGGTGTGTGACTTGGAGGGGAACTTGCCGGAGGTGGTGTTCTCATGTATCTGCTGCCCTTGTCCTTCCAAGTAGAGGTCACATGTTTGAAAGGTACTACTGAAGGAGCCTTGGTGAGTTGTTGGAGTGTATCTTGAAGATGTACACGCTGCTGTCATTGTGTGTCACTGGTGGAGAAAGTGAACATTTAGGTGATGGCTTGATCCTGGATGCTATTGAGCTTCTTAAGTGCTGTTGGAACTACATTCATCCGGGCAAAAAGAGAATATTCCATCACACTTCTGACTCATTCCTTGCAGATACTCATGGGCACTGGAAAGTCAGGAGGTGACTTACTCATCAAAGCACTCTGGCCTCTGACCAGCTCTTGTAGCCGCAGTATTTATGCAAACATGCAGTTTCGGAGGAGGAGTAAGTTACTCATCCCTGACCCTGCTCTGCCATTCAATAAGATCATGGCTGATCTGATCATAATCTCATTATAATCACAACTCCATTTTCCCCACCTACCCCTGATACTCTTCCATCCCCTTGCTTATCAAAGATCTATCTACCTCTGCCATAAAAAGATTCAAAAACTCTGCTTCTACCACCTTTTTGTGGAAGTAACCTTCTGTGTCAAAGACATTTTTCTCATCTTAAGTTATAAAGGTATCCCCTTATTATTAAACAGTGACCCCCTAGATTCTCCCACAAGAGGAAACAGCTTTTCCACATCATCCCTGTCAAGACCCCTCAGGATCTTATATGTTTCAATCAAGTCAGCTATTATATGACTGGTCAGGTTCAGTTTCTGATTAATGGTAAACCCAGCAGTATGTTGATAGGAGGATTTAGTGATGTTAATGCCATTGAATGTCAAGGGGAGATGGTTAGATTTTCTTTTGTTGGAGATAGCCATTGCCTGGGTCTTACGTATTATGAATGTTACTTACTACTTATCAGTCCAATCCTGCAAGCTGTCCAGGCTTTGCTGCATATGGACAGCGAATGGGACTGAACATTGTGCAATCATCAATGAATATTCCCACTTCGGACCTGATGCTGGAGGAAAGGATGAAGCATCTGGAGGATCTTACTATCAAAACAATTCCTGCAGCAATATCCTGGAAATGAGATGATTTACCTCCAACAACCACAAACATCATACTTTGTCCTAGGTATGACTTCAGCCAATACTAAATTGAAATTCCTAATGGATAGAAGAGCATTGCAGAGTACCATTTAATATTGTTCAGTGATAGCAAATGATTGAATCAAAAACTATATTAGGACTTATTTTTGCACCTGATATAAAGGACAGTAGCCACCAACAAAAGGCATGTTCCAATGGTTCTTGTGGAGTCAGGAATTCAGAGCATCCCAGCTGCTCATCAATTGCTGCTTCATCACAGTTCTGGGGCTCTGTTTGGGTGATTGGCATTAGAAAAGCAGCTATGGTCTACTTTGTGTTGATATGAGTGTACTTCTTACTACATTGTTTTGTGTTTTAACCAGATAAGATCTTGGATTTCATGTCTTTTCCAGTTCTTGGCCTTCTCTGTTATGGGGGCAATTTTCTGGTCCCTCTTGCCACAGACACAAATCCCATTATGGTCGCTGACTCTTGGGATTTGCACCAGGGAGATCTCAGAATGAGAACTTCCTGGCAGCGAGAAAGTGAGCTGATTACTGTGAATGTAAATAGATTTAAATTACTTTACCTCCTAGGCTCCCCCACTGGCATGATGTCACGCCCGTAGGAATCACTACTGATTTCCAAAAAATGATCATGTCAGAAGTGTGTTTAGCACTCCAGGGTCACTGCTAGGTTGGCCCTGCTGGAGCAGGGTCTCTAGGGAACCCTACTTGGGGCTTCCCACTGTTGTGGGTGGGGCTTGTGCCTGCCTTGCAATCATGAGGGCGTAGGGGTAAAAACCTGCATTACAGTGGGGGCGCGATGCTCTAATGCCCCAATGCTGGCTACAGTGGGGGAGGGAATCTTCAACTTTAATTTGAGGGCACCCCAATCTCTATGGAGCCAGGCTTACCAGCATCTTTCGGCCCCATTGCTCAGGAATGACAGCGTGAAGCATGTCCACTGCTTTTATTTGACAAACTGTCAGTAGATATGGGGTGCGATTTCTGACCTCATTTAAAACCTATTAGTGAGGTCCGGATGCAATCATCTGGGTTCACTACCTCTCCTAACATGAAGACCTCGCTGGTGGGACCAGAGGCCATTAAAGCCTCCTGGGTGGTTGAAGACAGGATGGCTGTGCAAAAGAGCATTGCCAGCTTAGGACTGTGGCAGTGCCAACCTGGCACACTGGCACTGCCCACCAGGCATGCTGGCATTGTGCACCAGACATCGGGTAGGAACTGGGTAGTGCCAAGGAGGCAGGACCTGAGGAGACATGGCCTTACAGGGGCAGGGCCAGAAGGGGCAGAGCCAGACAAGGGAGTGAGTAGAGATCGGTAGGAAAGGAGGCAAGGAGGTAACTAGACTTTGGGAGGTGGGAGTTGGTGGTGGGACTGCCTCTTGTGGTCAAGGCTGCCAATCGGGGACCAGGGCTGCCAATCTGTCCTGGGTCGAGGCTGGCAATCAGGAGGCGGGGAGCATTAGGTGGGTGGTGATTGAGGGTTTCACTTCTACACTTACACATAGTATATGAGAGATCAGAGCGCATGCTAGCAGTGAGAAAGCAGCTTCCCTGGCGAGCTCAGGCTCTACCACACACGTCCCACTCCCACCTCCTACCAGTGTGAAACTCCTGACTGTAAAACAAAACTGGGAAAATTGATGGGGTAACTCGTTGAAAAAAAATGGAGTGAAACACTCTGGTTTTCAGACTTACATGATACTTCTAAATTTTGGGGGAAAGTTCCTCACATGAAGAGGAAACCTGCCTGCTTCTCTGGGAACAAAATGCTGGTTTTGCTTTTGGTTGACACTTTTGGTTGATTCACATATTTGCATTCTAAGTGCTCCTGTGAGTGTGAAAGTGGGAGTGTTTTCAATTGGAATTATCAGTGGCTGTGAGGTCAGGTTCACCCACCATAACATTTTAAATTTACATAGAGTGTGAAACACCCTTGCCAGCCCAGCTGTTCAGAGATCAGGTCCCTGACCACTGCACTGACGGACAGGCATCCCTTCCCCAACAGAAAAGGTGGTTCCCCCCAGCTGACCAGGGTAGCATTACCAAGCCCTTATCACAGAGGGGAATCCTCCCCCCATTATGAAAAGAATGGATAACTCCCAGAACCTTTGACTACACGATGACATTGAATGAAAACAACATTTTTCAAAGGAAAGCAAGGGACTCCAAATGATTTCCAAGCATTTGTGCTTTCTAAGAAGGCTCTGAGACTCGGAACAAGTGTAGTTTAAAGCAGCTGTGGAGAAGGGACCCCCTCCCCTCCACCCTGTGGAAGTGACTTCTCCTATCTGCCAGAGGACTTGCAACGGGGTCTTCCCACATCTGCAGCTTCCGACAGATAGAAAGGGGAATCATTTTTGTAGAATGGCGAGCTGCTGTGATTTGGAAGCCTGCCAGGTGTTCACTGGGCCTAGAGATTAAGTGACTAGGCCACTTCAAATTTTTCACAGTTCAAAGACCAGAATGAAGACTTCACTATGCTAAGAGTGATATTCAGAGCTAGAAGGGGAAGTCGAGCCACTAGACCCTCATCCCAGGTGAGAGTACTGAGGTCAATCCTCTGAACACAAGAAATAGAAGTAGGAGTAGGCCACCAGGACCTTCAAGCCTGCCTTGTCATTCAATAAGACCATGGTTGATCCCAACTTCTTTTCTGTGACATTTCCCCATTGCCTTCTATTCCTTGAACTATCAAATATTTATCCACCTCCATTTTGAGTATTTACAATGATTCAGTCTCCACTACCCTTTGGGGCAGAAAATTTCAGAGATCCACCACCCTCTGTGAGAAGAAGTTTCCACATACCTCTACAAGATAAACAGCTGGTCATTTTTTTTTAGAGACTCTCCCATTAGTGGAAACATCCCACCATCTACCCTGTCAAGCCCCCTGAGGATCTTAGGTAGAGTCATAGAGGTTTACAACGACCCTTCGGATCAACTTGTCTCTGCTGCTCTTCTTTTTTTAAACCTCTAAGCTAAACTCAATTGTTCACATCTGGCCCATATCCCTCTATACCCATCTTATCCATGTAACTGTCTAAATGCTTTTTAAAAGACAAAATTGTATCCACCTCTACTACTACCTCTGACAGTTTGTTCCAGACAATCACCACCCTCTATGTGAAAAAACTGCCCCTTGGACACTTTTGTATCTCTCCCTCTCACCTTAAACTATGCCCTCTAGTTTTAGATTCCCCTACCTTTGGGAAAAGATATTGACTATCTAGCTAATCTGTGCCCCTCATTATTTTATAGATCTCTATAAGATCACACCGCAGCCTCTTACATTCCAGAGGAAAAAGTCTCAGTTTATCCAGCCTCCCCTGAGAACACAAAGCATCAAGTCCCGGTAGCATCCTAGTAAATCTTATCTGCACTCTTTCTAGTTTAATAATATCCTTTCTATAATAGGGTGACCAGAACTGCACACAGTATTCCAAGTGTGGCCTTATCAATGTATCGTACAACTTCAACAAACGTCCCAACTCCTGTATTCAATGTTCCGACCAATGAAACCAAACATGCCGAATGCCTTCTTCAGCGCTCTGTCCATCTATGACTCCACTTTCAAGGAGCTATGAACATGTACCCCTAGATTTCTTTTGTTCTGTAACTCTCCCCAACACCCTTCCATTAATTGATTAAGTCCCGCCCTGGTTCAATCTACCAAAATGCATCACCTTGCTTTTGTCTAAATTAAAATCCCTCTGCCATTCGTCAGCCCACTGGCCCAATTGATCAAGATCCCATTGCAATCAACATAACTTTCTTCACTGTCCGCTATGCCACCAACCTTGGTGTCATCTACAAACTTACTAACAATGCCTCCTATATTCTCATCCAAATCATTAATAGAAATGACAAATAACAGTGGGAACAGCACTGATCCCTGAGGCACATCCCTCTAGGCCTCCAGTTTGAAAAACAACCCTCTATAACTACCCTCTGGCTTCTGTCAAGAAGGCCAATTTTGTATCCATTTAGATATCTCACCCTGGATCCTGTGAGACTTAACCTTATGCAACAGCCTACCATGCGGTACCTTGTCAAAGGCCTTGCTAAAATCCATGTAGACAATATCAACTGCACTGCCCTCATCTACCTTCTTGTTTACACTTTCAAAAAACTCAAATTTGTGAGACATCACAAAGCCATGCTGACTGTCTCTAATCAGTCCTCTAAATGCCTGTAGATCCTGTCTCTCAAAATACCTTCCAACAACTTACCCACCACAGATGAGAGGTTCACTGGCCTGTAGTTCCCAGGCTTTTCCCTGCAGCCCTTTTTAAACAAAGGCACAACATTTGCCAGTCTCCAATCTACAGGTACCTCACCCATGACGATCGATGATTCAAATATGTTTGAATTAGGTCACCTCTCACTAATTCCAAGGAATACAGACCTAGACTATTTAGTCTGTCTTGACAGGACAACCCTCTCACCCCAGAATTAGCCTGATGAATCTCCTTTGGACTGCCTTCAATGTTAGTACATCCTTTATAAAGTAAGCAGATCAGAAGTGTACACAGTATTCTAGATGAGGCCTCACTGACACCCTGTACAACTGCAACAAAATGTATTTTATCAGGGCACTTAGCTTCAGAGCTAAATTTCAGATGTGTCGTGACAGTGGTCATCCTTGACATCAAAGTAGCATTTGACTGAGTGTGACATCAAGGAGTCCGAACAAACCTGGAGTTAGAAGGAATAAGGGAAAAAAATCAGTCAGACTTAGCACAAAGGAAATGGTTGTGTTTGTTGGTGGCCAATTATTTCAGCATTGTAGGTGTTCCATCTCCAGATGCTTCATCAAAAGGTCAGTTCTTGTTGCCACGTTACAGGAAGGACATAACTGGAGAAGGTACAGAGGAGATTTACAACAATGCTGACAAAGCTTGAACATTGCAACTATGAGGAAAGATTGGATAGGCTAAGGTTGTTTTCCTTGGAACATGGAAGGTTGCGGGAAGACATAATTAAGGTGTACAAGATTATGAGGGGCTGAGTTAGAGTAGATGGAGATAACCTGTTTTTCTGAGCAGAGAGGTCAATTACCAGGGTACAGATTAAAGGTCATTGATAGAAAATTTGGAGGGGATATGAGAAGAAACTTCTTCACCCAAAGAGTGGTGGGTGTCTGGAATTTGCTGCTTGTTTGGTGGTGGAAGCAGAAACCCCAATTCATAAAAATTATAGAAGCAAAATACCTCAGATGCTTGAAATCTAAAATAAAAACAGAAAATGCTGGATAAAGTCAAGTTTGGCAGCCGTTGTGGAGAGAAACAAAGTTAACCTTTCTGGAGAATGGTCATCGTGACCCAAAACTTTAAATGCCTTTCTCATTTAAAAGGTATCTGTCAGGTGTTGGAAGGGAAGGTGAGATTAGAATGGACATTCTTTTTTGTTTTTCGACCTGCACTGACATGAATGGCACAGTGGTAAGCACTGCTGCCCCACAGTAGCAGGTATTCAGGTTCGGCGTTGACCTTGGGTGACTGTGCGTAGTTTGCATGTTCTACACGGATTTCCACCGGGTGCTCCCGCTTCCTCCCACAGTCTAAAAATGTGCAGGTTAGGTGCATTAGTAATACTAAATTGCTCCTTAGTGTTCCAAGATGTGCAGGTTAGGTGGATTGACTACATTATCAAGTCTCTCCTTTTAACTCAAACCATCAAGTCCTGAACAGCCATATAAATTTTTTGGTACTACAGCAGGTTATAGGCTTCGAATTTTGCAGTGAGTAAGTCACTTCCTGACCCCCCCCCCAAAACCTGTCCACCATCTGCAAGGCTCAAGCCAAAGATGTGATGGAATACTCATTGCCTTGATGATTGCAGCTCAAAAAATGCTCAAGAAGCTCACCAGGACAGCCCAGTTGATCAACAAGCCATCCACCATCAGGACTTGAAACTATATCATCATTTCTTCACTGTTGCTGTGTCAAAAGCCTGGAACTTTCTTTCTAACAGCATCGTGACTATTCCTACACAATATGCAATGCAATGTTCAAGAAGGTAGCTCACCATTATCTTTTCAAGGGTAATTACAAATGGACAACAAATTCTGGCTTTGCCAACAACTCCTCAATCCTATGAAATAATTTTTTTTAAATCAATTTGATGGATTGTATTAACAATGTGGTTACAATGCGGTGTGTGACTTAGAATAAAAATATAGAAAAACTTACATATATATGTAACACAATAAAATGTCCCAAGACACCTCACAGAAGTATTATTAAACAAAGTATGCCCCTGAGACACATAAAGAGATATTAGGTTAGATGCCTAAAAGCTTGGTCTAAACAACAGTCTTTAAGGAGTGAAATAAAGGAGGAAAGAAAGATGAAGAGATGTAAAAACGACATCCATTCCAGTGCTGAGAGTCTTACACAGCAGATGCTGTGAGAAATATCAGCATATACATTACATAAAAAGTATTTTCCATCCAAAACATATTCTGATGCTACATTGTTAATAAAAATCTGGCTTCAACGATAATGGACATATGTCATTTTTAAAGTCTTATTTTGCCCTGCATTAGCCATATTTTTGCATTTATCCTGCAGCACTGCCACTGATAATAGCCCAAAGTGATATTGTCAGTACAGTGATACTCAAGGCTCTGGAGACCTGGGGTGGAATTTTTACAAGATATTTTCTAGATATCTAGCCAGCGTGAAAATGGGAGAGTTTCTGATCCATTTTTTGAGTCCCTTTTATCTCCCAATCTTACATACTTAGACATTGAAAATGTGAACTAGACTATTTCTAGCTGCTAGAGGCAGTGGGCTGGACTTAATTTGCCAGCCAGCCCGCAGAGGAAGCTGTTGCCCATGCACGATTCCAACAGCAGAGGTCTGACAGACAGAGAGAGAACCGTCAGGCCCCTGCTGCAGCTGGCAGCCTGAGCAAACTCCCCGCCCCTGCAATCGTGGGAGCCTGCGGCCAATCATGAGCCCCAGCCCGCTTGAAATCTTGTAAGATTGCGAGAGCTGAGAAATCGGGTGTGATTCTGATTTCTTAGCTCTTGCGCAATTTACTGGTTCACTCCACCTATCGATGGGTGGGGTGAGCCAGTAAAATCCCAGCCGTGGTTTCCTTTGGGGCCTTGTGAATGCAGTCACACTGAAGAAATGGTATAGCTGGCTGCCATTTGTAATGTTGATTCAATTTTGTCCATCAGAAGACATACACAACAGCAATGCATGTTTATGCTCACTGGCTTGTCTCTACTTTCCCTAGCCATGTATCAGGGACTAGTAGCTCGTCACAATTGTCAATTTTCAAATAGCTACACATATGCATATGGCACAGTGATTTGTTTGTGGTGCAAATACACTACATAAACTTCTTACCAGCAACACTGGATTAAACCTTGAACATCTGGAAGCAATTCCTCGCCTGATAAATGTGATAGTTCCATATAGACCACCAAGTAGAAACTTGCCTTTCTTTCCTGCAAACCTAGCAGCAGCAATAAAACAAAGTCCTTTCCACATAAGGAGACATTATACGCCAATTGCACAAATACGTACATAGTGATATGATTGTAATTGTACATTCCAGTGTACCAAGTGAAGAATTTTCTGATCCTTCGCACTGGTGAGATCTTACAATCCTGTCAAAGGCAACCACACGAGGGCGAGTTCTCCAGAACTAAGTTTTCAAATCACAACTGAACTAAAGCCTTAACAAAACTACATTGAGGACTGAGTTGTCATTTAAGTTTTTCTTCATTGGTGCTTGGGTGAAAATTCTTCTACTCTGTTATTTTTAAAATCTAGACTGACACTTCAGTGCAGTACTGAGGCCGAGTTGCACTATCCGGAGATGCCTACCTTTGAACAAGATGTTAAACTGAGACTCTATCCCTTCCTGGTGTCCTGGTCAATATTTAACCCTTAATAAGCATCACCAAAGTAAATTATCTGGTGATTATCTTGTTATTTGTGGGAGCTTGCTGTGGGTAAATTGAGCGCCGTGTTTCTGACTTTATAGTGGTGACAATAATTAATTGACAAGAAATTGCTTTGGGACAGCCTGAAGTTGTGAAAACATTAAATAAGTGCAAGTTTTGATTTCTTTCTAATCTAAAGAATTGAGGGAACATTGAAATTTCACGATCAATGCAGCCTTTTCTTAGCATATCTACATAAGAAAGCAGAAGGTCACTAAATAATAATCTGAAACAGTAAGACAAAGCATCCATTGTCTCAAAAAATATTGCAGATTAACCTTTAGACTGAGTGATAATGGAAAATGTGGGAGTTAATTGTGGAAAACAGTGGGGATGATTTTGAACCTGCACTCTTTATCTGTGTGAATGGCAGCGCTTGCTCAAAATCCAGAAAGAGTGAATCACGCCAGCAAAATTCCAATCTTCCTGTGTAACATGCCACGGGACACAGAATGCTCATTTTAATATATTAGCATGATATTGGTGAGCACGCTCCAGGACTTCCCCCTCACCAGATATTCAGTGGGTGCTGGCGTGATGTCACACCATTTACAACAGCATTTCATAAGCATGAACCTGGGCTCTCGGGGGGCTTTGGATGTGAGCACTTAGGCAACCAGAATCCTCTGTCGTGTGCACTGCTCAAAGAGTGGACTCCAAGGAAACAGATAAGTTCAACTTAGGGCCAGGGGGTGAGGATCCCAGAAGCGCTGTTTTGGGGAGAGGTGTCAGGAGGGGTCATGTTGGGGCATCCCTTGCTTTAAAGAGGTTGTGAGGCAATTATGCAGGCAGAGCATCCTGTATCCTCAGGCTTGGTTTCCCGTCCATATCACAACTGATTTAGTGCTCGTCCTTAGTTGCGGCTGGCAATTGGGTGGGGGGGCTCAAAAACGAGGTTCAGCACTGGAGTGTCTGTGAGATACCCAGGTGTTGTCCATGACAGGCCAGGCCATAAGGGCAGAGTGGTGAGTTCAGGAATGTGGCTGCATCATTTCTCATGCGGCCTGAAGAGCCTTGCACTGAGGGGAGGATGACTGCAATGTCATTGGAACCCACACTCAGGCAGCGGTGTGAGGGGAGAAGTTGCCTGGCAATTCAAATCCAATTGTCACGGGTGCTTGCCTGTAATCATAGATGTCAATGGGTCATAGAAGGCTGCTCAGCTCTACGCCTCTTGTGACCTGGCAGAAACAGGGTGCTTTCTAGGAATGCGTTGGACATGCTAATTGCTGGCCTCACACAATTCACCTATGCCTTGTCTACCACAGGAGGAAGACATGTGACCGAACAGGCACTCCTCCCTTCCCTTAGTTGGTTATGCCAAAAAATGTTGTGTAACCAAGCAGCACAGCCATTAATTGGAGGTTACCTTTGAACGCTTTGCAAGTGTATGTCCCAAGCATTGACCTGTCATTCCCAGAAAGGCTGTAACATCACACAGATAATACTGATGTGAACCCCTCTGCAAGGCATGATGGTGTTGTTCATCATCATACACCCCAATCGAGGTCATGACAGGGTGTGTCAGGGTGCATACACTGGTAACTTGCAGCCACTCAACTGCTCTCTAACATGAAGGTTTCTCTGAGGAATAGGAGGCAGAGAGTGGGGGTTAATGGGTGCTATTCGGATTGGCGGTTGGTGACTAGTGGAGTGCCCCAGGGGTCGGTGCTGGGGCCTCAGCTATTTACCATTTATATAGATGATCTGGAGGAGGGAACCGAGTGTATGGTGTCGAAATTTGCTGATGACACCAAGATTGGTGGAATGGCAAATTGCGCAGAGGGTGAGGAGAGTCTGCAGAAGGATCTAGAGAGGCTGGGCGAATGGGCCAGGAACTGGCAAATGGAATTTAATGTTGGCAAGTGCGAGGTGGTCCACTTTGGTAGGAATAATGGTAGGAAGGACTATTACTTACGTGGCGAAAAACTGCAGCAGGCGATGGTGCAGAGGGACCTTGGGGTCCTTGTGCATGAGTTGCAAAAACCCAGCCTGCAGGTGCAGCAGGTGGTCAGGAAGGCTAATGGGATGCTGGCCTTCATAGCGAGGGGGGTTGAATATAAAAGTAGGGAGATCTTGCTGCAGCTGTATAGGGCATTGGTGAGGCCGCAGCTGGAGTACAGTGTGCAATTTTGGTCGCCGTACTTACGCAAGGATATTTTGGCCTTGGAGGGAGTGCAGAGGAGGTTTACTAGGCTGATACCGGAGTTGAGGGGGCTGAGCTATGAGGAGAGGCTGAATAAACTAGGCTTGTACTCGTTAGAGTTTAGAAGAATGAGGGGAGATCTCATTGAGACGTATAAGATGATGAATGGGATGGATAGGATAGAGGTGGAGAGACTCTTCCCGCTCAGAAAGGACAGTAGGACTAGGGGGCACAGCCTCAAGATAAAGGGGGGGAGGTTTAAAATGGAGTTGAGGAGGAACTTCTTCACTCAAAGGGTGGTGAATCTCTGGAATTCTCTGCCCGTTGAGGTGGTGGAGGCTGCCTCGCTAAATATTTTTAAGACGCGGGTTGATGGGTTTTTGATAAGCAAGGGGATTAAGGGTTATGGGGAGAGGGCGGGAATGTGGAACTGAGCCACGACAGATCAGCCATGATCTCATTGAATGGCGGGGCAGGCTCGAAGGGCTAGATGGCCTACTCCTGCTCCTATTTCTTCTGTTCTTATGTTCTTATGAGTGTGGGGAGTAACTTGGGCCTAGGGGGAATATGGGCATTTGATGCCTTTGAGACACTGGTAGATCCGCACATTGCATCCTACTGGAGTTGACAGAGACCAACCAATGTGGAGATGTTGTTATCGTGTCAGAGTGGAGGGTATGAGGAATGGTGTTGATGCACTGACTGAATGTGTTGCTCAAAATAATTCCAGAAGAATCAAGAGAGGAGAGTCAAGACTTTCTCCTGAAACCTTACAGTTAGTTCATTGCGGTTTTTTGTTCTTTAAAGTGCATGGTCGAAAGGATCATGGAGCCTATCAAGTGGGCTACCATACTTACTAGCGTTGATCAGCAGCAGAGACATAGGACCTGGCCAGATCCAGCACCCTGCAGAGGAGGGAGATTTTAGGCCTAACACTGTTCTGGGAGCAGCACCAAAATTGCATAGGTGTCAACCTAAAGTTTTCTGACTTTTGTCATCATACCTGCAGATGTTAAAGATACAGTGCCACAGAAGACCGCGTCTGTCCGAAAAGATGGTGGATCACCTCTGTCAAACCCTGGAAGAGCCGGTACCACATAGATTGGGGGGACACCCACGGGGTGTTGCCCTTAAACTCAAAAGTTGCTCTGAATTTCTATTAGAGTGGCTCATTCCAGGGCAGCACAGGTGACCTGTGTGGCATCTCTGAGTCAGCCACACACAAATTCATCTGGGAGGTTACAATTGCCCTTTGTGCGAGGGCTCACATGTATACCAACTTGGATTGGAACCAAGTGAGCCAAAGTGCCAAGGCCATGTGCTTCATTGCCTTAGCAGGCTTGTTTCAGGTGCAAGGTTTGATTGACTCACCCACAAGGTCCTGTGTGCACCAGGGTATCACACAGCACCATTCATGAACAACAAGGTCCATTTTCAAGCCTGCTGCTGACACCACCATCGTGATTTGGATCTCAAACAATGACGAATCAGAGTATAGCAGACAGAGAATCTGGTGAATTGTAAGCAACTACAAATGGTTGTGAACATACCTAAGTCCATCACGCACAGCAGCTTCCAATCCACTGACCCGTCTACACTTTCCACTGCCTCGGAAAAGCACCTAGTGTAATTAAGGACCCCACACATCCGGGACATCAGGAAAAAGATATAAAAGTCTGGGAACATGGACCAATCGACTCAAAAACAGATTCTCTTCTCTGCTGCCACGTATTAAACTGATCTTTCTTTACATCCAATCTGCAACACTATATTCTGCACCCTCTCCTTTTCTTCTCCCTTATGTACTCAATGAACGATATGTTTTCTCTGTATACCGCGCAAGAAACAATATATGTGACAATAACAAATCAAATCAAATTAAATCAAACAAGAGATCCCACTCTCTCAATGTGCAACTCATCTATGATCACACAATGCACTTCATGCACATGTATGCCTATTTTCCAGGCAGCATCCATGACAGCTACACATTGCGACACTCTCAGATCCCAGCTGTCTTTGAGGGAGAGTGGTGACTGGAAGGATGGCTCCTCGGGGACAAGAGGCACCCACTCAGGAGGTGGCTGATGACACCAATGTAGAGGCCACAAATGCCAGCGGAGGCCCATTACGATGAGGCTCACATTGCAACATGCATGCTGGTCGAGCATGTGATTGGCTGGCTGAACTGGTCAAGGGGTGTCCGACAATATCACCCTCAGAAGATCTCTGCATCATTATAGTCTGCTGTGTGCTCCACAACTTGGGGCTGCAGATGGGAGACTGCAGATGGGAGACCACCTGGACCTGGAGGAGATGAAGGAGTGCCACAGGTTGGAGGCCTGTTGCTCACAGGGAAGGGTTGTGAGATGGGTTGGAGATGCCCAGAGCTCGCTGGTTAGAGGGCCCTGGACTGTACACCTGTTGATCCTCTTCTGCTGGGGTTCCTAGAGACCTCTGTGCTCCTCCAGGTGAGAGAGGTGCAGCTGGGTGAGATCCAGAAGACTAGCCAACATATGGTGTTGACCCTCGTGGATTCCCACCAGTGCCTGAAACTTGCAGTTGAAATCCTGCACCGTGGAACTCACACTCTGCACCCTGAGCATTGGTTCAGACATCTCCTGCCATGGAGTGCATGCCCTGCACCAAGGTCTTCACTGTGGATGCCACCCTCACAGTGATCATCTCAATATGCTCAGTGACAACACCATCTTCTTGGACAGAATGCAATGGGACTCTCCCAATTGGCTTTGCACTCCAAAGAGGGCTGCTGTCATCTCAAGGTACTTGTGACTCTGCTTTCACAGTTCCAGCAGCTATGAGATGATCAGGCATAGGGGCACATCATCAGCAAGAGACTCAATGGAGTCTCGAGCTCCGGCATCCTTCTAAGTGTCGGTTCTCTGGGATGTCCCTGTCTCCGCCTGCTGTAGTTCATCAGCTGCAAGGTGCTCGCCAGTGAGTGACCCAGAAGCCTGCCTACTTATTGATCCCACCAGTGTGTGAGTATCTGCACTGGTGCTGGGTGCAAATGACAACTGTGGCACCTCTTCAATGGTGGAGTTAGAGAAGACCCTTCTGAGCTGCTGGAGTTTGGTGGTTTCAGGGGGCGTGAGGATGGCGAGGCCTGTTCCACTGGTCAGCCTGCAAGAGAAGGGACATGACATCAATGTGTTACAAGGGATACAGTGGGAACATTGATTACTCACTTGATGCTGAAGAAATGACAGCTTATGTGTCAAAGATTCTCACATTTTTCTGCTGTCCCCACTTCACCAGCAGCACAGGCATGCACTTGCTCCTCCCCAGCCAGGTTGAGGCTCGTTCCTCAAAACATGTGAAAGTTCTCAGCTCAGGCATGACTCTAGCTGCTGCGCCCACTCATGCCTGTTGTGGTTTGTCCTTCAGTAACACAGAGAGGAAGACTATAGGTAGGATAGGTAGGTGGGGGGGGGGGGGCGGGGGCACAACTGAAAAATTTGCATACAAATTTACATATTTCTGGGCTACTACTAGTGCCACATGCTAGTGAGAATAGGAAGATTAGGCAGATGAATGCATGGCTTGAGAACTGGTACAGTGGACAGGGATTTAGATTTTTAGATTACTGGGATCTTTTCTGGGGAAACGGTGACCTGTTCAAGAAGGACAGGTTACACCTGAACTGGACGGGGAATTAATATCCTGGCGGGGAGATATGTTTCGAGCCACTCAGGGGGTTTAAACTAATTTGGTAGAGGGGTGGGATGCAAAACAGTAGGGGGACAGAAGACAAGGTTGAAGACAGCACAGAAGTTAAAGAGAGCACATTAAGTAGTAAAGGCAATATCAATAATCCGAGTACTAGACAGATCAGGCAAGAGCAAGACAGACAGCAAGGGAAGTCCAGATTAAACTGCATTTATTTCAAGAGGCCTGACAGAAAGGCAGACAAACTCAGGGCATGGATGGGTTTGTGAGACTGGGATATTACAGCAATTACTGAAACATGGCTAAGGGAGGGACAGGACTGACAGCTCAATGTCCCAGGGTAAAGATGCCATAGGGAAGATAGAACAGGAGGTAAGAGAGGAGGGGGAGATTGCACTTTTGATTAGGGAAAACATCATGGCAGCACTGAGGGGATATATCCGAGGGTTCTGACACTGAGTCCATATGGGTAGAATTGAGAAATAAGAAGTTTGAAATCACTTCAATAGGGTTGTACTATAGGTCCCCAAATAGTCAGCCAGAAATTGAGGAGCAAATAGCTCCTCAGATTACAGATTGCTCCAAGAAAAATAGGGTGGTAATAGTCGGAGATTTTAACTTTCCCAACATTGACTGGGAGAGCCATAGCATTAAAGGGTTGGATGGAGATAAATTTATTGAGTGTATTCAGGAGGAATTTCTCATTCAATATATGGATGGCCATCTCGAGAGGGGACAAATCTTGACTTCCTCTTGAGAAATAAGGAAGGGTAGGTTACAGAAGTATTAATGAGGACTAGTGATCATAATAAGAATGATAGGTCTGGCCCAAAAGTTAAAATTCTAAATCAGGGCAAAGCTAATTTTGACAGTATCAGGCAGGAACTTTCAAAAGTTAATTGGGGGAGTCTGTGGGAAGGCAAAGGGATGTCTGGTAAGTGCAAGACTTTCAACACTGTGTTAACCAGGGTTCAAAGTAAGCACGTTCTTCTTAGAGCGAAGATCAAGGCTAGCAGAATTAGGGAACTCTGGATGACTTGGGATATTGAGGCCCTGATCAAGGAGATGGAGGCACATGACATGCATAGGCAGCCGTAGAGTTAGAAGATAAATCAGGAGGGCAAAAGAGGATACAAGATTGTTTTGGCAGATAAGGCAAATGAGAATCCAAAAAACTTCTACAAAAACATAAAGGCCAAACAAGTGACAAGGGAGAGAATAGGGCATCTTAAAGATCAACAAGGTGACCTATGTATGGATCCACAAGAGACGGGTGAGATCTTAAATTAATACTTCTCATCAGTATTTACTGTTGAGAAAAGCATGGGTGTCAGGGAACTTGGGGAAATAAATAGTTATGTCTTGAGGACTGTAATTTTACAGAGAAGGGGGTGCTGGAAGTCTTAAAATGCATCAAGGTAGATAAATTTCCAGGACCTGATGAAGCATTTTCCCAGGACATTCTGGCAGGGAGGAAATTGCAGGCCCCCTCGCAGCAATATTTGAATCATCGATTGTCACAGGTGAGGTGCCTGAAGATTGGAGAGTGGCAAATGTTGTGCCTTTGTTTAAAAAGGACTGCAGGAAAAAGCCCGAAAACTACAAGTCAGTGAGCCTCACATCTGTAGTGGGTAAGTTGGTGGAAGATATTTTGAGAGACAGGATCTACAGGCATTTAGAGACACAAGGACTGATTAGGGACAGTCAGCGAGGATTTGTGAGTGGAAAATCATGTCTCACAAATTTGATTGAGTTTTTGAAGGGGTCACCAAGAAGGTCGATGAGGACGATGCAGTTGATGTTGTCTACATGGAGTTTAGCAAGGCCTTTGACAATGTACCGCATGGTAGGTTTTTGTATAAGGTTAAATCTCATGGAATCCAGGATGAGGTAGCTAAATAGGTACAAAATTGACTTGATGACAGAAGCCAGAGGGTGGTTTTAGAGGGTTGTTTTTCAAACAGGCGGCCTGTGACCAGCTTTGTGCCTCAGGATTAGTGCTGGATCCACCATCATTTGCCATTTATATTAATGATTTATATGAGGATATAGGAGGCATGGTTAGTAAGTTTGCAGATGACACCAAGATTGATGACATAGTGGACAATAAATAAAGTTATCTCCGATTGCAATGGGATCTTGATCAGTTGGGCCAATGGGCTAACAAATGGCACAGGGAGTTTAATTTAGACAAATGAGAGGTGATACATTTTGGTAGATTGATTCAGGGCAGGACTTAGTTAATGGTAGGGAGTTTAAGAGAGTTACTGAACAAGGAGATCCAGGGGTACATGTTCACAGTTCCTTGAAAGTGGAGTCACTGGTGGACAGAGTGGTGAAAAGGCATTCTACATGCTTGGTTTTATTGGTCAGAACATTGAATACAGGAGTTGTGACATCTTGTTGAAGTTGTACAAGACATTTGTAAGGCCACACTTGGAATGCAGTGTATAGTTCTGATCACCCTATTACAGAAATGATATTATTAAACAAGAAAGAGTGTAGGAAAGATTTACTAAGATGCTACTGGGACTTGATGGTTTGAGTTATAAGGAGAGGCTTGATAGACTGGGACTTTTTTTTTCTCTGGAGCGTAGAAGGCTGAGGGGTGATGTTAGACAGGTTGATAAAATAATAAAGGCCATAGATCAGCTCGATAGTCAATATCTTTTCCCAAAGGTAGGGGTATCTAAAACTAGAGGGCATAGGTTTAAGATGAAGGAGAGAGATACAAAAGTGTCCAAAGGGGCAATTTTTTCACACAGAGAGTGGTGAGTGTCTGAAACAAGATACTAGAGGTATAGTAGATGCAGGTGCAATTTTGTCCTTTAAAAAGCATTAAGACAGTTATATGGGTAAGATGCCTATAGAGGGATAAGGGCCAAATGTCGGCAACTGGGACTAGTTTAGGGGTTTAAAAGAAAAGGGCAGCATGGACAAGTTGGGCTGAAGGGCCTTTTTCCATGCTGAAACCTCTATGACTAACACAAAGGTTGGCTGGGTAGTGGATAGTGTGGGGGATAGCTATAATCTACAAAATGATAGCAATTGTTGGTGGAGTGCGCAGTATCGTGGCAGATGGATTTCAACATAGAGAAGAGTGAGGTAATGCATTTAGGGAGGTCACACAGTTATAAAGAATATACAATAAATGGGAATATACTAAGAAATGTAGATTTAGTGAGAGGTCTTGCCATACAAGTACACAGGTCTGAAAGGCAGCAGTTCAAGTAGAAACGGTAGTAAAGAAGGCATATGAAATGCTGTCCTTCATTGGCAATGGTATAGAATATAAAAGTAAGGATATATGTTGGAATTGTATAAAACACTGATGAGGCTACGTTTAGAATATTATGTGCAGTTCTGGGCATCATATTACAGGAAGGATTGCGCTGGAGAGAGTGCAGAGGAGGCTTACAAGGATGTTGGCAGGGCTGGAAAAATGTAGCTATGAAGAGAAATTGGCTAGGTGGGATTGTTTTTCTTGGAACAAAGAAGACTGAGGGGTACTTGATAGAAGACATAGAGTGGACGAGATAAAATTGTATCCTTTGGTGGAGAATTCTAGAACCAGAGGACATAGATAAGTGAAACAGGTGTGGAGGGGACATGAGGAAGAACATTTTTATGCAAAGGGTGAGGGGGTATCTGAAATTCGATCTGAAAGTGAGCTGGTGGTGGAGGAAGCCACCCTAAATTCTTCTAAAGAGTACCTGGATCAGCACTTTAAATGCATACAAAATCTAGTCAGCTGTACTTATTTTCATATTTTGGAATATAATGTTTTGATGGAGTATATTTTGCTTTTTATCATAGTTTATTGTGAGGGTGGGATTAGACAGGCACCTTCGGCTGGTATGTACCAGATTGGCCAAATGGCTTTCTTCTGTGCTGTAACTTTTCTATGGTTCTGAATTTTGATATTTAAGATGGTGGTGAGGTGTGGAAGGTGTTGGGCTTGGGTGAGAGCTGGAGTGTGAGGAGTGTCAGGGGTAAGTTTTTCACTCAGGGGGTGGTGAGTGAGTGGAATCGGCTGCCGTCGATGGTGGTGGAGGCGAACTCGTTGGGGTCTTTTAAGAGACTTCTGGATGAGTACATGGGATTTAATGGGATTAAGGGTTATATATAGCCCTGGTATGTAGGGATGTGATCGGTGCAACTTGTGGGCCGAAGGGCCTGTTCATGCTGTAGTGTTCTATGTTCTACGTTTCTATAATAGCAGCCACTGGGGAAAAATGCTGGGCAGGATTTTATGGCCTTGTTCAAGCAAGGCTGGAAATTCCTGTCCAAGATCAATGGAGATTTCCATTCCTTCACCCGTTCAGATTCTGTCGTGGGTAAGTGGTATAGTTTCAGCCGATGATTATGGGAGGGAGGAGGAATCTGGTGCCTGTTGTTGGCAAAGGTCAAGGTGACTGAGTGAGAAAACGGATTGGCAGTGCCAGGGGTCTGGTGGGAGACTTGGGTGGTTCACTTACCCTTGTTGAGTGAAGGTCTTTCATCCTGTTCTGACAATTTTGTCCTATCCTCTTCTGGACAACACTGGACCAGGGCTGCCACTGCATTCCAGTTGGAGGTGGGGACCCTGCTGGATGGCTGTCTCCTGGAGCAGGGTAGAGGGTGTCCTGTCTTTGTTCCACTCCATCCAGCATCCTGGTGAGGACCCCCTCTGAAAAGCATAGTGCTGTCTTCTTGCCTACTACTCTCTGCAGTCACTGTGGAGCAAATGCTGGAGAGTTGTTTATATGGAGCTTCCCAGTGCTTGCAGCATTTAATTCATGCAGGGTGGACGAATCAGAAGGAACACAACATAGGAGTGGTATGATTCTTGTGGGCATAATAATTATTGCTAATGAGGCATTTAGCCTGAAAACATTCAGCCTGAAAACATGCTGGTGCCATTGTGAGAATCATTCTGTTTTTCACGTCGGAACCAACACTTTGCCATTTTGTGGTAAGATTTCGCCCAGCAGTGCTGTGTTTTAATGCTTTTTTTTAAAATGCTGGTTGCTGATTTAAGATAAAAAATTTCCTCAATCCAATAGACCAAAATTACACCAATATTCAAATCAGCTTCTCTGTCACTCTTACTGATGGTAATTTACACTAAAATTTTGAGGAGCATACTTGCATACACTGAAACATAAAAACATAAAATTATTAGAAGTCAACAGAAACAGCTAAGTGATTAGAATTTCAAATTAGGATTTCCAGATGCATGCTGATAGGTTCCAAATCTCATCCTCAATTGCAAAGGGCATAGCATCAGTGCATGTAAGTTTCGTGCCTGCGCAGACACAGCCGCACTGGTTGTTTTGGGTGTTACACTGTGGGAAGCTGTGGCTGTTTTGAGAAGGAAAGCACAGAAAGAGCCTGAGAAAGGGAATGCCCCGCGTACAATCTGAATGGGTATGCTCTCATAGTAGCCAAGATGACTGTGATCTACACGTTGTTTCTTAAGTGATCAGGAAGGCAATTACCTACTGGTATTATAAAAGAATAAAGAACAAAGAAAATTACAGCTCAGGAACAGACCCTTCATCCCTCCAAGACTGCACTGACCATTCTACCCAACTTAACCTCCGACCCTTCTGGGAACCATATCCCTCTATTCCCATCCTATTCATGTATTTGTCAATACGCCCCTTAAAAGTCACTATTCGATCTGCTTCCACTACCTCCCTGGCAGCGAGTACTGAGCACCCACCACCCCTCCATGTAAAAAATCGGCATTGCACATCTCCTTTAAACCTTGCCCCTCACACCTTAAACCTGTGCCCCCTAGTAATTGACTCTTCCACCCTGGGAAAATGCTCCTACTATTCATTCTGTCCATGCCTCTAATAATCTTCAATCAGGTCACCCCTCAACCTCTGTCGTCCCAGTGAAAACAAACCAAGTTTCTCCAATTTTTCCTCATAGCTAATGCCCTGCATACCAGACAACATCCTGGTAAAACTTTTCTGCACCCTTTCCAAAGTCTCCACATCCTTCTGGTAGTGTGGTGACCAGAGTTGAATACTATATTCCAAGTGTGGCCTAACTAAGGTTTGATAAAGCTACAACATGACTTGCCAATTTTTCAACTCAGTGCCCCAGCTGATGAAGGCAAGCATGCTGTATGCCTTCTTGACTACCTTCTCTACCTGCATTGCCACTTTCAGTGACCTGTGCACCTGTACACCTAGGTCCCTTTGCCTATCAACACTCTGAAGGGTTCTGCCATTTACTGTATATTTCCTATTTGTATTAGACCTACTTGTATCACTACTTGTATTCAACCTATTTGTATCACCAGACTATTCATCCAGAAACTCGGCAAATGTTCTGGGGACTTTGGTTCGAGTTCCACCACAGCAGATGGAGGAATTTGAATTCAATAAAAAATATTTGGAATTAAGAATCTGCTGATGACCACATTCGCTGATGTCCTTCAGCGAAGGAAATCTGCCATCCTTACCTGGTCTGGCCTACGTGTGACTCCAGAACCACAGCAATGTGATTGACTGTCAATTGCCCTCAGGCAATTCAGGATGGACAGTAAATGCTGGCCAGCCAGTAATGCCCAAGTCCCACCAAGGAATAAAATAAAATCATACATGACTGATTAGAGCTACAGTAGAAATATCCTTTTTTGTTTTCTCTGTATACTCTTTTTTTTGCTCCATAGCCATCTGCCCTCTTTGTTCTGTTGAAATGAGGTGAATTTGATACAAAATGTACTGGGCTGACAGTTTTCAATGTGTGAAAGAACAGAAACAACCAACTCACATTAAGTTTTCAAAAAATCCTTTTAGAATCTTAAATGGAACTTTTTTTTCAAAATTTAAGTTATCTATATACACAGGCACTGGAATTACAAATATTTTATAATCTTGAAGTGTAACCATGATTAGATATTTAGCAAGGCTTTACAGATGACATAAGTCTTGTTGAAATACATCATCATTTAATTTGTGGCACCATGGCAAAAATGATGTATCGCTTTTCAGCCTATCTTACCTGCCATGCAGGAAAGGTTTGACAAATACTTTTTCATGAAGACATTGCCCCTCTAATGAAAAGATCTGATACCAAATTAGATTATAATTTTACCATTGTGCTGTAGTCATCACTGACAATTTGAGAGTATCAGGTTTGTATCAGTAATATCAGGTTCCCATCTTTTAAGAATTGTCTTGCATAAGATAGAGGTTGGCCAGGATTCTCCTGTTTTCATTTTAAGTGCTCCTGTCAGTGGGAAAAACTAGAGTGTTTCCTGCTGGCATTAACAATGCATGTCAGGTGGGAATCTCCGAACTTTAGCATGTAAAAATATTCAAAACATTAAACACGCCAGTTACTCTGACTTTACAGAGATAGGGGTGCTCTTCCTAAAGGACATCCTGATCTCTGGGACGCAGGCCCCCACACAACCGAAATGGTGACCCTTGATGACCAGGGGAGCAGCCCCAACCCCTCAGCACAGAGGGCCACTCTACCCCTCATGGCTGAAAGAATGGGTCACCCTTGCAACATCATGCAGGCACTAGGGCAAACTGACTCCCACCCCTTTTCTTACCCCCCCCCAGGCCAGAGGCCCTCCCGCTACTCTGGCAAGAGACATTCTCCACAATTGGTTCCCACAGGCCCACTCACTTCTGGCACCCCTTCAGGTGCAGCCCATTAAAGCCCGCACTCTGGCAGTGCCAACAGTGCACTCTCGTACCACTGTGGCAGTGACATCCTGACAGTGGCACTTGGACTCGGAGTGAGGGGGAATGCATCACGGTTAAATGCATCTTGAGTGTTCACTACAATGTTTATAAGGATTGCACCTGGGGCACTGTTGGTTCTGTTATGAAAAACTTAGTGATTTCCGTCTTCTTGGACCAAATCTTACAACTCATTACTAATAATTTTTACCCCCAAGAGAATCATGCTGCTCTTGCAGTGAATCCCTCTGATTCACCTGCCCTGCAATGACTTAGCTACTGCAAGCATTGGGGAGCTCAATATAACCAGCTCCCAGTACTTATTCCACAATGATTGCAGGGCATGGCAGGCAAGAAGGCCACACCATGCTTTTTGGAAGGGACATTCACAAGGATGTTGGATGGAGCGGAGCAAAGATGGGATATCCTCTACCCCTGCTCCAGAAGACAGCCTTCCAGTAGAGTCACTATCCCTGCCTGGGATGCAGTGGTCAGTGCAAGCACTCCCCAGAAGAGGACAGGACTACAGTGCTGGAAGAAGATGAGTGATCAGTATATGCAACAATTTCTGTTGACAAATATGCAAATTTTATTCTAGCTACTCATACAATTTGGGGTTATTCGAATCTATGATGTTCATAACCAGGATGGAACAAGTGTAACCCAAGGAATGTGGTACCACAGACTGCCTGAGTTCATTTGTAGTTTTAAAATTTGTTGTTTGTACCAGAATTATGAATCTCAAAGCTCAGTTGAATGTCTTTTCAAAGGCAATTTAGAGTCATAGCAAGCTGATATCAATAATGACATTCCATAAAAAGAACATATAAAAATATCTGAAGATATTTGGTGAAGACATTTGAAACACTACAGGCAGAAGTGTGGCGTTGCATTTCCTTTATCTTTCAATGAATGTTGCAAAAAAAACATAACTAATGTTTTTTAGTGGTATTGCCAGCTGGCAAAGTATTTTGTAATATTTTATCATGCAAACAATAAGTAGCATGTTATGTCACCAACCATCACTGTCATGATTATGGCAATCTCCATTACCCATAATCCATTCTGCAGGGAACCACGTTGTTCAATCATGGCAATTGGCAAATAATCAGTAAACCCAAATTTTGGTCTTAAAATTCTGATTTAAACAAGCACAATACAAATGGCTCGAATGGTTTTTTTTGCATAAAGTGGTGCTCATCTATTGTAAAATGAGGGAGTTCTTTATGTAAGATAATCTTGCAAATTCCATCAGAAGAATCAGGAAACAGAAAATGGAGCATAGATAATGGAGATTCCATAGCATTAGATGAAAAGAAAAGTTCACATTCTTTCAGGTTTCAGCGATATTTTCTAATATTTGGAGTATGTATAAGTTAGTCATAAATATACATACATGTCGGTTGCAGAAATAAAGGTATGCACAGTGTAAACTTTGGGGATGTCATTAATCCGACCAGCCCAGCAAAAATTGGGTCACTGAGCAGTTAAGATCATCAAAATTATGTATCTGTCCTGGATTTCCCATAAGGTAACATTTAAGTAGTTTCAACTCATCCACTGAGCAAGCGCAAATAATATCTTCCCAAAACTCACAGGGTCCTTTTTCATTACATGCATACCATTTCCTGAGGATATCATCAAGATCTAACAGCAGTATTTGCTGGACACCTGAGCAGAAAGCAACAGTCAATTCCCTGCCAGTAAAGGAGCAATTGGATTTTTAGTAAATCTTTTTTGTGCTCTCCGTGCCCCACAAGCTATCTTAGGTTGCTCCTGCTGTGATCTTGAGCTACTGTCCCCTCCAAATTGTGAAGCCCCAGTGGGACAACACTGCAGCTAATTCTATGGATTACCCACTCCACAGAGGTCTGTCAATTAGTACCACTTCCTGGCAATGTCCCAGTTGAAAGTTGTTGAAAGCATTTATTTTTACACACACTTTTCCCATTTGAGGACTAGTGGAGAATGGTGGAAGGATTTCCAGGTGATTATTAGCTTATTGAACCACACCATGAATGCTTCTTCTATGGCCAACAAGTCTTGACATGGGACCTGAGCCCAGAGCTACTGGCTCAAAGATAGGGACGTTTTCATTGTGCCACAAGACCTCACATAGGCATTTAAATGAGTTCCAGGAGCACAGATAAAGCAGACATCATTTTTGCAAGAGTGGATGAGTTTTGAATTGTTATCTAAGCTTGTTTGTTGAAAATTGAACTCCATTTAATATTGGGATCTATGGGACTTAAATTAGATTCATCCTGAAAATGGCTGTGGAGAGTGTGCCTGAAGATATTAATGATTGCTGCATGCAGCCAGTGCTAGTTATGTAATTAATTGGTTGCTGAATAATGAAGGGAGGGGCTGATATTGCAAGTGCAAGGTGTGAGTTAAAGGCATTTGCACCTCTTCAAGCGGAGGTGCATTGTGGTTGTTCAGAGTAGTTCAGGAAGTCAAGTTTCTTTCACAGAAACTTACAGCACAGAAAAAAAGGCCATTGTGACTCTTTGAAGGTTAAGTCAAGCTTATATTTTAGTGGCATGGTGGTACAATAGTTAGCACTGTTGCCTCACAGTGCCAGGGACTGAGGTTCAATTCCAGCCTCGGGTCACTGTCCATGTGGACTTTGTCCTTTCTCCCCGTGTCTGTGGGTTTCCTCTCACAGTCCAAAGATGTGCAAGTTAGGTTGACTGGCTATGTTAAATTGACCCTAGTGTCGTAGGATTAGCAGAATAAATGTGTGGGGTTACAGGGATAGGGCCGAGATGGGATTGTGATTGGTATGAATTCAATGGGCCAAATGCCCTCCTTCTGTAATGTAAGGATTCTATGCTTCATCCCACACCTTAACTTTTTGTTTTGTAGCCTTGTAAGTCCCACATCCTCAAGCACCCATCCAACTCTCTTTTAAACCTGTTCATTCTAAATAGTTTACCCCACCTTTTGATCCCTTTCAGATCCCTTAAACTGTGAGGAAAAAATATTTTACTCTTCCCTTCAGATTTTTTGCCAATAATTATCAATCCTATAGCTATTGACCCACTCACCACAGGAATATTTTTGTCTCTGTCTACTCAATCAAAGTAAGAAGTCTCACAACATCAGGTTAAAGTCCAACAGATTTATTTGGTAGCAAAATCCACTAGCTTTCGGAGCACTGCTTCTTCGTCAGATAAGTGGGAGTTCTGTTCACAAACAGGAACAGTGAACAGAACTCCCACTTACCTGACGAAGGAGCATCACTCCGAAAGCTAGTGGATTTTGCTACCAAATAAACCCGTTGGACTTTAACCTGGTGTTGTGAGACTTCTTACATTGTTTATGCAGTCCAATGCTGGTATCGCCACATCATGGCTACTCAATCAAAACCGTAATCTGATAAAATTTTACATTTTGGTGGAACGTCACCATTTTTTTAAAAGTGTCAGGCTCAGATGGTGTGTACAAACCACTTCTCTCTCCAGATTTTGAGCCTCTATGGGTGGTC
The DNA here is from genome assembly GCF_965287045.1 of Carcharhinus amblyrhynchos. Lineage (NCBI taxonomy): Eukaryota > Metazoa > Chordata > Chondrichthyes > Carcharhiniformes > Carcharhinidae > Carcharhinus > Carcharhinus amblyrhynchos. Next base: position 7,768,096 of record NC_137357.1, on the reverse strand, counting down.
AGGGTTTACACTGTCATTCTGACACCACAGAGACATTGACAGAGTTCTTCTCACCACCCACTCTCTGCTATTCCTGCAAGTCTCAGTACCACCCCCGCTGACGTGGCATCGATGAGGCTTGAATAATCAGTAAGGGGGTTCACGTGGCGGGGAGCTGACTAATAATATTAAAATGTATTCAAATCTATTAAAATAAGGTTCTTGTCCTTTGTGATCTAATGACATCACTATCAAATCATATGACCAGCTCTTAAAGCAATCATGAAAACAAATTATTACATGGGAACAATAATATTCTAGTTACAGCAGAAACATCATTAATCAGTCTATGCAGTCAATAAGAAATTCAATCAGGAGGATGTCTATTCCTCTTTGGTTGAATATAACATTCTGGAATTTGGTTGTTCTTGACCCTAGTAGTATGATTTGGAACTTCAGTAGACTGTTCTTCTCTTGGAACTAATTTTGCATCATTTTCAAGTAGTATAGTAAGCAAAGGGCATGATCTTACAAAAAAATTTCTAAAGGCATGACCTTCCAACATCGTCCCACCTGACTCTCAGTGAGACAAGGTGATAAGATTGGGTAGGAGACGTAAAATCAGGTTTGCCCCTGGTTTTTCATCTCACCCGATTGTCCCAGCAGTATTTTGTCCATAAAATTGGTTTCACGCCCAGAAAGGGTGCAAAGCTGATTTAAATATTAGTGACACCATTTGAATGTCATTAATAAGTCCCGGATGCTATCGTCTGGGTTCACTTACCTTTACCACCTCGCCAGCTGAGATTCTCCCCAGTAAGAATCATGTATGGTCCCCACTAACTGCCATGCCTCCCACCTGCTCAATGAACATCGCCAACCCCAGCCCCCACTGATCACCACCCCTGCAGAATTCCCCCCCTCCATCTGCCGATCATCCCCATCTGTAGAGTTCCCTCTGCTGGTGGAGACCAGCTGTGATTCTCGCTGATGAGGAACACAAATGGTAAGCAGGTAAGTGCAAGTGAGCTCGGACTCACTAATGACATGTAAATTATGTCTGAAGTTTCTGGAAATAATAACAAATCAAATGTAGTTCTCAACTTTCTCTTTAAGAGTTGTAATGCAGGTGAACTTTGGGTCATCACATGAGTACTGTTTCTATAAGATGCCAAAAATCTATTCACATGATGTGATAATGAACCTTGCTCTTTTGAAGCTTTTAAAGAATGTTTCAAGAATTGTATTAATCTTTCAGCTAATCTGTTGGTTGAAGGATGACAAGATATGATTTTTATATGCTGAATACCATTTACTTTGAGATAATCCTTAAACTGTTGTGAAGTAAACGATGAACCATTATGGCTAATAAGCTGTTCCAGTTTACCATGTCTTGCAAAGGTTTCATCAAGTTTTCTAACGGTTTGTTCAGATGTAGTAGATCTTATGATAACAACTTTTAGCCAATTTGAGAATGCATCACTTATGACTAAGAACATTTAATCCTGAAAGAGACAAACAAAGTCTATGTGAGACTGTTGCCATTAGCACTTTAAACCATTCCCAAGGTGTAAAGGGACAATGGTAGTGTATTTCTAACGGTTTCAATAATGTAGCTAAGTTCAAAACAAATTTGCCATAATAATTCACTGATCCTAGAAAAGACCTCAATTGCATCACATTCATCAGACATGCTGCTTCTAGAATATCATCTTTTTACTATCAATAACTTAACCCAAATACTGAACTGATGCCTGGAAAAAGTCACACTTTTCTTTCTTGATATACAGACCATATGCTTGAAGATGTTCAAAATTATTTAAGTGTCCTTGTTCACTAGACCCTGTAATTAGATTTTCATTTAGGTAACATTGTACACCAAAGAGACTACTTAAAATCTGATCCATCGATCTTTGAAATAGGGCTGGTGTGAATATTATTCCAAAAGACAATCTTTTACAACAGAAAAGGAACATGAGTAATGATTGTAAGCAATGTTTGCAATTCATTGGCTATATTCATCTGTAAGTTTGCTTGTGAAAGATCAATTTTGCTGAATTTCTGACCACCTGATAACCCATTAATCTTCCATTGAAGGAAGCACATATTGATCAGTGCACAACACTGGATTTATGGTTGCTTTAAAATCATCACAAATATAAACTGAACCATCTGGTTTCAATGACAGATATGATGGGAGAAACACAGTCACTCATTGTAATTGGCTTCAATACACCAGTGTCATAAGTCATAGCAATTCTTTGACCTTAGGATGCATTGCATATGGCACTGTTCTCGCTTTGAGACTTTTTGGTTGACTATTATGGTTTATGAGTTTCACTTGAACTCTCTTTATTGAGCCCAGTTTCTCTTTTGCATTTAGCCAAAAGCTTCTGCAGGTCTGTTTTGACATCAACCAATCTATTCACAGTATTTCATTTAAGCTTTATCTTCTCCAACCATGATCTGAGAAGAACATAAGAAATAGGAGCAGGAGTAGGCCAACTAGCCCTTCGAGCCTGCCCCGCCATTCAATAAGATCACGGCTGATCTGTCGTGGCTCAGTTCCACATTCCCGCCCTCTCCCCATAACCCTTAATCCCCTCTCTTATCAAAAACGCATCAACCCGCGTCTTAAAAATATTTAGCGAGGTAGCCTCCGCCACTTCAACGGGCAGAGAATTCCAGAGATTCACCACCCTTTGAGTGAAGAAGTTCCTCCTCAACTCCGTTCTAAACTGCCCCCCCTTTATCTTGAGGCTGTGCCCCCTAGTCCTACTATCCTTTCTGAGCGGGAAGAGTCTCTCCACCTCTATCCTATCCATCCCATTCATCATCTTATACGTCTCAATGAGATCTCCCCTCATTCTTCTAAACTCTAACGAGTACAAGCCTAGTTTATTCAGCCTCTCCTCATAGCTCAATCCCCTCAACTCCGGTATCAGCCTAGTAAACCTCCTCTGCACTCCCTCCAGGGCCAAAATATCCTTGCGCAGGTGCGGCGCCCAAAACTGCACACAGTACTCCAGCTGCGGCCTCACCAATGCCCTATACAGCTGCAGCAAGACCTCCCTACTTTTATATTCAATCCCCCTCGCTATGAAGGCCTCTCCTCATAGCTCAACCCCCTCAGCGCTGGCATCAGCCTAGTAAACCTCCTCTGCACTCCCTCCAAGGCCAAAATTGGAAAATTACCACAAACCACATAAAGAGGCAACTCCGCTGTTTGTCCACTCAACTCCACATTGATTATGATGTAATCTTTTCATGGTATAATCTCTAACGTGGATATCCTTCAGATCACATCAGCAGGTTTTAAAGGAAGATGTTTCATCTTTTATTTGAGTGTACTGTTAGGAACTAAAGATACAGCAGCAATAGTGTCAACCTCCACCCTAATACATTCACTTAAATTCACAACCACCCAGAATCTATGTGGGGATAGAATGTTCAATTGGAGCTCTTTGTTATATCTCTTCTTCATAGTCATAATTCTTTTCTTCCATGTTGAAAATTCTTTTTGTAGAGTACAACTTGTCCTTCGTCTTGAAGGTATCCAGATTCTTCTTCTGAATATTCTTCTCAGGGAAAGCTGATCTAGCCCGATGAGCTGTTGCAATGTGACCCATTTTGCCACAATTCTTGCATTCACTATCCTTGCTCCAATATTCACTCATGGAATGGCCCATTTTGGCATATCTCTAGAGTGGTAGGACAGTAGAGGACCACGATATTTTTTGTTTTACATAAATGACTTGGACTTTGGAACACAAGATAAAATTTCAAAAACTGTCAATGATATTAAGCTGAGAAGAGTGACAAGCAGTGAGGGTAAAATGAATTGCCTGCAATAGGACAAGACAGGTTGGCAGAATAGTCAGTCAAGTGGCAGAGGAATTTATTACAGAGAGGTGTGGGGTCATGCATTTTAGTAAAAGTGCTTGAGAGAGACAGTACATAAGCAATGTACACAGTTCGAAAGAGTATGGAGGAACAAAAGGATCTGCAGGTGCATATGCATTGATCTTTAAAGGTAACAAAATGAGAGAATGGTTAACAATGCATTTGGAATCTTGGAATTTATTAACAGGCATTGGATAAGCTGAACCTTTTTAAAGCTCTGATAAGGTTCCAGCTTAGATTAATGCTGATCAACGAAAAATGTATTGATCCTTGAGAGGGCAGTTGTTATTTGGAATGTGGAGTGAGTAAGATTGCAATTAATACCTGTGTTCCCTGATGCCTGTCTGTGGAGTAAGTTCTTGAAGGTACCCCTCAGTACTAAAGAATCTAACACTGGTGTCAAGGGTTGGAGTGACTGGCGACTCGTAAGGTGAGGATCGGAACCTTCATCGCAGACCATCTGCCGAGATCCACAGTGCAGCGTATAAAGAAAACTCTTGGAGGATGAGTAGGACCATTGGGGTAAGAGACGTCAGTTGGATGAGTCGGACCATTGGGGTAAGAGACGTCAGTGAGTTGGATGGACTCGGGTGACATCAACAGGTGCAATCTGTCTCCATGACCGTCACTGGCATCAGTTGTTGCAGGGGGTGACCGTAGGAAGACTCAGTCGTTGCGCTCTTGGAATACCCAGCACTCGGGAAGAAGTGAACACAGGAGCCAGCGCAGGAGAAACAGACTCCAAGCCTAGGTTCAAAAGGTGGGAAAAACCCTGGCGCTGGCAAGACAAATGGCAGGAAAATTTGCTTTGATAGGCGCATTCGACGAAAAAGCCATGTCACGGACAGCCTACAACGAACGGTTCTGTATTTTTTGCAGCAGCAAATCAGGTGACGGACAATCTAATTGTGCATCCTAAGTTTACTGCAGCTGGAGAAACTGGCTGGGAAGCTATTCTATGAGTTGTGTATGATATTGGAGGGGGACTTCGTGCCAAAACCACTGCTGATTGCGGAGCGTTTCTATTTTTACAGGTGGGAACAGATGGAGGGCAAGACCATAACCAGATTTGTGGCTACCCTCAAAAGCCACACAGAGCATTGTGACTTCAGGGCTTTCTTGCAGGATGCGCTGCAGGACCAGCTTTTATGTGGCTGCCAACAAGAAACAATTCAGAGAAGACTACTGGCAGAGCCACAGCTGGATTTTAAGAATGCTTTTGAGATTGCAGTCTCCATAGAAAGGGCTACCAGGGAGGCAGCACACTTAGGTGTTAATGCGAGAATACATAAGGTGTCAAAGAGGCCAAAGAGTCAGTCACGGCCCAAGGAATGCTGCCATTGTGGTCGAGTGGGTCACACGGCATACAGTTGCTGGGCAAGGGAATATTAGTGCTCGAACTATCAGAAGACAGGCCACAATGCCTGAAACTGCAGAGCATCAGCGTCCCAGGAGAGTGTGAAGCTAAAGCAATCAGTATCCAAACCCAGGAGTAAGTGCTAATGTAGAGGAGGAGAAGGAGTCCATGGGGTCTGCAGATGAAACAGTGCAGACTGAGAAGACGCAGTTTAAACTAAACATTTTGTCTGTCAGATGTGAAACAGATCAATTCCAGGTGATGCCCAAAGTCGAAGAAAAATGAGTGAAAATGGAAATGGGAGTGGCAGTGTCATTGATCCTACAGTCAACATATAAGGAAACGTTGAATAATCTTCCCCTGAAGCCTGTGAATATCATTGAGGACATACACAGAACAATTGGTTTCTCTTAAGGGTTATGTCTCGACAAGGTAAAACTGCACCTACTGTGTATGTCATTAGGGTGATTTTCCCTTGCTGTTCAGACGATCCTGGCTGAAACAATTGAAATTGAACTGGGAAGTGATGAACAAATTAGTGGAGATGTTTGCGTCTGAATGATTTCTTGCAGAGATACAAGAAGGTGTTTAATAAAACCCTGAGTGAGATGAAAGGAGTGGAAATGAGCCTTTGTCTGAGGTTGGATGCATGCTCAAAGAACATGATGGCATGTTCAATGCCGTATGCGATTAGACCCAAGGAGGAAGCCGAATTTGAGAAATTAACAGGTTTGGGAGTTTTGGAACCAGTGGGCACAAGTGAGTGGGCCATGCCCATTGTCCCTGTCATGAAGCCCGATGGCTCATTGAGGCTTTGTGGCATTTTAAAGTCACGGTGAACCCAACTATTGTGTTGATCAATGTCCATTGCCCCTTATTAAAGACCTATTTAACGACCTTGCTGGTGATCAGAAATTTATCAAAATGGATTTCTCCCAAGCTTATCTGCAGTTGCGGGGTGGCTGAAGACTCACAGCCACCATTAACCATCATCACCCATAAAGGATTACTCCTTTACAAACAATTGGTTTATGAATCAGCCCCAGCCATTTTTCAAAGAACAACAGACCAGATATTGAATGTCTTCTTGGGGGTCCAAAGTTACTTGAATGAGATTCTGGAAACAGTTTCCACAGATGATGAACATTTGCAAAACATTGAAGATACGTTGAAGAGACTGCAGGAACATGGGCTACAGATCAGGAAAGCGAAGTATGAGTTTTTCAAGGACTTTGTTGAGTATTTTGATTTGATTTGATTTAATTTGATTTATTTTTGTCACGCGTATAAACATACAGTGATAAGTAATACTTTTTCTTGCGCCCTATACAAAGCACACCATTCATCGAGAAGGAAACAAGTGCAGAATGTAGTGTTACAGTCACAGCTGGGGTGTAGAGAAAGATCAACTTAAGTAAGTTAAGTCCATTCAAAAGTCTGACAGCAGCAGGGAAGAAGCTGTTCTTGAGTAAGTTGGTACGTGACCTCAGACTTTTATATCTTTTTTTCCTGATGGGAGAATGTCCGGGGTGCGTGGGGTCCTTAATTATGCTGGCTGCTTTGTCAAGGCAGCGGGAAGTGTAGACAGAATCAGTGAATGGAAGGCTTGTTTGCGTGATGGATTGGGCTACATTCACTATCTTTTGTAGTTCCTTGTGGTTAGGTCATGTTATCGACGGTGAAAGGTTGCATAAAGCACTGAAGAAGCTGGGAGTCATAATGAAGGTGCCAAGACTGGAAAACATATCCCATTTGAGGTCGTTTCTGGGAGTCAAACTATTGTGGCAAATTTGTGCCTTCCTGGTGACAGTAATGAAACCACTGCATTGGTTATTGATTAAGGGGCAGGTGTGGCAGTGGGCACCAGAGTGTGAGAAGGAGTTGAAAGAGTCTGGGATCCTTGTCCATTTTAACAAGAAGTTACCTCTGTGGCTGGCCTGTGACACTTTGCTATTTGGCACAGGAACAATGTTAACCCATTGTTATGGCAAATGGAGAAGATTGCATTTGCATATAGGTCAGTCCTTGAAATAAAAGTAAACTATGCGCAAGTAGAGAAGGATGCACTCAACATCATTTTTGGGGTTATCAAGTTTCACCACTATCTGAATGGCAGGAAGTTTGTCATACTGATGGACCACTGACCATCAGTAAGACAAACCTCACCGGCTCATCTGCAGATGTGGACATTGATATTATTGGGCCATTCATATGAAATCCACTACCATCAGTCGAATCAACATGCAAACATGGATGCATTATTCAGGCTGCCATTGCCTTATCGCATAAAGGTCCCGAACAAGGTTATCCATATCATTTACTTTTCACAAGATGATAAGGTACCGATTACAACTGCTAAGATAAAACAAGCTACAAGGATTCCATGTTGAGTCAAATAGTAGACCTTATCCTTAAGGACAAAACAAGCTGACAGAAGAATCTGAAACTGAAGTTATACCTAAGCCGGCAGTGGGAATTGTTGGTGCAGGACTGCAATTTGGAAAAGGGTATTCTCCCTTTCTTGAGGGGAAAAGGGTTGGAACAACTGCACCAAGGGCAGCCAGGTGTGGTGTGGATGAAAGAGGTGGCCCCTCATTATGTATGGTGGCCAAATGTTAATGCCAAGATTGAGGAGAAAGCAGGCTCGTTCGTATCATGTTCCAAAATTTGGAAGGCACCACCTGCGTCAACATTGCACCATGGGAATGGGCAAAGGAACCTTGGGAGCATGTCCACATGGATTGTGTGGAACCAGTGGAAGACAATATGTTACTGGTGTCCATGAAGCACACTTGAAGTGGCCGGAAGTGATATGTATGAAGTCGACAACCACAGATTCAACCTTTGAGAAGCTCGATGACATGTTTGCTTGGTTTGGTTGTCCAGACCGGGTTGTAAATGACAGTGGACCGCAATTTGTGTCGCGGGACTTTGGAAGTTTATTTAGTTATTACTGTCATAAATAGGCTTACGTTAACACTGCAGTGAAGTTATTGTGACAATTCTCTAGTCACCACACTCCGACACCTGTTCGAGTACACTGAGGGAGAATTTAGCATAGCCAGCATGTCTTTTGGATTGTCAGAGGAAACCGGAGCACCCAGAAGAAACCCATGCAGACACGAGGAAGATGTCCATTAACCCAAGGCTGAAATTGAACACCACCCCTCCCCCCACCTCCCGCCGCCAACTACTGTGAAGTAACAGTGCTAACCACTGTCTCACATGCCACCCCAGTGGAAGTACATGAAATTGCATGAATTCATCATGTTAAGTCCGCACCCTGTCACCCAGAGATGAATGGCTTGGGGGAGCATTTTGCATAGTCTGTTAAACATTCCTTGGAGGCTTCACAAGGGAGGGATCATTGACGCAAAGACTAAACTAGTTTTTGAATATGTACAGGAACTCTCCCCATGCAACAATTAAGTGCTGCCCGGTGGCACTGATGTTTGTGAGACAGTTGCACACAATGTTTGACTTACTGAGGCCTGATGAGACAAGACGAGTGGTGGACGGGAACCAGGAGGTGCCTATGAGCCATCAAGCTAAACATGCCAAGCTCAGGTCATTTCAGAAGGGCGAGTTGGTACTTGCTAGAAACTACTCTTCGGGGAGAAGTGGATTCCTGCCACAATTGTAGTAAAGACAGGGAAGTTGTCCTATACGGTGGAAACTTGGGACGAGTTAGTTTTGCATTGGCATGTGGACCAATTGCTGGCGGCTCCAGATCAGGGGATGGAGGCCCATCAACAATTTCAGAGGCATTCTGGATGGAGCTAGCGGAGGTACCAACAGAGGGAGGCATAGAATCAATAGCTCCTCCTTCTGCAGAAGAAATTGAGCGGGGCCGACATTGGCGACATTGTGCAAGAAAAAGGGTCACGGACGGTGGGTTCATCGAAACTACGGTCTCCAGAGAGGAATCTAAGGCCAGCCCTAGTTCCCAAGAAACAACCCTATGGGACTGTCATCACCCTGACAGATTGATCATGTCATTGTTATTGTTATGAGGGCTTGTTGTTTAGAGGGGAGGAGTGTTACAAATGTTGGAGCATAGTCCTTTTACAGGAACAAGCCAAGTGATCCTGAATGTGGTGTGTTCTGCAGAAACTGCCCTGAGAGGGCAGTTGTTGTTTGGAGTGTGGAGCAAGTGAGACTACAATAAATACTTGTGTTCCCTGATGCCTGTGTGTGGAGTGAATTCTTGAGGATACGCTGCAGTAAAGAATTTAACAGATTCATCCGTTTTCTTAGCTATTGAGCATCTCAGTACATTTCAGAATATTAAATTGCTGTTACTGTGGCAACAATTAAAGCTATTATAAAATGTTACAACATTTATGCTAATCCCTTACACCCAGTAAGATTAAATCCCTTTAATGTGCAGGCCAGCATGAATCTGTGGTCACTGAACCATGAATGTTGCATGACTGAAAAATTCAAATTTGACTTGCCATTTTAGGGGAATAAAAACTTTGATGTTTGATGAGTATTGTTTCACCAATAGTACTACTTTGCGATGTTCTCTTCAAAGTTTTAATCCTTTCACGCAAGGTGAGATCAGGAATATGGGTTTAAAAAATATATTAAACTGTTTGTACATCTTAAATCCGAATCCCAAACAATTGGTTATGTATGAATTTATAGATTTGACAAAGTCTGTTAAATGGAGAATAAAACATACTGCTGAATACACCCTGTTGCATTCAACTTAGCATTGCTTAAAATCATTTGCCTTGTGGAAACAAGATAAAGAATTGTGAAATACAAATTGATGACATCCTTATTATTTGATCAAGTGCACTCATGTATTCCTCACTTGAGTGCCAGGTAGCTCAGTTGGCTGGATGGTTGGTTCATGATACAAAGCTAAGCCAACAGAATAGGTTCAGTTGAGGTTACTGCCTGAGATGTTGTGATCCTCAAGTTAAAATCACCACCAGTCGGCTTACCCCCTCAAAGGGGAGAGCAGCGTATGATCATCTGGGAAAGCTTGATCAACTGTTCTTGCCAAGATGCAAGAACCATATTTGCAGGTGCTGTTGCCTCAACTTGGCTGGTGATAACTGTCTTCACATGGATCATGTCAGCAGAACCTGATCCAGTCCTGTAGCAACGACTGCCGTAATACTTGCAGTTACCACACACAGAAACTAACGATTCTGGCCAACTATGGATTCAAGGCCACTTGCACCTCATTGCAGATAATATTGATATTGTGCACCGGGACCAAGGTCAACGACACTCACAACCACATTATACAGCAAAACCTCGACTTCACCAGTCACCAGAAAAAGGCTGTTCAGTCCTTTGCATACTGACAAATGACTGCACACTGAGACTACTGTGTTGGAAAGATTGTGGTGCTTCTTTGGTTAAGCAATATTTTCACTCACTCCAATGGCCCTCTCTGATGACAGCTGATTGTCAGAAGTTGGGGGCTTTATTTTCTTTAAATACATTCCAAGTGCTAGGACTGGTTCCATCAAGACACATTCTATGTAAAGGATGGGCCAGTGGAGCTGACTAAGTTTTTTTTTAAGGCAATTTTTTTCATGATTGTGGCAATAAATTGATAGTCTCAGCATTGTTTTGCTACATGACAATTTAGCAGGCATTCCTATCATCTACTACTACCACAAAAGCCTAAAATGAAGGAAATACATCTCACATATTTCCCAGGATTTGCATTCCTTTGAAATGTCTTTCCATATTTAGGTTGGCACATCTTAGAAATTTCTCCTGCGACAGTACCTGAGTGGTAAAGCACCTTAGGGAAAAAAGGAGAATGTTCAGGGTATTCAGACTGCCCCCTGAAATGGACAACTTTAAACCACTCTTTCTTTGGAAAAATCAATTTTAGACCATTTGAAAGAATTTAGAAATATCAAATGTTTTTCTTGAGATAATTAGCTTAAAATTCAACCAGTGAAAACTGATAAAGCAGCTGGTTTCTCTGAATATTCGCTTGGATATTACAGTGACCAACAGCGGTTATTGATAAACTAGTGATACATTAACAGTGTATCAACTTTATGCTTTATGCTTCAACATTACTCTTTTTTGCTTTCTCATTTGCTTTATTGGAATATTCCTGAAAGAAGAGACATGTTGTCAAAGCTTTTTGTCTTGCACTCATCTGGACAGATTCATAGGAGTACCATCTGTAAAGACAACAACAATTTATACTCATGAGAAGAGTGAGATTGGTTGGCCAGCAGGCTCTGCTAAGTGCAACATTCAGAAACCAGACTCTACTTGCCAACCAATTGCATTCTCTTCTCATGCAGCAGGAATTGTTGTTCCCTTTATAGTTGGTAGTCTTGTGAATCTGTCCTGATAAGTGCAAGTTAATAAGCTTTGACACATTTTTTTTTAAACAACACTCAAATTATGTACTGCCAAATAACTATTTATTTGAATAGTTAAATGAATGGAAGTAATTTTAACCTTATTGTAAAATTTCAATTTGTAAAACATAACTTTTGAAGTAATTTTGCTTAGTCCAATAAAGTCATTCAGGATTGAGATGAGAAGCAAAATTTTCACTCAGAAGATGGTGATCATGTGGAATTCTCAACCAGACAAGGCTATGGAGACCAGGATTTCGAGACTTCATAGCATCAAGGGATATGGGGAGAGCACAGGAGAATGGTGTTGAAATAGTGGATCAGCCACTATCCTATTGTATAGTGGAGCAGGCTGAAAGGGCTAAATGATCTACTTCTGTTCCTATGTTCTATGTCTTTTCCCAACACTTCAAGAAAATATCCTGCTTATGCTACTGCAAAGTACTGAAGGGGTTCCTTCGATATTTGCCAGTGGAGCTATGCCGATTAAATTTTCTTACAAGCATTTTTTTTATTCTGACTGCAAGAATCATTTTTGCATGCATCCTAATATATTTGAAACTATGCATAATTCTGAAAAGGAATTCAGAAGATTCAGTGCAAATAATGTCAAAAAATGGAGGCTTCAGTTGTTCTTCAAATAGCAGTATGAAAATAGGCAAGGGAATGAGACTAAGTAATTACTCTTGAAGAGAGCTGGCACAGATGCAATGGCCCAAATGGCTTCATTCTGAGCTGTCATGACATACAAACGTACAAATTAGGAGCAGGAGTAAGCCATTCGGCCCTGTGAGCCTGCTCCATCATTCAATAAGACATGGTTGATCTAATTGGAACCTCAACTTTACATTCCTGCCTATCCCTATAGCCTTTTAAAAATCTACCCACCTCTGCCTTAAAAATATTCAAGGACTCTGCCTCCACCACCTTTTTAGGAAGAGAGTTCCAAAGATTCTCAACGCTCTGAGAGAAAAACATTTTTACTCATCTCTGTCCTTGCTGGACAACCCCTTATTTTTAAACAGCGGCCCCTCGTACTGGATTCTCCCATAACCACTACTACATGACCTTACTAAATATGCCACTAACATCTAGTGACAGAACATCAATAGTTTATCGAAATTGTCCAATTTAATGTTTAAAGTATCTATCAAATAGCTTTTTGGGCTTGTGACTCAATCGCTTGGGCTGTTAGTCAATCTAATGGTAATTTATTCTGGAACTAAAGTAAGTACTTGAATGTTCAAACAGAAAGTGGAAAAATATGTTCTTTCTATTTCTTCAGGAGCAGAAAATGAGTTTTTTTAAAGTAATTACCCTTAATGTTAATATTTTTTTGAAATGTAAATGTTTACTTCTTAGCGACAAAAATTCTACTTCACCACTAAGATGCATGTCACTTGTGCTATAGCAGTAAGTGAACATTTTGTACCTGTATTCAAGAACAAGGTAACAATAAACAACATTTTTCACTCCTGTATTTGCAGCAATAATAATCTAAAAAATAACCACCAGAAGAGCATACCAAAAGAGTATCCAGAGGCAAAATTACCACTCAGAAAATCAAACAAAAAGAGAATGTAGAGGCAGTAACTATCACCTGGAAGAGTGGGGGAAAAGAGGACCTGAGGCAGGAACCACCGCCTTGAAGAGCAGGGGAAAAGAGAACCCAGAGGGAGTAATTGCTGCAAACAGCAGATAAAACAAGGGTCTGAAGACAGTAACCACCACCTAGATGACTAGGCAAAAGGAGAATATGGAGGGAGTCAATAGCACTTATAAGAGTGGGCGAAAAGAGGACTTGGAAACTGTCAGTCACACCTAGGTCTACCTTTTATAGCCTCCAGTATTTGCTATTAACTTCAGTACAGGGAAGAAGCTGATTGATGATTAACTGGTAAGTTATTCTCATTATAATAGATAGTTTATAGAAGTTAAGGTATGGGACAACAGCTCGGCTGACTGGAATGTACTAAAAGTCATAGAGGTTTACAGCACGAAAACAGGCCCTTTGGCCCAACTTGTCCACGCCACCCTTTTTTTTTAAACCCCTAAGCTAATCCTAATTGTCCGCATTTGGCCCATATCCCTATATGCCCATTTTATCCATGTAACTATTTAAATGCTTTTTAAAAGACAAAATTTTACCCGCCTCTGCCACTACCTCTGGTAGCTTGTTCCAGATACTTACCACCCTCTGTCTGAAAAAATTGCCTCTCTGGACACTTTTGTATCTCCCCTCTCACCTTAACCCTATACCTTCTAGTTTTAGACTCCCCTATCTTTGGGAAAATATATTGACTATCCAGCTGATCTGTGCCCCTCATTATTTTGTAGACCTCTATAAGATCACCCCTCAACCTCCTACGTTCCAGAGAAATAAGTCCCAGTCTATCCAGCTTCTTCTTATAACTCAAATCATTGAGTCCAGTCGCATCCTAGTAAATCTTTTCTGCACTCTTTCTGGTTTAATAATATCCTTTCTATAATAGGGTGACCTGAACTGCACACATTATTCCAAGTGTGGCCTTACCAACGACTTGTACAACTTCAACAAGATGTCCCAGTTCCTGTATTTAGTGTTCTGACCGATGAAACCAAGGATGCCGAATGTCTTCTTCACCACTCTGTCCACCTGTGACTCCACTTTCAAGGAGCTATGAACATGTACCCCTGGATCGCTTTGTTCTGTAACTCTCCCCAAGTGGAATATAGGAATTCATGGATGCCCCATGTGTTCCAGACAAATTCAATTCATTTAATTACATTACCATTGCTGAATCCCACATTATCAACATTCTGGTGGTTAATATTGACAAGAAGCTGGATTGGACCACTGTGACTATAAATACTGTGACTGTAACAGCAAGTCAGAGGCTAGGAATTCTGCATGAGTACCTCATCTCCTGATTCCCCAAAGCCTATTAACCATCCATAAAGCATAAGTCAGGAGTGTGATGGGATATTCCCCATGTGCCTGGATGAATGCATTTCCAACAACACTCAACAATCTCAACACTATCCAAAATAAAGCATCTTGCTTGATTGGTCCCTCTTTCACAAACATTCAATCCCTCCATCACGATCAAATAGTGGCAGCAATGTTTATCATCGACAAGATGCATTGCAGGAAATCGCCAAGGTGAACAGACCTGTGAGGGATAAACAGGTCATTCTCAGGATGACAGACTGTTACTACTTGGGTACCACAAGAATCAGTAATGGGACCATAGCTGTTCACAATCTAGATAAATGATTTAGCTGTGGGGACCAAATGTAATTTCTTCAAATTTGTTGATGACACAAAATTGGGTGGGAGATGTAAGGAAGATGCAAGGAGGCTTTAAGAGGACCTGAACAAGGTGTGAGGGGGCAAAAACATGGCAAATAGAATAAAATATGAGTAAGTGTGAAATTATCTACTTTGACAGAAAAAACAGAAAGGCAGAGCACTTCTTGAATCACGAGCGGTTGGAAGTGGAGGTGTCCTTGTTCATGAGTCACTAAAATATAGCATACAAGTGCAGCAAGCAATTCAGAAGGCAAACTGAACGTTGGCCTTCATTGCAGGGAATTTGAATATAGGAATAAAGTTGTCATGTTGCAATTGTATAGAATCTTGATGAGACCACACGTTGAGTATTTTGTACAATTTTGGTCACTTTATCTAAGGAATGATATCCTTAACATTGAGGGAGTGCAACAGAAGCGCGCCAGACTAATCCCTGGGATGGTGGGGTTTTCTTATGAAGAGAGATTGAGAAAAATAGGCCTGTTTTCTTTCGATTTCAAGAATACTTCCTATAGGGCATGCCATTTTAGTTTTGGTTGAAGTTTATTTTATTTGTGTCACAAGTAGCTGACATTAACACTACAATGAAGGCTGTGAAGATCCCCTAGTCACCACACTCCAGCACCTGTCTAGGTACGCTGAGGGAGAATTTAGCATAGCCAATGCACCTAATCAGCACACCTTTTGGACTGTGGGAGGAAACTGGAGCACCCAGTGGAAACCCACGGAGACACAGGGACAATGTGCAGACTCCGCACTGACAGTGACCCAAACCAGGAATCAAACCCGGTCCCTGGTGACGTGAGGCAGCAGTGTTAACCACTCTGCCACCATGCTGCTGACAGAGTGGATGTGGACAGGATGGTTGAATTCTCCGGCCATTCTCCAGTAAGGTTCTCTGGTCCAGGTCGTGGGTTTCCTGGCCGTGTGGGGTGGCTTCCATAAGGACTTTAACGAGGTCCACAAGACCTGATACAAAAAGAACTCTCTGATTGAGGCAGTTAAGGCTGTCCAATCTGGGAGCCCTGCAGAGATATATATGATGCAGAATGTTGGGGTTACCAGCACTCAGGATGTATACTCTAAACCAAGAAGTACCTGTCTGTGTTTTACGATGTATTGTAAATAAACCTGGATTTGGTGAAGGGACATCGGCCTCGTGGGAGTTATTTCAGTGGCGGAGGTAAAGCACGATTCTGAAGGAACTCTCTCACAACAATTAGCGTAAGTGTGGTAGGCCATTCTTATGTATCATGCCTTTGTTTGGGACAGTACGGTTGGTTGACCCAGATGTTGAGGACTGGCCCAATATGTGGAACACATGCATTATTTTTTCAGACAAAAATATAGCAGACGAAAATTCTCCTGACTCCTACTGAGCTTCAGCATTTGCTGTCATTCAGAGTTTAATTTTCCCTCAGGCACCTGATTCTAAAACCTTTCAAGAATTGATTATTTAGAGAATAGTACAATCCCAAGCCTCCTCTGATTCTGAGCTTTACTCAGCAGCCAGAGAGCCAGGAAAATCAGTTATGAATTTCTTAACTAGGTTAAGACAACTAGCAGAAGCATGTGAATTTGATTTAACTCTAAATGAGATGCTTAGAGACCATCTGGTATGCGAGATTAATAAAGTAACTATTCAAAAATGCCTATCAGCTGAAACTCAACTGGACTTCAAACAGGCATTACAGCTGGCTTTATCATTGGAATACACTACAAGTGGAGCATATGAATTGCAAAGTATCCCAATGGAAGTGGACAGCCATGCCAGTTCAACTGAGCTTGGAGTCCACCACTTGAACTCAGGCAATTACATAGCATCACTCAGGAGACATCCAGATACACGTAATTCCAGGTCTGCTCAACCTCAGTGCAAAGCCAAAATGCAACCAAACAATCACAAATTCTTCAGAATCCCACCAGGTTGTGCTTTGTGATGGTTGCCAATATGCAGAATCAAAACAGCAAAGGAGCCGTATGAGTCCTAGATTTAGAAAAACAACTTGTAGGCTGGTATCCAGGAGAGTTCACAGCCTGGAAGGTCAACCTACATCTGATTTAGAGTAACTAAATTGGATAGCAAAGTCCAAATCAGACTCAATCAAGATACATGTATAGTTAAATGGACATCTGGTATTCATGGAGATCAATACAGGTGCGGCAATATTGGTGGTTGAAGAATCAGTGTTCTGTAAAATTTGCTCTGGATGCCAACCGTTAATGTTAACCAAGACCTCAGCAAGGCTGACAACCTATACAAGCAACTTTTGCAAATTGTGGGTACAACTGCTGTCCCTGTCTCCTATGAAAGGCAACTAGTTTGGTTACCCATTATTGTAGTGGAAAACTCAGGCCCAAACCTAATAGTTGTGAAAGATCCATCTGGATTGACTCAATATTTTTCAGGTAAAGAATGGCCACCTTTGAGAAGTCCTGCTTAAATACACTGATGTTTTCCAGTAAGGCCTAGCAACGATCAAAGGAGCCAAGACAACCTTACATGTTGACCAGAAAGCGATTCTGCGATTTTGCAAAGCCCACCCATTATCATTTGCCTTATGGAAAACTGGAATCTGGAAGGGACCACCAAAGCAGTCCAATTGGATAAATGGGCAGCACTGGTCATACCGGTTTCAGTCCACCGTTCCAGGGATTAACAACAGTAAACCATTTCTCGCAGCTGGGTAAATACCCGATCACTTGGATCAAGGACTTATAATGTGAATTTGGTAGGAGAATGCTCCTTTTCAAAACTTTATATGAGTCTTGCATTCTTACAATTACAGTTACACGAGAACTCCCAAAGATATTCAACCAATCATACTCATAAAGGCATATACCAATACACTGGATTGTCATTTGGAGTATTGTCAGCCTGTGCAATTTTCTAGTGAACAATGGAGAACATCTTACAAGACCTACCTCAGGTTGCTATTTACCTGGATGATATTCTCATAACAGAAAAAACAAATCTGGAACACCTAGAGAATGTTGAAGAAATCCTAAGTCGGCTTTCCAAGGCATGCATACGCCTAAGAAAGGAGAAATTGTATCCCGAGTCCCCAAGTGACCTATCTGACAACAGAGTTGACAAATCTGGTCTTCACGCTTTGGAAGACAAGGTGCAGGCGATCAAAGGCACCCTGGCTCCCACATCCATCCTGGAACTAAAATAATTTCTGGTATTGGTCACGTATTATGGGAAATTTATACCCAACCCTGCCTTCATCCTGGCCCCATTACACCAACTTCAGCTATGGGAGTGGGTTTCCAGTCAATCCTTGGCTTTCAGTGAAGTAAAGCAATAGCTTTCCTTGACAAATGTGGCTCATTACAATCTCAGAAAAGAAGTACAACTGACCTGTGATGCATCCCCGTATGGAATCGGAGTGGTATTGGCACACAGGTGGCCAAACGGAAATGAATGCCCAATTCCGTATTCTTCTAAGGCCTTGGCTATTGTGGAATGAAAAAGAAGGGTTGACGGTGATATTAAGAAATTCCACCAGTACCTGAATAGGTGAAAATTCATCAGTATCATGGACTACAAGCCTCGGACTGCGAGAAAAGGACAAGCCAGTGCCACCAGTAGCATAGGCAAAAATCACCAGTGGGCTTTATTACCGGCCGCCTACAATTATTAATTGGCCAAGTAGCCAATACAGGTATTTTGAGTTGACTACTGTTAGCACACACCTCAACAGTGGTAACCCCGAACAGACAGCGATGACAATGAACTTTTAGGAAACTCTCCCAGTGGCAGCAAATAATATTCAGCTGTGGATGCAAAAAGACCCAGTCCTCACAAAATTAAAACAGTTACCATTGACAGGGGAAACAGAAAGGTTATTACAGCCCACATTTCATCCATACTGGAGCTGGAGAGAGTAGCTGACCATGGAAGATGGCATACGCCTATGGGCTCCAGAGTTGTCATTGCGAGCCAAGGTTGTTGTCCATTCGTGGCCGAACTTTACTATGGCTACCCAGGAGTGACAAAAATGAAAATGCTTGCAAGAGGCTATGTTTGGTGGCCAGGAATGGTTACGGACATAGCTTTGCTCGTGGATCAGTGTCAGCAATGCCAACAAGGGCAAAAGCTATCATCAGCAGTTCCTCTGCGCCCTTGGGGATGGCTGAGAAGGCTGGGAACTTTGCTACACAGACTGCCAGTCCGTTCATGAGTTCAATATTCCTTGTAACGGTAGATGTCCACTCAAAATGGATGAACATACACAGGGCGAATTCATCAAACATAAGAATGACAGTGGAGAAAGTTCACACCTCTTTTGTGACACATGGGATCTCAGAGTTGCTGGTTTCTGACAGTGGACCGCCCTTTACCAGCCAGGAATTTGTTTATTTTATGAAGTCGAATGGAATTCAAAATATCACCTATCATCCAACAGCCTGGCAGAAAGAGCAATCCAAGCATTAAAAGCAAGTTTAAAGAAACAACCCGCAACCTCCTTGGACACCAAACTGTCCAGATTCCTCTTTAATTTCAAAACGACCACTCCCATGCAACTACCGGAATAGCCCCAGCAGAATTGCTCATGTACACATGACACCATACCAGGTTGAACCAGATCTTCCCAAACTGGGTGGAGAAAGAAAAGGCTCACAACAACACCATCTGGAAGAAACCTCTAAAAGCAGGCAATAGGGTGTTATTAAAGAATAATGGGAATGGCCCCGTGACTCAAGGGCAGGACTGGATTCCTACAAAGTCTGAGTGGGAGATACCATCCTAGGAAAACACCTAGACTATTTAAAAACATTTAAGCCCCGAGCCATTCTGGAACAATCCATATCGAGCATAACGGAAGCCTCGGAAAAACATTCTCTGTCTCTGGTCATGGGAACCTCCAAGTCCAAAATGGACACAGCCGACTTAGCCTCGTCAACTCCCTTCTCACCCAATGAAGAGAACGAACCCATACCTTGAAGTTCGAGACGAAGGAGGTGAGCTCTGGTCTGCTACAACCCGTCTGCTTCCATTGCAGAGCTGGAGGAACCAGAACTAGCAAGAGGTTCATAGGCAAACAACTCGCCGAGGATCCTCAGACCTTGATGGGGAAGGATGTAATGACTTTAACAAGTTCTAAGTTAGAATATGAGCTCCCTGACTGAGGTAGTTAATGCTGACCAATCCGGAAGCTCTGTAGTGGTATAGATTGTGGAATGCCAGGGTCACTGGTACTCAGGGCATATACTCTATACTGGAAAGTACCTGTTCTTGTGTTACTAACTATTGTAAATAAATCTGAATTTGATGAAAGGACACCAGCCTCATGGGATTTATTTCAGCTTCAATGGGAATTCCCATTGACAGTGGCAGAATCAGAAGATCCCATTGTCACCGCCTCCTGCCGTCAAGAAAAACGCTGAGGGGAGGCCAGAGAATCTCACCCCATGTTTCCTCTGACTGGTGAGTTTAGAAGTAGTGGACACTGTTGCAGAATAAGGGGCAGACTACTTAGGACTCAGATGAGGAGGAATTTCTTCAGTGTGACTTGTCTGCAGTTGGTATATCTTGCTTGAACATGGCCTCGTGTTTGCCAATGCTCATCAGTAAAAAGCAGAAAAAGCTAACATAATTTATGATTGATAGCCTTCACCAGTAACTCATAGCTACACAACAAACAAATTAAAAATTACCTATTATTCTATTTTTTTATTTACCAGGGCTGTCCCATGAATTAGGACCATTAAGATCACTGCAATCTTCCCTTGTTGATGAATTATCAACTATTAACTAATTACTTTGTATTGCCCTTCCAAAACACATTTTCCCTGAATTTTTAATATGGTTTCTGAAGAAGGGGATAGTTGGTAAAATGATTTTGCTTCTGTGCTGGACTCAATGCTATAATCAGGTAGGAAATTTAAGAGAATATTACACAATTGTACTCCCAAATTGAGAGCCTCATCACTGGAAGTGAATATCTGAAATTCATGAAATTAATGAACAAATAATAGTGGGAGCATTTGCCCAAGTTACTAAATCACGTCAAGCTCCACATTAGAAGCACGATTTCTTAATATATTTAGTTTGCATCATTCTGAGGTAAATTTCTGGAATTCTCTAAAAATCACTGGGGGTAAATGGTGTGGTATCTAGGTAATCAAAAAAAAAGTTTAAATAGTGGTACATTTCCACTTCATTTTCCAAAGGGACCTACAGTTACTGGTTGTCACATTCATACCTTCGCTATGTATGAGTCTTCCTTGTGACATTCTTTTATATGTTTAAAATGTGTTGGTAGAGCAGGTGAAACAATTGTGTCTATTTGTTTATACATTAAATGAACTTGTGTGTATTATGTTAAATTATCTTTTCATAAATTAGATAAATCTAACATCGTTCAGGTAGTGTATTTTGCACCACATATTGAAAACATTTGATGAAGCAAAAGTTTGAATAATATCCAGCTCCAGTGGTCATGGTCATGTCATGTCTTTTGCTTCCAGACATTTCTCCAATATTACTACTCATGTCTAGTGGTTCGATGCGTATTGTTCTAAAAGCCATTACACAAGGAACTGATTAAATCAATTCACAAAGTCTAAGTGCATTCCAGTGTGAAGAACACAAATCATCTGGTGCACATGTTGAATATAGCTTGCAGGATAATTGATAGATACTTAGAACATTATACAAACCAATGTATGAGTGCAGTGCAAAGATAGACATTTGTTACAGAAGCTGAGAAGTCCTGATTCAAAACAGATCATATCCCATATGGTGACACTTGTTAGATAAAACTATCCACTCAAATGCTTGTACCTCTCTCACATTTATATGTTCAAATAGTTGAGTTATTTTAGACATATGGAGGCAAATTCGGTCAGGACAGTGATGCTAAATTACCTAACACAGTTTTGTCAGATATTTAGGAAACAAAACAACACATTTTAAGGGTTCTGTAGAATCCATTTAATGTTCACAGTGCAGAAGGGGCCATTTGGTCCATCGAGTCTGCACTGACTTTCTGTCAGAGTAGCTTATCCAGGCCCTCTTTCCCGACCTACTCTTGTAACTCTGCACATTTCCCATGGCTAATCCATCTAACCTATCTTTGGACACTACGGGGCAATTTGTCATGGCCAATCCAACTAACCCGCACATCTTTCGACAGTAGGAGGAAACCGAACACCCATAGGAAACATATGTAGACAAAGGGAAAACATGCAAACTCTACACAATCAGCAAAGGTCATGTCTCTGGTGCTTTCGTGTAGCAGTGCTAACCACTGTGCTACCATGCCACCCTGGCACTGCTGCCAGCAGGTTGCCCTAATGGCTTTGAGGATAAATGTACTAGTCAAGTGTACAAAACAATGAGATTCAAAGTTTACTCTGTGCTTATGATAAGGTAGGCTAAATGACCATGGTTCAGAAAAGTGGTAGAAAATCTGACAGAGTTGCACTTCTGATCATTATATAGTGATCTGTATTGGGTAAAAATGGGACAAGGCTCAACCTCATTTACAAATATTGTGGCAATAGTTGCTACTTAAACCTGCAGCCTGACTGTATGAATAGCTTTAAAATGTAGGTTTGGAGGAGAATGCAAAGGATCTGCTGAACAGTAAAAGTAACAAATGATGAAGAGAGTGAACAAAGACATTTGTTGAACATAATTCAGAAAAAGCAGAGAGACTGGATAGGGCACAACATAAGAGGAAACAGGCGGATAAAAACGGTTATGAAGAGAAGATTTCTCGAAGCTGAAGAAGAAGAAAAAGATGGCTTGAAATCTGAAGGAATTTTTTGGCAAATGAATGGAATAGAAAGATATGGAAAGCCTCCCTTGAGTCAAGGATCTGCCTTTAGGAGGAACACACATGACGATGATGATAAATGAATAAAGCCTATAGGACCCTAACCCAGAATAAGGCATCTCTGTCAGGGTTCTGGGAGGTGGGAGTGATGAAAAACTTTCAGCACAATTGGAGAATCAAAATCTAAATCTTCCACTCCTAAATAATTGTTTTATGTGATAGTCCATAGTGACAGTTTAATCAGTATCTTATATTGTTCAAGTTCATTCATGAATCCTTTATTCTCCTGTGCACAGGGAACTTCAGATTTGAACAATTAATTTTTACTAGAGAAATTCATGTACAAGTCGTGTGTCAAAATAGGCGCCACGGAATACGTGTATTCAATGTAACATCACTCTAAATATTGAACTGACGGGGCAGCTGGTATCAATGGGAGTATATTCATCACTATCTTTTTGGGTTGTGGGAAGGGAAACCCCAACATCCTAAAACTCCAGGCCATAAAGTATATATGAAAAAGTGGGTTGGCTGGGGTAGTTTAAATGGGGACCGGTGGAAAGGTTGAGGGTTATAGAGAGAGAATTTCACAAAGTGTGTAGAATGTCTGTGAATAAGTTGCAGAGTGGTGATATTGAGAGGAGCAGAAAATGCCAGTATTGGAGGGAAAGGGTGAATGGCAATTATAGGAGTGAGAGGTGAGGCCATGTAGGCAAGTAAATATCAGGATGTAAATTTTATTCACTGGGTGATCCAGAAGCCAGTATATGTCACCAAGGGCAGGAGCATTGGGCAACTGAGATCTGATGTGAGGCCTTTACAGAATTGTGTGTGGGTAGCAGAGTTTGAAATCAAACAAGTTTATAGAGGATGGTGAATGACAGACCAGGCAGAAGAGTATTCCAGTCATCAAGGTTAAAAGTGACAAATGCAAAAATTATGATTTCAGGATTAAAGGGACAGAGTTAGGGGTAGAGATGAGCAATATATTTTTTTCTTTCATGGGATGTGGGCGTCACTGGTTAGGCCAGCATTTGATGTATAGGTGTGATGCTGGTGTACCTTTAAGAAATTAAAAAAAAATCTTCTCTGCAATTTGTAAGCAGTTTTTTTATATTGTTGCTGAGTTGTCTGCTAGAAGTGCTTTTTATTGTTGCTTCAATGGTTTAAATAGGTTTTATTTATTTTTAATCTGGGCCTCATGCACTGACTCAATTTGTAAGCAGTTTTTTTATATTGTTGCTGAGTTGTCTGCTAGAAGTGCTTTTTATTGTTGCTTCAATGGTTTAAATAGGTTTTATTTATTTTTAATCTGGGCCTCATGCACTGACTTGGGAATTTGTGACTGGGGTGGCAGATCATGTGTTCTTTACAGTTTTTTTCCATCATGAATTCAAGGTTTCATTTTCAGTTTAGCTGCTGACTGCTCCTTAGTTAGAAGGTTTGGATATCAAGCTATAAAGCAGAGCTTCTCTCTCCATGGGATTGTAAATTCTGCTTGCTACCTGGAAGCGGGTCACCTGGCCTTTCTGGAGTGAAAATTCTGTTGTTGGTGGTTTGCTAACTCATAACTAGAGTCTCTCCCACTCTCTCTCTCTGCCTGGTTTTGTGAAGCTGTTCTGACTTCAAGTTTGTCTGTGTATCAAGAGAACTGCAGTATCCAGCCAAGGGACTAAGTTCCAGCATTATGTGAGCATTCACATTTTCTGTGCTAAACCTGTGGCAGGAGTTTTGTTTATGGGATTTGTTTGGTTGGAACAGTACATAGCTGTTAAGGTTCACACAGCATCTTGGTTGTTTTTTTACTTGTTTGTAATTGGTAAAAGTTATTGCTAATTCTCTTTCTATACATGTTAACTGTATTCTTTAATAAACTTTTGACAAAAGCTCCTTAGTGGGTCATTTGAATCATTCCGAAGTGAAACATCTCATGCTTCCCCCAGCCAAATTCAAATTGCAAAACTTATGATCCAGGAAGACTTCATAAACCACTTTGGAGTTTTTGACCTGAATTATAATATTGGCCATTCATCCCTAATTTAGCTGGGAAAGTGGTGATGAGCCACCTTTTTAAACAGCTGTAGTCCATGTGGTCGAGGTTATTAGAATCAGAAACTAGCAAATGGAAACCATTGCACAGGTGGACACATGCTCTGTATAAACTACGAACCAATAATAAAGTGGTATTTTATGAAACAAATCTTACTGTATTTTATTTGGTGATCTTGGCTCACAAAATTGGTTACTATTTCATTGAAAAATGCAAATTTAACTGAGCAAAGATAACATTAGGTGGATAACCACTGGTAGGAAAGGTGTGGGATCCTTGGTGAAGGAAAGTAGACCCTATGGCTAACTTAACAATTGTACACAGGAGAACTTTCTTTTGGAAAATGTTACAGGTGATTGAACCTGTTCTTTTTAGCATTTTCACATGTTATAAATGATATTGAGAAATTTCAGCTAATGGGGTAATTTAGTAGTTTTGACTTTTGAAAATCCTGAAATCCAATTCGTTTTAAGGAGAAATACAAGGTAACACAAGGTAAGATTGTCATAGACATCTCTACAAATAGTTCACTCACAGTTAATTGACATGTTTTAATTGGAAATGGAAGACTATTTTGATATATTTGAGCAAGTATAAAGAGAAAAAAATTGTTGAGTGAAAACTTCATGGAGGTTTTCATAGAAAATGGCATTCTCAACCTGCAAACCATCTCCTACATATAGAACAAATAGGAACATACGCCAAGGAGGAGGCCATTCACTCCCTTGAGCCAGTTCCACCATTCTGTTGAAGCATGGCTGATTTGGATTTTAACACCATCCATCTACATTGCTTCCATAATACTTGCCCAACAAAAATACTGCTTATTAGGAGAGAAAGCTCAGATTTCCACAATCCTGTGCGTGGAAGAAGTGCTTTCTAACATCACCATTGAACTCGCTACTTCTAATTTTAAGGTTATGTGCCATTGTTAGCACTCTCCCTAAAGAGACTATCTTATCAAATCCTTTGATCATCTTCAACACCTCTATCAGATTATCCTTATCATCTATACTCGAGGGAACACTAACCTATTCTGTATAACCTGTCAACTCCTGTAGAACCAGTGTCATTCTGGTACATCTGTGCTGCAGCCCTTCCTAGGCCAATATTAAGTCAATTAAAGAGTAAACATTGATAATGTGTTCAATACTGTCTTAAAGTCCCCAGTAACGCCGAAGACAATGAAGTTCTGATGTTAGTTGACTAATGATAAAGGCAAAAAATTAAATATTATACAATCTAATTACAGAAGTTACTTTTGTTTGATATGCTGCAATAACTTTCGTTTTGCTAATGTTTTGTATTTTGAGGACAATCTTTCCATTATTCAACAAGGTCTACTATTAATTAACAGGTTACCTTTATTATTACAACTCATGGCAACTTGCCGAATAACTCCTGATTCCTGTCTCTTCACAGTATTGTATTTTTATTCAAAGTGAGCATCGCTGGCAAGGCCAGCATTTATTGCCCATCCCTAATTATCCTTGATAAAAAAGTGGTGGTGAACCATCTTGAATTGCTGCAGTGTATGTGATATAGATACACCAGAGTGCTGTATCCAAGGAATAATTGTGAACACTGAGTGATCTGTCATAACTTTATTTATAATACAAGTAAATGTGAAGGCTAATAAGTTGAGATAGAAGAACTGTGCAATTGTCATTTTCATTGAAAATCAGTAGTTTTTTTTCAATCTTTCAGGAATGTGGGCATTGCTAGCTCGGCCAGAATTTATTACTCTTCCGGAATTTCCCTTGAGAAGGAGCAGGTGAGTCAGTCCATGTGGTTGAGGAATACCCACAGTATTGTTAGAAAGGGAGTTACAAGATTTTGACCCAGTGACTGAAGGAACAGCAATACGGATATAAGCCAAGATGGTGTATGGCTTGCAGTGGAAATTGCAGGTGATGGTCTTCCCATGCATTTGCTGCCTTTTCCTTCAAAGTGGTTGAGGTTGCAGTTTTGGAAGGCTATCCACGGAGCCTTGGTGAATTGCTGCAGTGCATCTTGTATATGGTACACACTGCTGCCACTGTGAGTCAGTGGTGGAGGAAGTGAATGTTTGTGGAAGGGCTGCCAATCAAGCAGGCTATCTTGTCCTGGGTAGTATTGGACTTCTTGAGTGTTGGAACTGTATTCATCAAAGCAACTTGCCACAGAGTTTCCAGCCTCTGACTTGCTCTTGTAGCCACAGTATTTGTATAGCTGGTCCAGTTCAGTTTCTCGATAATGGTCCCAAAATGTTGAAAGTGGGGGATTCAGGATAAGTAATACTTTGAATGTCATGGGGAGATAGTTGGATTCTGTTGTCGGAGATGGTCATTGCCTGACACTTGTGAAGCATGAATTTTTACTTGCCACTTATCAGCCCAAACCTGAATGTCGTCCATCTCTCAACTTCTTTTCGGCACCAGCCGCTTCAGTATCTGAGGAGTTGCGAATGGTGCTGAACATTGTTCATTGAAAATTGCACAATCATCAGCTTTGTTCAAATAAAGCCTTCTTAATGCATAACCCTCAACAGATATAGTGGGTAACTTCTTTGTGGGTCCACATGTTTCTTATAATCAAGTTATCATTTTAGAACTGCAGTTGATGAAACTATTTCAATCTGCAAGCTCTTCAGCAGAAAGGAATCTATGGCATTTGCTTGAAAATACAGGGCAGAATCTGAACAGAAAATGATTTAAAATAATTTTATTTTTGTAACATACAGGGGTATTTGATGCAGAAAAATGTTGTCTTTTGTAGAATAAAATAATGATATATAACTAAAAATTAAACCAGGTTCAAACATATTAGTGCATTGATCCTTTGCCCTTTTTTTTGAATGCATAAAAAGGGCTGAACCTTACGGGTTATCCCTGTTTTTCACTTTGTTAAATTATTTTCATTTTCCCTGTGACAAAATTATGATTTAATCAACTGTATTTTAAATTAGAGACACAAGGTGAACTTCCACTGTGTACATTTTAGCGCAATTGAAAGTTTTTTTTAGAAACTTATCTCTCACCTCAGACTTAATGGAAAAGAATAACATGACTCGATTATTCATTGACAAGCAACAAAAGAACACCTGTTGAAATAGGATACCGGAGGCTCTGACAAATATTTCTTTTAAAAAAATGGAATTCAAATGGAAGTTTCCAGCTGCAAAATGAAGGTGCTTCTCTTTTCGAGAAAAATCCACTCTCAGAGTAGTATGATTCTTTTTCTCATTTGATCAAAATAAACTATCTATTATTAGTGCGCCTCCTGTACGGTCCTTGAGCTACATTCCCTGATATGATGACTCACGGATGACGTGTGCAGAAATACTGTTTGTAAACCTCAAACCCATGTGCGTGCAACCAGCATGACTTGCCAAGACTGCCTGCCAAACAGCAAGCATGCCATCTCTCTAACCTTTCCACAGGGCCTCTTAACCACGTGAGTGTCAGAGCGAAACAGAATTTCAGTACCAGCAGTAAAAGCCAGGAATTATTTGTGTGCAGCTACCACTTGCTTCTCCAATTTAATCTCATTCGTAAGTTGTTCTTCGACTTCAAAATTTTGCAAAATTCACAATATTCGTATCTAATTTATAAGTAGAAACTTAAATTTGTTTTAGTGTATGATGCAATTGCCATCAATATTGTTCGTATACCTCTACAGTGAGATCCAAGTTGCCTGCCAGCCTAAGGCTTCAGCATTTCACAAATATTTATTGATTTCAGACAACTAAATAGAAAATACAGCACTTTATCATCAAAGAAAGATAACCAAATAAAGACAATTGCTGGCAGATTATTGAGTAACGTTTACATGCAAATCTCAAAATATATTAATGATTGATTCATTAACTTTGTCTGTCAGTTACTTCCTTTAAAATAATAGACCAAGACAAACACGACCCTTGAAAATTATAGCGAGATTATTTTTGGGACAACCAACCTTTGAGCAAATGTATCATATAATACACAACTAGCGACTGACTCATGAACAGATTAAGTGCCTTGTTAATTTAAGCATTAAAGAATGTATGATGTACATTATAAAACACTCCAGCTATAAATCAAAAGGTTTAAATACAGACTTATTCTGTTATTTGTATAAATTTGAAATTCTTATTTAAAGAGTAGGGGTAACAATAGAACAGTACTTCATAGGGGAATTGCTTAAGAAATCAAGCAACTGCAGCAGAGTGCCCCTCCAGACAGCCCCTTTCTATAATTACATTACCTAAAAAAATGCATCTGTTAACTCTTTAAGTACAGGTGGAATTTTCAGTTCCATCAAACAGTAAAACAAAATCCCAGCGGATGACATTTCAGCTCAGAACACAACCCTTTGCGCTTTTTATTTGTTAAATTTTGAAATCATTGAAAGCTTTGTCGTATTCTCATTTAAGAGGAACATCAACCTGTGGCTGCAAGGTGCAAAGTAAGTTCAGCATTTATAAGGTTAACAGCCTGTTAAAGCATAACCTTGGCACATCTCCCCACGCTGAACAAAAACATCCACTAGATCTTAAAGGAACAAAAAAAGCACCATGGCATATTTGAAAAAGTAACTGAGATGCATTATAACACTAACTTTGTACAGAGGTTGTTAATTAGCAAATTTAAATTCTGTCTGGTACATAGATTTGAAACTTTGCCGTGTAAACCGAGTCTCTTTTTTTTAAACAGAATCTTCACCAGTGTTTTCATGGAGACTTATGTATGTTTTGATATTTTATAGCATATATGGCTCAGTACTTCCTTTGTTTATGCACCATTAGCTTTGGCTACATATGCTGTCGTACAAGATTATTGTCTTCCAGTACATAATCTACATTTTCTTGCTGTCTAATAATGAAGGTTTTTTTGTTGGCTACACTATGGAATGTACTTCAGCTTCTTCACATTAAAAAAAAATGCAATTTGATTCTGAACACAACAAATATTTATTTAAAGCTGTATGAAGAATATGTTTCCCTGTTGGTTTTCACACTCGCTATTAGAATCAGAGCTCTAATCTTTCTCAAATAAACAAATTGTCCATGTGAAAGTAAGGCTTTCATAATGCCATGTATTTACCTTTTCAGCCAGTGTTTGCTTCTTTCTGTGAGCTTTTGTATTGTCCTTGTTCCCCACCTGCAGGGAAAAAGAATCAAACACAAAAAAATCAATTAAGGAATGAGACAGAGAAATCTAACCCAAACGAGAAATTACACCAAAAATGCCAATAAAATTGAGATTGACTAATGGTTACTGAGCTAAGAGATACATTTTGCATGAAAGGGCAACAAATACCTATTTATAAAATTTGTATATAGTGAATAATTTGCAGTTCATTAATAATACAATAAAACATAACCTATCAGACAAATCTAGCAGAACCTTCTTTTTAAAATAGCTTTCAAAAGCTTCTTTAGAAATATACCTACACTACACCCTCTATCTTGCAACACTCCTCTGAAACAGTCTCTGCTTCCTCCATCAGAGGCAGACCCTATCAGGCAGCCATCTTGCCTCCTTCTCCTTGAGCT
The DNA here is from genome assembly GCF_965287045.1 of Carcharhinus amblyrhynchos. Taxonomy (NCBI): domain Eukaryota; kingdom Metazoa; phylum Chordata; class Chondrichthyes; order Carcharhiniformes; family Carcharhinidae; genus Carcharhinus; species Carcharhinus amblyrhynchos. Next base: position 7,737,854 of record NC_137357.1, on the reverse strand, counting down.
ATGTTACGGGCACCGTGGTACATAGTTTTTTTTTAATCCTGACTCTAGCATCATTATCGTACTGCTGAGCTCTCTCTCTCTCTAAACCTTCCCAGCACCCCGCCCCCTCCCAACCAGTAGAGACTTAAAACGTGACAAGCATGCCCACTGCCTACTCAGACTCCTCTGGAGCAACCAATCGGCAAATACCCGGAGAAAGAGCGTGGAGGATGGGCCGGTTATGTTAGTTACTTGTCAACTGTCTTCCTCATTCAAGCTTCCTAAACAATACCACCCCTATGTGGTATCTATGCAAACTATCAGCATGAAATCAGTAGTAAACTGTGGAGTGGACTAGCAGACGGAAGTGCTGGCTCAATACCAGCTGCACACAGCTGAACTAAGACCCATTTATGGGTCACGTGTAAAACCGGTAACTTCATAAGTATTTGGGGGAAGGGTGCATTATATGGTTATATTAAAAGTTAGCATCATTCTGAATTGTTCTTAAAAAGGTTTTGCTGTTAACTGTTAATTTTTGATACCAAAAGTCTCAGTGAGTATTCTATTTTAAAAATGCATATTTATTTTTCAGTTTATGTGTTAGAATAGGAAACTGCATCTAAAACAGCTTTGTGCATGTTATATATAGCCTCACATCCTGGATCAAAAGGTCAAAGTTTGCAACAATAATAATATTATTCCATGCACTATGTTGTTCAGTCCATTTCTGGTAATGCAACAACAAAAAAAAAGCCCTATGTAAAAACATGGTTCCCATGAGACTGAGCATTTTTATCTGTAAGCTAGAATTGTCAGACATAGCATTTTGTATTTGAAGCATAACACTTCCATAATTTCAGCCTCTTTCCTGGCTGCGGTAGTTCTTGCCATGCTTCTTTATATTAGCCTTTTCCTGTTCTCTTTAAATTCCTACTAAACCTTGTTCCTGCTGCTCCAATTGCTTTCAACCAGTTCCTGATATTCCTTCCCTTACTTTGTGTCCCAATGCAGCTACTTTCTAAACTTCCGTTGGTATCTTCTATCTTTTTTCTACCGTCTGTAACTGCTCCTGCTGTCTTTTTGACTTCTGTTGCTTTCTTTTAGCTCCCAGAACTCTCACCTTATATCGTTGCTTTTCTTTTGACTTTTATCACTGCTCCAGCTCCATCACTTTCTCCTGGCTTCTGTTGCTCACTCTAGCATTTCGCTACTTTTCCCTGTTTCCAGTTCCTATTCCTAGTCTTAGATTATTTTCTCCTGTCTCCATTGTTCTCCCTTCTAGTTGCCATTTTTCTCAGTTGATAATTGCTGTACCTGCTTCCATTACTTTCTTTAAGGTTCAATTCAAAGAATTATAAATCCCTGTAAGTGCAGAAGGAGGCCATTTGGCCCAGCGAGTACTAATCACAATTCCATCCAGGTCCTATCCCCATAACCCCAGGTATTTAACCTGCTAGTCCCCCTGACATTAAGGGACAATTTAACATTGCCAATCAACCTAACCTTCACATCTTTGGAGTGTGGGAGGAAACCGAAGCACCCAGAGGAAACCCACGTAGATACAAGGAGAATGTGGAAACTCCACACCAACAGTGACCCAAGGCCAGATTTGAACACAGATCCCTGGAGGTTTGAGGCAGCAGAGCTAACCACTGTGCCACCGTGCCACCCATTGCCATCTCTCAAAATTGTAATGCTTGCTTAACAAAACATAAGGGTTAGAATTCTCCATTGCTGCCATCAAGAATGGAGAATTTTGCACTCAGCTAAATTTCCATTCACAGCAGTGGGGCTGGACAAAGTCAGAGAATCTCAGCCAAGGAATAGGAGCAGGAGTAGAACACTTCTTCGAACCTTCACTGCTATGAAACACAACCATGGTTGATCTTCAGTCTCAATTCTACTTACCCACTATCGTGATTATCTAGTTTATTCTTCTATTTTAGAATATAATTTTTAGTTTTAGGAATTAAAGTTTTAACTGTAGAAATCAGGATATCTGGTTGAGAAACTGTCAGTAATCCTGAAGTAAATGAAATTCTAACAAGGTTGGAGTTTATTATGCTTAAAAGAATGAGGCCATGTTGATTTAAGAGGTTAACATTGACAAAGGTAAGATCATAAAATGGTAAGTGAGCTTACTTGGCTGAAGAACAAGAAATATGGGGCAGAGTTGGGTGTGAGCAGAAGCAGACAATGTAGCGGGAGCCAAAAAGTAAGAAACCCAACATAAGATCACATAACAATTTTCTCAATGGCAGATTAATGACAGATCAGCCTTTTGCTGGCTGATGATATGAATTCTATTTGCATTCATTTGCATCTCATTGAATGCTCATTAAAACAGCTGTCCAGTGGCATCCCATCAGGCCCTTCAATCTTATGTCACAAAAACTTGAAATTGCAGTGGTTTAAAACCTGACTGCTAAAGTGTGGTATGCACAAGATAGTCCTCAGTTCCCAAGTGACAGAGTAAGTGCAACAATGCCACAATGCTTCACTGCTCCTGATGCACTGTTCACTACTCTGCTGGAGGAGACTGAGTCCTGCCCTCCATCTCCATGCTGAGCTGGTCTTCATGGACAGCAACGTGCAGCTGGACCCATAGACTCTCCTGTGTCACCGATTTGGTACTGTGCCTGGGTTTGGGGAGTATACAAGTCACCTTCTCTACACAGTATCTGGATAAGAATGTGCTGGAGAACTCATGCAGCCACTGCAGCAAGGGTAAAAAGTTGAACCAGGCGTGGAGTGTGAGGTGAGGCTCGGGAAAGACTGACGAAGACATGGAGACAATGTTGGAGGAGGGCTGTGCAAGGAGCAGGGAGGGGTAAGACTCACAATGGCAAGCAGAGATTATAGGGAGTTAGGTTCTAAGACAAACAACAGAGGCAGAGGGAAGACCAAGTGCAGGGAAGCTGGACTCTGACAAGTCTACAGGAAAAGCTCACAAACAAGGGAGTCAAAGGGACATCATATTATTTACTGGAAGTGGATGAATGAAGACTTCAGATGCAGTGGGTAAAGTTTCAAGTGGGACATGGGTCCCTTTTAGCACACACTGATTGAATTGCAGAACAATTTTCTTCTTGAGGCTGCTAACCTTTTCCCTCTGGGTTGCTGACAGTGGCATGGTCTGGTGAAGACAGGTAGACTGGAGAAAGTGATATGCGTGCACTGGTCTGGTATTTAAATATGATGCCGGGAACTTTGAACATAGCAGCTGACAGTTCATGGATGAATCAGCGGCCGGCTTGCCAAGTCACTCAAAGGAGAACATGTTGTGCATAATTAATGAAGTCCCAAGCATTACATCGGGTCCAGGATCTCACCATTCTGGCTAGCAGGAAAGGCATTGCCAGAACTGTCTGTCCTGCACTCAGAAATCCACCCATGACTTATGCATTATTGCAGTAAGTGATAGGTTATGCATGTAGCTTCCCAGAATTAAGGAAAGTTTTTGAATTATAATGCAGTTAATTTGCATTTCTCTTTAGGACTAGGTCATGTGCTATATTGTCATAGAGATGGGTGGAGCTTAGTGAAATTCTTTCCTTAGAGTTATCTTGCCATACCCGTATGCTTACTTTCTGTATTCCTCATATGAGTGTATCCAGTTCTGCTGAGCATCAACATTTGAAATTTCCACGCCTTTTAAAAAGTTCTATTTTTCTATTGTTATCAGCAAAGTAAATAACCAGAAATTGGCAAATTGTCAGGTTCTGATTGAAAACTGGTGTCCAGGGAAACAGGCTGGGTTTTTTTCTCCAGATCACTCACCCCACCATGGAGGTTGCCCTCCCTCAAAACAGTCATCGCTGGTATCGTTTTCCCCTCCTGCCCCACAACACTCTGTAATTAGAGCTGGCATTCCCCCCACCACAAAAGGTCAATGCCAACAGAACACCCTTCCCCCTGGACTTCGCTGACAACAGACCCCTTTTCCAAACAGTCAATGCCAGCACCCACCCCCTTCCTCCAAAACATTGCTGGCATCTCCATCTCCTGTGTCCCCTCTGACCCATGAGGTCCTCATAATGGTCAGCTGTGCCTCTGCCCTTCCCAAGTGGGAAGTCACACAGACACAAATCACTACTGGTCACTTTGGCCCAGGCACTATCGCTTGTGAGGGTGAGCGAGGAGTGAATACCACTTAGCACTAACTTCCAGGATGCAAAGGACAAGTCAGCGGTTGCAGGGTGGGGGCCTTCAAGGATGTTTGGGGGGCGGGGGGGTTGGAGGTCAGCAGGTTGGCACCCACCTCTCAGTTGGGGCTTGAGTAGTGAGTATTCTCATGGCCGCACAGAAGCCCTTGAGGGATTGCCTTTGATGCCAATTGTAAAGCTCACTAATGTCGCTCTGGTTACACTGCTCTCTATCTGCTTAAGAGGCTCTGTGGTTTATTTTTGACATTCCATCCCAGGATAACAGTTACAAGCACCAGGTCTGGCAGTTGTAGCCTCAATCAAGAGAGCTTGTCAAATATTAACACAGCTCTTCACATTGCATAAACCCTAAAGTGTTTCCTGCAATGAACACCATAATATCTAATCACATGAAAGTTAGGAGGGTTCTTTGTTTTTTCTGAACTGCATACCATTCGTGGAGGTGAGTTTGCACGTCCAGGTGGGTATACGTAGAAATTATACTGCAAGTATTCCTCAACGTGGGCCTACTCATAGCCATCCTTATTCGTTACATGAGTGTCACAGACCTCAGTCCAATCTGCCAAAAGCTGCTGCCAGTGGCCAGGATTGCCAGGGGTCAATATCTGGATGGAAGGGACTCTTGTGACTGAAATGTGTCAGCTCAAGGAGCAGAGAGAGAAGGAAGGACAAAAATCCTGAGGGTGGGAGAGCTAGCTAATATCGGACTCCCTGTTGGGCGACAAGTCACAGTTCATGCGCTGACTGGCCAGGTTGCATTGAGTATAATAGCATGACAGGTTCATCCTAGGGCACTCGAATATCCCTGGGGTCTTTGAAGACCATCCCAGGCTACCAGAATGCTGGATACAAGGGCTAGCTGCTGAGGTCATGACTGATGACAGTGGCGCGAAGGCCTGAAACCGAGACGGAGACCTGCTACTATGAGGGCCACACTGCCATCCAATCTGTCATTGAGCAATGCACTGACATGCTTAAGATATGGTTACACTTGCTGGACCACTCTGGCTCTGCTCTTCAGTGCAGCCCCCAGAGTATTTCTCGCATCGCAACAATTTGCTGTACCCTCCAGAATGTTGCACAGCAGCAGGGTGATATTCTGGAGGAGTAGGACCAAGCGTATTCCTCTGGGGAGGAGCTAAATCAGGAGGGAGTGGAGGAGGAGTCCAAGTAGAACGCAGAGGATGGAGGACAGCCAATGGCAAAGATGCAGCATGACATGAGGAGCAGGGAGGCCACCACTGCCGCGAGATGCTCCAGCACCTGCACCAACACCCCACTTCCCCTTGACCCTTCCTGCAAGAAGCCTGTCCCTTTCAAGACCCTTACTCCATGCTTACCCTGCCAAGAACACTGCCCACCCTTCCAAGGTGGCACAGTGGTTAATATGACTGCCTCACAGTGTCAGGCACCTGGGTTCGATTCCTGACTTGGGTCACTGTCTGTGTGGAGACTACACATTCTCCCCGTGTTTTCTCCGGGTGCCCCAGTTTCCTTCCACAGTATAAAAGACGTGCCCGAGTGTGGCAACTAGGAGATTTTCACAGTAACTTCATTGCAGTGTTAATGTAAGCCTATTTGTGCTATATCAAGGTGACTCCCGGGATGCACATCAGAGGTGGAGATGGCCTGCTGTCTTCCATGCCCTGTGGCCTCTGATGCCCTTGGTAGGCCTCTTCTGGAGGGCCAGAACCTGGAGGGCCCCAGCTAACTTGCGGGTGTCACAGGTAGCCATGCCATCCTGTTCAGCCTTTTGAGATGCACTGGCATCAGGAAGCAGGGGAATGAAGGGCGGGATTCAAAGGAGCAGGAGTCTCTGGGGTGGAAGCCCTGAAATGGCCTCCAGTGATTCCTCCTTCCTCAGGGTGCTCGTGGCCCCCCTGGGATACAGGGATGGAGAGATAGCCAGAGTGAGCTTCAGATGCCTCTGCATTAATTGGCAGTCATTGAGGTCCAACATCATCTGTACCACGGTGCAAGAGCCATTAGCAATGCACATCTGCATCTGGACTAAGCTCTGGAGCACCTCTGCAATTGCACTCTGTAACTCAGTCATAGTCTTGAAGCCCAAACTCATGGACCTCTCTGACCGGTCCTCAGAGACTTGGCCATGCCTTGGACCCTGTCACCTATGCTTACAAATTCCTTCCCCAGGCTTTCCACTGCGGTTGCCACTTTTGCAGTGTTGGCCTGGGTGCCATATAATGCCGGCACCATCTCCTGTGCCTGAAGACTGTGGGACTCCTCCAAACTTGCAGTTGTCAGAATGTTGCTGTCACGCCCTCGTGCAGTTCCAGGCTCTGCCTCTGCATCTCCAGCAGCTTTAGGAGAACTGTTTCCAGTGGCTTGGTTTCTGGTTGCAGGCCAGCTGTTTCTTGGGATCCAGCAGACCTCTGCCCAATCCCTTGGACATTCCCACCTTCACCTGATGTGCATCAGCACTGTGTGGCGCTCACCCTGAAGCATCCTGCTTATTCCGCCCATCGAAGCGTGTACTGATGATTGGTCCGGGTGATGCAGGTGACACCTGGTCAAAGCCATCACATCCCAGGCCACCTTTGCTTCACTGCACCACATTTCAGTGGCCAGCCTCTTCTCCATGTGTCCAGAAGCCCTCTGAGATTTCCCGCCATGAAGCATAGAACTGCTGTCTTTGCTGCCATCCTCCTGGCTCATGTTAAGTCTCAGTCTACTGGGGGAGGTAGCTCCGAAGAAGTCACATGGAAAGGCAAGCCAGAGGAACAGTAGGGTTGACTGAAGAACTGTACTCCACACACTCAGCCCGAGACTGCTGTAGGAGCAGATTTCCTGGACAGGTCACCCCATGCCCCAGGTCACCTGACCTGTCTTCTTAGAGGGGCTATGCCCCACATACATCCCTTCTAAATATCAATCGTAATCCAGAAATAACAATTAACAATTGACAAACATTGTCATAACTTTATACATGACAGACAATAATAACATTCATTTAGCCTCCCACCCAAATGCTTAGTTATATAGACATGATCAAATGGGCCAAAGGCCGATAATTCCATGGAATTATCCCATGTTTCCTGGGAGCTGGAACCGGCCTACAGTCCCTTTCTAGCGATCATGGCTCCAGTGATTCTTCCATAGACATGTCATCATTCACTACTACCGGTGTTCCCAGCTCATCCCATCCAAAGGTGTAGCTGTGGGTTCCCTGCTCCCTTCTATGAGCCAAATGGCTTCTTTCTGCACTGTAGGAATTCTATTCCTCAGGAACCTCTGCCTGTTCTCGCTGAACCGTCTAGATCTCTGCAGCTGATGTTCCCACTCCTTGACAGGGTGCCACCAGTAATTGGTCTGCATGACTTCGCCACAGGTTATCTTGTGTCTCCACAGTGTAGGACAGCAGTCTTAGCTAATATTACTGCTGGAACCAACATCCTCCATGCTGCATAATTCCTCGCTAGAACTACTTCTTCAACAATCTGTCATCTTTTGTAGCAAAGAGAAGCAATAATCCTGCCTTTAATTGGAAGGTCTGTGCCACATTTACTTTGTAATTTGATGTCTGATGGATGAAGGGTATTGGCTGAAGCCAGTTGAGATCACCTGCTAGGATGTTAACAGTAGCTCTAATATCAAATTTAAAGGTGATATTGAAGTCCTGAATTTGCACTGTAACTGAACAATAGTGTGGACTAAGACCAGCAATTTCCCCTAGGAACTCTGGTCTGCAGAAAGTCAGAGAGTTTTTCATCCCAGATGCTCACACCTATGCAATCATGGATTAGCTCAATCTTTCAATATCAATTGCAAGAACTAGCTCAGAGATATAGGTCAGTTAGAAATATTTCAATCAATTCCCCTGATTGTTAAGACCTTGGGTTAAAATCAGTTAACTATGTTTCGCTGCAGGCTGAAGTGTCAAAGATTTTGAGACCATTCCCATGTCAACGGCCAGAAAATCCTGGCCACTGTCTAACATTAGGTGAGGTCCAATTTAACTCATGTTCTTCACCTGATGTGTTAATTTCAAAATTAGATTCATAAATGGTGTTTTCAGTTCTTTGAAGAATGACGTGATTCAGATCTTGATTTATGAATTGTGTTTTTGTATTGGTTGCAACAAATGCTTGGATATTGTTTGCTTTCCAACAGGATCATCACAATTTGCAAACATTTTGTCTCCTAGCTTTAGTGATGTAACACAAAATGTCATGCTTCACTTTGCATTTACTCTATTGGATCCTTCTGTTCTCGATCAACTTTTGATATGTTGATCATTAACTCTGTGGGATATCTCAGGATTATATGTGCGTAGATGTACAAATGTAAGTGTAGTCCAAAGCTTTCCAGTATCTGAGTGAGGACTCACTCTGTAACTTAGAAGAAAATTATGCAATTCTTGGTTCCATGCCTTGCTTCAGCTACAGCTTTTTTTCTTCTTTAGTCTTTCAAAGTATGAGTATCCCTGGAAAGGCAACCATTTGTTGCTCATCCCTAATTACCTTATATATTATTTTCTTCAAGGTAAGAATAAACCTCTCAGCTTCTCCATTAGCACCTGGACAACCGATTTTTCAATGAGTCCAAGCTAGTTAGTTGGCAAATTTACTGAACTCAGTGCTGTTGACTCGTCATTTCTCATCATTTGAAGGGCTCCAAGAAAGACAAAAATCTGGTCAAGCTTTGGTATGACTGCTTTCACTGAAGCTGACATTACTACTACACAACTGAGAATCTGCTGTACTTGTCAGTAACAATAAAAAAGGGGTCACCAGTCAAATCTACAAAATCAATGTCAACCTTGAAAGGATCACAAAGATTTGACAATGGCAAAGACTGACTGATTTTGTGTTTTACCAAGCAATCAATTCCTGGGATCCAAATATTTTCCAACAGTAACTGTTCAGTTTTAACAATTCCCTGGTAATCTCCACATGTTATATCAGCATCACATTCCCTCAATGACTGCAGAATGACAAAATTGTTGTTGTATAACACAAGATCAGACGTGATTGTGAGCTTATTTCAAACATTGTGAATACCTTGCAGAAAATGAGTGATTTGATTTGTAGATGCTCTCTCAATCATATCTTTCCAATTTTGTGATTCTATAGCCATACATTAGAGTTGTAACGCCTCATTTTGTCTTTTTGCTTTGATGTCAGCCATTTAGAATTACATACTTAAAATGACTAATCTGCTGGGTTGTGGTTGGCTGGTTGATATTCAATATGGAACCTGTACACTTTTAGTTTGAGTATCCAATGCTCTATTCAAGCAGGCAGCATAGCAGGATCAGGAATGAACTACAACACTTGCAAATAAAAGCAAAGTGCTGCACATGCTGGAATCTGAAACAAAAATATAACGTGCTGGAAAATCTCAGCAGGTCTTCGAGCATATGTGGAGAGAGATTACAGCCAACATTTGAAGTCTGGATGAACATTCCTCAGATCTAAAGACAATGAAAATAGGATAAGATTTATACAGTAAGGGTGAGGGAAAGATTGTGTAATTGATTATGATGTAATAGAAAAATAAATGGTGTTGGTAAAGGCTGAGAAGGAAACTAACAGCATCCATTAACAGACTGGAATGTGTAAATGACAGAACAAGAATGCACCTTCTACAATTGCATGGGAAAGTGCTGTGGGTGGTGGATGAGGCATTGGATGTGATGAAAGAATGGACCAGGGTGTCCAGGAGAGAATGGTCCTGGTGGAAAGCTGACAGTGGAAGTCAGGGGAAGACGTGTTTGATGAATACTCACAGATGCTGGACTTCCTACACGTTTATAGAATATACAGCATTTGCAGTGGCTTCATCTTTCAACGGAGCAGATGATACTCCTTCACCACTGAAACACACCCAAAGAGCTTGATGTTTTTCTTGAACGAGAACTTGACTTTATTCAAAGTGAGATAACATTATCAAAGAACCTGCGAGCATTCATATAGGCACATCTTGAGTTCACTTTCAATGTGACCATATATGAGAATGTCATTGCTGATATTCAGGGTGACTTCAAGACCTTTCAAGACCTTTAAATGCAGACTGAATCATCTGCTGAAATATGTCAACTGCTGAACTGACTCCAAAGTTGAATCTCTTCGATCAAAAAAAATCCGATGAGTGGAAAATACTCTAAGATACCTCCATTCTTCTGCAAGCTGGATTTGATGGTAGCCTGCATTGACATTAATTTAAGTTTAACACCATGTACTTCATGATGGAATCGATTCTTAGGGTCATTATCTCTGTTGTTGTAGGCTTGGTTTGCTGACTGCATATCAACGTCAATTCTAATGTTGTTCTCACTCATGGGCTTGCTGGCAACTTGCTCATCTCCAACTTCCTAAATAATGTCATGGCCAACGGATGCTGAAGTTCTTTCTCTGTCTGCTTTCGTAAATTAAACGGTATTTGTTGGTGTTGTGTGATAGGGAGCAGCAGAACAAATGCTGTGTTCCATATCATTTTTGGAGAATGTGATGCACTTAACAGTTTCCACACAGCAACTGATCTTCACGAGTGCAGTCACATATACAGTTCTTATTCTTCCAAACAACATTGTCGAATTCTATGCTGACCACTTCACTGGTGTTGGCAAACTGAAAGGTGTTAAATGCAAGCTGTATGTAGATCCCAATATGACCGTGAAAAGTAAAAGCCAGCATGATCCTGATTTGGAAACTCGCTGAAATACCATGGGGAAGCACCGCAGGAAGAGTTCACACTGTAATAGAGTAGTCTTATTTTACTTTGTTGTACAATATAGCACTGTCTCATGATCCTGCAGCTGCCACAGAAAGATCGTGGACGTGCAGCTAAATGCAGTCACTCCAACTAAGTGCTTTCACATTACCCCACGAGCCATTCGCAATTATGCATTGTGCTTCCTGAGATGATAACATTATAAACGACCAACTCCCCATTCATGAAGACTTGAACAACTGACTTTCCCACTTGTGAAGACTTGAATGTCCCACCAGGCAAAATCACACCATCCATTATGTGAAAATCATACAACTAGTATCCATTATCCAGATGGATGGAATTGTGGAATGCCTGCAGCATAGAGAAACAATACCTTATCCCTGGCATCAAACTTCCAAGACGACAATGAACCTGCACAGGGCATGAATGACATGGCCACCTACTCAAGAAGTTCAAGATGAAGAAGGACCAGAGCAGGAACTTCCCAGCCATTCACGCCTCACCGCTGCTACGATTGAGGACGGAGAATTTGGCGCTCAGCCAAATGTCCATTCACTGCAGCGGCACCAGACAGTCCCATTGGTGTGAACAGTCGGAGAATTCCGGTCCAGATGTGTGATTGTGTCCTTGAGTCCCAGACCATGGAACACATCAATGAGTGCACTAATATCTGTTCCATTTCTTCACTTGGCATTGCAAGAGACCACTGAAAACACAGCCAAACGAGACAAGCCAATATAAGCTTTTCCCACCATAAAAGAGTAGCAGTAGTATTTGAAGAAATCTTTCAATCTCGGCAAAACCAAGGAGTTTCTTTTTTCTCACTTGTCCATGGGAAATTGAGCAGGGAGTTGTTGCAGCAAACAAGTCATCAGTCACATGCTTTAGAGCTATGCAAACTGCAGATTGGCTATATTATTCCCTAATGGAACACGAAATGAGCTATAGATAACAAAAGTTTGGGGTTGCTGTGATCTTTATAGCAACTAGCAATGCTTGCACCTCCTGGCCCAACAAAGGAAAGTTACTTATCATTTGGGACCATTGCTCAATGTTCAGCAGGTTACACTAACTAATATGAGCACAATGGTTGTTTTGGCTAGTAGGATGGTAAAATTGGCTTTGGGTCCGATTTCAATGATTAGCACAGATTAATGAGGTATCTGCTAGTATTAAATTTGCCATAGTGCACTACTGCAGCAGGAAAAAGAGTCGTTTTTCTCAACAGACAGAATAGACCTCGCCAGGAGAGCAAAAAACCAAAAACAAAGGAATTTTTAAAAATCTTGCAAATAGCAGGATGTCCCTTTAAAGGATTATACTCAAAGAGGGAAAAATCTGCAGGATGTCCACATTATGTTGTAAGTGTCTAATAAGAAACAAGTGTAATCATGTTGTGAACAGGGACCAACTGGCGAAATGGGAAATTAAGTGGTTTATGAACGACATTGTGAATATTTCAATAGCACTGTAATCATGTCACTCTTTTAGAAATATGAAAAGGTTAGAGAGTGTAATGAGGCCATTCAGCCCATTGTTGCTTTGGCAGCTATAAAGAACAGCCCATCCTAATCCCACTTCCAAATCTTGATCCATAGACCTGTAGGTTTTTGCACTTCAAATGCATATCCAAGCTCTTTTGAATGCTGCGAGCATTTTTGCCTTCACCTTCCCTTCAGATGGTGAACTCTAGGCCCCACCACCTCGGGGTGAATTAAGTTTTCCACCGTTAATTACATATTTGCTCTCTGATTATTGACCTCTTTACTAAAGGCAACATCTTCAAAATCTCTTCTGTATTCTCTCTGATGTCCAGTCTGCCATTTGTAAACAATAGAACTACTGTTCACATCAAAATTACACCTGTTGTGTACAGTTTCTGCTTGTTTCAGATGGAACTTTTGTCTCAAATCCACCTGAAATGTGCATCAATGAGTGGACATCCATTATATTGGAGATCCATTTTTCCATTTTTTACACTTTATCTGTGCCCTTTCTGGAATAAAAAAAAACTAAAATGAAATATTTATACTTTAGTAATTGACTAATACAGAATGGGCTGTGCAGATACAAATGAATAGCATTTGAAAGCACTCCAGCCACTTGATTGCAGCTTCCAAGTTCATGACAGTTTGTACAAGTATGGGCCAAGCTTAAATTATTATATCAGTTATTTAATAGCTTTCATTCTGCATGCCCTCTGGCAGGGTGCAGGTTGAGGTCTTGAATCACTTCTAGAGTGGAAATGTCTTTGGACATAATCCCAATCCTTTTTGGTGTCATTCACCGCCGTCTGTCGTTCATCCCCTTGCATAACCCCTACAGAGCACCCTCATTGCATATCTCCCTCCTTACATATTCCCCACAGAGCTCCTCCCCCTTGCATCTTCCCCGTCATAGCCCCAACCCCTTGGCACTGTCACAGCACAGCTATGGTGCGCAATGGACACTATCAGGGCCAGGAAGATGGCATTCAGTGTCATACTGGTTTGTGCCTGGCACAAACCAACTTATTGGCCTCTTCCCGGCTTGCCACAGCAATCAACCGGTACAGCAGGCCAGTAAGATTGTGCTCTAACTGTAGAAGGAAGAAATTCCAAGTTCAGAAAGGTAAGAAATCTTACCATGATTGGTAGTTATGGGTTCAGTTCCCTTAAGTGTAGTATGAGGAATCAAATGTTAAACTGAGACCGCATTTGCTCTTTTGCATGCATGTGAAATATCCTAAATCATTATTTCAGAGTTTTCCTGAGCACCCTAGCTCATATTATTTATTCTTAACAAATGCCTAAAGACAGATTATTTGGTCTTATCACTGAACTGTTTGTAGGACCTTGCTATGCAGACATTGGTTGTTGCTTTTCCAAAATTGAAACAATGATGACCCTTCAGAAGTACATTTTTGATTTTATATTTAAATGTCTTTAGGTCACGAAAAATGGAAAATAAATGCAAGTCTTTTGATAATTATTTGTGCACAATCAAGTCTCCCCAATTTAGGGCTAATAGTTCTAATTTCAGTTGTTAACATGTTACCATTCATCTTTCCATTTGCAACTTTTACTGTCCTCCTCCATGCTGGCTATTCAAATGATTATGTAGTTCAGTTGATACATTTGAATCTGTGTATGTTTGCACAGTAACAAAGTACATAGGAATGGGAAAGCTCAAGAAAATTATGAATCAAGAAGCACCTCAGAATTCTGACAGGAAATCCACATCAGATTTTTTTTTTGTTTTTATTCCAATTCAATCAAATCAAGTCCAATTCAGAGTCTCAACAAGTTGAGACATTCCTGATCCAAGCTGACAAGACAGGGCTCTCACCTCCTGTCTTGGGCTTGATCTACATGATCCAAGCTGATTGGAGTAGGCAAAGCTCCACCTCCAATGCTTGATCTCATTTGCATCTTAGCCAAAAGGCCCAGATGCCGCTTTTAAAAATTGCTTCAAATGAAGCTAAAATGTAACCTAGTGATTTCAACCAAGCACACCATGTCGATAATACACTTGATCTTATGTTACTATACATGTATGAGAATTATGTTGCTTAATGTACAGAGGATTTTGGAAGGTGACCATTTAAATTATGATTAACTTGCCACTGATAAGCAGGATCATTTCTGCTGTGTGTCCAGAATAAGTAGGATGATATGAGCCAGAATTTTACTGCCCCACCCACCACAGCAACCAGAGCAGGTGAGGGGTGGACCATGGATAGGTCCGTTGACCTTGGATGGGATTTTATGATTTCAGGACGAGTGAGGCCCTAAAATCCCACCTATGGTATTTTCATGGAACCAATACAACAAATTTCATATAGAGAGTGACTTTAATATAGGAAAAGGTTTCTTGGATAGCATCTTTCAAGCACCTTTGCCACTTGGAACAGGGCAGCAGGCATATGGGAAGACCATTACCTGCAGGTTCCTTTCTAAGTCAAACCTGCCCTGATCTTGCTAGTGACACCCACATCCAATTAACAAATAATAAAAAATACCAAGGTACTTTACAGAAATATTATCAAACAAAATTTGATTGAAGAAAAATCTCTGAGCTACATCAGAATATATTAGGGCAGCTGACTTTAAGGTGGTGGGTGCCTGGAACTCGTTGCCGGTGAGGTGGAAGTGGATATGCTAGTGACTTTTAAGGGGCATCTTGACAAATAGGATTGGAATAGAGGGATATGGTCCCCGGAAGGGTAGGGGGTTTTAGTTAAGTCAGGCAGCATGGTTAGTGTAGGTTTGGAGGGCCAAAGGGCCTGTTCCTGTGCTGTAATTTCCTTTGTTCTTTGAAAGTTGATGACTAGGAATTTATAACTGAATCAAATGTTTCAAACTACAAAGCTTCATGGCAAATCAGCAATTGGAATATGATGACATTTGGTATTCTACATGATTGAAATAAGACAAAAATTCAACTCATCTGGGGAGATGGTAGCATCGTGATGATGTTACTGGACTAGTAATCCAGATTCCCAGGCTAATCCTCTGGGGACATGGATTAAAATCCTCCCCATGGCAATTGGTGGAATTTAAATTCAATTACTAAACTCTGGAATTGAAAGATAGTCTCAGGAATGGTAACCATGAAGCTGTCATTGATTGTCATCTAGTTCACTAATGTCCTTTAGGGAAGGAAATCTGCTGTCCTTATCTGATCTAGTCCACATGTGACTCCAGATCCACAGCAATGTGGTTGGTCCTTAACTGCTCTCTGAAATGGCCGAGAAAGTCCCTCTGTTCAAGGACAGTTGGGGATAGCCAAAAAATGAAAGCCTTAGCAGCAAGCCCACATCCCATAAAAGAATATTTTTTTAAAAATTGCATGGAACAGTTCTGATCAATGCAATCCCACTAAAGATAACTCTTTTCACATGAGAGTAGTGAGAAACTAGGCATCAAATTTCACCCACTGTCTGATTGGCAGGTTGTAGAGCTCAATTGGAAAGAAACATGGCACAAAGTCCCAAAGTGGTTATTAAAAAAAAAAGGAAAATATGTTGGTAAGATATCATATCCACTCCATGTGACTAATCATCTATTTTTAAGATGAACACAAGGCAGTTAAGGTCATAGAGCAAATGAACAATCACATATACCATAGCTAGTACTACTATTGGAAATGTGTACCTTCCGTTACTGTTCAAATGTCAACCATTTTATTCACTTTGCTCCGTGAAATTTAACCTCACGTATTTGGTGAAATTGGCAGAATTGTATCAAGCATTCATAGAAGGGAAAGGACATTTTCCTTTCTAATAAATTATAATGGTTTGAAATCTACAACCTTGCCTGTGTTTCTACAGTAAATAATATATTCTGAATTTATCTAAAGAAAAGCCACTTCTGGATATTCAGTCATGATATTTCAATATCATTTAGCACATTTTTGAAAAGATATTCCACAACAAATGCATGTTTGAGAATATCGTGGTTTTTAACCACACAAAACTGTAATATGGTAATTTGATGCATGCAACAAAACAGACCGACCAGAGATACTTTCTCATGAGCCATGAGCAATTTAAAAATAAACCAAACATTGATCTCACCAACAATGAATGTTTGCTGTAACCAAGGCAACTCCCTTGCCATTGCTGCAAATGAGCTTTCTGGAGCATTCATTCCCAATATTAAAATAAAACTAGGGCTATGTTGCTGACCTACAAATAAAACATCAGCCACCCACAACAACTTGCCATGAATGTGACCAAAATAGGGATAGACAAACTTCAACAATTGTTCTCCATTGACCAAGACATGCATTTCCTTTTTTAACAGCCATTTTTTGATGACCAACTGTTGACTGTTGCAACTGTTGATCTCAAGAGCATAAGTACTTTAAAAGTCCCAATTTATTATTACACACAACTCAAAATCATACAAGAAAATTAACTAAGAATTTTGACTTAAATTCTGCGCTCATGCAGAACTCCTGTAATTCAAACTCAGCCTTGGACTCTGGATATCCTGTGCTCCAATCTAACACAATGTCTGTCTTGTCAAGATTCATCAGGTGCAATCTTACTGGCTCACAGCACTGGTTGGTCAGCAAGGCAAGCTGGGGAGATTGCGTGGAAACCAAAAATCCAATTTGCGATTTCCTGGCCCCTGTTTACCAGTGAGAACAGCTCTGCACCTAGAAAGGACACAAAGCCGATTAGCATAAAAATGATGCTCCTGCATTCATCACGGTGGACTCATGATGGGGGGGCATTCAAGCGGGGGGGCTGCTCACAGGGCTGGGCGAAGGAGGGTGTCGTGACAGATGGCATGTCAGTGATCTATCAGGGGTCTCACTGGAAGGGTCTTGATGCCAGCGACTCGTGTTGGTGTGGGAAGAGTGACAATGTCACTGATGGGGGGAGGGGAAGAAGAAAGTCTCCTGATTCAATGGAAAATTTGGGTGCCCTGCACAATGGTGCATGAGCACTCTGAAGCCGGATTGCCCAGCATACTTAGGCTCTGCTGCACCCTCCACCCTGACACAAAGCTCCCAACTATCAAAATAGCTGACAAGGTGCCGGAAGATTGTAGTGCCGAGCTCACCCATCATGTTGCAGAATCACATCAGAATGCAAGGCTCCAACAATCTACAGTCTCTGGACAAAATGTGAGAAAGCTCTGAAACAGGAGAATGGCAGAGATGGCTATAGGTAATGCAAGGGTCTTGACAACCAAACACATCCACTTTTTGCAGCTCCTTGCTCAAATGATTGTAAATGTTGTAGAATATAAGACTCAGGCAGCCACTACAGTAATTCATGTTTTGACTTGCCATGGCTGATACCTGAGCAAGATATTATACTCAAAACCCTACTATGACTGTTCAAGGCAGTTCTTGTTCATACACAACCATTACGAGCGACATGGTGGTACAGTAGTTAGCACTGCTACCTCACAGCTCCAGGGGCCTGGATTTGATTCCCGGTTTGGGTGACTGTCTGTGTGGAGTTTGCACATTCTCCCATGTATGTGTGGTTTTCCTCAGAATGCTCCAGTTTCCTCCCACAGTCCAAAGATGCGCGGGTTAGGTGGATTGGTGATTAAGTTGCTGTTCAATGATTGGGGGACTAGCTAGGGTAAATGCATGGGGTTATGGGGATAAGGTATGGGTGGGATTGTGGTCGGTGCAGCCTCAATGAGCTGACTGCACCATCAATTATAGATTCTATTTTATAATTAAGAGATGATGCTGATCTCAGAGAAAGGGCACTTCATTACTCAGGTCCAAGTGATGAAAAATGTTTGAGGGGAGATTACATGCTCTGGGAATGTATTTCACTCACAGAGTGAACGCATTACTTTTTACCTGTGTTTATTGACTTCTTTAAAATAGGGACTTAAAAGTTTTAGGCAATGATTCCTATTCTATCAAAAGGAGAAACACATTTTCAAAATTGTTGCTGACCTTTGATTCCATAGGTATCAACAGCCCACCCAAAGGAGCTGCTCTTTTAAGAATGTAGATCTTGAAAGGTTGATGATTTGTTGTATCTTGTTATCATAGAAGTCACATATAATGTCTCTTATAGGTCTAAAGTTGTTTTGAGAGTCAGTCAGTTCATTTTCTGCATTTCACAAGGGACATCCTAGTGATGAATGAGTTGAAATTTATAAATTGCCTGGTTTCTTCAATAAAAGGATGATGGTAGTCAAAGAAGACAAAACCTGCAGTACACCTGCTTGGTGCAACTTTGTATGTATGCACCTATCAACTTATGGTGCCTAAAGAACCACGAGGTAGGCTTGTTAACTTAAACACTGCGGTGCTCTTTATTATAGGTGTGCCCTGTTCCACAGTTAGATTTGAGACTGCACAGTTGAGTCCCTCCAGTGTCATGTGATCCACACTCTTAAAGAGGCAGGACACAATCCAAATTCCAACACACATTGTATACCTATATCACACCCATTATAGTTTGGAGCCCTTTAATCCAATACTTCCCGACTGAAATACAGAAATGCATATAATGGAGAAACATGTATACACACAATGGAGAATATTTACACAGAGTTTTGCAAACTACTGCAGTCCTTCAGACAGTTCACATGGATGTAATGAGTCTCGACTGTTTCCTCGTTTCAGGAAACTTTGCCTGAGTGTTCTTCTGGGATTTGGGAAGATCCTGCTGCTCAGCATGGAGATCCTCTCAGGCAGGCTAGAGGTTGCTGGTGCCGCTGATGCTACGTCCTCCCTTGGGGTGACCGACTCTGACTCGGAAATTCTAGGCTCAGGCAATATCAATGGGGCCATCCTGCACAATTCTTTCGTTTGTGGGGCTTCCCACCTTTGATGCAGTGCTGTGACCAATTGGTCAGCATGTCTGCTCCAAACCAGCTCATCCCTGGTGTAGGATGAGAGTCCCATTTTTGCAACAATGGTAGCCGGTATCCACTTCTCCCCAAAAGGATAATTCCTGGCCAGAACAAACTCCCCTTTCTGAAAAGTCCTCAACTTCACACTTCCTCCTCTTCTGTCATCCGTTCCTCTTGGTTCCACTCAACCATTTCTCTGGTCTCCTCCAACCACAGCAGGTTAAACATGGTCCTCAATTTCTAGTCGAACATCAATAAAGTCGGCGAGCACTGGTTGTCAAGTGTGGTATGTTGTGGTAGATACCCAGAAATGTATTTACCCACTGCCCTACTGACCCTTCGTCTTGTAATGACGTCGGGGAGTTTTTCACGGTCTGGACAAATTGTTCAGTCAGACCATCTGTTGCCAGGTGATACAGTGCTGACACCATGGCTGCGAATCTCCCATCCTGACCCGCTAATTTTTTGGCAGGTTAGGCCAAAGAATTGCATATGCACCGATTCGTGTATGCGTTCCCGATGCAGCACATTTCCCAGCAACAGATATTTGGTGCGGTAGGGACCATTCAGGTAACCGTTGGGAACAGCAGGTAATTAATTTTAATCTTATTTGAATGTGATTATCAGGCCCAGGAACGAATTTTCCAGGTCCAATAACATCTCCCACCCCGCCAGTACAATTTCACTCCAGAGTTTAGAGTTGCTTTCGGGGAACTAAGAGGAGACCCCACTGGATTGAAGGGGAGGGGGTGGCAATCAGGATCCCCAGGGGGTTGGATGCTGGGGAGTGGTGCTGTCTGGGCATGGGCACCCAAGGCAGTGTCCAAGAGGCAAAGTGCCCATGCCCAGAAGGCACCTTGCCTGCCCACTGAGCTCCGGGCAGTGCCAAGGGAGAAGGACCTAAGGGGCAGTGCCTAGAGGAAGGGGCTTACGGGTGATTGGTGGGGTTAGGGGTCCCTCTGCCACTCTGCATTGGGAGCTGGTCGAGACTGGAGGGAGACCAGCAATCAGGGCTGGCTGGGGGTGGTGATTCTCTTTTAGGAGAATTGTCTCCTATATGTCTGATTCCATAGTGGTGCATGTACTGAAAAGTCTTGTGCTACAAAGTGGGGTCCATTGTCACTGGCCACTTATTCTGGATTACCCACAGGCAAATATTTCATTGAGTTTTTCCAGCGTGGACTCTGCTGACATGGACTTCACAGCCAAGACCACTGACCACTTGGAGTGGGCATCCACTATGATTCAGAGCATCTGCCCTTCCACTGAACCAACAAAGTCAATATGAATTCATTGCCACAGCAGTTGGGGCCATTCCCAAGGATGAAGAGGTGATGAGGGCAGTGCGTTCTGTACCAAAGCACAGGACTCACATGATCCTCATCTTCTTCAATTTCTGCATCAATATACGACCACCAAAAATAACTTCTTGCCATTTTTTTCATTTGCACCACTCCGGGAGCCCTAACCATAACCCTAACCCTAACTTTTCCTCTTAATGATAGGAGAATGATGATTCTCATACCCCATATTAAACATCCATCCAATACAGGCAATTCCCATTTTGGGGTCATATATAGCTAAATGTCCAGGTAGCTTCTATGGCTTGACCTCCCTTGCAGGACTAGGTCCAGTACCTGGCTCATAATCAGATCATCTCAAGTGGCAGTCCACACCTGGTGAAGTACATTATCTTCAGATTCTAGCTGGGAGCATTTTTGTCTGCAGGCAAAGGCAGCCTTGACAGAGCATCCGCATTGCTGTGTTTCTCGGACTGGCAGTACCAGACTTCATATGCCTAGGCTGAGAGCATCAATGCACACCTTTGCAATCGAACTACTGCCATGGACAGTATTCCTGTGTATGGCCCTAAGATGGATGTCGAAGGTCTATGGTCTGTCAAAAGTACAAATTGTCTGCCGTGTAGGAAGTGATCAATTTATTCACACCAAAGATGCAAGCCTTCTTTTTCCAGATGAGCATATTTTTCCTCAGCCTTTTTCAACGATCTTGATGGCTCTTTCCCCACCATTTGGCATAATATGGAAAGGACAGCCCCAACCCCAACCCCATAGGACAAGGCACCGCATGCAAGTTGCATGGGTTGAAATCAACTCGCACTTCCAATCTCTTCACAGCCTGCTTTACCATCAAGCAGGCTTCCTCACATTCTATGGTCTACTTCCATGACTGCCCTTTTCCCAGTGACTAATGGATTGGTTTCAAAACTGTCACAAGAACCTCAAACAAACTTGATGTAATCGTTAATATGTCCTAAAAACAATCTCAACCACATTTTCTGGTCCTGTGCCTTCATATTGGCCTCATCTTCTTAGATGCTTTGTGTAACCCTCATCATAAATTACATGGCCTTGGTACTCAATTGGGTCCTTAAAGAACACGCATTTCTTTCTCTTGACTTGTAGATTGTATTCCTGCAACTCCTTTAAGGGGTCCTCCAGGTCCTTTGAATGCTTCTCCTCTGTTGAAACCGTGACTAAGATACTGTAACACTGGACCCCTGTAAACTCACTTAAGATTTGGTCCATGGCCCCCTGAAAAGACAGTAAAAAGTCTGACAACACCAGGTTTTAGTCCAACCTATTTATTTGATAATATACTCACTAGCTTTCGGGTTAGCCCCTTCGTCATTAAAGGGGCTAACCCGAAAGCTAGTGAGTATATTATCAAATAAATAGGTTGGACTAAAACCTGGTGTTGTCAGACTTTTTACTGTGTTTACGCCAGTCCAACGCCGGCATACCCACATCATGACCCCTGAAAAGAGCCAGAGCTGACATAATGCCAAAAGGAAGCTGCTGAAAGCAGAACATGTCCCTGTGTGTGACTATTGTTAGTGGTGGCTGTGAATCCTTCACTACCCCCATCTGCAAATAGGCCTGCAATAGGTCCATTTTAGAGAATTTCTTTCCCCGTGCCAGGCTATTGAAAAGGTGCTCGATGAGATGAAGCAGGTATTGATCTACACACAGGGCTGGGTTTCCTGTCACTTTAAAATCCCCACAAATTTTCACTGATCCATCTCATTTCAAGACTGTAACAATTGGGGAGGCCCATTCACTGGTGTTCACTGGTTCCAATGCATCCAGATCCACCAATGTTTCAATTCAGCCTCCACTTTAGGCTTAATGACAAATGGACGTACCTTTAAACTACTAAAACAAGCATTCAGCTAGCCATAATTTAACCCTGACGTCCTTCATCTCTCCAAGCGTTCTTTGAAAGACATCCTTAAATTTTCCTAAAATTTAACCTTGTTTTTGAGTCCACCAGTCTAGTAAACACACCACCAGTTCAATTTTAATTCTGGAGTGTCCAAACATAATGTGGAGATGCCGGCATTGGACTGGGGTAAACACAGTAAGAAGTCTCACAACACCAGGTTAAAGTCCAACAGGTTTATTTGGTAGCAAAAGCCAGTAGCTTTCAGAGCTTTCCTGACGAAGGAGCAGTGCTCCGAACGCTGGTGGCTTTTGCTACCAAATAAACCTGTTGGACTTTAACCTGGTGTTGTGAGACTTCTTACTGTGTCCAAATATTACAGAGTAGTCACCTTTTACCAAATAAAGTGGTTATTTTGCACACTGGTCCCTCAAATGTACCCCTTAAGGGGTGCCACTTACTCTGTGTGTTCGCAATGTGGCCTTGGCAGACTTTAATGGCAGAGCATTTAACTTCTCCCTGCATACTGATTTGTGTATCAAGTCCGTCTACTTTAGGATGAAAATGGAAAGGGATGAGTGCCGTCCGAAGGGGAGGGTGCTGAACTGGGGGAAGGCGCGCTATAGCCAGATTAGGAGGGAGCTGAAGGACACTGATTGGGAGGGACTGTTAGCTGGCAAGTCCACAGTTGGCAAGTGGGAGGCTTTTAAGGGCAAACTGAAAATGTTGCAGGAAAGGCATGTTCCGGTTAAGCGGAAGGATGGGAAAGGTAGGATTAGAGAGCCGTGGATTACAGGGGCTATCGAAGACTTGGTCAGGAAGAAGAAGGAGGTGTACGTTAGGTCAAAACAACTGGGTACGGAGAGTGCGCTGGAGGAATATAGAGAGAGTAAGAGGGAGCTAAAAAGGGGAGTTAGAAGGGCGAAGAGAGGGCATGAAATGGCTTTGGCTGATAAGATTAAGGAAAATCCAAAGGCATTTTACTCCCACATTAGGAGCAAGACAGTGGTTAGAGGGAAAATTGGTCCTCTTAGGGACAAAGGACGGGAGTTATGTATTGAGTCGGAGGGAATGGGGGAGATCCTGAATGAATACTTTGCGTCGGTATTCACGAAGGAGAGGGGTTCAGTGTCGTGCAGTGTCTTGGAGGGAGCAGTAGATCAGTGGCAGCAAATATCCATTACGAGGGAGGAAGTGCTAAGGCTTTTAGATAGTGTAAAGACGGATAAAGCTCCGGGGCCTGATGTATTTATCCCAGGCTGCTTAGGGAGGTGAAAGGTGAAATTGCTGGGCCTCTGGCGCAAATCTTTGTCTCTTCTTTGGACACAGGTGAGGTCCCAGAAGACTGGAGGGTAGCTAATGTTGTACCGCTGTTTAAAAAAGGTAGTAGGGATAACCCTGGAAATTATAGACCGGTGAGTTTGACATCGGTGGTAGGAAAATTAATGGAAAAAATACTTAGGGGTAGGATGAATGAGCATTTGGAGCGTTGCGATCTGATTAGGGATACGCAACATGGCTTTGTTAGGGGGAGGTCTTGCCTTACGAATCTGGTAGAATTCTTTGAGGAGGTGACAAAAACGGTTGACGATGAGCGAGCCGTTGATGTCATCTATATGGATTTCAGTAAGGCGTTCGACAAAGTCCCTCACGGTAGGCTGGAAGAAAAGGTTAAGGCACATGGGATACAAGGGCGGGTAGCTAGGTGGATTGAGAACTGGCTGGGCAATAGGAGACAGAGGGTACTTGTTGAGGGGACCTTTTCGGGCTGGAGGCCAGTGACCAGTGGTGTGCCGCAGGGCTCAGTACTGGGACCTCTCCTCTTTGTAGTATACATAAACGACTTGGAAGAGAGCGTACGTGGTGTGATCAGCAAGTTTGCGGATGACACCAAGATGGCAGGGTTGGCAGATACTGAGGTGGAATGTCAGGTGATACAGCAGGATATAGATAGGTTGGGCAGATAGGTGGCATATGGAATTTAATCCTGACAAATGCGAGGTGATGCATTTTGGAAGGAATAATGCAGAGAGGAGCTACGTGATAAAAGGTAGACCGATTAGGAGTATAGAAATACAGAGGGAACTGGGAGTGCAGGTTCACAAGTCTATGAAGGTTGTGACACAAGTAGAGAAGGTTGTGAGGAAAGCTTATGGAATGCTAGCCTTTATAGGAAGGGGAATAGAGTATAGGAGCTGCCGTCTAATGCTTAAGTTGTACAGAACATTGGTTAGACCGCATTTGGAGGACTGCGTCCAGTTCTGGTCACCTTACTACCGGAAGGACGTGGACACTCTGGAGAGGGTGCAGGGGAGGTTTACCAGGATGTTGCCTGGCATGGAAGGACCAAGTTACGAGGAAAGGTTGGAGAAACTGGGACTTTTCTCCTTGGAAAGACAGAGATTAAGGGGAGACATGATAGAGGTATATAAGATACTGAAGGGAATAGATAGAGTCAATAGTGATAGGCTGCTCCCTAGATTGGGTACAATTACGAGAGGTCATGATCTAAGGGTGAGGGAGGAGAAGTATAATTTGGATATGAGAGGAAGGTTCTTCACGCAGAGGGTCGTGGGGGTATGGAACACGCTACCGAGTAGCGTGGTGGAGGCAGGCACATTGGACTTGTTTAAGGTTTACTTAGATAGACACATGAGCGAAACAAGGATGGAGGGTTATAGTAGGGGGTATTAAATAGGGTCAGAGCCTCGGGAGACACCGGAAATGCAGACTTACTTGTTAACGTTTTTGTCTTTTTATTCCGCAGGTGGCGGTCCACCTTGCTGTCAAACAAGGGGCATGCACACGGTGGGTCGTGCGTGGGCTGCTCTTGGAGGTTCCGGGAGTGGCCTAGTACTTCGTGTCAGCGTGTGTGCTTGATCCTGGACCGGTAGACGGGCGCCGCAACAGCTCAGTGACTAGCACTGCTGGCTGTGCAGATACATGGATTTGGGCCTGTGTCTGTGGGAGTTTGCGCATTCTCCCTGTGGTTGCGTGGGTTTCCTCCAGGCGCTCCGGTTTCCTCCCACACCCCAAAGATGTGCTCGTAGGCTGATTGGTATACCAAATTGACACTATTCTCCCCTGAATCTGGCTAAGTTAGGGGTTCCACTCGCATACACACAGGGCAGGGTAGGTGTAGGAGGATGCGGCAGTGTGGGCTCGTTGGGCCGAAGGGCCTGTTTCCCGTGCTGGGTTGCTCTTTGTTTAACACTGCCATCTCTGTATCAATTTCCATTTTCAAGCTTTTCTCTTCCAGCTTAGGGAGAACCCAGGGTTTCACCTAATACCGACAGAATGTTCAGCCTGAGCTGTTGTTTCTCTGGACCGTCTGCTTCCCCTGCAGACCTGATTGGCAACTTTTGCCCTTCAAAAAGCTTGCTTTCCCCTCTCTCTCTGGGTTTCATTGCACCTGGCAATAACAGGCAATGTGACCAACTCGCTTGCACTTGCGACATAGGGCCTCTAGTATCCAACAGTTTAGCTCCCTGTGGCCTGTCTTGCCACATCAGCAGCATTCTGCTTGCAGCATCGAACTCTGTGGGGTTTACGACCCTATGCACCCAGGTGCTGACACTAACTGTGCTGCTTCTCCAGCAGCTAACCCCATCAAAGTTGCAATCTCCACGTGGACTTAAACTTTAAATTATTTTCAGCTCATGTCCATTGAATTGCTTCATGCTGGAGGCCACAAAGCAGCTGGTCCCATAAGGCACCCTGGAGTATGTTCCCAAACTTGCAGTGCTCTGCTAGTCTCTTCAGAGATGTCGCGAATTAAGCAATGGATTCCCCTTTGAGTTGGTCACACTTTTCAATTCTGAACTGCTCTGCAATCATGGCTTGGAAGCCAAATGAGTTTTTAATACATTGCACAATTCTTGGTACATCTTTTCAATGGATTTTTCAGATTGTACCAAACTTCTTAAAACAGGAAAGGTCTTACTCCCCATGGTACTTAAGAAAATCAGTATAACCACGTCATCGCTTATCTAATTACCATCAGATAAGCACTGAAGCACTCTATATAAGGTATCCAGCTCGCAGCCTCTTCATCAAAAGACCCTATAGCCCTGAATTGGGCCACCATTTTGTTTTGCCACCATGTAATTTTTTTCCCCGCCATATGTGTCTAGGAATGAAGCTTCCTCCCCCATCACTGGCAGCTGCGCACAGCCCAAGTTGCCTCGGAGACCGCTCCCACCGTGATGGCCACTCCCTCGATGACTAGCATTCCTTCCCACTGTCGACAGTTGCCCAAGTCCTCTTGGCGACTGCTTCCCATGATGTTTTCAGCTGGCTCCCGTGCAAGTATGATCCTCCCCCGATGGACTGTTCAAACCAAGCAACAGTGGTTGGAACCCTCCGACCCATTCTTCAAATGGTTGCCACACTTCGGTTCCTTTCCAGCGCCAGCCTACGAAGTCCAGGACGATGCTCAATTCCCTCCCACTTCAACAGAACAGACTGCCAACAGAATGCATCTTTGTTGCCAGTTATGATGTATGCACCAATTGACTTTATAGTCCCTAAAAAAAAACACAGGGGAGGCTTGGTAACTTGAACACTGGGGACAAATTCATTGCAGGTGTGCACTGTTCCACAGTCAGATCTGAGACTGCACAATCGGGTCCTGCATTGGAAGGAGCTAATCCCCAGGGTCACCCCTCTTAAAGGGGCGTACACAACCCAAATCCCAAAATACATTAAAGCATATATCACACAACTCAGATCGTCAACGTTACAGGTCAGGCAACTTGAAGCTGTAGATTTTAAATTAATTCTGTCAGTGAACTGGAGTATTTCTGATCTCAGTGCCATGATTTTAAGTGTGTTCACAGAAACTCAGGAATGCAGAAACAGCAATCTAATCTACTTTGATCAGTTGGAGCTTAATTGCTGATTTACTAACAGACTCACCAACCTGTTTACAATGTTGAGCACAGCTGTTGAAAACCTCTATTTCCAAAGCACATTGTTTCAATGCACAGTAAATTCAGGGAAAGATCAAAGGAGCCCTCAATTTCAAGCAATACTTAAGAGGTAGCAGGCAAGGATAGTGTGGTGAAAATATTTTTTAAATGAACATAGATCCAATTATAAGGCCAGAGCTTAACATGAAACCCTTTGTTGAAGCTACTGTACTGTTGCCTCGTATACCTGAATATTTCAATGCGTCTAAATACTTCAATGCTTTATTCAGTAAACTTCCTGTTATTCAGCGCACGAGTAACTGGAATTCTCTACTGACCATGATTTCTGATGTTCCGTTAATACGAAACATCACTTTACCAACCAGAAGCAATTCCGATGTTGTCCAGAACCTGTACTTGTGTGCTGTATTATTTTATACTTTATATTTTCATGTACTGTTGAAGATTAGATGTAGAATGATACAGTTCTTTATTTCCTGAGTACTTGAATATTAGTTCATCGTACAAGTTTTGCCTGGATTCCAATGGTAACTGAAATTCTGTTAACCGGCACAACCTGTTCTCTGCGCTTGCTGAATTATAAAGATTTTATTGTAATTATTCTGTTGAAAGTTAACATCATAACATGTAAATGCTAGGTTGTTCAAGATACTGAGCGTTTTTAAATCTTCCAAGCTATCACTGATCAGCTGTTAGTTAGTGGGCATTTCAGTGATTATGAATCAATTGAAATGCTTCCAGGTTTTTTTCAGGTGGTCAGGTTTTGGCTGATTTTAGTCCTGAATTGGATCAGAATCTCATGTGATGGGCGCAATTTTCCCCAAAAAATTCGATATGCTCAACAGATGGGAAAATCTCATCTTTTCCAGCCTGTTTTTCTGTCGAGCTTACTGTAATTGAATTTACGGTACTCTGTACAGCACAAGCTGTCGTGAGTTTTATGGGGGCAGAGGGCTGAGGGGGGAGGGGGCAAGCGGCAGAGCCTAATCTCATTCAAGAGGCCCGCAGCAGACTGCTCAGGGGGCTATTGAGCATGCTCCAGTCTTGCAATATTCTGGGACATCAGTTGACATGCCCCCTCCAACAACCGCCACTGTCAACCATGTTGTAATATGGTGTCACTCCTAAGCATCATGTTACATTACGGGTTCATCTGTGGTGTCTCAGTTATGAGGAGCTTGAAACTTGCATGTTTAAACATGAACAATTCATTATTAATCTTTAACTATTTACAGATTCCAGCTATTGTCTTGCATGGTATGTTTGATGCAGACTGCTTCCAGAGTGTTCTCTCAATCTATTACCATGTGACTCTATACATCGTACCATGGATTTTGCTGTTACTCAGTCCCAGGTTAATCCTTATCTGCCATGCATCTTTATATTACAATGGCATGCAGGCAAATAATAGTGGCAAAACCAGCACTGAATCCCCCACAATCAAAATCCTGTGACCACTTCTGACCAGAAACTGAAATTCATCAACCACATAGAAACATAGGAATTAGAAGCAGGAGTAGGCCATTTGACCCTTCAAGTCTGCGCTGCCATTCATTCTGATCATGGATCATCAAATTCAATATCCTGATCCCCCCTTCCTCCAATATCCCTTGATCCCTTTAGCCCCAGGAGCTATATTTAATTTCTTCTTGGAATCAGACAATGTTTATGGCCTCAATTACACTCTGTGGCAGTGAATTTCACACATTCACCACCCCCTTGATGAAGAAATTTCTCCTCACTCAGTTCTAAAAGGTTTACCACTTATCCTCGAACTATGACCCCTAGTTCTGGGCTCTTCCTCCCTCCCCCTGACCACTGGGAACATTCTTTCTGGATCTACCCTGTCTAACTCTGTTAGAATTTTATAAGTTTCTATGAGATCCCCTCTCACTCTTCTAAATTCCAGTGAATGTCATCCTAACTGACTTAGTATCTCCTCATATGACAGATCTGCCAACCAGGAATCAGTCTGGTAAACCTTCATTGTATCCTTCTATAGCAAGGACATCCTATCTCAGATTAGGACACCAAAACTGCACACAATACTCCAGGTGTGGCCTCACCAACACCGTTTACAATTGAAGCAAAACATCCCTTTTCCTATACTCAAGTCCTCTCTCTATGAAGGTCAACATACCATTTGCCTTCTTTATTGCCTGCTATACCTGCAGGCTTATCTTCAGCGACTGATGCATGAGGACTCCAAGGTCTCATTGAGTACCCTCCTCTCTCAATTTACACCCATCCAAGTAGTAATCTGTTTTCCATCTATGCTACCAAAGTGGATAGCCTCACATTTATCCACATTATACTGAATCTGCCATGCAGATGCCCACATGCTTAGCCTGTCCAAATCAATCTGAAGCATCTCTGCATCCTCCTCACAGCTCACCCTTGCACCCTACTTTGTATTATCTGCAAATCTGGAGATAATACCATAAGACCATAAGACATAGATTTGGGCCACTCAGCCCATCAAGTGTACCATGCTCTTTCAACACTCAGAAAGCTAGATGCCATCAAGATCAAAGCAACCTGCTTGAATAGCACCTTAGACATTTGTTCCATCCACCACTGTCACACTACAAGACGCATTGCAGCAACTCAGCAAGACTTCTTCAACAGCATCCCAAAAAACAGTGACCTCTACCAACTGGAAAAACAAGGGCTACGAGTGCATAGGGACACCACCACCATCATGTTCTCCTTCTAAGTCACACACTATCCTGACTTGGAAACAAGTCACCATTCTTTCATTGTTGCTGGGTTAAAATCCTGGAACTCCCTACCTGACTTCACTACAAGGACTGGAGCTGTCAAAGAAGGTGGCTCACTGCAACCTTCTCGGGGATAATTTGGGATGGACAATAAGTGCTGGTCTTAAAAAGTATTAGCAATCTTAGTAAAGACTACCAACATTTAAATTTAATTTTCACTGTTTGGAAACAGCTTTGCTTGAACTGAATGTTCTGCACATTCTTTCCTATTTCTCAGTAAGCTTTCAATGCTCAGCATGGGTGTGAAGGCAGCCCACATTATGTAAATCAAGCTGATTCTGTAGAATCAGCCAGGTCAGCTGTGTTGTTAATACATCATCTGTCCAAGGCGTGAACATCAAGTGTATGGAGTCAGGATGAAATTCTTTGGTACATCTTTTACACAAATGTACATATGATATGCAACAGTGAAATTATGATTTTCAACATATTTGACCTGAAAATTGGCTTCACTGTTGCAATGGCGCACATTGTTTTTTATTCAATCAAAAAATTACTTTTTAAGTCATTCGACTGATATTTTTAGCTTCTCAGTTTAATTCCTAAATTGTGCATTATGAGACACAAGTGTTGGTAAGTGAAGATTCCTACCTCAATAGTGCAAAATCTTTAATAGAAGATAAGCTACACCTTTTAGGTAAGCTATTTTTTTCCAGATTGGACTGCCTTGGACACTACCATGCCTGACTTAGAAGGCAGACAATGAGATTTTCTGATTCCAGGTATGTAACTGAACAAGTAGGCAAGAATGACTTTGGGTAATTTTCCTTTTTGGTATTCCCCTTTGGGTCGGGTAGAAATAAATCTCCAGACTCCCATGCATGCCAACATGGCTAGGATTAAGGAACATCATGTGACTCTGTATCCACAAGTCAGCTGTGCCTCAGCTGGTAGCACCATCACCTCCATGTCAGAATCTATGGGTTCAAATTTCATTGCTGTGGGAGCTTACTGTGTGCAAATTAAATGCTGCATCTCCTACGTTACACCAATGACTAGAATTCAAAAAGACTTGCACAAGCAATTTTTTAATGTCTTGAAGTCATGAAGCCTGTCTTTGCATTCCACGGAACAATGTTTTGAAATTTGTGTGATGCTATAGTATCTAAACTGAACCACAGTTCAATATTGGAATGAACCTTGAAATATAAGTGGGATAGTGGTTTTACATTTTTACAAATAATAACTTGTGCACAAGCTTTATATATTCCTGACTTCAGGAAGATAGCAGTGTCAACTTTACTCTGGAGTTTATGAAACAGTTCTTAGTTAAAGAGTAATCAGTTTCCTTAATGACTAACCAAAATTTCTATTCACAAATCAGGGGTTTAGACCCCCTGCAGTTAATTCTTTGTCACCCACTCCAGGCAAAGAAATCCTTATGAATAACAAAGGGAGGAGGATTAACTTTTCTGTTGATTGATGAGACTCGATTATCAGTCTCAGCTGTGGTAAACTGAGAGATCAGCAGTTGGATTCAAGACATGTACACAGAGCTATAGTTGCCTGTTTATAATGTGTTCAGTTTTATAAAAATACTTCAGGATTACAATACAGAAGGTTAAATCATTGCTTATTGATGTGACCTCATTCCCCAGTAACTTAATATACTGAGTGCAGGAGTCACTCACTTCTGTATAATATCCAGGACAAGCTTTGCTGTGGGCTTCTTGACAACTACTGAAATTCAGTAATCATTTTGACAAGAGGTACTTTTGCATTGCAACCAAATAGTTGCACCAATATTTATCTTCCTCTGCCCTGAAAAAACATAGTCAACTTGCCTTTTATTCCCTCTGAATAACCAAAAGAGATAAGATCATAAGTTATAGGAGCAGAATTAGGTCATTCGAGCTTTCAAGTCTGCTCTGCCATTCAATCATGGCTGATATGATTCTCCTGCCTTCCCACCACACCCTTGATCCCCATATTGATCAAGAACCTATCTATCTCTGTTTTAAAGACACTCAGTGACCTGGCCTCCAGAGCCATCTATGCAATGAGTTCCAGAGATTCAGCACCCTCTGAATGAAGAAATTACTCCCCACTTCAGTTTTAAAGCAGTGTCCCTTCACTGTGAGGTTATGCCTTCGAGTTCTAGTCTCTCCCAGTAGTGGAAATATCCTCTCCACATCCACTCTATCTAGACCTCTCATTATTCTGTAAGTTTCAATTAGATCCCCTCTCATCCTTCTCAACTACAGACCCAGACTCCTCAACCGCTCCTCATATGACAAATCTTTCATTCTTGGGATCATTCTTGTGGACCTCCTTTGACCCCCTTCAAGGCCAGCACATTCTTCCTTTGCTATGGGGCCCAAAACTGCTCACAATATTCCAAATGGGATCTGAGATGGATAAATTCAGTTCAGTACTGCCAGGTGAATTAGAATTACTGAAATTGAAGCTAATAACCAAGAGGGTAGCTTGCTATCCAACTGTAAACACTGCTAATTCTCTGATGTATATATCAGAAAAGTTTATTTTATACTGCAGTTATTTTTGTTATAAATCTAACATTGATTCAACTCCAGAGTGAAATGTTTCATTGTACTCGACTCCTAATTTCAGCTGAGTTAGAAGTGAGACTTCAAAAATGAAAGCAGTGAGTTTCAGTCCAAAAATTAAAAATTGATCTACACTGAGATATTGTGCGATCTGGCATGTCTCCTGTTATTTGTTTTTGAAATTACATCCTTTAAAATTGAATGATACCATCTTTCCCTATTTTAGTGGCGCAAAATATCACTACTTCAGGTTACGGCTTTCATACTAACACGACAGCAGTGTTGACTCACTGTAAATGCTATTGTGGGGTTGCTCTTTGATCTATGTTGTTTGTCTCCAGGCAACAGCAAATGCTGTGTGATAATGTGATGTCAATTCTTCAATATCCATGTGACAGAATTCTAGCTAAGGGCTGTGGTATAAGAGACATGGAAAGTCGAATCTCAACCAAAGCTGAACTGAACTGCACTGGAAATTGCTCTATGTAAGAATGTAGACAGAAATGAAGACTGTTGAATGGATATTTATATGGCTTATATCCTGAAATTGTCAAATAAAGGTCTCCATAATTATTTCATATGTTCGTGAAGAACAGTCTCCTTGGACGAGTAGCTCTCATACATATGCTCACACCTCTGGTCATCTATTACAAGTTGATGCAAATAAAAGACATACTGAAAGATGCATATTTTCTAATCAAACATGCATCAGCTCAATACACAATACAAATG
Organism: Carcharhinus amblyrhynchos; assembly: GCF_965287045.1. NCBI lineage: Eukaryota > Metazoa > Chordata > Chondrichthyes > Carcharhiniformes > Carcharhinidae > Carcharhinus > Carcharhinus amblyrhynchos. Next base: position 7,704,553 of record NC_137357.1, on the reverse strand, counting down.
TTTGCACTGAGGATTGCTTGCTCAATCCCCCACCACCTCCCTTCCCCCAATATAAATGCAAATATATACCCTCATTAGAATTCTTGTGAATGTTTAATCATCACACATTGTTAGACCACTTGACATTCCTACATTCATTTCACCATTATTGCTGTAGCTTCTTGCAGTCTTACTGTTGTCAAGTGCAAAATAATGGTTATCTTTGCATTGATAATGGTCTCAGCACTTGCACTTATTTACACTGAATATTCCAAGACTGCGGAGGTAATGTAACAGAGATCAAAGATCTTCCTCAAAACTCAATAGTAAAAGTGCAAGAAAATGTTGTTTGTCATAATTGGCAAATAACTGGTAAGGTTACCACTAATACTTCATTTGCACAGCATGAACATAATACTTTTAATATAGCTCAGGATTATTCAAATTGAGGGCATCTAAATACTTACAGGTTAACCCTAATTTATTAACTATATTGAGCAAGCTTCATATACTTCTAGAATTATAGTTTCAGGAGATCTGTATTGCATGAATATGTTGTATGTCAATGAATTTTTCAAGTATGTTAATGATATTGGGATTTGTTGGGAGCTAGAGGGAGTATACTACTGTATTTCCCAGCGACTGGAGGAAAAAACCTGCGGTAGGAACAAAAGACTGGTTGGAGATTGCCCAAGAAGTGAAAAGCAGGAACCGAATGCCACATTCCAATAGGCAGAGCAGAAAGCAGTCGAATGACCTAACTGGGTCAGTAAAGTTAGTGCAGGTGCACATTAACCTACATCCTGCATAGGGAGGCATGGTGGTACAGTGGTTAGCACTGCTGCCTCACAGCACCAGGGACCTGGGTTTGATTCCTGGCTTGGGTCACTGTCTGTGTGTAGTCTGCCTGTTCTCCCCCTGTCTGCATGGGTCTTCCAGATGCTCAATTTCCTCCCATAGTCCGAAAGACATGCTGGTTAGGTTTGATTTGATTTGATCTGATTTATTATTGTCGTATGTATTAGTGTGCAGTGAAAAGTATTGTTTCTTGCGCGCTATACAGGCAAAGCATACTGTTCAAAGAGAAGGAAATAAGAGAGTGCAGAATGTAGTGTTGCATTCATAGCGAGGGTGGAGAGAAAGATCACCTCATGCAAGATAGGGCCATTCAGAAGCCTGATGGCAGCAGGGAAGAAGCTGTTCTTGAGTCAGTTGGTACATGACTACAGACTTTTGTATCTTCTTCCCAATGGAAGAAGGTGAAAGAATGTCTGGGGTGCGTGGGGTTGTTAATTATGCTGGCTGCTTTGCTGAGGCAGTGGGAAGTGTAGACAGAGTCAATGGATGAGAGGCTGGTTTGCATGATGGATTAGGCTACATTCATGGCCTTTTGTAGTATCTTGTGACCCTGAGCAGAGCCATACCAAGCTGTGGTGTAACCAGAAATAATGCTTTCTATGGCACATCTGTAAAAGTTGGTGAGAGTCGTAGCTGACATGCCAAATTTCCTTAGTCTTCTGAGAAAGTAGAGGTATTAGTGGGCTTTCTTAACTATAATGTTGGCATGGGGGGACCAGGATAGGTTGTTGGTGATCTGGATACCTAAATACTCGAAGCTCTTGACCTTTTCTACTTCGTCCCCATTGATACAGACAGGGGCATGTTCTCCCCTACACTTCCTGAAATCGATGCAATCTCCTTTGTTTTGTTGACATTGAGGGAGATTATTGTCGCCACACCAGTTCATTTTTTCACCAAATTCAGCATTGACCATGCTAAATTCTCCCTCAGTGTACCTGAACAGGTGCCGCAGTGTGGTGACTAGGAGATTTTCAAAGTAACTTCATTGTAGTGTTCATGTAAGCCTACTTATGACACTAACAAATAAATTTTTATCCACCCTGCCCTTAACTTGCCGACCCAAACTTACACAATATTATGGAATGGAATGGAGCCAGAATGGACCAGTTGCCACTTTTTCCATTTCACCACCAGCCTCACCCACCATTTCCTCACTCAATGGAGACAGCAGTGGACTGGGATGCAGCTTTGGACTATCTCGAGTCAATGCTTTAACTTATTTTTCTTTTCTTTCCAACTCCATTGCCTCCAAATTACATTGTTGAATTGCCCTTTTAAATACTGAAGTTGAGGTCATGAATCTGAGTCCTCATCACTCATGCAACCACAATTTTGGATAGCAAACTCAGAGTAAAAGGATAATGAAATGATTAGTTACAAAGTGATTGATCGACACACTGAGCATACTTTCATGTTGCCCTCACAATATTGAACTCTACCATTACCATCATGTCTTCCACCTAATATTGAACCCAATGTCTGTACAGTGCAAATTTTGGATGTTGGTAACATCACAAATTTTCAACAACATTCTTGGAATCAGCTGTTAACTTGCTCAAAAGTCTGAATGACACACAGCAAATTTATATAATTCAGAACTCCTAACACTTGCTGCTTCAGGGAAACTGCAGTTGAAGAGGCGCTGGCAAGACTGAAATGTGTAATCCATTGTTGGGTTTTTACCTGATTTCTCACACATCTCAAGTAACAAGAACAAACGCTGGTGGCAGGAACAGAAATGGAGAGTTTTCTCCAAGCTCTGTTTAGTAAGTCATAGATACTGTATACCAGCAGCTATCAATGCAAAGAAAAAGAAGATAACATGCAATGATTTGACAACCTTCCAGTTGCACTTACCATCATTGCAGAGAGGAGTCAGAGCATGACTGGGTTGTTGTTACAGGCTATTGAGGTGATAGCAGGATTCACCAGCCCCATTCACCACTAATGGGAATCCTGCTGGTCTGCTGAATAGGGTGCCGGAGCTAAAACGGGATTGCCACAGGGCGTCAAAAGGTTTCAGATTCACCCGACCCACCTCACCAGCTCCAATCAGGTTCCCGACCAGAGTGGGTAGGAATCTGGATTGAAATCTGATTCTGTATCCTCCCACCATTTACCCACCTCCTCCACGAGAATTGTACCAGGTGGGCTTTTATGCTGGTCATGAACAGTGAGAACCTGGCATGTTGGACCCCTAGGTGGGTCAAGGAGATCGTTTAGTGCATGTGTGCCCCTCTGTCACTGCCAAGATGCAGAGGGAAGGTTCCAGACGGCTCTGCCTAATAGTGTCCCAGAAGTCAGAGCGAGGGTCTGAGCAGCCTACTTCTACTTTGCACTGTGTATCTTAAAGCCTTGATAGCTTTTATACGAGCAGCTAATATACATCATCAGTGACGTCAGATGGCACTAGAACTCAGAAAGAGGTGGTTCTGGAAGGAGCTTTGTGATTATATGAACATATGAGATAGGAGCAGCAGCCATTTGGCCCCTCACTTCTGCTCCACTTGTCCTATCTTACCAGCTTGGCATGTCAATCGACCGGTGTGATGATCTGATAAGAATGTACCCTCTAAGTGCCGGACGAACATGAAAATGGGGAGAATCGCGTTGCATGTTTGGGTGAGCTGCGATTTGGCTGCTGAGCTCTTGCGGTCCATTGCACAGGTGCCTCAATCTCCCACAGTTCTGGGAGGTCTCTTGTCACCCCCCACCCACCCCCCACCAACAGACATCAGGACAACTGCCCCTGCTGATCATCCCCATCTGTAGCGTTCCCCCCCGCCTATTGATTGTCCCCATCTGCAGAATTCCTTCTTTCCCTCCACCAATCACACCTCCGCAATGTTCCCGCCCTCCCACCCCAATCGCACCCCCTGCATAGTTCCTTCCCTCTCTCCCATCATGATTGCCCACTCTGCAGAATTCCTTCCTCCCTTCCATCCTGATTAGCACCTCTGCTGAGCTCCTTCCCTCCCTCCAACATTGCAGAGTCTCTCTTTTCCCTCCCCAATCACCACCCCTGTAGAGCTCATCTTGCTCGCACCACCCCCCCCCACCCCCCAACCATAGCCCCATCTCCACACTGGCTCTGCCCCCACTCAGGCCTTACCACATTGGCACTGTCCCGGTACAGTTATGGTTCCCGGCTGGCTTGGCAGGCAGTGCCAGAGTGCCAGGCAGGTACAGCCAGGCTGGAACTGCCATGAGCACTGCCCAGCCATGCACCTGGCTGCCCACAGGCTTCAATGGCCTCTGATCCCCCTAGCAATGCTGTAACGTCTTGTCTCTCGATGGTGGAGACCAGCAGTGAGAAGCTCAACCAGCGAGCAGGTACGGTCAAGTCAGCCTGGATGAAAATGTTCAGGATTTGCCAATAACATTTAAATTACGTCATAAATACCTAACACTGATTTCACTGGCAAAACAGGGCCGGTAAGATTAGGGGAAGCATGTTTCTCCTTGTTTGCCTCCCACATTATCTTATCACCTCGTCTCTCCAAAGGGTGGCACGAAATTGGACAATCATGCCCACTGTTTTTACATTCAAAGATTCCACTGCCCATTTTGGAATCTGGCCTTTAGTTCACTGGCAAAAAGACTTCAGTTTTTTTTTAACCTAATCAAACACATAAATGTCAAGATTATAGGGATGTTTAATTTTTTCTTCAAGTCAAATAAAGACCCAAGTCATTAATGGCCTCAATCAGGCTTGTCCAATCTTTTCGCTTGGTGGCGGGATAGGAGCAATATTCTTGTTACTCCAGGGGCCAATGAGAATATTTCAAAAAGATAAGGCTTGGCACAACAGTGAACTGAAACAAGACTTTTCACTGTATGTTAATACATGTGACAATAGTAAACAAAATAAAATCAAAAACAGTTTGGGATTTTAAGGAAAGAAACAATTACTGAGCAATGTCAGAACAATGAATAGTTAAGTTTCAAAAGCATAACTAATAAAAATGACCAGAGAGTGAGAGAGTCAGTGTACAGGGTGGTTGAGTATGAGTGCATGCATGTGTGTGTGTGTTGTATTTTAGTGGTGAGAATTGTACAAGAAATCTGAGACTGGGCAGGAGGCAGACTTACAGTCACTCCATCCCCACACATGCACACACACTCAGCCTTTTGCATTCCTGCCCACATTCAGTCAGGGGTGAATTTTACTGTCTTGTCTGCCACAGGAACTAGAGCGGGCAAGGGGCTGACCATAGAAAGGTCTGTTGACCTCGGACGATATTTTGCAGTTCCGAGACGAGTGAGGCGATAAAATCCCGCCTTCAGTTTCTCGCAATCACCTGTACACATACACACAGTCACCCACTCTTACTCCCACACGCATACTCAACCTCTTACAATCCTCTCTTCAAACTCACTCAGTCACTCACTCACTCTCATACACACACTCAGTCACTCATTCTTATTCCTACACACAGTCCCTCACTCACTCTTACTCTCGCACAATCACTTACTCGCTTTTGCTCCCACACAAACAGTCACTCACTCACACACTCCCCAACACACACTCAGTAAGTAACCCCCACATACACGCATTATCTCTCACTCCCACATACTGAACATGGCACTCACTCCTTTCTGAGCCTGCCAAGACGTCTGGGCTCAACACTACTTCACCCTGGCTCTCCACTTCCTCTTCCCCAGTCCCACCAAGACCTTGCTCTCCCCAGCCCAGCCAAAACTTCATCCAAGACTTTGTCAGGGCTGTGTTAAGGTCCAAGACTGGAGCCATGTCCAGGTCCGAGGTCTGAAGTCCACCCACACAACCTGCTTGCTCATCCGCTCCGCCCCCACCCCTCATAAGCCCACCAATGTCACTGCTTGCTCTGGACCACCACAGCCCGCCTGCAAGCTTCCAGATCTCCCCCTTTCCCCCTGCAGCTTATCAGCAGTCAATGAATGAAGAAACCAATCTGTAATTGGATGAGTAGGCTATGAACGTTTTTTAAAAACTTTGTTGGGGTGGTTTTGGAGTTGGACACTTGCCGAGACCACAGTGATGTGATGAGCGGTATTAAAGTGATCTATGGACTGGGCAGGGCCTTGGACAAGTCTGGTCTAAATAGTGAGATTATAGTTGATAAAATGCTTCAGAGGTGACAGAGGGCGTGTTCATGTAACTGTTAGACATCTGTAGGACAGAATAGAGGAGAAATTCTTTCTCGCACAAGGCTGTGTGACTTTACAACTCTCAGCTTCAGAAGGTGAGTGGAGGCAGGGTCACTGAATATTTTTAAGGCAGAGTTAGATGGACATTTGTGAGACAAGCAAATTAGTGATTATCAGGAGGTAGACAAGAATGTGGAACTTGAATCACAAATAGATCAACCATGATCCTATTGAATGGCAGAAGCAGGCCTACTTCTCGTCCTATTTTGTATGTTTGTATGTTGGTGAGAAATTACCAAACCCAAAGCTGGGGGAAGTAGTCCTTGGAACAGCCACCCCAGGCCACCCACTCATTTCATACAGATATGTGGTACTTTAAGTGACAGCCTTAGGCTAATATCTGAAAACAATTTAAATAATAACACTGTTCAGACATGTAACTTCTTAATTAGATAATATTTTGAAGATTTGAATAGTTAAGCTGTGCAATTTTAAATTAAAGGAATTGAGCGTATTTGGATGCTGCATTCAGTTAAATTGTCATGTGGTTAACTGACTTTGAAGCACAACAATTTCTTCTCTAAATGGAAGTACTGAAACAGGAACATAAACATAATATAAAAGTAAGGAACTAATAAATAAAATGATAACTCAAAGAATAATCAACAACTGGACAATTATTTTGTGTTACCCGCTTCAAATATTTTGTCTGTTTCAGTTGCGCTGAATGTCTTCCTCCAATACACCACATTCTCAGCACACATGAAGTTTTTATGCCACCTAGCTGCTGATATTCCAATGGACTGGATTAGTACACAGTCCAAGGAATCTGTTTTCACTATGATAGTTGTTTGCCTGTAGAGAAATAAATGGGGGAAATCCTTTGTACACAAATGTTGTGGGTGGTCTGTGCTACTTCTAACAATGGAATACCTCTCTGAAACAACTAATGAGCTTAATGTACTGCATTTATTGAAACCAGACCTTTTTTTCCCTTGATTTCCCTTGTGGTAATTTCCTTGAAAATATCACAAGTGCCAAGTCTATATCTGGCTTTCAGCGTCCTTGACCACTTGAGTGTTTTCAATTAATCTAACTGTTCTTTAAGCTAATGAAAAGGTCCTAGAATATGTAGTGCCAAAGTTAAAAACACAAATTTAAAGAATGACCATCAAATCCTGAGAAGTTAACTTGTGTAAAATGCCCACGATAAGTTAAAGAATTCCAATGTTTGGAACATCTATTCACAATAGCATCTTTCAGACAAGCCTGCACCTGAATTATACTAAGACTAATCAAAAATGTCATCCAGAAAAATCCTACAATGCACAGTATTTCTTTATTTGCAGGACTACGGACTGAATTTTTGTCAGAGTTTGTTGGCCCATTTCAGTGTGTGATGGCCACGCTTTGCTTTTTAAGGAAATCAGATTTTCTGCTGCATTTCTAACTTTGCAACATTTTTCTCTGACTTTTTTTGCAGGTTGGGAATGCTTCCTGTACAAAATACTAACCCAGCCCTGGTGAAGTCATGTTCTCTACTTTAACTGGAGATTTTCTCCTGCACAACATTTTCGTCTGGCAGTATTGGGTTTTGGGAGCCCATTAAATGCTTGCATGTTTGAGAGTTCCTGAATAAAGTGAAAGGCTTGTTGAAGAGTTTGGAATTTTCTGCAAGGTAGGTAGAAAGTGTTTTCATAACTTCAAATGTCACCACTTGATGCTGTATTGTAATGTAGATGTGTTTAATCACCATGTGGATCTGTACTTTAAAGGCAAATTGACCCTTACATTGACCAACCTTGTCTATTTAGTCACATGCATTACAGGGCTTTTTCAGTGAAGAAAACACAATAATGTAGTGAATTATGTAACAGAATTTCCAATCAGCCCGTGCTGTCATTCTTTTCCACTGAGAGTTAAATGGCATTGGCTGTTCAAAAAAATGCCAGTTTCTGACATTCGAAAAATAATCTAACTATCTGCTTCCTAACAGACACACTGTTTTGAAACTGCAATAAGTAACTTTTTTTCCCTTCCAGAGAGTAGTCTATTAGTTGGACAGCTGAAGCCATTATCAATACTTAACTGAATTTCAAGTACTTATGGCTTTCAGTTCCATGGGTATTCCATTCATCTTTGAATATATGATAGTTTCAAGAGATTGAAATAACAGATAGTGCCTTTGTTATATATCTAAGTGGTTGCACGATTGCTTTAAGAGCAGATCACATGACTTAATCATGAGGTGGTTTCACAGGCTTCTGCCTGAGTTTCATTTTCTGTTTTACACAGAGAACTTCTCTTTTAATAACTGTATTGTATTTATTTTGAAGCCACGTGTGCAAACCACATCTTTTCATTTTTTTATTTAAAAGCCACAGCTCCTAACATAGCTAGGACATTACAAAAAGAAAATTGATGATGAGTTGGGATTTTATTTCACCGAAAACACTGAGAAAAGTTCCTTAAAGAAAATTGTGTGTCCTCACATTTTGAATATTAAAAGGCTGGGGAAAATCAACAACAGGATTGAAGATTGAAGTGTCATTTAAAGAAGACTAAGAAAGAAAAGAAGAAAGGGAGAAAAAATTGCCTTTCTTCCTGGAAAAAAATCTGATAGACACCTCTAATCTGCAGGGTCCGCAGACATGTTATAATGTCTGGTTGCAGAGTGAGAGACTCACTGTGCAGCTGGAAAGGTGAGTGTGGTAGCTCTCTTTGTGGTTTTAAAAGAGGGTTTTTTTTCTGATCAGAGAGGGTGAAATTCTAGACAGTATCTGCCATACTTTAAAAAAGGAATGCTTTGCCATAGAGCTGGGGTTGTTTAAAAAAAAAATGCATCAAGTTAGTGGTCCCCAGGGTAAAAAGAGGAGTACTGGGAAGATCGTAACAAAATATATACTGAGCATCTGCAAGAGAAATGGCGGGTCAATTAGGCAACCTGGGTCCTTTCAATGAAGAAAATAAATCATGGAGTTCCTACACGAGCACTTTCAGTACTTTGTGCAATCGAATCAAATTGCAAATAAATTGTTTATACCAGCTTTTTTCAATATGATAGGAAGTAAAACCTTCAATTTTCTGCAGACCTTCTTTTATCTGGCAAAGCCAGAGACCAAACCTTACAATGACTCAAGAAAGATCCTTGAAGAGCACTGCTCTCCAAAGCCACTAATAATCACAAAGCAGTTCAGATTCCACCGATCAATCAATCCCACTTCTAATAACTTGTTCTGCTTTGCATTACACATTACTTCAATGAGTAATGCTCAGTTGCCATGAAGAAGCCCTATCAGGCCACCCATGTCCACAGGCCAGTTCTTTCAGCTTGTAAGTATACAGAAAAGTACATTGGCACTAGTCAACCATTCCTCATAGACCATTCAAATGTTGGCCACATAAAAGAAAAATAATGTGAAAAATATCTACAGTTGCACCAACCTCCAGAAAAATAATCCAACAATGAACCTTTAAGTACTACATGATCAATTTAAATAATGCTGATGGAGCAGTGTTTATTCCATTCAATACCATGTTCTGCTATGCAAAATTAGACAGGACAGTGGTTGAAGTGTGCACTTGGAAAATGGCAGCACTGTCTTCAAATGAAGGTTTCACACTGATTTGCATCATGAACCTGCCTGCTCTGCATATGTAAGCACAGACACCCTTTCATAAAGATGGCATCCTGTACATGTTTCTTTGGAAACATCTCAGATCCCATTTTTGAATGGTCACACAGCACCTAAAAGAAGTATTTTACACAATCAATTTAACTTCCATATTCTCTGCAGCAGAATGGGACAAAAATAATTCAAACTTGAAGAAAAACTTTAGAAATTTGGGTTCATCGATGTTTGAAATAATAAAAGACAGATTAATATTTTTGGTTCAAAGCCTTCAAATTAGAACTCAAACATTTATGGACCTACTGTGAATTTGCAACATTTTCAGTTTTTAAAAAGCTAAAAATAAGTTGACTTAAAGTGATTGTTCATAGATATATTTGCTAACTGAGGTTTCAGTGCCTGTCAAAAATCTTTACAACATCACACATCTAGTTTATTTTGCTAAACATTTATCTTTACACGGCACTCAAAATGCTGGCCATGAGGGTTTCAGTCATAATACTGTTGGCTGAGAATTACATACAGCCAATACGTACTTCTGTTGCAGTTTTTGTATAAGTTAATTCAACGAGTTGGTCTCTAGGTTTAATGTAGTGGTCTTCTGAATATTGCTAACAATAGCCACTAACATTCTTCTGCTCCAGGTAGCATCCTCAAAAATATGAGGGTCACCAAACCACTGCTTATTTTGTAATAGGGCAGGGTGAGGAGGCAGGTCCTAAATCAACCTCAGCTGGAATGGAGATTGAATCTTGTGCTGTCTGCATTCTGAACCACACGTTAGGCATTCAACTAACTAAGCTAATCAGCACCCCCAGCCATGAATGTCACTTCTTATTCATCAAAAGATCCTGGATACAAGAAAAGGATAAATATAAGCACTCAAGAAGCACAGTTAATTACATGCCTATTAAAGACATACAATTAGACAGTGTTTAGAATTACATTGTATAAAGCACAAAAAAATTGTACACGATGTCAGAAAGTGGGGAGAAAGTCTGAGCTGAAAGAAACGAAAGACTGCTCTAACAGCTTGTGCATCACATTCCCCAGACCATCAGATAATCACATAGTACAAAAAGTACAACTACTCTCAGACCAGCAGAGGCCCACACAGTAACTGAATGCATATGTCTCCAGACTGCCAGAACACAACAAAGCATTCTGGAGGACACTGTTTGAGAAAATTGAGGTATTTTCATTGTTATAGATGGAGTTGATTGTTCAATCATTAAATATAATGATATTACCAGGAATAAAAATATAAAAGTAGTTGCAATATCTAGAAGATAACTGCATTAAAACTAGATAGCAACTCAAAACATGAACTCGGTTTCTCTCTCCACAGATGCTGCCAGACTTGTTGAATTTTTCAGCATTTTCTGCTTTTATTTCAGATTTCCAGCATTCACAATATTTTGCTTTTATAAAAATATGCTCCACCATTCAACCTCAATGACTGAAGGGACTTCTAATATACATGTATAGTTTTCTTTTAATACACCCCTCCAAAGGAAATGAAAACATGCTGATGCCTACATCCCCACTCCAAATATATGTATACACTCACGTGCAGGGAATTATTCACTCTTTTATAGTTGCTCCGTATCGAACTGGAACAAGTTGTTCATTTAATATTTGGTAATTCCCATTTGCCATTATATGAATTATATGATTGCGGGCTGGGGGAAGGGAGGAGTGGTGTGGGATGGGAGAGAGGGAGGAGAAGGAAGGATATGTTTTACTATTTGCACTATTTTTTAAAAGCAGATGTAGCCTAAGTTTGGCAAATAGTTTTGTTTTTAAAATGCTTGGAGTATCACTCTGAGAATTGGATTTCAAAACTAATCTATTGAAAGAAGTCTTTGCCATCCATTTCATTACAGAGTAATCATTGTTGAACTCTGGTTCAATTACAACTAACTTTTTGAAATACAGAATTACATTTTTATATTTATAGGATAATTTTACAAAGTTTACCTCCACTGGGAAACCTTGTGCACCTCCCATACATATAGGAATTCAGGTGAATTCTGCAAATGAGCAGTTAAACCAATAGGTGTAAAATCATGCTAAGCACGCACCCAAATTTCAGATGTGCATTGTCAATCGGCAAATCTCCAAGCTGAAGTAGAATTGCAAAATTATCCCATTGGATCTTTATCCAGACTTTTTAACAATATGTTTACTGATGATGAAACATTAGGGTGGCACAGTGGTGAGCACTGCTGCCTCACAGCGTCAGGGACCCACGTTCAATTCTGGTCTCCCGTTACTGTCTGTGTGGAGTTTGCACATTCTTCCCGTGTCTGCGTGGGTTTCTTTCAGGTGCTCCAATTTCCTCCCACAATCCAAAATGTGCAGGTTAGGTTGATTGGCCATGCTAAATTAACAGGAGGATTAGCAGGGTAAATGTGTGGGGTTATGGGAATAGGGCCTGTGGGATTGTGGTTGGTACAGACTTGATGGGCTGAAAGCCCTCCTTCTGTACTGTAGGGATTCTATGATTCTATAAGTAAGGTTTTGTCATGAGTTTTGCAGGTTCATCAAGTAACATGGTAAATGCTGTGTTGTATAAAATACAGTATAAATATATGAGATTTCAGGTAAATGTTTTATGATGAGAGATGCTTTTAGGATTCTGGAGGTAAGATTTCTCTATAACTAACTGAATGTCATTTTCTCTAAGTCTACAAAAAAAAAATTCAAAGGAGCGAATATAACTGTCCATGTGATCCAGTGGCACTCTTACTTGCAACTTTTCATCTCCAATAACTTTATATTTTAAGGCTTTCAACGCTCTGCCCAACACAATCCTCATGAAGAAGGTGAAAGCTGTGACAGTACATAATTGAATATAATTGAGTAGAGCTAGGTTTTTGCTCCATTTTCAAGATCTGCAGATATGCAAGCCTGGGAACTGCTGATTCCAGCATTATTAATTTTGAGCTGTGCCTCGCACCACTCTGAAGGAATCAGCACATGCTTTTACATGGTTGTGTCTCATTTATATTAAATCAACAAGCTGCCAGTCTGACATATTGTACTTATGAATAGTTTGCTGATTTGGAGAGCAGGAATGTCTGATGGGACTACTTCTACTTAAAGGCAGCCTGCAGCATTTTAAAGGGAAGGTATATTTTCCAATGGTGAAAAGTGACCAATGATGTTGTGCAGCAGCAAACAAGATGACTTCAAGGACTTATATGTAAGACTGGAAGTGTTCATTGACCAAGCAAGTGGTAGGAAGAAGGTTCTTTTCCCTTTTGACAGAAGACAAATGCTGAGATAAATTGGTTCACAGATACAGCAAGCAGTAACAGATCATGTAAATCTCACCAACATAAACTCCAAAATCTGGCTTTGGTGCAAGGAAATTATTAATGATTTGACCTGGGCTGCAAGGTGAGTCTACCCACCATATTTCTTATAGATTCTGCACAGCAATAGAGGATCATGTTTTAACCCCAGAACTATTAATTATTCCCTTTCTCATTTCTCATGCTCAAGTCAGCACAGCAGTTCTTAATTTCTGTTTTAATTTCACAGCACTTAACTTCTGTTTCCAATTATATAAACAAATGATAATGACAGGTAGGAAAAGATCCACTGATTCATAGGGCCTGGCCACATAATGCCAATACTTTGTGCATCACAATGCGTGCAATCTGACCCCACCCCGTCTAAAAGCCATTTGATCACCTGAGAGTGACAAAAGGCCGGTATAAACACAGGCCAATTAGCAGGAATAAAACTGGAAATAACCTGACTCTTTCAGACGATCAAATCTCGTACAGGAAACCACACTGACTCCGCTCACACTCTGAAAACCTACTGCTGCTCACACAACCACTTTCTCCTCTTGACCATCCTTGCGAAACTGAATCATTTATTCTGAAAACCCTTAAACAGAGCAAATATGAATCCATTTCAATTTCCTTGCAGATGAAGCTGGCACACAGCTGGAGTACAAGTGTTACCGAAGAAGATCTGCCATCCTATAGATACTGTTACCAACACAAGAGGCTGCCAATGACATTATTGACAGAGAGTGGATATTCAGCATCAATGATTGCCAGACTGGTAGCTAATTACATCAGGGTGTTGAGGTATCCCCCTCCCTCCTTTCTATAACCGTCACTCACACCAATACACACACGCAGCATGAATACTCAAAGATGCAGTGATAGTAAGTGGGAGAGTCTGCAGTGGGTTATTCATAGAGTACAAGTGAACAAAGCCAGATGGAAAAGACAACCCAGAAAACAGCTCACCAAAGGGCTTGTGCGTATCTTACTTCTGCTAGGTATGTAGGTTTTAGGAGTGCAGCCTGGAAAATAACAATTCCTTCTGTACACCAGCAATTGCTCAAGCATTTCACTGCTTGCGAAGATCTTCTGAAACTTTTTGTCAGGGAAAATTGAAAAATCCAGTCACAAATTGTATGAGGTCCTGCTGCATGGCATTCCACACTCTGTATTCAGCCAAAGACTTTCCATCACCTCCATGGACCCTCCCTGAAAGAGGTGGTGCTACTAGTTATAGTATTTCTAAATGCTTAAATTGCATCACGCAAACCGTTCTCTGTCTTGGCATGCTGAGACACAAAATTTACAGGGGGCTCAGTCAGATCATGGATAAACAGGAGATGATAGACCTAAGCTGCAACATGACAGGGATGCAATGTGAATGGATTATGTTGCCATCTCTTAGAATAACATATATTGATCCCTTCACGACCCCTTCTATCAGAAACACAGCTTTGTCAAATCACCCCAACTACCACTATATTGTGGTATTCTGCAGCAAACTGTTTTCAGGTCTAATCTCCTGATGATTGGTGATTCAAGGATCTCATAAACTCTTAACTGAGGCACAACAGTCTACCACCTCTCATTTTGTAACTATCACCATTTCTTGTATAAATTAGTGACTTGGACTTGGAGATGCAGGGTACAATTTGAACTGAAGTATGACACAAAATTGGAAAAATAAAGAAAACAGTGAAGATAGAAAAATATGAGAAAACCATATCTTCAGAAATTGTCTTTTTCTTTTAAAATATGGAAAGACATTACTTTTTATGGACACTTCGATTGTTTTAAAGGGTCACAAGTGGACTGAGAGCAAGCCTGCCTTTTTCCAAGAGATGACCTGACCAGCCTGCTAAGTAAAGTTTATTTATTAGCCACAAGTAAGGCATACATTAACGCTGCAATGGAGTTACTGTGAAAATCCCCTAGTCACTACATTTCAGCACCTGTTCGAGTTAATGCACCTAACTAGCTCGTCTTTCAGACTTTGGGAGGAAACCGGAGCACCTGGAAGAAACCCACGCAGACATGTGGAGAATGTGCAAACTCCACACAGACGGTCACCCAAGCCGGGAATCAAACCTGGGTCCCTGGCACTGTGAAGTAGCAGTGCTAATCACTTGCTCCCATGCTGCTTGTTGAGGGGGAATGGGCTGTGTGTTTGTACTGCAATTGATTGGAGTGAAGCTAGCAAAGGCTAGCGATTTACTGGAAATCAGCTTTCGGTTTTGGACCTGTTGTTTTTAAACTCTGGTTTTTGAGGGATAAGCTGAGAAGGAAGGCTGCCTTAACCCACATTTTCCCTGCCTTGCCTGAATTTATATGTGTGGTCATCAACCTGCAGCCAGGAAATCCTCAACTGAGTATAATCTGTCTGCATTTAGAACCCTTAAAAGCTGAGAGAAGAATAACTAATTTAGCTCCATATTCTCCTCCATGCTGTAGCTCCACTGGAGAGAATCGACAGGCATCTATTGGGACCAGTGTCTCGTTTTACACCAGGGAGCTCCAGATCAACAGCACTGATACCCTGCAATCTTTATCCTTTATTTTGAAAAGCCTGACCTCCAAGGCCCATTTTTTTCAAAGCTCCTATCATTTATCCTCTGCTTGTTCATGTGTGTGTGCTCAAGTGTTTTTAAAAAGAGTTTCAGCATTATCAATCCAAAGTACAATTGTATGTAGTTTGAAAAAATTAATTTTGTTTCATTATTCTGAGTTTATTGAAATAAGTTTATTTTATTCTGGGTCTTAACAGCTGTGTTGCTAAGTAGTTTGCCATTTGGTGAGTGAATTAAAGTAATGATACGACCTGCGGAGTAGTGGGGCAAGGTAAACTGCACATTCCTCCCACCCTGTCGTAACAATGCATCTTAATGGAAAGAATGAAAAGAAACAAGCTAAATGATACAATTTTGAAATGGGGTTGTGGAGGGGTGAAGGAGGAGGGGACTGGGGGTAGGATTGCTGAGTGGGTGCTGCGAAAAGAGACTTAAGAATGTTCGTGCACAAATTTTTGAAGGTGACAGAACAGTTTAAGAATGCAGTTGATGAAGTAACTTGAATCTGTAGCTTTATAAAAAGAAAATAGAGTACAGCAGCCAGAAAGTTATGCTAACCCTGTGATGCAAATGTTTCATCTGATGAATTTGGCATGAGTCATCAGCTTTATACAAGCAAAGACTTCAGGTTGACTGATGTTATTGTTATTGATATTGGCAACCTGGAAGGAGCTGAAGGAAAAGAAGTTAAGGACTGTAGTGACCTTGACTGCAACTGTTGACTGCAGATATGCTACAAAAGGTGATAATACTCTGAAACAGCCTCCTGAGAAGAGGAAAACCTCTTCTCTAATGAACTGCAAGCATGTTGTCCTCTGCTTATAATACAGCTCTGCAAATATCAAAGAGAATTTTAAATGAAATACTGGACTGACAACCACCCTTTTACGAATCAAACAAGTAAAATCTAGTGCACAAAATCCTAGCAGTGCCCATTCCAAACAGGCAAGCAGTGCTGAAAAAGTGAACTGGTGAAAACAATCACAAATTAATGTACAACTAACAAAATGAAGTGATAGAATGAAGCTGATACACTCCCTGTCCATGGCTTCCCTCCAAACCTTGCAAAATTTGACACATATAGTAGTCATTCATGACATTCATTTGAGCAAACTTATGAAATGATCAGATCTTCTGCTATGTTTCCTTTTAACTATTTTTCTCTTTTCTTGTTTTGAAGCTATGAACTTGAGATTTGTGTGCTCTTATTAATTGTGGGTTAACTAAACAGTATATTTGTTTTTTTACTTTTCTTACATTAATGCAGCAATCATTGTCAATCGCATTACCAGACAATAACGAAAAATTATTGCTCGGATTGGCAACCCTGTAGGATTGGCCTGGTGTCTCCAGGAATCGAAGATCAATCCCAAGACACTGCTGCATGCAATCCTGGTGAAAAATCATAAGGACATTTAAAAGAAAATATTCGAACATTTCCCTTTACCAGATGTGGAAATATTGAAGAAAAGGCCATTAGGTTGTCAGTCAAACATCATCCAGTAGGGTAATGAGTCTTTTTGTTTTCAAATTAGCATTGCAAAATATTGCTTCAGAAGGATGATTATACTACAGCCTATTGCAAATCTACTTTCATAGATCAATATATATGTTGGGATTCTTAATAGTTCCACGCATGAAAAGATTATTGACAACCTTGTAAATAGGGCCCAGTTAATTTCCTCATCATGCAAGTTTGATGCTGAAATAGGCATCAAAGACATTGAGGAATAATGGCTACTCAGATCAGATCATTTTGTGCTGTATATCATGCAATTTTATGAACAGACCTAAGGTCATCACTTTAAACTCTAAGAAGTCCCCAGATTAATTCTAAGTCCGGAAAGGCAAGATAGCTCAAAAATATGAGCTGGCTGAAATGAAACTGGCTGTTTCAAACTGCAACTGTGAAGTAGCAACACTCGTGGTATTTGCCATTAAGTAGATGCTGCTATCAAGCCAAAAGGACATTCCGTCTGTCATGCAAATGAGCACTGTGGCATATGAATTTCAGTATGAGTATGACGCTAGTTATGTAGGCTATAAATCCAAACACTGGTGGATCATATCAAACAGCATGTCTCTCCTGCTGTTCACAATGGGCAATGTACAGACCATATCCAACTAGCCAGCGCTTGAAAATTCAAAGCACAGTGTTTCACATCAGACGTGGTCCCACGTTTGGACAACATATGTAAAATAATCCTTAGTGAGCTAGAAATTATGCTGACATCCAACTTAAGATTGTCAGTCAGGCTCACAGTGTGGCGCATTTGGGTATACTGGTAGCTACATATATTAATACACACGGCCTCTTTTCTTTGCAGACAGAAAGAACATGTATGTACACTCATGGTGCCTGTCTCAGCTAAACAAAATGAAGGACTGCCACTTCTCAGGGTAGTGACCACTCAATGTCAAGCTGCCTGGTTTAAATTTCAAATAAGCTTGGCAGCTAACTGTCAGTCACCATCAGCTGGTGCATTCTCCATGGCAACATCTTTACCAATCACAACACTATCTTCTACAACACTAGGGGGCACAGCCTCAAGATAAAAGGGGGTCGGTTTAGAACGGAGTTGAGGAGGAACTTCTTCACTCAAAGGGTGGTGAATCTCTGGAATTCTCTGCCTGTTGAAGTGGTGGAGGCTGCCTCGCTAAATATTTTTAAGACGCGGGTTGATGGGTTTTTGATAGGAGAGGGGATTAAGGGTTATGGGGAGAGGGCGGGAAAGTGGAACTGAGCAGCGACAGATCAGCCATGATCTTATTGAATGGCGGGGCAGGCTCGAAGGGCTGGATGGCCTACTCCTGCTCCTATTTCTTATGTTCTTATGTTCTCATACTGCATAAATTTATTCTTTTCCCTTGCAGTGGGGTATTGCAAATTGTGTTGATGAGTGCAAGATGAAAAGCTTTGACAAAGGCCGCGATTCTCCCATTTTATAACTTAGTGGCCATGTTGGAGTAAAAACAAGAATATTTGTCTTTGGCATTGGGAGCATCTGTCAAGTGGTATTCACCCATCTGAAAGCTCATTTCGAGATACCAGCCAGTCATCCCCACTGTTCCAAGACTGGGCTGCCATTTTGAAATGGCTCCCTGATCTCCACACTCGGAAAAAGGACTCCTCTCCCACAAAAAAATGATGATCTCCCCCCACTGACCAGGGGATCACCACCAACCACTTACCAAAGAACTGAGGTGAGGAGAAATTTCTTCACACTGAGGCTGGTGAATGTGTGGAATTATTTTATTTATTAGTCACAAGTAGGCTTACATGAAGTTACTGTGAAAATCCCCTTATCGCCACACTCCAGACCTGTTCAGGTACACTGAGGGAGAACTTAGTCTGCCAATGCACTTTTCAGACTGTGGGATGAAACCAGAGCACCCAGTGGAAACCCACGCAGACACAGGGAGAACATGCAAACTCCTCACAGACAGTGACACAAGCTGGGAATCTTGGCACTGAGAGGCAGCAGTGCTAACCACTTGTGACCCTGCTGCCCTACCACTATTCACTTCCACAGAATGTAGTTGAGGCCAAAACGTTGTCTGATTTCAAGAAGAAATGAGATTTAGCTCAAGGGGCAAAAGGGATCAAGGGATATGGGGGTATTGAATTCTATGATCAGCCATGATAAAAATGAATGGCAAAGCAGACTTAAATTGCCAAATGGCCTACTCCTGCTTTTAGTTTCTATGTGTAGTACCAGACTGCTATTTACAGCATGCTATTGTGCTGTTTGTAAGACTTGCATACTACAAACCCTGATTTTGTGAATATTACCATTTCAATATATTAGTAACATCTGCATTTAAATAGTTCCTTTCACAACCACAGTGTCAAAATCATTGCAGCCAATACGTACTTTTGAAGTGTAACCATTGTTGTAAGATATGAAACTTGGCAGCCAATTTGCACACAGCAAGCTCCCACAAACAACAACATAACAGTGACAATGATATTGATTCAGGATTTTGTTTTTAATCAATGATATTGATTAAACTTTGGCCAGGACACCAGGGATAACTGCCCCACTCTTCTTCAAATAGTATCACAGGATTTTTTATATCCATCTTAGAGGGCAGACTGGACCTTGGTTTAACATCTCATCTGACATACAGCACCTCCAACAGTACAGCGCTTCCTCAATTCTGCACTGGAATATCAGCCCTGACTTTTGTGTTATAACGTAGACTGGCACATGAACCCAGAATCTTGTAACTCAGGCAATAATGCGACCACCTGAGGCACAGCTGACTGTCGAAGTAGGAATAAACTGGTTTGTTTTGCACTTTAATTAATATATGTATTTTAGCATTATAATGTACTTCTTTCTGCATTAAAGTAAAAAGTTTATTCATTTATTTGTGACAAGGAAGGCTTACCTTAACAGTGCAATGAAGTTACTGTGAAATTCCCCTAGTCGCCACACTCCGGCACCTGTTCAGGTCAATGCACCTAATCAGCATGTCTTTCAGACTGTGGGAGGAAACTGGGGCAGACACAGGGAGGGCGCGCAAACACAAATAGCAACCCAAGCCGGAAATTATTTTATGGATAAATCTGGGAATTATTTTATAGATAAATCTGAGCATTAATTTGTGCAGCAGGAGATGGGCACTTTTGAACATCATTCATCACAATGTTAAAAAAATTGAACAGTTGAATGATTTTTACATTTAGCTGAGGTTAACTGGATGAACAAATACTAGAGGCTACGACAATAAATAGATTCAGAATGAAGTTAATGTGGTCAAGAAAGAAAGTAGATTGAGGAACATAGTGAAGGGTGTGGATGGGAGTGGCTGATTTATGACAAAGTTCATTTTCTTGATGCACTTAACAGTTTCTTCTCGTGCTGTTTAACATCTTATCTGAAAAATTATGCCTTTGATATTCCCTCACTGCTGTACTTAAGTGTCATGTTAAATTATATTCCAAAGTTATTGGAGTCATGTTTACACCCATAATCCTGTGACATAGCAAGAAATGAGCTGCCACTGATTATGGTACAATCCTTAAAATCCAACTTGCTGATTATGCATTTGGCCACCTCTCCTAATGGGCCTAATTTTCTGAAGACAATGTGCAAAAGTAGGTGTGAAAAGCTACACAGAACCTGCCAGCCTGTCTTGGTGGGGTTCCATGCCAGAATGTATGCTTTTCAGTTCATGATACATCTTGTGGTGCAGTGGGCTGGGATTCATCCAACCCATTGTTATCATGTTGCCTCATGTGGCCAAATGCCATATTTAATCCACACTTATCACACTCTGCAGCCCAGGATTTGTCACGCTGACCAGCAGAATGTGCCCCAAGAGAATGAAGCACGCTGCTCCAAAGTTTAACAGCATTGCACTGGGGGCAATCCTAATGGGAGCATGAGGTCCACCAACCTCACCCATGCCGATTTGGCAGCAAGTCACCAGTACAGCCAATGCTCATGCCCCCCCCAAATGAGAAATGCCATCCATTGCAAGAAGAGGATGAATGATCTCAACCAATCCACTACATTCACCTTCTCACTCTCAGGGGGAATATAGATGAAGGAATTTAATATATCTCCAGATTTGCAGATGACACAAAGCTGGTTGGGAGGGTGAGCTATGAGAAGAACGCAGAGATGCTTCAGTTTGATTTGAACAAATTGAGTAGGTGGGCAAATGCATGACAGATGCAATTTAACGTGGATAAATGAGAGGTTATCCGCTTAGCAAAAACAGGAAGATAGATTATTATTTGAATGACTATAAACTGAGAGAGGAAAACGTGCTCTTGTACACCAGTTGCTGAAAGTAAACATGCAGATGCAGCATGCGATGAAGAAGGCAAACAATACGGACTGATGTATGAGGAGAGATTGAGTTAGTGAGGATTATATTCACTGGAGTAATGAGGGAGGATCTCATAGAAACCTATAAAATTCTAACAGGACATTCCCAATGGCGGGAGGAGTCCTGAACTTTGTTTGGGGGGGAGGGGTGCGGGCGGTGGGGTGCAGAGAGAGAGTTTGAGAATATAGGGTAAACCACTTAGAACTGAGTTAAGCAGAAATTTCTTCACCCAGTGAATGTAAGCCTGTAGAATTTCTACACAGAAAGCAGCTGAGGCCAAAGCATTGTATGTTTTCAAGCAGGAGTTAGGTATATCTCTTAGGCTAAAGGGATCACAGAGTATGGGGGGAAAGCAGGAACAGATAGTGAGATGGACATTCTCACCATGACCATAATGAATGGCAAAGCAGGCTTGAAGGGCCAAATGGCTTACTCCTGTTCCCAGTTTCTATGTTTCGGTGGAGACTAATTTAAATGTGACAGCCGTGGGATTGCTTAGGGTACTTAGCAACAGCATGGATTTAATTGCTATAGCAGTGGAGATTATCCATGAAGGCCCTGCGTTCTCAACCTTGCCCCTCACCTGAGGTAAAATGACCCTCAGGTTACTACACCTCAGTAAGCTCTCTCTCTCTCTCCCTCAAGGAGGAGAGCAGTGTTATAGAGTGCACTCCACTGGGACTGTGGCATCTTTCATTTCACTTAGCAACTTTTTTCTGATCTTTTTGACTTTCTTCTTAAAAGGTACCTGTTTGAAAATACACAGGCAACTTATTTAAACTGTGTTGAAATGGATTGGCATTGAATTTGTGTGTGACATCACTATGCTAAAAATTGGATATGGCTCTCAAATCTCTTCTCCAAAAAATGAAGATTTGCCAAGCATTTTTCTTATTAACATTGCTCCTAAAAAAGATAGGTTGATGAACTTTACAGGAATGATGCTGGTACCAAAGCCTCCAACATGACAGACAGCATGAATGAACACATTCCACTTTGGAAGTGTCCTATCCACAATTTGGTAGCTATGCAAATAAGGGGCCTCATGCCTGCCCCTTTGCTAGATTGGTCTACCCTGGAGTCAATGCAATGGCCCAAATTCAATTTCCAATTTTCTGGCAAGTTGTCAGAGAACATCAAAATAATGTACAGTTTTCCCCTGCCAGATAACGGAGGCCCGGTGTCCTTATCTAATGGTCCACAGGCCTAGATGTTCCAAGGAACAATCAATTTTTAGGTCATAATTTTAAATCTCAAAAGAAACTATGAAAATGATAAGTTTTTTCAATATTACCCATCATGTTCCTACTATTCCAAAGGTTATTCCTGGCTAGGGCACAATCAAATTGCCAGCAATTTCTTCTGCTTCCATTATCTTTCAGCAGCATTTGGACCTGCATACGAGAGACCCCAATGGATTTTTAATCAATTGTCTTAATCACTCAGCTATGACTACAGCCTTACTGCCCAGCTGCCAATTGAGGCCCTTAAGTGGCCAATTAATGACTATTTAAAGGCCTCATCCCATAATCCAGCTGAAGGCAGGTCTTTTTGTTGCCATGCAGTGCACATGACTGGTAAAACTGTGCTGGTAGCTTGTCAACTCCAGTCCCAGATCCTTTCTGGTTACAGATAATGTAATTAGCTCTTGTAACTTGGAAGCGATGTCACATCTAGCCTCGGCAGGAATGTACTCAAGTCACCCTTACAGCTGTAACCAAAGTGGGACAGACCTGCTGGAGAGTTTTTTTTTCAAGCAAAATCAGATAGATTTCATGACAGGATGGATGTGGAAAGGATGTTGTCTCTTGTGGACCAATCTAGGACCAGGGGTCACTGTTTAAAAATATGGGGTTGCCTATTTTAAGGGCCAGGTCAGAAACTCCAAGATATTTTATGAAGTTAGCCTAGACCCCAACTTTTGAATTTGATTTTGGGGGCATTGGGGTGAGCATAAGGTGTTTCACTCCAGGTATGATTCAACTGACCCACCAGGAAGCTTTTATCAAAACAAACTTTATTCAAGAACATGTTAGAATGTAACAAAAAAATTTAGCATAACTTTTACTAATTAAAATACTTAAATATGACAAAAATATAATTCTTAATGGCTAGCTATCTCTATTGTTCCACTTTAGCGGTATCCTTAGACATAATCCCTTCTGTAGAACCAGTTAGCAAAGTAACCAAAAATGCTAACCTAAGTACAAGATACCCAGCCTTTTTACACTTCAGAAGAGTGAACCAGATAAACCCCTGCTTTCTAATTTTCATGGCAGCAAATTCCAGAGAAAGGTCCACCCCAAACAGTAAAATCCCAAAGGCTTATTTCACGGCAGATTCTAGTCTGAACTTCAAACAGAGCAAGAGATATAGAGAAAGCAACCTCTATCTAAAAATCCCAAAAGTAGACTGCTTTGCATTCTCTGTGAAAGCCTAGCTACATCCAATCGCATGACCTTACCTGTCAATCAACCTAATCAAGCCCCACTCTACAATATTCCGGGGAAAACACAAAACAACAGTACTTTGAATTAGGTCAGATTAAACAAACAATGCATCAATCTGTCCAAAACCTCTGTTCAATTAACAATTCCACTGGGGCGATTCCGGCCCCAGTGTGAGAGTTCGTCCTAAAGTCAAATAAACATCACATTAATTTTGTCTTTTGGACACTGCAGTTGCTTCTTTATATCGAGCTTCAAAGTTTGTACCACCTAACACGGTTTCTACATGCATGTGATACCTGAAGTCCTGTTCTCTGACAATGACACTGCCTTTACCAGCACACACACTTTCTCTCCATTCCCTTTGATCCCTTTAACTGCAAGGGCCACATAACAGGAAAAAAAGAACCCGTGTGTTATAGAGTCCAAATGCAAGGCAAAATTGTCACAAAGCATCTGGAACATCTCTTGGGTAGGGATTCCATGTCAGTGCAGGCCTTATGACCAGCGATGGGGATGACCACTGCCAAAGCAGAGTCTTAACTCGAAGCTGACCTTCTGCCTGCCCCTCCACAAGATGAGGATACAGATTCTGAGATGGAAATGGAAGAAACTAGTGTCTCAGCTGAAGCAGGACTTCAGTAAGAACCAACGTCAATACGATACTCACTTCATAAGTGAAGATGTCCATTCCGTTTCATACCTCCCGATCCAGTCCTGCCTTCAGCTGACCCCAGGCCAATCGCTAAGGAGTGGAAAAGGGCCTCTTGTGGTAGGGGTGCTGGGGAACTAACTGACTTAAGGATGTTATGATGGCCATGGGGGATTGTCAACAGATGTCCCTATGGGCCGAACAGAATGCAAGCTTGCTGATTAGGTGAGTGGAGGCTTGCCCAATAGGGAAGGAAGTTTAAAACCAGGTGGCTCCACTCAGGCGAGCATTTGAAAGGCTTCAGATCTGACCTGTACAATGCAGCCAGTGTACGGCACCTTAAGCACGTTTTAAATAAAGGTGATGATGACTGAAAATTGGCTTTGGAAAGATTATTACACAGACAAATTGTTTGTGAATAAACAAATGTTTTCATTAATAGCAAAGGAAATATCAAAACCCAAAGCATGTTCCAGTTTCAGTTTTGAAATTTAGAGCATAGCAACACTAATCCCATCGTCCAAAACCAGTTCCTCTTTAGAGCCCACAACACGGCATTTTACAAAGATTAAGTCATACCTGGCACTTGGGAAGATGGTTGTGATTATGCAGAGTCAGTCTTCTCAGCTCCAGGACACCTCTGCAGCAGTCTCAAGGGGTTGTGTCGTAGGCCCAACCATCTTCAGCTGCTTCATCAATGCCCTTCCCTTTGTCATAATGACAGAAGTGTGGATATTTGCCGATGACTGTACAATATTCAGCACTGTGTGCAACTCCTCAGATACTGAAGCAGTCCATGTTCATATGTAACAAGATCTGGTCAATATCCAGCCTTGGGCTTGTAAATGGCATGTAACGTTTATGCCACACAAATGACCTGGCTATGACCATCACCAATAAGAGACACTCTAAAACCACCTGTGAACATTCTATGGCGTTATCATCACTGGATCCCCCATTGTCAACATCCTTAGGTTACCAATGACCAGAAACTCAACTGGACTCACCATAGAAATACAGTGGCTACAAGAGCAGGTCACAGGTTAGGAATACTGCGCTAGTAACTCACCTCCTGACTCCCCAATGCCAGTCTACCATCTACAAGGCACAAGTCAGGAGTGAGATGGAATATTCCTCATTTTTCTGGATGGGTGCAGCCCCAGTAACACTCCAAGAAGCTTGACACCATCCAGGATAAAACAGCCCACTTGGTTGGCAACATATCCACAAACATCAACTCACTCTGTCACTGATGCTCAAATAGCAGTACTGTGTACTATCTACAAAATGCACTGCAGCAATTCATCAAAGATCCTTAGGCAGCACATTCTAAACCCACAACCGCTTCCATCTAGAAAAGCAAGGTCAGCAGATACATGGGAACACCACCGCCTGCAAATTCACTTAGTCTACTCACACCCTGACTTGGAAATATATTGCTGTTCCTTCGCAGTTGTTGGGTCAAAATCTTGGAATTCCCTCCCAAAAGCGTATCAACCCACAGCACGTGGACTGCAGAGTTTCAAGAAGGCAGCTCACCACCACTTTCTCAAGGGCAACCAGGGATGGGCAATAAATGCTGGCAAGCCAGCGACACCCATGTCCCTCAGAATGAATTTTTAAAAATGTGCTTCCTGTGATTGCAACCCTGAAAGCATAACCGGAATTTAAAACTTAGGTACTGCAAAAATATATCATACTTTTATGGAGGATAGAATTTCCAAAACCTTGCCCAATGGCCTCAGACACCTAATCCAACTGACAAATCTCACCCAGGTGAGAACTTCACACATTAACCCTATTAATTCATTTGTGAGACCATATAATTGTGCATTAGTAAGGTGCCCATTTTTCTGTATAAACAACTGTCTGTTGCTGGATGCACACTGTATTGGCTAAGGGTAGGCTCAAGTTGAGGTATGATACAGTCAATTAGACTTCAAACACTCTGCCCAAATGAACACTCTTCGTGTCTCAGTTCAGACTACTGGAAGGCAATATTGGAGTGTGGAAACAAGTGTTGTGAAGTTGAGTAGAGTAATAAGTGCTTTGTCGCAAGTTTAAAAGAGAAAAAAAGGAAGCCATCTTTTCACGATGATGGCTCATTTTTTCCTGAAGGGGGAGGTGTTGTGAAGTTGAGTAGAGTAATTATAGGTTGGTATTTGTGAAATTATACAAAAAATTGTAAAATGTGAAGAGGTAAAAATGTTGCATGGTTCCTTTAAAAAAGTCGTGCTTCTGCTGTGCTTAGAGAGTTAAAAAAAAATGCAGCTGCATCTGGTACCAGTATGCAGATTGAAATATTGACCAGAATTTTACCATTTCATTTCTAAGTGCCAGGTGGGTATGGAACTGGGAGAGTTTCAGGTCTGTTTTTTGGGTGTGTTTTCAGGTCCAGCCCCTCCCCTCCCCCGCATCATATGCACCCTGCAAAATTTAAAGCGAGTCTGTTATTTGCTGCAGAAGCCTGTAGGCGGGGCTTAACACACCCGAAAGTCTGCAGAGGGAGATTTATGCAGCATCAGACATCTGCACATGCGCACTGCGCATTAGCAGTAGCAGGGGTCTGACAGAAAAAGAGCTGTCAGGCCCCTCCTACTGCAGGCAGTCTGAAGCAGCTCCCCCACTGCAATCATGGGGGACAGCGGCCTGACATACAGCCCTCAGCAACTCCTCCACCGATCGTAACCCTGCTGCCCTTCTCCCACCTATCGCAGTCCCACTGCCCCGCCCCCACCTATCACTGAAGAACGACAGTGGTCCCCTCTCCTCATTAGCCCTGCTCCCACTGGCCCTTCCCCCATTGCTCCCCCACTGGCCTCTTTCCCCAGTGGCCCAGCCCCCAGTACTGCCCAGTGGTTATTGCCCAGATGCCAGGTGGCATTGCCCAGGTGCCAGGGTGGCATTGCCAGTTTGGCACTGCCCAAAAGGGCACCCTCCCCCTGTGCTCTCAGTCTCCCCAGGGGGCCTCAATGGCTTCTGGTTCCACCTCTCCCGGTGAAGCCATAAAGGCAGGTGAGCCTGAACGATTGAGCATCGTGCTCGTTAATCACACTGAAATACGTATTTAAATAAATTTGAATATATTAACAGCCTCTTGCCCATTTCCAGCGAGAGGCTGACCACGCCGGAAATCCTATTGTTGTAAAATGGCGCCAGTCATTAAAAACCAGTGCCAATCGCGCTAATCGCTTTACGCCCCACTTTACGACCACGTCCCACCTGTCACAAAACACCACCCATTGTATCAATGGCCAAGCAGCAGTGTTGCCAGGACAACAGGCTGTTTCTGAATTTTAGCCAATCAGTTTAAAGTAGGTACCAAACACCCATTGAATTTGAACTTGATGCTTTTAGTAACCAGGAACCAATCCTATTGTGAGAAATATTGATATGTCACCAGGGGTATAAAAGATGAGGGCAGTAGCATGAACTGGGAGAGCACCTGCCACCTGTCACCGCTCACAGCTCGAGAGAGAGTCTTGCTGGCTCTCATAACTGCATTTATGTCCTAAAAGAAAGCACTATCTGAATTGCAAAGAAGAAATCAACAAAGAAAACTTGAAGTTTCCAGAAGATACCAAAACTAGTTGTAATTTAGAGGGTGACTCAAATTCTGTTTTTTGTTACAAAGTGGGAATAGTATTTATCTAAATAGCATTCTATTAGAATAGTATTTTGTTCGGTTTGTTGGTAGCTTAGTTAACCTGCTCACTGTTAGTTAGATAAATAAAGTGTTATTTGTTGATTCTTTTTAGAGAGCGTGTCGGAATTATTTTTGATTTAACCATAAAAAGTTGCTGAAGAACAGATCATACCACTTCACACATACCTTTAACAGATTATGATGAGAGGTACTCCTCTTTTAGCGGTTAGGTGTTAGTTCTGAAAGGCAGAGGGTCAACCTTCGCTTCATAACACAAGTAACAGTAAGGAATCAATGCAAGGAGATGAGCAGAAGGGAGAAAATTGACAAAAAGAGACACAAATTAAAATTAAATATTACCTTCATGTCGACTGCACTCCTCTTTACCCACCCGAGTTGACACTTCAACAAGAGGAGAAAATTCCGCCCAATAAGAAGAACTAATCCTCTCAGGAAAAAACAAATGCTTAGTTTTAAGTAAATAAAGAATGTAAATAATTGTATTAAGACATGGTCATATCTATTTTGTTTCCAATAAATTCATTCCTCTGTTTGCTATCCTTTCCAAATCAGCAGACAATGCAGTTATTATGATGTGAATAACAAAATAATCAATGATTTACAATGCTGGACGTAAGGATATATGACATAAACTACCTCACTTAATAACAGCAAATTTCGCTTTGAAGAATATGTTGTAGTTTGTTCTATGTTGCAGCATGAATAATGGCCACAATTAAAACCAAACTTGCCTCGTTGGAATCTCTTTTGTCTGATTTTAAATTGGTACTCAGAAATTTTAATCTGAACAGGCACCAGAGTACACTCATGGACTTCGTTTATGCAATAATTTTAATTTCAGATTTTAAGTTGTGACCAAATCTGAATTTTCTGCCATTATATAAGGTGATAAGTTTTAAAAGACAATAAGCAATAGGTTCTCTATCAGTCTTTTTCTTAATTCCCTTCCCCCATCCCTTGAAGGTCAGAAGTCCAATGCTGTCATTAATCAGTGCCATATGAGAAAAGATAGTTTAGAACATGGAAGAATGGAAATTTCACCAGAGACTGCAGGAGTAATTGGCTGATCCTCTTGCTGTAAGACCAGAGGGTTGAAAGGGCATGGTATGGAGTATTCTCTGAGGTAAAAAAGGCTAAGCATGCCTTTACATGACGCTTCATAAATAAACAACTGCATCTGGCAGAAAGATTGAGGGTTGGATGGCATCAACTGACTACTGAAGGACTGCTTGGAGATTTTCCAGAATACCTGAAAAGTGCAACTCTATGATTCTCTAACCCCTCTGCCAACCCACTAAGTTTCTGACATCGCAGTTATTAATAAAATACTGTCTGAATTGGACTCACGTAAGTTTTCAATTATTTTCATTATTGAAATAACAAGCTACACGCTTTTTCCACTGAAATCGCTCCTTGCTATTAAATGTGCATTTACTACTACTTCTTACAGCTGTAGTATCCTGTTTCTTTATCCCTTTTCTTGGGCCTCTCTCAGGTCTACAATGGCAGTCAAAATTTGCAGTTCTCAGTTCCGTCAATACTGTTTCATTTGTTCCAAAAATCAAGGTCTTTAAACACATGGGGCTCACCCTTAAAGTGATATCCTATCTAGTCTGTCACTATACTTTGACCAAAGCAGGCATATCTTGAGTTTCTTTAAAATAGGGAAGGAAACTGAACCATAAAAACCACACAGATCTGTTTAAGGTCAGCTTGCAGCATAGTCTCTTTCCCAACATCATCAGAAGCATGTGCAAG
Organism: Carcharhinus amblyrhynchos; assembly: GCF_965287045.1. Lineage (NCBI taxonomy): Eukaryota > Metazoa > Chordata > Chondrichthyes > Carcharhiniformes > Carcharhinidae > Carcharhinus > Carcharhinus amblyrhynchos. Next base: position 7,674,708 of record NC_137357.1, on the reverse strand, counting down.
AAGGTTGCTTTCATGTGTCGGAAACAACTGGGGGAGGGGAGGTCACGCAGAAATTAAAAGAAACCATGTACTGTACTTCAAACAACTGTTTCAAATTCAGATAGTGTGGTGTTTGTGAATCTTGCTTTTCAATTTAATGGCACCGAAAAGAATATACAGCATACAATTTTTTTGTCACATACACAGCTCACAATTTGAAACAGTCCTCAGGTTCATAAACCATGCTATCAACAAAGGTCTATGGCTTGGAGTTTCCACTCAGTTATGTTGTTTCTCTTTGCACCATTCATCTGAAGCAGTATAAAAGATTATAGAATTTCGAGTGCAAATTATACTCAGCACAAGTCAATTTTCTATGATCTTTTCCAATTGTTACAAAACATCATCCTTGAAGCCAGCACTGTCCGTAAAACAAAATATATTCCAGACTGAATTGATTACCAATGCGACTTTCTTTTAATTGCACCCTTTGTGGGCTTTCAGCATTAAAATTACACTGCTTTTTGGCACAAGAACACTGACGGACACATTTTAAAATTTCTTTCAATTTACTGAAAATTGACCATGGCATGTGAAAATGTTCAATATAATTTTTAAAAATTATTTTCAGTTATGTATACACAATAAGTGGTGGCCGTGACAGTGCAGGAGCAGATTTTCCCAGTTGGGTTTCAGTCGTTACATCAGGCTGAATTCCAGTTTGGATACCTAAATGTGGCTTCAAGGGGACAGAAGGACATAGGGGTGGCACAGTGGTTAGCACTGCTGCCTCACAGAGCCAGGGACCGGGGTTCAGTTCCAGTCTCAGGTCTCTGTGTGGAATTTGCACGTTCTCCCCTTGTCTGTGTGCGTTTCCTCCAGGTGCTCTGGTTTCTTCCCACAGTCCAAAGATGCACAGCTTATTTTGATTGGCCATGCTTAATTAACCTTTGTGTTAGGGGGATTGGTAGGGTAAATATGAGGGGTCATGGGAATAGGGTCTGGGTGGGATTGTGATTGGTGTAGACTCGATGGAATAAATGGCCTCCTTCTGCTCTGTACGGATTCCATGACTTGCTAAATATATTTAAGTCACGGGTAGATAGGTTCTTGACAGACAAGGGAATTAAGGGTTATAGGGAGAAAGCGGGAAAGTGGAACTGATCCACTTCAGATCAACTATGATCTTACTGAACGGCGGGGCAGGCTCGAAGGGCTAGATGGCCTACTCTTGCTCCTATTTCTTATGTTCTTATGACTAGGAGCAGGAGTAAGCCATTTGGCTCATTCAGTTTGCTCTGCCATTCAAACAGATCATGCTTGATTATCTACCTCTCATGCTATTTTTTCCCATAAGCCTTGATTTCATTAGTATCCAGAAATCCAGCATGCTGTACTGAGAATGATCAATTTATTCCTACTCAGTTTTTTGTCTGTTAACCTATTCTCTATCAATAGCAGTATATTAACCCAATCCTACGTGCTTTCATTTTGTTTACTAATCTCCTGTGAGAGACCTTATAAAAATCTTCTGAAAATCCAAATACACACTTGTTCTCCTTTATTTATGCTGCAAGTTGTTTGTCAAACTTGATTTCCCTTTCATAAATCCCGATAGACACTAACATTTCCCTACTACTGACATAAAACTACCAGGTCTGTAGTTCCCAGTTTTCTCTCAGTGGGGTTGTATTGGCTTCTTTCTAGTCTACAGGAACTTTTCCAGAATCCATAGAATTCTGAAAGATAATCACTAATGCACTTACTATCCCTATAGCCACTCCTTCAATACCCTGGGATCTAGCTCATCTGGTCCAGGTGATTTATTTATTAATCCAATTAATTATTCAAGTGCTCCCTCTTTATTAGTACTAATCTTTTTCAGTTCCCCATTTTTATTGGTTCCTTGGTTCCCTAGTTTTTCTTGGTGATTTATGGATCTTCCTCCATGAAGACAAAGACAAAATAATTGTTTCGTTACTCTGCTATCTCCTTACTCTACATTTTAAATTTCCTCTCTCCACGTAACAGACCCACATCCGTCCTTGCTGATCTTTCCCTTAGCACATCCTAAAGAAGCTTTTATAGTCTGCCTTTATGTTACACACTAGTTTACATTCATATTCTCTTTCCCCTTTCTTGACCAGTTTCTTGGTCATCCTTTGCTGGTTCTGATTTGCCCACAATCGTTAAGCTTACCACTTTCTCCGGCATGTTTATAAGCCACTTATTTTGAATGCAGCCTTTAACTTCTTTTGTTAGGCAAAATTGATTCATCTTCCCTGTTGCGCTTTTATGTCTAAAAGAAATTATATTTATTGTAGACTATCAAATTCTAGCCGTTGTCTGTCTACTATCTATGGGTAAATTTTCTGGTCTCATGGGAATTGTAGTGAGCAAGTCTGAAAATTCGGTGGAAAGTTCAAAGGTCCATTGAGCTCAGGTGGTGATTTCTGGCGTAGGCACATGTGCGGCCAGAGAATCTCACCCTTGATCTTGCTCCTCCGATGAAAGATTTACTCTCACTAATTTGTTTCTTATTAATAGTGCTACCCCTCTCTTTCTCCTTTCTTGACCAGTTTCTTGGTCATTCTTTGCTGGTTCTGATTTGCCCACAATCCTTGAGCTTACCACTTTCTCCAGCATGTTTATAAGCCACTTCCTTTGATCAAATGCAGCCTTTAATTTCCTTCGTTAGGCACAGTTGATTTACCTTATACTCAGTTTGTGTGTAACATAAAGCCAGACTGTAAAAGCTTCTTTGAGATGTGCTAAAGGAAAGATCAGCAAGAACAGATATGGGTCCATTACAGGTGGAGAGAGGAAATTTAAAATGGAGTTTAGGAGATAGCAGAGAAACTAAACAATTATTTTGTCTTTGTCTTCTTGGAGGAAGATCCATAAATCGCTGAGAAAATCTAGGGAACCAAGGGACCAATCTTCCTCTCCCTATTTTTCCTAAATGATGAATATGCCTGAATATTCAGATTCCAGTCCTAATCACTCTGTAACCATGTCTCTGCAATGACAAATCATACCAATTTATCTCTATCTGACCCTTCAAATCATTTACCTTGTTGTGAATGCTGCATGCATTCTGAAAGAGTGTCGTCAACTTTGTCTCTTTAACATTATTCCACACTCTGATCCTATTTGATACTTGCCTTTGTTTTGCCTGCCTTCTAATTTCACCTGTTACTTTTTTACTTCCTGTTATCAGTTTTGTTTTCCTTTAATATGAGATCCCTCTCAGGCTTCCAACCCCCTGCCAATCCAACAGCACTAGCAAATATTCCTACGAGGATGCTAGTCTCAGTTCTGCTAAGGTGCACCCTGTCCAGCTGGTATAGATCACACCTGACCCAGAATCAGCCCAATGTTCAGAAATCTGATGCCCTCCCTCCTGCACCAATTCTCCAATCATGTATTCTAGCACATAGCTTTGGAAGTAATCCTCAGATTACTGCTTTTGAGATCTTGCTTTTTAATTTATTTCTGAACACACTAAAGTCTGCTTTCAGGACTTTCTTCTTCATAGAGTCACAGAATCATAGTGTTCGTACAGTGCAGAAGAAGGCCATTCGCCCCATCGAATCTGCACCACCAATCCCACCCAGGCCCTATCCCTGCTTAGCTACTCTGCTACTCCCTCTAAACTATCACATCCCAGGACACAAAGGGTTAATTTAGCATGTCCAATCAACCTAAACTGCACATCTTTGAACTGTTGAAGTACCCAGAGGAAACCCAGGCCTACCTATGTCATTGGTACTAATGTGCACCATGACCTCTAGCTATTCACCCTTGCTATCATTCTATGACATCCTTGACCTTGACACCCGGGAGGCAACATACCATCCTGGAATTATGTCCACAGCCACAGAAATGCCTATCTGTCCCCCAAACTAATGAATCCTCTGTTACTATTCCTCTTCACTCATCTTTCTCCCCTCCTGTGCAACGGAGTTATCCATGCTCCATTTGGCTCTTGCTGAACTCCTTTGAAGAAACGTTGTCCTCACCAATTTCCAAAATGAAAAACCGGTTAGCAAGTGAGATCAACTCAGGGGATTCTTGCATTACATGCCTGGTTCTCTTAAGACTGACTGGTAGTCACTCATTCCCTCACTGGCTACATGCTCCTAAACTGCAGTGTGACCACCTTCCTAAACCTGCTATCCATGTAGTTCTCTGCCTTGTGGATGTGCCACAACACCAGTTTAAAGTCCAAACAGGTTTATTTGTAGCAAAAGCCGCAAGCTTTTGGGACAGGCTGTCCCGAAAATTTGCGGCTTTTGCGACAAATAAACCTGTTTGGACTTTAAACTAGTGTTGTGGGATTTCTTTGTGTTTTACCTCAGTCCAATGCCAGCATCTCCACATTTGGATGTGCTACATTGACTCTAGCCGCTGTTTGAATTCCAAATCAGGGGCTGCTAAAGATGTGTTTGTCTGGGATATATGGCACATCCACAACTTCTCAAATCCCATAGCAGACACACTCCACTTGGCTGAGTTGCCTTGCCACACCTTAAATTTACAACTATAATAAATATAACAACTTAACAGTTATTCACCAATCATCTTCTTTAACTGCACCATTGTATGAATCGATCTGAAGGCTGAAAATGGCCCCCACACATTACCTTAAATGTTGGAACAGACATCTGATTTTGGTCCCCACCTGTGTCTGAGGAAGTCCCCCCGAGGTGGGAAAGTGTTGAGAAGGTGTCCCAACGTGGTTTCCCACGTGCCCTATTTTCCTGGCCTCCCTGCTTCCAAAACTATCTCCACGTGACCCAGAAAATTCAACTCTCAGATTCATTCTGATTAATCAACTTGCATCAAGTTATTGTTCTTATCTTCTTCCGTCAGGAAAAAGATATAAAAGTCTGAGGTCATGTACCAATCGACTCAAGAACAGCTTCTTCCCTGCTGCCGTCAGACTTTTGAATGGACTTACCTTGCATTAAGTTGATCTTTCTCTGCATCCTAGCTATGACTGTAACACTACATTCTGCATCGTCTCCTTTCCTTCTCTATGAACGGTATACCTTGTCTATATAATATGCAAGATATAATACTTTTAGCTGTATGCTAATACATGTGGCATTAATAAATCAAATCAAATCATGTCAAATCAAATCTAAAAATTCAAGGAATCTTGTAAAGCAAAAATATGTTTAAAAATTGCATTTTAAAATGTGACCTGATCGTGCAGCTTCATGGCAGAACTTACATTCAGATTGACAATTTCACCCAAGCAGAATCTCTACATCATTTCTGTGTTTCTTAATCCATATTTTTTAATAAACTACTAAAATTGTTAATTGGGACATAGAAAGTAAATAAAACTTTTTTTGTTGCCATAGACAAGGTATGAAATTGACATTAGTCCTCCTTTTAAACTACCATTAGTCATTTTAAAAGTGCAAAACAACCAGTAAGGATATCGTCACCTTCCTATTTAAAATTATTTTAAAATAATTGTTGTTTTGTTGGCCCTCCATATTATTAAAATTCATGCTTTAAAGCCTATTGTATTTTTGTTAAGTTTCTGCGGCAGAATTTATTTCGATTTTTATGCTGTCTCAGAGTATTTACTATGATATTTGAGAATGGTCAATCAGTTACCTTCTATTCAGATGTTCATGTGTTGTTGACCTTGAAAGATTAGTCCCGACTTTGTGTACAGTGCATGTGTTCTTGGGTAGTGCACTGGAGACTCTTCCAGGGGAAGAAGTGGAGTAGTGATAATGTCACTGGGCTAGTGATCCAAACCCAGGATTGTGAGGATGTGGGTTCAGTCCAAATTTAATTAATAAATCTGGAATGGTGACCATAAAAACTTACATCAGTTGCCGTAAAAACTCATCTGGTTCACTAATGTTTGTTTGGGGAAGGAAATCTGTCATCCTTATCTGGTCTGGATTACATGACACTCCAGACCAACAAAAATGTGGTTTCCTCTTAACTGCCATTTGAAATGACCTAACAAGCCACTCAGTTCAAGGGCAATTAGGGATGGGCAATAGATGGGTCTTTCCAGTGGCACCCACATCCCATAAAGAATGGGCAGGATTTGCTAGCTCCCCTGCAGTATGTTTCTCTATGGGATATAGCAAGCTGCTGACCAGCAGCAGGATTTAATGGTCCCACACACTGCAGCAGGACCAAAAGATCCCACCAGCATGAACAGCCAGAAAGTCCTGGCCAGTGAAGAAAATCTCTGGGATCGATCCCAACAGTACTTTAAAATGCATTAAATCAGTTAACCATTATCAGGTTTGCTGTAAGACAAATGTGGATTTTTAAACAATGTACAGTCAGTGGCAAAGCTCTGTCAGGTCCTTAAAGGAACAACAGCAAAATACATGATAAAAATTAAAGTTAGTTAATTACCACATGCCTTTCTGATAAAAAATCTTTTCACAACTTTATATCTGTGTTGAGAGGAGTCAGAAGAGTTGTTCCTTTTTTTATGTTCTGGACAGCATGTGTAAGCATTTTAAATCTGATTTATATTAATTTCTGTGTCAATAAGCAAAAAAAAAAATTATTTTCAAGGCAACAATGAGAAACTACAAAAGTTGCATGGGGAGCATTGCAGCACAAGCACTGCAAACATCTTTCAGTAAATATTTAGGCATCCTATAACATTTGGGCTGCCTGTTGATTATAATCTAATGTTATTGCATGACTATTTGGAGCGCTGGGGCACCTGTGGGCAGCAAGGATTTGCTTGGATATTCAGGCTGGAGTTTTACTGGCACGCCCGCCCCGAATCTGGGGGCGGGCGAGGCTCAGTGAATGGCATTTTCCATTGGCCTTGGGCAAGATCGTATGAACTTCAGGCAGACGTGCCTGTAAAATTCCGCCCTCAGAATCTCCAATGCCACTTAACAGCACCTCTTAAAAGGAACGTGTGTTCTGGCCTGAGAAGGAAGGAGAGGAAGGAAGGAAACACTTGAAAGGAGTGAGATGGCTACAAGAAACACAGAATGCACGTAAACTCTCTGATACTATCTTGGATACTGTGGCTTGTTAGTGTTGATATCCTCCAAGCAACTCAGGAGTCTTTGAGATGAGATCATGGAGCTACCAGAAACATAGCAACCAGGACATGGCTGAAATACCATTCCAGACATCAATTGAGTGAAATTTCTCTAAGCTGCCTCTAACACTTTGATATCCTTTCTCAAACAAGGAGACGAAAACTTTACACAGTTCTCCAGACGTGATCTCACCAATACGCTATACAACTGCCGCAAAACATCCCTACTTTTATAAAAACAAAATTCTGTGGATGCTGGAATCTCAAACAAAAAACAGAAAATGTTGGAAAATCTCAGTAGGTCTGACAGCATCTGTGGGGAGAGAATAGAGCCAACGTTTTGAGTCAGGACAACCCTTCATCAGAGATGAAGACAAGGAAAATCAGACAAGATTTATACTGTGACGTTGAGGGGAAATGGAGGTGCTGTAGTTGATAGGAATGGCGTAGACAGAAAGACAAAGGGAATGTCATTGTTGATGATAAAGACTGAGAATAGTGCGGAGTGATCCATTAAGAAATCGGAACGTGTAAACGGCAGAATAAAGTGACAGAGTGTAGAAATGCTGCAGTTGGCTGAAGTGAGGTGGGGGAAGGGGGGAAACAAGATAGTAAGTGAGAATTGAGAAGTGGAAAAATAAAAATAAGAATATAAAGTGATAAATATGGATGAATAAGATGAAAAGAAGAAATGAAATAAACTAAATGGAGAAGGAGTGGAGGTGGAGGAGAGAGTTCATGCTCTGAAATTGTTGAACTCAATGTTTAAAGTGCCTTATTAGAAGATGAGGTGCTGTCCCTCCAGTTCACATTGGCCTTCATTCCCTGTCAGCATTCTGCAGGGACTGTTTCCTCCAAGACACTCTGGTCCACTCCTCCATCACACCCAACACTTCACCAACTGACAATGGCAGCTTCCCATGCAATCATAGAAGATGTAATACCTGCCCCTTTACCTCCTCCCTGCTCACCATCCCAGGGCCTAAACAATATTTCCAGGTCAAGTTGCGCTTCACATGCACCTCCTTTAATCTGATCTATTGCATTTGCTGCTCCCAATGTGGTCTACTCTAAATCAAGAGACCTAAGGGGAAGAAGTGGAGTGTCTGCTATGCAGACACTTTCAGTTGTCCACAAGCAGGACCCAGACTTTCCTGGTGCTTGCCATTTCAACACACCACCCTGCTCTCCTGTCCACATGTCCGTCCTTGACCTTTTGTAATATTCCAGATAATCCATGATTATCATTCTATCTTTCTCATAACTCTTCATTATTTCATCCTGTGTCCCCCACCCTAAGCACTTACTTTTAGCAAGTTACTTTTCACAGGCCTATAAGCCATTCTCTGAAGCAACTGCTTATCCTTACCATTTCTTATCTCTATCCAGATGAGGTTGTCCTTTGTCTGTATTTAGAGGTGTTGCTGGAGGCTATACTGTTGATAAACTTTACCTTTTATTAAACATACTACTCTGTACAAGGTTTAGCATGAGGCTCTACACAGAACTATCTCTGTTGTCATGTGATCTTACATCACTGATGATGTAGACTATTTACATATTTAATATTAGTGCATCATACTACAGGTATGACTATTGATTCAAGATTACTCCCGATCAATTCCACTTAATGTCTAACCTTATATGTATTGAGAGGCACCTGAAGCCTGACTTCCAATCTTAAATTCTACTTATCACAAATTGCACAAATTCTGCAGGACTTCCTCTTAGAAAATCATCAACATGCATTATAAAGATGCCACAAGCTTCTCTTTGCGGTACCAGTAGAACATTGCTGGATCCGCTTTCAGCTGAACACAACTTACCTCCAGTTGATGTTTCTCTACACACTAGCTATGACTGGAACACCACATTCTGTACCCTCTCCTTTCCTTCTACCCTCTGTACTCAGTGAATGGTACACTTTGTATCAAGTGCAAGAAACAATACTTTTCACTAAATACTCTATATGTGACAATAATACATTAAAAAAATTAAAATCAAAACAGACCTAATTGTAAAATATCATACCATCAACACACCATTCAATCCATAATGTGATGATACTGTATTACGTTGATACATTTTATGCGTAGTTTGGGGCTGCTTTAAGAGGCAGTGTTTTGTCACAGGAGTTGATTTGTCTGGAAAACCTTTCAACTCAAATGTTGAGAATGCAGGATAATAATAACTGATTTTAGGTAGGAATGTGTTACTTTGGTAGAGTTAATTGACTTTTTATTTATTTAGACCTTCCTGGGATTTTAGACTAGGTATGCAGTCATGTGAGTTTTGATTAGATTGGCTGGCAGAGACAGTAATGTGATTAATGGGAGGAGCTAAGTTTATAGAACAGTTTTATTTTCATTTTAAAACACAAGCAGTTACTATCTGGACCTGCTAGAATAAACAGGTGTCTCGCTGAGTTGTTCGCTCTCTCTCCAGAGGCTTTCTGAAACCACTAGGACTGTTAACCTAAGTTACAAGCAGGTATTCCTGTGTTTTGCTAACTAATTATAATGAGGGGTTTAAATCGAAAGAGACATTTTGCTTGATTGGAACTCATAGTGACAGGTTAAAAGTTAACAATTGTATCTTGTCATGTCTAAGTGTTGTTCAATTGTTAAGAGTTAAGCTGATTCATTTGTTACAGTTTAATTGTGTTGTACGTAATAAGTATTTTGATAAAAGCTCATTTGTCTGTCAGTAGAATTGCACCAGGAGTGAAACATCTATTCTCACATTAACACCAAAATAGAAAATTGTTAGGGTCTAGTCTGGCTCCATACTATATCTTAGGATTTATGATCTAGTACCGCAGCAATAAACATATTTATTTAATTTCTGTACTTTCCCTTCTACATCACTCATTTCTTTTGCTGATTTCAAAAAGTTTTACTCTGCAAAGATACAATTTTTATATCGATCAACTTACATACTCATGAATATGTGGCTATAAGAGTTAATAAAATCTTCAGGATTACTTTTTGTGAGTGAGGGTGTCCACTTTAACATCTTGATTAACAAGTGGGGCAACACAGTAGCACAGTGGTTAGCACTGTTGCTTCACATCTCCAGGGACCTGAGTTCGACTCCCGGCTTGTCTGTGTGGCGTTTGCACATTCTCCTTGTGTCTGCGTGGGTTTCCTCCGGGTGCTCCAATTTCCTCCCACTGTCCAAAGATGTGTGTGTTAGGTTGATTGGCCATGCTAAAATTGCCCCTTAGTGTCCTGAGAAGCGTAGGTTAGAGGGTTAGCGGGTAAACGTGTAGGGATATGGGGATAGCGCCTGGATGGGATTGTGGTAGATGCAGACTCGATGGGCCAGATGGCCTCTTTCTGCACTGTCTGGTTTTTCTGATAAGTCTCTCTTCAAAACCGTGAGCTACTAATCTTGTTTTAGTCTTATATGTCCCATCAGGAAGTACATTTTCTATATATATCCGCCTGTCTGATAATGCTGGCTGCCTCTTTCTGGCATTTGAGAATATACAAAAAATTCTTTCCAATCATCCAACACTTAGTTCTAGCTCTCATATTGAGTTTTCTTCCAATGAGTTTATGGCCACCAAAACTTCTGGATCATAGGGACCTCTACTTTTGATGGCATTCTTCAATTGTTCTCTAATATTGGTTCTCGTCAAACTATGGCCTCTAATTGTCCTATCTCTTTCTGGACTATTGCTATATCTCTCCCTCCCATGAATAGAGATTCTGTTGCCAATATATGATCACTCAAGGGCCAGAATTATTTTTGGATCTGCTCTACGGCCTTGCACTGTGTTTTCTAGCGTGCCACAGTTTTACTTAATTTTGCCAGTCCATAAATCTTACCTTTTATCGTTTAGCCAATATTTGAATTTCCCCAGTGATTTGCCCTGCTGTCCCCGCAATGGCGGGGAATTTCTACATTCACTTGACTCTTGTGGTATGCATGTTACTCTCAAACCAACTTTGGTAGTTGTCCTTTGAGAAAAATTTCCCTATGCTGTGCATTAATATCACAGAAAAGATGTAAAGAATTGTAGTCCCTTCCAAGGCCAGCAGATGATCACATATCACAGAAAGTACTTTTGGATTTTGTCCCCGACAATTAACATGAATTCATCACATGGATTGCCCACGCCAAGGCAGATGTTAGCTTATAATTTTTGTTGATCAGCTAAGATTGTATGGAGCATTTCATCAATCAGTATATTAGGATTTATTTCATAAATCCCAATATTGAAAGGACTTTGAGCTGAAATGTCCATGTCTCTGAATTCATAATTGGCAAATACTCCCCCCCTCCATTGTCAATTAGGAATTTTACCATTGCCCTCAATATGATTCCTATACATTTTTCTATGATTTATCCATAATCATTCTTTTGCCTTTACCGGGTATTACTGTAGACAGACAGAACTTTGTTACCGTGTATAGGAAATGTAAAACAAAAGCATTTCTATCCTTGTCCTTTAACAAAGTACCGTAGCAATAAACATATTTATTTAATTTCTGTAGTTTTCCTTCTACATCACTCATTTCTTTTGCTGATTTCAAGAAGTTTTTACTCTGCAAAGATACAACTTTTATATTGATCAACTTACATACTCATGAATATGTGGTTAAAGTACATGCCATGGGTGGGGGCAGGGGGGGTCAGTTAGACTGCGGGAGTACTGCCAGAGCTGTTAAAATGGGAGTGAGGAGGAGGTGTTACTGATCACAAACAGGAGGACAGCAGGTACTGCACATACAGAAAAATATCGAAACAACATTGTCCCAGCAGCGTTCAAGCCAGAACATGTGACATTGCCCTCAAATACAGGCAAATCCCATAAAATAAGGGATGGTTGATCATTCTGACCTTTAAGTCCAGAGCTATTACTTAATTAAAGTTTCATGCCAATGAAAATTTACAATAGGCTGTGGAAGGATCCTTTATACTTCTTTACATATATCACTTTTTCCGCTTCAATAAGATTTATATACTCACTGTCAACTACCCCTGCAACAAAAGATTTTTAATCTGTGACAAGAAGAGTGAGGGAATTGTTGATGTAACCTGAAGACAATTTGCTTTTTTCTCTCAAATTCTTATCACTTGATGCCACTTTAACTCGAATGGTGATGCTAGGTTTTGCTAAAGGAATGCAATAATATCTTGATTGAATGAATTGCAAATATATCAATCTTCCAAAGACAATTGCTTTATCATGGTTGATGTGTAGTTTAATTTGTGTGTTTTTCATAGATGAATTGCTCAATATCTCACTAACTACTACATTTGTATTAATAAAGTGGTCTACCCCCACCCATCCTATGGGGAATCATCACTCTTTTCAGTTACTTCATGTGTTGTCATCCCAGAACACAAAGCAAGTAGAATTTTCATATTCCTTGACCTGACTTCAATTCCTAATACCGAGTGAATCTAAATAACATTTCAAACAATCTGTTTCACATCGTGCGGATGGATGTGCAACCATAGTCCAATATGGCACTGGCATAATTAAATGAATCCATGACTCATACTCTCAAACCAGACTTGTGACCAGTACAATTCCCTCAGTTGATCAATATTTGCCGCACTTTTTGGTGGCAGCATGAATAGAGAATTTGGCACTCAGCCAAATCTCCATTCATAGCAACAGGATTGGGGAATCCCAGCCACGGGCGAGATCAGACAATTCTGGCTACCACCATCTTCCCCTTCCAAACATTTCATATTGTGCATTGCCTTTAAAACCCTGTGGCTCTATTTTGGACAATTTAACACAATTATATTTTGAATCACATCTGAAACAGCTATTAATAATTCCACAGATGTTTCTGAGGTTCACTCTTCTGTTATTGTTACTCCATGCCTCTCAACAGCTGGACTGTTAAAAACGTCCCCATCCCCATCCCCATTTCTTTTGTCCACAATTCCTCTGTTGTGTTGACGGTTGTACCCGGTGTGAATGGTCTTGTAATGCACCTACCATTGTCACGAAAGATGTAGCATTCGATGTCCCATTTGTGTCATGAAGGCCGCTGGAAATGATGACTTTCCCAGGAATTGTTTTAAGCCTCAGATATCTGGTCCAGAAGGGTGTCTTTCTCTCTCTCTTTCTCTCTGAAAATGTGAAGACCAAGAGCCTATCCATGTGCAAGACTTCAGCACAGCCCAACAATTTGAATGCCAACACTGAACCAAACAGAATTTCTGAAATTTTGTATATAGTCCATTAAATTCCATGATATATACCTCTGTGAAATACCAATCTGACTTTCTAAATTTATCAAATTCTGACCATACCATGTATTCATTCAATAGATTATCTTTCTGATAAATTTTATTCAAACTTTCTTCAGTGTCCAACTGCTGAGTCTCTGGGGAGGTTTATCGCTGCAAAACAGGCATAAAGCAGCAAGCACAAATGACACCAGTTTTCGCGACCAGCAAGATTTTATGGCAGCCGGATTTCCAGCGTAGTCAGCCTCATGCTGGAAATGGGCAAGAGGCTAGTTAATGTAGTTAAGTTTATTTAAATCTTTATTAACGTGTGTTTAACGGACCCGGTGCTCAATCATCTGGTCTCATATGCCTTTTTGGCCTTGCCAGGAGAGCTTCTCTCCGACGAGGGAAACAACTGCTCCCCATGATTAGGGAACAATCGTGGTGGCCTCGCTGATGGAACAGTAAGTCACTGAGACCTCCCCTCCTCCGTCCCACCCCCCACCCCCGGGAGTGAGGGGACGGTCAAGGGAAAGGTGGGGTGCCCCTTGGTCAGTGCCAGACAGGCAGTGCCTTCTTGGCACCTTGGCAATGCCAGCCTGGCACCTGGACAATTCTTACCTGGCACTTGGGCAGTGCCCCAGACAGTGTCAGGGGCAGGGCTAATGGGGGTGGGCAGTGGGCGCGGAGCCATGGGCATGGCCCATGGGTGGGCAGGCCTGTGGGGGGAGGGAACCCGCTGCTATTCTGCACACAATCGGTGGGGGAGGAAGGGCCATCCATGATTCGTCTGGGTGGCAGTGAGTGGGGGGAGGTGGTCAGTGGAGGCTACGTCTTAGATCACAGGCTCCCACGATTGCTGGGTGGGAGGAGCTGCTTGAAGCTGCCTGCAGTAGCAGGGGCCTGAAAGCTCACTCTTTGTCTGTCAGACACCTGCTACTGTTAATGCACATGTGCAATATCAGATATCTGCACAATTCCCTCTACAGGCTGTCAGGCCCTTCCTTAATCCCTGCCCACAGCCTCTCTGGCAAGAAACAGATTAGTCCAAAATTTTGCAGACATAGTGCATAAGATTGAGCCTGAAAACTTGCTGAAAAAAATGGATCTCGCGCCTGACACTTTGAAAAAAATTTCATTAAATTTCACCCTCTATCTCCAAAAATACCTTGCACATGCTCCAGCTTTTATTCAGAAATATCAGTGCCAAAGCCTTATCTTGTTTTCTCTTTGGAAAGGACATAAGCCATGTCAATATTTCTACTTCATTTTTCATTCGTCATAAGGTTCAGATTCAGAGAACATTGGTAGGAAATCATACTCTGATGTTTAAACTTGGTTTCAGCCATTCTTCTCAAAAGTAATTCAGTCCTCTCCTGCCTTTAAAAAATTTATTTGTTCCAATCTTCACTTTTTGGCAACTGCTGGATCCATAAAATAATCAACCAACTAGGAACAAGAATTTACCCCTTATGACGGCAAAATTGTGCAGCATGCAACAGACAGCTGCTCCCCATGATCAGGGAACAATTGTGTTGGCCTCGCTGGTGGAACAGTAAGTCATTGAGGTCCCTCCCTCCCCCACCCAGGGGGCGAGGGGAGGGTTGAAGGCAAGGTGGGGGTGCCCCTTGGTCAGTGCCAGACAGGCAGTGCCACCCTGGTACCTTGGCAAATGCCAGCTGGTACCTGAGCAATGCTCACCTGGCACTTGGACAATGCCCCGGACAGTGCCAGGAAAATATAGCATGAATGACCTAGCTAGCAAAACCATTACTCAAGCACAGCACTTGTTTGCTTGATCACATTTTTGATGGCAAGATAGATTTTTAAGGCTAGATCTGTACTTTGTCTGAGATCATGGCTGGAATTATCAGGAGAGGATAGCCCTAGGCATCCATGATCAAGCCTGTAACTTGCTTTGAAAGGGCCAAGAAGATTCTGCCCTCTGCCTGATGATAAGTTCCATCAACTTCCATTAATCCGACAACATTATAATTTCCTGGTTTCTTCTTGTGCAGTGCAGAATGTAGTGTTACAGTCATAGTTAGGGTGTAAAGAAAGATCAACTTAATACAAGGTAAGTCCATTCAAAAGTCTGACAGAAACTTCCCAATGCAAAGACAGAATTCCTAGTCCTAGATATGGTGTTACATTTGGTCTTTGAATTAGTTTACATTGCATTAAATCAAAATATAGTGGTTGACAAGATTTGAACTGAAGTTGTTTACTACAGTAATAGTTTCCTTATTTAACCAAAATCTTCTACTTTCAAATTAATTCATTTTCCGACCTTTAGGCAAAGAGACAGTGGATTTGGATTGATTGGATAAATCTTTCAAAGAGCTAACACAGGCCAAAAGGTTCAAGGGCAGCCACAAAAATTTCTTCCATCGATAAGCACAACAGCTGCAAGAAGGTTACATACAACGTATGAGCTGCTAATAGGCTACTCCTCACTTAGGTTACTTTTACAGCAATAGGACATTTATCACGCTGGCCAGAGCAACTCTAACTATTGGGACAATTACTTGCAGACTCGCCTGAAGTGAGTTGGAAAGAATCGTATTAGCTCTACCACTCCAGAGTCCATGAATGAGTCGAGTTGACTATTAAGAGTTCTCCAGTCTGACTACTGTAAAGGATTACCAAGTCTGCCACAGAGATTACGTAAGAACATAAGAAATAGGAGCAGGAGTAGGCCATCCAGCCCTTCGAGCCTGCCCCGCCATTCAGTAAGATCATGGCTGATCTGTCGTGTCTCAGTTCCACATTCCCGCCCTCTCCCCATAACCCTTAATCCCCTCGCTTATCAAAAACCCATCAACCCGCGTCTTAAAAATATTTAGCAAGGCAGCCTCCACCACCTCAACGGGCAGAGAATTCCAGAGATTCACCACCCTTTGAGTGAAGAAGTTCCTCCTCAACTCCGTTCTAAACCGCCCCCCTTTATCTTGAGGCTGTGCCCCCTAGTCCTACTGTCCTTTCTGAGCGGGAAGAGCCTCTCCACCTCTATCCTATCCATCCCATTCATCATCTTATACGTCTCAATGAGATCTCCCCTCATTCTTCTAAACTCTTAACGAGTACAAGCCTAGTTTATTCAGCCTCTCCTCATAGCTCAACCCCCTCAACTCCGGTATCAGCCTAGTAAACCTCCTCTGCACTCCCTCCAAGGCCAAAATATCCTTGCGTAAGTGCGGTGACCAAAACTGCACACAGTACTCCAGCTGCGGCCTCACCAATGCCCTATACAGCCGCAGCAAGACCTCCCTGCTTTTATATTCAATCCCCCTCGCTATGAAGGCCAGCATCCCATTCGCCTTCCTGACCACCTGCTGCACCTGCAGGCTGGGTTTTTGCGACTCATGCACAAGGACCCCGAGGTCCCTCTGCACCGTCGCCTGCTGCAGTTTTTCGCCCCGTAAGTAATAGTCCTTCCTACCATTATTCCTACCGAAGTGGACCACCTCGCACTTGCCAACATTAAATTCCATTTGCCATTTCCTGGCCCATTCGCCCAGCCTATCTAGATCCTTCTGCAGACTCTCCACACCCTCTGCGCAATTTGCCGTTCCACCAATTTTGGTGTCATCAGCAAATTTCGACACCATACACTCGGTTCCCTCCTCCAGATCATCTATGTAAATGGTAAATAGCTGATTAACTTGGGTCTAGTCGTAAAACAATAGAGAAAGTGATTTGTGACACACAGTTCACTGCATATAAATAAAAGGTGAGTACTATGATTTCCCCGATGGTATAAATGTACACAGTGAGACAGCTCTGAGTCAAGCAAGCCAGGAAAATCGTTAATTTGATTACACATCTGTTTTGAGTTGAGTGATCCTATCCAGGACTGTGATGGATGCTGTACAATTTACCACAACAGGTTAGAGAAGTAGAATACCAGTCATGGTTTGTGATTCTTACTGCTATCATTTTAGATGTGTGCTGTTTAAAATTCACATTCAGACAGAATCAGACTCATCGATGGTACTTCTCTGCAGTCACATTACCTGCCAGCACAATCTAGAATCACACAAATAATCACCAAAATCTTTGAACTTTGTTGCCTCCCAAATCCATTCCCATCTTTCCGTTCCCAATTTTCAAATGAGGAGGTGCCAAGTCGGTGACCCTAATAGGCCCACTGCCATTTCATGCTCATTGGCCATTAATCGGCAGCAGGCGCGATTTGGAAGGAAGTCTGCCTTGGAGAGCTGCCAGCCAATAACATTGTCAAACAACTGTGACATCCTTCTCCAACACCCCTCTAATAATGCCCAGTCAGAAGGGGCAGCCCCATGATCTACCAAGGTACTTGTGTTCCTCTAATTTGAACCTCTTTTGCATTCCTAATCATGATTGCTCCATCATTGATGACTGTGCCTCCAGGTACCTGGGCCAAATTGCAGAATTCTCTTCCTACATCCTTCTGCCTCACTAACTCATTTTCCTCCTTTAAGCCACATCTTAAATTCTACTTATTTGACTAAACTTGTGGTCACTTGACATAATATCTTTCTGTGTGGCTCACTGTCATAATTTGGGTGGAAATCTGATTCAAAGGATTCAAACATGGATTGCTAGAATTTTATGCCCTCCCCAGGCAGGTTTTGAGGAGGAGTATGGTAACGTGAAATTGCATGGTTGGGATTCTCTTTGGGATTCCGGATTCCCTCTGGGATCCCACCAGCCAGACCCAGGTACAATTTCACCATGGAGTGAGCAGGGCCTCAGACAAGAAATACAACCTTGCCCGTATTAAAGCCCTTAAATATGCACTTAATGGTCCTGCCTTGGAACATTTCATTGCGTTGAAGGCACCATATAAATTGTTGTTGTATTAGACAAAATACAACAGTTCCCACAGAATCATTTTTTAGTTTTGTGACTTTTTACTTGTAAACCACATGGAATTTCAGAAGTTGCTGAAAGTGCTGTTAGATATATTACCATTATTCACCCTTAGGCAGCTGTTAAAAAAAACTCACTCTATGTTTAAATGTAAATATATAGTAGGACGCTAACACATTGTCCAATTACATTGCCTATGGTCACCTTTTTACTTGGAGTCAGAAGATTTGCACTCGCTGATACAAGACGTTATGGAAAATGAACTTTAAATCTCCCTTCCTATTCTTAAGGATACTTTAGAGCATTTTCATACTCATTTCACAAAGAAAATTTAGGGGCTGTATCTTTCAGGCAAATGAGACCTGCGCAAGGATATTTTGGCCCTGGAGGGAGTGCAGAGGAGGTTTACTAGGCTGATACCGGAGTTGAGGGGATTGAGCTATGAGGAGAGGCTGAATAAACTAGGCTTGTACTCGTTAGAGTTTAGAAGAATGAGGGGAGATCTCATTGAGACGTATAAGATGATGAATGGGATGGATAGGATAGAGGTGGAGAGACTCTTCCCGCTCAAAAAAGACAGTAGGACTAGGGGGCACAGCCTCAAGATAAAGGGGAGGCAGTTTAGAACGGAGTTGAGGAGGAACTTCTTCACTCAAAGGGTGGTGAATCTCTGGAATTCTCTGCCCGTTGAAGTGGTGGAGGCTGCCTCGCTAAATATTTTTAAGAAGCGGGTTGATGGGTTCTTGATAAGAGAGGGGATTAAGGGTTATGGGGAGAGGGCGGGAAAGTGGAACTGAGCCACAACAGATCAGCCATGATCTTATTGAATGGCGGGGCAGGCTCGAAGGGCTAGATGGCCTACTCCTGCTCCTATTTCTTATGTTCTTATGTTCTTATGAGTCAATTGGAACAAATGAAGTTAAATCACAGAATCCCTACAGTGCAAAAGAAAGCCATTCAGTCCATCAAGCCTGCACTGACAACAATCCCGCCTATGCCCTATTACCCACCGCTATACCCTGCTACTCCTCCCCGACATAAAGAGGCAAATTAGCATGGCCAATCAACCTAACCCACACAGAAAGAAAAGTGGCAGAGCACGAAGAAAAAGGGACATGTCCTTTCTCTGTCCGAACCCAAAAATCTTTGTGACTCTGGGAGGAAACCAAAGTTCCCAGAGGAAACACATGCAGACATGAAGGAAAAGTGCAAACTCAACACAGACAGTGACCCAAGGACAGAATCAAACCCGGGTCCCTGGCACAGTAAGGCAGCAGTGCTAATGACTGTGCCACCATGCCACCCTTATATGAAAGATATTTACTATAATTAACAAGGAACCAAAAGGAAAAGTATTTTTTAAAGAACAGACATACATCAGGGAAAGTATTTTGAATAATTTCTGGCAAATCCAGGAAACCATCAGCCTATCCTTGTTCTCTGGATAAAATAAAATTGAAGCCGGCTGTGTTGTGAGACTTCTTACTGCATTAAAATAAAATTTGCAGGGTTCCATTTTTGTAGAGAAGAAATCAAAAGATTGTAATTTGGTGTTAGGTTGACCCAATCTGGACTGATCTATTTTTTGTGACCTCACCTTACCCAGAATATCATTGCTTTGACAAATATTTTACACATTTGTACACCCATCCCAATAATATAATTGCAGGTTCTAATATTATTACAATGTTGGAAATAAATTTCTGTAATCTATGTTTTTTATGTTATAGAATTACAAGTAGTGAACAGAATACTCAAACTTTCTCTTAATCATTTTCTTTTGACGGATGCAGATGTCTAAAACATACTGTAGTTCTTAACTGGTTTAACAATTCTTGCAATTTATTTGGCTGTCACTGCTAAACTGAACAGAATTATTGGACAGCAAATAAATTTGGAACACTAAGAACATAAGAAATAGGAGCAGGAGTAGGCCATCTAGCCCTTCAAGCCTGCCCTGCCATTCAATAAGATTATGGCTGATCTGAAGTGGCTCAGTTCCACTTTCCCGCTTTCTCCCCATAATCCTTAATTCCCTTGCCTACCAAAAACCTATCTACCCGCATCTTAAATATATTTAGCGAGGTAGCCTCCACCACTTCAATGGGCAGAGAATTCCAGAGATTCACCAACGTTTGAGTGAAGAAGTTCCTCCTCAACTCTGTTCTAAACTGCACCCCCCTTACCTTGAGGCTGTACCCTCTAGTCCTGCTGTCCTTCCTGAGCGGGAAGAACCTCTCCACCTCTACGCTATCCATCCCTTTCATCATCTTATATGTCTCAATAAGATCCCCCCTCATCCTTCTAAACTCTAACGAGTACAAGCCCAGTCCGTTCAGCCTCTCTTCATAGCTCAACCCCCTCAACTCCGGTATCAGCCTAGTGAACCTCCTCTGCACTCCATCCAAGGCCAAAATATCCTTGCGCAAGTGCGGCGATCAAAACTGCACACAGTACTCCAGCTGCAGCCTCACCAGTGCCCTGTACAGTTGCAGCAAGACCTCCCTACTTTTATATTCAATCCCCCTCACTATGAAGGCCAGCATCCCATTTGCCTTCCTGACCACCTGCTGCACCTGTAGGCGGGTTTTTGCGACTCATGCACAAGGACCCCCAGGTCCCTCTGCACCGTAGCATGCTGCAGCTTTTCGCCCTGTAAGTAGTAGTCCTTCCTACTATTATTCCTGCCAAAGTGGATAACCTCACACTTGCCAACATTGTATTCCATCTGCCAGGTCCTCGCCCACTCGCTCAGCCTATCTAGATCCCTCTGCAGACTTTCTACACCCTCCGCACAATTTGCTGTTCCACACTAGAAGTTCACTTGGTTTAGTGCAAACACGTGGAATGAAATTCACTCAATTTGCAGCTTTCAAAAAACATCTAATTTGACACTTGTCATGGAGCTCAGAGCTTCCAGCAATTCATTGAATAAGTTACTAATTTATTTAACCTTAATGCAAAAAACTTAATAATAAAGGAATGCAAAATTATTTCGGACAAGATCCATTCTGTCATCGGATCTTAGTGAGAGCCATTACTCAGATAATGATATAGTATGTAATTCATGAGTTTAAGCTCATAATGTCAGAGAATTTGTGAACTTTTACCTGCTTTGGTTGGCATAATTGATGTACTAACAAATAAAAATGAATAGTGTGCAGCTCTGAAGATTCTATGAAACTTAAGATGAATTTTTATTCCTCTTATATACATCACAACCAATAATTTTATCAGAATTTGTGCACTGATGTAAAATAACATCAACAACTTCTATTTATATAGTAACTTTAATGTAATAAGGCATCCCAAGGTTCTTCATGAGACCATTATAAAGCAAAATTTGACATTGGTTCACATAAGACAATTTAGAACTGCTGGCAAAAGTTTAGTCAAAGAAATTGATTTTAAGAAATGTCTTAAAGGGTGAAAGAAAGGAAGAGTGTTGGAGAGGTTTTGAGAGTGAATTCCAAAGTTAAAGGCCTAGGTAGTTGAAGAGACAGTCACCAATAATTAACATCAGGATGCTCAAGAGGCATGTTGATGCATTTCAGCAAATGAATCATGTTAACTGACTCAAAAACAACAATCAAAAAGGACTAAAGCTTCCACCTCAACAGCATGCATTTTGACCCCAACTGTTATTGACGAAAACGTCTTATTTTATTTCCTACATCCTCAAAAACATTCAGAAAGCCATGAAGGTTTGGGTTCTCCTTGTGTTCCCTCCCTGTTAAATCTCCCTTGCTTCCATCATTTTAATAAATCCTCTTTACTTGCCCTCCTCTCATTTTATGTACTAGCAAGAATTCTGTTTGCTCCATCTCTCAGGGGCCTCAACAATATTTTCATTAGGGCAGAAGGGACTTTAGTTTAACACCATATCTGAAAAAAAGATGACAGCATTCTTTCAATACTGAATTGATTTGTCAGCCTGGATTCTGTACTTGACTTTCTGGAACAGGACTTGGACACACAACTTTTGGATCCAGAGGTTAGAATACTAACACTGAGCCATACAAATTATGTTTCAGCTTGCACAAAGTTATTGCCAGTTTTCCAGAACTGTACAAAATTACATCTTCAGTACTGCTCAATGTTCATCATGCATGTGGTCTTCGGGATCAGATCAAATCAGGGAAAATTGACAAGATAAAGTCAAACCAAGGAAGGAAAACTGTGAGCAGGGACAAAAAATGAAAACAAATTGCCAAGAAAACCAAAGAGAAAAGGAATGCAGAAGAGATAGGTAAATGAATGATCAAAAAACACAGAAAAAAATGTCAACAAAGAAAAATATGTGAAAAATAAGCAGAGAAAAACAAAGTGGTCACTCAAAGAGTGGAAAGTATGCAAAAAAATGAGAAAGAAGGAAGGCAATATTAGAAGCAGAAAAACAGTTGGAAATACAAAGAAACTCTAAAAATTAATAAAGGTTTGAGTGGGCTTGTCACAAAGGGAGACAACAACTAGGAGCTTAATGTAACAGCTGTATCTCAGGTGCCAAGGAACTCCTGTTCTCTGAAATCCACACTTCTGAATTTCAGATTAACAAAAGGCAAGGTACTACCCAACTAAATTCAATTTTTTCCTAAGTATTAGACAAGCATGTGATATTTGAGGCTACAATCTTAATGGAGCCATTCTGGTCAGTAGATCTTTTAGGCTTCACATCAATTCCTTTGATGATTAAACCTTTGATTTATTTGATAGTCACTTAAAAGCTCTTGAAACTGACATCACAAAAGATTTTGTATTTTAGAGAAAGATCTGATTATTCTTGTATTGTTTCTCAAAATGTGCCAGTTCTATTAGAAAAGTTTCTCCTCAAGTTGATACTACTTGCAAATTAGAACCATAGAAAATTACAGCTCAGAAACAGGCCTTTTGGCCCTTCTTGTCTGTACCGAACCATTTTTTGCCTAGTCCCACTTACCTGCACTTGGACCATATCCCTCCACACCCCTCTCATTCATGTACCCCTCCAAGTTTTTCTTAAATGTTCAAAGTGACCCCGCATTTACCACTTTATCAGGCAGCTCCTTCCACACTCCCACCTCTCTGCGTGAATAAGCCCTCGCTAATATTCCCTTTAAACTTTTCTCCTTTCACCCTTAACCCATGACCTTTTTTTTCCTAGCCTCAGTGGAAAAAGCCTGCTTGCATTCACTCTATGTATACCCATCAAATAATAATTAATAATCATGAACCATCATTAATAAGGTGAAAGAATATTGAAATTGCACTTTGTGTTGTAAAGTTAGTACAACCATGGATCTCTTACCTCAGTAATTTCTCCAGGTTTCTTCTTAAGTTCCTCGCATTTCCTCTGTTTGCAAATCTGATGTCCAGTCTTGCGGTTCTTGCAATTGCTACATGCTCCACAATTATCTTTTTTCATGCAAGGATGACATACCCCACAGCGTTTGCGTTTCTTCTTTTGATGAACAGGTGGCTCCACTGAACTCAACATCGGAGTTTTTAGTTTAGATGGCATCATCATGGTCTCAACGTCGTAGTCCTCGTAACTAGACTTAGAATACTCATCGCTCAGTTGGTGCTCTTCAATTGCTGCGCCACTCTCAAAAAAGTCTTCAGGCGACGCCTTAATAAAGGCGGGACTATCCTCTGCTTTATCGATGTGCTTCATTTTCTTCATCATTGCCTTTTTTGCTTTGGGGAAAACGAAGGTTATCGAAGCAGTCGAAGATAACACAGACTTCTTTGCGGACTTATTTTTTGACTTTGAGCTCTGTACGTCAGCTCCGACTAATACTTTTGACTTCCCAATGGGCTTGATGAGGACCGGGCCTTCGGTTTGATTTAGAAAAGAATGAAAGACTAGCTGTGTTAATGATCCTGTATTAGAATTTCCAGTTGCGTGGACTGTTTTTCCATTCAGTTGATGAATTTTCCCTGATTCCACACTACTGATGGCCAATGGCTTTTCCACCAGATGAAAATCTTCTTTCATCCACTGCCCGTCTTTTTCTTTCGCTAGTTTACTGTTTTGGGATTCTGTGGGGTTGAGCATGTTCAAGCACACTTTTCATCATCTAAAGCACCTCAAAACAAGTATCAGTACTTCAAACTAATCAGGTAAGAATCCAATTCCTTTCACAAATGTTGTTTGTCACCATGGTTACTTCTACCTTGACCAGTAGTCTCATTCGAGTTAGGTAAAAACTTCTAAAAGAAATAAAGTACAAATATTGTGACTTAAACCAAAGTGACTTCAATTATTAATCACAAATTTAACGGACGCGGAACATAGTTGTGTCAGAATAAACATTATCCTTAAATACTTCATATAAGCGATCTCAAAGAAAACTATTGCAAAGTTTTGCTTCCAAAGAAGTTTTAGTTCCTTCCTAATTGAAAAATAATGGACGGAATAAAAAGAATTCACGTCACCTTGAGCGACTTACGTCTCCGAATGTGCTGCTCCAAACAATTTTTGATCATCTGCACTAATTCTTAGTTATGTTTTTAAATTCACCAGCCAACCGATTGATTGTCAAACTATATAGTCTCCAGTCAGACTTTGAAACAGAATAAAATGACGGAGAGGTACACAAACCGATACTAAAAGAGCTAAATGAAATAATAGCTTTATTCTTATTAAAAGATCTCGGAAGGGCAACTCAACTGTTAACATTTTGACAACCCCACGGCTCTATACGTTAAGAACACAGTGAAAACATGGTTAACACTTTTACTTCGTACTACAATAACTCAATTTATAAAAACACCAACAGTAAGACTTAGTGTTAAAGTAAAAAAGGAAAAGCAAATAAGGTGTTTAGTAGATACAGTGTCTTTCATGGCTTTAACATGCCCTAAAGCACTCAAAAGTCAATGGATTAGTTTTGAAGTAGAATAAGTGTTGTAATGTGGGGAAAAGTGGCAGGTAACTTGCTCACAGCAAGGTCCCACAAATTATAGTGGCCAACTGATCCCTTTGTTTTCACCGCAATGGTTAAGGGATAGGTGTTAGCCAACATACCAGGAGAATGTTTAAGTGGGTTCTTTAATAGTCATGATGTGGGTATGCCGGCGTTGGACTGGCGTAAACACAGTAAAAAGTCTGACAACACCAGGTTTTAGTCCAACCTATTTATTATCAAAACCTATTTATTATCAAAACCTATTTATTATCAAATAAATAGGTTGGACTAAAACCTGGTGTTGTCAGACTTTTTACTGTCTTTGATAGTCACCAGAGTCGGTAGAATTAGCCTAATCTAATGCCTCAGCAATACAAGAACCCTTCAGTAGTCCAGTGATATATCTGTAATTGGTATTATTTGCTCAAAATTTGAAATGGGGCTTGAACCCAAATCTTATTCAGAGGAGAATATGAAACCTGAGTATTGCTGATGCATCAATCTAATCATTGAAATACATTTTTGTCAACCTTTAATAATCTAAAATCTCCACAAAATCCAAAGTAATTGTTTGTTTGGAACAATTCCTATGTTAGGCTTTAATCTGTTCAAACAGTTTTGCATCGGGACCGAAAATTGTAGAATCTACCTTAAATGTAGACCTACCCTAAAATTGAGCAGAAATTCCTCACCTATGGACAATGCAGAACAAAGAACAGCAGTGCACAGGAACAGGCCCTTTGGCCCACCAAGCCTGTGCCAATCACATTGTCCTACCGAGACCAACCATCTGTTCTTATCCCCTGCCTGTTCATGTGTCTATCCAGAGAAGTCTTAAATGTCGCTAACGTGTCTGCCTCAACCACCTCATTTGGCAGTGCATTCCAGGCCCCCACCACCCTCCATGTAAAAAACTTCATCCGCACATCTCCACCGAATCTTTCCCTCCTTACCTTGAACTTGTGCCCCCTTGGAATCGTCATTTCTGCCCTGGGAATAAGCTTCCAACCATTCACCTTATCTATGCCCCTGATAATTTTATGAACTTCTATCAGGTCGGCCCTCAGCCTTTGTTTCTCCAGGGAGAGCAATCCCAATTTATTCAATTTGTCCTCATAGCTAATAGCCTCCATACTAGGCAG
Source organism: Carcharhinus amblyrhynchos (assembly GCF_965287045.1). Classification (NCBI taxonomy): domain Eukaryota; kingdom Metazoa; phylum Chordata; class Chondrichthyes; order Carcharhiniformes; family Carcharhinidae; genus Carcharhinus; species Carcharhinus amblyrhynchos. Next base: position 7,648,588 of record NC_137357.1, on the reverse strand, counting down.
CATCCTGGTAAACCTTTTCTGCACTCTCTCCAAAGCCTCCACATCCCTCGTATTAGGTGGTGTGATGACCAGAATTGAACACCATGTTCCAAATGTGGCCTAACCAATGTTTTATATAACTGTAACATAATATGCCAACTTTAGTACTCGATGCCCTGGCCGATGAAGGCAAGCATACCATATGCTTTCTTCACCACCTTTTCCACCTTTGCTGCCACTTTTAAGGATCTGTGGCCCTGTACTCCCAGATCTCTCTGTGCTTCCATGCTCCTAATGGCTCTGTCATTTATTTTACAGCTTCCACCCGAATTGGATCTCTCAAATACATCACCTTACATTTATCTGGATTAAATTACATCAGCCATTTGTCTGCCCAATTTTCCAGCCTTGTATCTTCCCACAATCTAAAGATGTACATGTTAGGTTGATTGGCCATGCTAAATTGACCCTAGTGTCAGGTGATTAGCAAGATAAATATGTGAGGTTGCAGGAATAGGGCCTGGTTGGGATTGTTGTTGGTGCAGACTCGAACAGCCTCCTTCTGCACTGTAAGGATTCTATGATTCTATAATTCTATGCAATGTTAGTGCCCTTAGCACTATTACTCAGAATAGCAAACTTAGATCGAGTCAATAGAGTTGATATTTGCAAATAGCAGCACTATGTAAAATAGTAAAGGGAAGGGGCTAGGAATCCTGCAGTGAGTAACTCACCTCCTGACTTCCCAAAGTTTGTTCACCAAAAACAAGGCAAAGTCAGGAGTGTGATGGGACACTCTCCACTTGCCTGGATGGGTGAGCTCCAACAACACTCAAGAAGCTCAACACAATCTGGGACAAAGCAACCTGCTTGATTGGCACCCCATCCACAACATTCAACATTCACAGCCTCCACCACTGATGAACAGTGGCAGCAGTGTGTGCCATTTTGAAGATGCACTGCAGCTACTCATCAACATTCCTTTGACAGTCCCAAACCTGCAATCTCTGCCACTTAAAATGACAAAGGGCAGTAGATACATGAGAGCACCACCAGCTGTAAGTTCCCTTCCAAGCCACACATTTCCGATCCTTCACTGTCATTGTGTCAAAATTATAGTTTAATAAGTTTAATTATTAGTGTCACAAGTAAGTTTCCATTAACACTGCAATGAAGTTACTGTGAAAATCCCCTACTTGCCACAGTACGGTGCCTGTTTGAATACACTGAGGGAGAATTGAGCACCTAACCAGCATGTCTTTCAAACTCTGGGAGGAAACCACAACACCCAGAGGCAACCCACATAGACACAGGGAGAACGTGCAGACTCCATACAGACAGTGACCCAAGCTGGGAATTGAACCCTCGTGCTGTGAGGCAGCAATGCTAACCACTGTGTCACCATGCTGCCCTGATCCTGGAATTCCCTCCCTAACTGCACTGTGGGCGTACCTACACCAGACGAAATGCAGTGGTTTAAAAGACAACTCACCATCATGTCCTCAAGATCTATTAGGGTGGGCAGTAAATGCTCACATCACGTGAATGGATTTTCAAAAGTTAAATTTCTGTTTGTGCAAAATGACATGTACCATCCTTTGGGCAGGGTGGGTGAAAAGTGATTAATGACTTACTTTAATGGTGATTCTTGCTGGCGTATTGCACAATCTTTTAAATGAGGAGGTGTAGCAATTGTAGACTAACACCTTGCACAATTCGTTTTCGAAATTGTGCAAACAACTCGAACAATAGTCCCCTTTGTGCATTTACAAATACTTCTAATTCTCTTAAATGTTAAAAAAATTGGAGTAATGTCAAGAGTGTTTATTCACATTAAATAAAATATTAACCTGTAAATGTTTATTATTACCATTGAGCTGTTACCCTGAATTCAATTAGGAAAGCAGAACAGGAGGAAATAAATGGTAAATTATAAAAACAAACACATCTTTGCTCAAAAATTGATAGATGTTTGGAGTATTGTGTTCAGTGGAGTAATGAGAACAAAAGAACATAAGAAATACGAACAGGAACAGGCCACACAGCTCCTGGAGCCTGCTCCGCTCTTCAGCAAGATCAGGGTTACTTTGATCTTGGCCAGAAATCCACTTTCCTACTTGCTCCCCATCACCTTTGACTCCGCCATACCTCAAGAACCTCTCTATCTCATCCTTGAATATTTTGAAAGATTCAGCCTCCAAGGGTCTCTGGAATGGACAAGTTGAAAGATTCATGGCCCCCTGAGAGAAGAATAGAGTCAAGGGGAAAATTAGGAGAGTTTGGGTATGAGAATGATAGGTCCAACGGTTTTTTAAAACTCCTGCTTCTATTTCTCCTAAGTAATCGATTTACTCATTTCGTAATCTTGCCTATTTTCAACAAACTCTTTACGTGTATTGGTCCATTTGCCTCAATGATGTGGTGCTTGTGTTTGCAATTAAGTCTGAAGATTGCTGCCTTTGTTCCCGTCACTGGGATCCAGTCACTCATTATTGACAGTTCAGAGGGCGAGCACAGATCCCTTTCGTTTCATCTCGCGTTTGAAGATACCGTATTATAATATTCTCTTACTGAAGTGCCTTTATTATATAGCCGCTGATAATAACTTTAATAAACTCACACATATCCGTTTATATCTTGAACAGCTGAAACTGAACGATTCCTCCCAACAATAGACATGTAACAAAGCCAAATCTACCCACGAACGTATGCGACCGTAACCGATACAGTATTTCCCCACTATTGTAATCGGGGTTCAGATGAATTGGTTAATTCTGACATTGAAACAAGTAGACGAAGCAGCTCCTCCTGGCATAAACGGGTTCCTAACCACATTAGAGAATGGGTCTCTTCTGTCTGGTGGACTGTTGCCGGAAAAAGTTCCTGGACTTCCTTAAAGCCCCAGCCCTCAGCACGTGGCTGAGAAAAAGAGCCTTAAAGTGCCAAACTTTAAAACAGCGCACAACAGCCTCAAAGTACATAGCTCGGACAGAATTAATTCACAACTGAACGATAGATTTGACAGCACTTGCAATAATGTATACAACAGACCTCCAAGGGAATGTGATCCATCAGCGCTCGGCTGGAATAGGGCAGGCGGACTCAAACAATAGAATGGAATTGCAAATTTAATCGCACAGGCCGGCCGTGCATATAGGACTATGTAACTTAAGATAGCACACAATACACATGAAGACTGAGCAACTAAAAATACTATTTTTGCTACAACTGTTTTTCTTTTGACAATTCCGCTCTTGTACCTTCATCTGTTTCATTGAATTTCCGAGTTGCTTTGTTGTGGCATACGATGTCGCTTTGAAGAAAAAGCAATGTGGGATTGCTTGTTCTTTTGGAAATATCATGATTGCATTGCAAAGAAATGAAACATATTAAAAGGGAAATACAGTTCGCTGAACAAAGCACGACTTACCGGGCGAAGGGAAGATCTGAACTAATTTTGTTTTTTGAAGAATGAAGTCACATTGTTCACGGCTGTGAAAGTGCAAGTGATCGTTTGAAAAGTCTGGAAAAAACATAAAAGAGCCCCCAGAAACGTACTGCACGACGCAAGTGTAAAGCACAAAAGAAACGTGTGATACGAGTGATTAAAGGGAAGCAGTTTAGTAGAGCACTCCCTGGCCTCAGTCCTCTCAGCCCGGACGAAGAGGCAAAATGAGGTTAATGGAAAAGAACCGTCGCTTAGAAACTGTGAAACTGAGCGGATTCCTGACGGGGGGCATCATTACTATAGGGCTTCCTATAGCAAAAGGGAAACCTTTATTGCTCACCCCAGTGAGAGCTCTGAAATGCAAATCTATCCCGACAGCACACTTTTACAATTGTGGCGAACAGTCCCCAAAATCTTCTTAGCAGAAACCGCTTTTGCTTTAAGTCATTCGCTGGGCTTGGTTATTTGTGCTGTGCAGTTTTCATAGCATTAACTAACCTCAAGTAAAGCACTGCCACACAACATGCGGATTCTTGATATATTTGTGGAAAGGTGAATATTATTTGGTTATTTACTTCAAACTTGATTGAAAACTAATTTTCAAGACGATGTATTTCAATTGAATGAATGTCCATTTCGCAATTAACGATAATGCAAGTATGGATTTATCCAATACATCTTTGTTTGGAGTTGTTACCATATGACGTTTCTGATGCAGTTCTCAGATTTTTAAATACCTAAATTAACAAATGCGACAGTGATTCGGTACTACCTTACTCGCCATAGTCTAGTGCAGGCACACAAAGAATAATTCATCTTTTGAAAGTTTGGTGCTCGAAGAATTATATTGTTCTCACATTTCTCACAAGCTCGCGATAAATCTGAATCTTCATGTCTAACATCCAAATTATAACTCATTATAATAAAAACATAGTTAATATATCCCAGTTTATTGCTTTACTGAAAACAAAGCGGATAAAATATCCTGGCTGTCACGTGTGATAAACGTTTTATTTATTAAGAAACTTTTTAAAAAGTATTTTAACATTTCAAAATATGTGGATTAAAGATGTATTTGTATTTTGGCCGAGAGAAGGCAACAAAAAGCTCCGGAAAGTTTATATTTATGTAAGATATATTTCTGCCGATTCGCTTTGTGTACAAATGTGCCTAAAATCCAAGAATAAGGCATTGTTTGTAGTGTATTTTTGTAGGATCTCAAGAGAATTGCACGTATACGGTTTGTCTCAGTCTGGATTACAATAATTATCCACCCCACCCCCATCCTCAGCAAACCTGCTACCACAGTGCCCATATCAATCATAAATTAACAATCACACAGTCTGGACAATCTTGTGAATGTCGATTTATTAATTTGCATGTCTTTTATTAAACACATATAAATACATATTGTTGCAAGAGGAGGAATTAAAATTATGTTAAACATATGGTGCTTTCAATTGCCGGCTTAGTCCCATTCAATGTTCAATTCGTCTCAGGAAACAAAGGCTATATAGGAAGAGATTGGCCAAGCACAACATTAGTGTTTACTGTGTGTCTGTGAGCTGGGGGAGGAGAAGAGAAGGGGAGAGGAGAGGAGGGGAGAAGGGGGATGGGAAGGAAGGGGGGAGGGGAACCTTTGGAATTCCTTTTAATTCCAGGCATTATCCCTGGACAAATAGTAGCATGCATTTACACAGATGCATGAACGTGCTAGTATCAGTTTTAATTTAATGCTTTATAATCAGTAACTACTAAAATAGTGTTTCCTCAATTAATGCTGCTAAACTAGTCTGACTTAAGAAAAACATTTGTAGTTATTTGCAACCTATATTAATGATTTAGAGGAAGATATTGGTAATATATCTAAGTTTGCTGACAATACAAAGTTAGATGGCAAGTAAACTGTGAGGAGGACATTGAAAATCTGAAATAAATATAGATGACTTGGATAAGTGGGCAACATGATGGCAGATGTGAAGTGTGTGGTTAATCACTTTGTTAGTGGGATAGAAAAAACAGAACATTTTTTAAAAGGCATGAAACTTATAAATGTTCATGTTCAGAGAAACTTGGATTTTCTTGTACGAGGAACACAGAAAGTTAGCATGCAGGTACAGCAAGCAATTAGGAGTGGAAATGGCATGTTGGCTTTGACTGCAGGGGGACTGGAATACAAGAATAAGGAAATCTTGCTGAACTTGTATGATGCTTTGGTGAAACAATGCCTGAAGTAAAGCCAGGAGTTTTGGACTCCATATAATTTTCTGGCTGTTTACGCTGGTGAGACCGGAGGTTAATCCCCGCTGTGTGAACCCTTGTGGCAGGGAAACCCCGTTGACAGTGGTGGGATCAGGTAACCAATGGCACCCACCTTCAATGCCGTGAAGTACACCACAGGGCGTGGGGAGAAACTGGTCCTAGGGAAGGGTCTATCTTTGTAGCTGGTACCACAAATGTTCATTAGAGGATGCCAGAATTGTCTATGGCCTTTTTGTGGCCAATTTTAAGTTATGCTTAAAATTATACAAGGAGCTGAATGAAAATAGCCTAAACTCATTTCACATGTGGTGTCAGCTGTACTTGGGTAGCATGCTTGTATCGGAGTCAGTGTCATGGATTCAAGTCTAACTCTGAAGACTTAAGAATGTAGTCGGTGAATACGTTGTCACCTCCTAAAATTATTCCCACCTTTTCCAGAAGTCCATATGTGAATCCTTCCAATCAGATTTCCACCCCTGACATGGATTGAAACAGCTCTCAAAGTCACAAATGATATCCAATGTGACAGTGACAAAGATCAATTTTCCCTTCTCATCCTTGTAGACCTATCCGCCACATTTGACACGGTTGACCAGATCATCCTCCTCCAATACATCTCCACTGTCATCTAGCTGGGTAGGACTGCTCTCGTGTGATTCTACACTTAACTAAATGTGCCAAAGAGTCACTTGAAGTGGCTCCCCCCTCCTGTTCTTGCACTGTTTCCTCTGGTGTCCCCCATGGATCTATTCTTGTCTCTCTCCTATTTCTCATCCACTTGCCCTGCTTGGCAACACCACCTAAAGGCATTGCATTTGTTTTCACTTCTACACTGACTAGGGCAAAATGATGGTATAGTGGTAATGTCAGTAAACTGGAGACCTAGGTCATTTCTTTGGTTCAAATCCTGTTATGACAGCTGGTGGAATTTAAATTCAATTACTAAAACTAGAATATAAAGATTTTCTCTGTAATGGTGACCATGAGACTACCATCAATTATTTTAAGAATCCATCTGGTTCACTAATATCCTTCAGGGAAGGAAATCTGCCATCCTTACCATGTCTGGCCTACACATGACTCCAGATCCACACCAATACACCACACCAATAAGCTTGAATTCACCTTAGGTAGAACTGGCAAATGCAGCAGCCAATTTGTACACAGTAAACAGTGATGAGCTAGGTAACTGGTAATATATTTGGTGATTCTGGTTGAAAGATAAGTCAGTCAGGTCACAGGGAGAACTCTTTTGCTCTACTTTGAATAGTATACTGTATATCCTTCTTTATTCACTGCTTTAATTTCTCATGTGAAAGTACATCATACAATTCATGGCATTCCCCCCTTCCTGTAAAGTTTTTGTGAGCTCTGGTTGCACCTGTCCTTCTTGTTCTGATCGACTGTAATGCTTCCATGGCTTGGACATACAGTTCATTTGTATGATTCAAATTGCTCATTGGGATGACAATATTTTAAACTTCCAATAACACTAATCTCACCAACTCCAAGAATGAACACAAGTAAGATAATCATTCGAAAATGACTTAACAGCCACAGAATTCTATATATCTTCACTATTGCTGGTATGTAAATTGCTGACACACAATTATCAGAGAGGTCAAAATTTCAGCTTTCTGCCCTTTCCTTGCTTAATGCATGCCAGTGTTACCAGTGCAAGACATTGCAAGGCCCTAACAAGGACCAAGAGATGAAATGGCCTTGTGCTAGTTCACTGTCCTGCCCATTTCCTTTTAACTATCTATTTTTACTCATACAAACATCTGTATAAATAAGTATCTCCGAATCTCTCTTCACATCCTGTTAGTGATAATTGAGAATCTTGCCTCACTTTCTGCCCAACGACAGCCCTTTTCTATAGTAAAGGGGTGATATAAATGCACGTTGTTGTTATTATTGCTGTTGAAATCATCCTTCTGGATTCACCACATGAGTATTAATAATGTTAATTCTTCTCTCACACATGTCTGTTTCAATGGTCTCTTTTGTCATTCTACGTAACTCTAGTTCCCATTTTGGGGCAACACGGTAGCACAGTGGTTAGCACTGCTGCCTCACAATACCAGGGACCCGGTTGAATTCCGGCCTTGGGTCACTGTCTGTATGAAGTTTGCACATTCTCTCTGCATCTGCATGGGTTTCTTCCTACAGTCCAAAGATGTGCCGGTTAGGTTGATTGGCCATGCTAAATTGACCCTAGTGTCAGGCATATAGCAGGTCCTGGATGGGATTGTGGTTGGTGCAGACCTGATGGGCTGAATGGCCTCCTTCTGCACTGTAAGACTTCTAAGATTCTATGATCCCAGGCGTACGTTATTCATGGATTTAATACGTTTTATGTCTCGGGATGTAACCCAAACTGGAGCTTAACTATTGACTCATACAAATTTATCATAAATGATTTCCTCTTTTTTAATGAAATGCAAAGTACGGTTGGACATTGTAATGGTCTGATCTACCAGCATTCATATTTTCAAGTAATCATGTACAGTATTTGAACTCCTTGGTCTCTTTTGCGTATGTATATGTTTCGTGTCTTTCCACTCTTTATTTTCCTTTCAAATTATATTAACTTACTAATAGCCCTCATTAATTTGAAACTGCTACTATCTACCATTGAGCCAGCATGTCTACATTGTTCTGAAACCTTCCATAATCTGCCCTGAAATTGACTAAATCCGTTATTTTCATATAATCTGTTTGAGGTGCTGTAATAATGCAGCGGGATGCAAGATACTTATGACGTATTCTAGTCAAGGACATTACAATTGTATGGAAGTCTACAATTCAACCAAAATACCTATTCCCAACTATTTTGCTTCTGAGGCTCCAGACTTGTGTATAAAAAAATTCACAGATGTCCTACAAGAAAATACTTTTTCTTTCCTGTGCAAAGAATAATATGCAAGTACTGAACTTTTCCCAGCTTCCTCTGGGTGCTCCAGTTTCCTCCCACATACCAAAGATGTGCAGGTTAGGTGGATTGGCCATGCTAAATTGTCCCTTAGTGTCAGGCGGGACTGGCTAGGGTAAATGAATGGTGTTATGGGGATAGGGGCCTCGGCGGGATTGTAGTTGGTGCAGACTCCTTCTGCACTGTAGGATTCTATGATTCCATCCTAAGAACTCCAACCAAAGAAACCAGTGGACAAGATTTTACTATTTAAGACTTTCATTGTATAATTAAACCAAAATCAATAAAGAAAACCATGAACAAACAAACAAATTGTATTCAATAGACACTATAAATTACACTTTATACATTAATACAACAAAGAGGAGTCTCTCAGATTTCTTCGACTGAACCCTAAGTACGTATATTCCACCAAATGCAGTCCCAAAGGCTCTCGAAACTCAATCTTCCTCCGGAAGAGTTCAACCATTCTTGTTCAAACAGTATCAGATCCTCAAGTGACCTGACAACTCCTTTACTCCATCTGAATTCCAAGAATAAGATTATCACAAACCAGCCACGCTTCATGCAATGACAATCCTGATTGTTAACAGAGTCCAGGCACAGAGCTGTCACCCACCACCCCTCCCCCACCAAGAAAACAGGACCTGGTTTCTCCTTCAAAAATACAGGCTTTGAAACTGTTGAATAAAAATAACCAAACATGTATTTATAATTATTTTTGATTTCCTTAAATGTGACATTGTTTGTTGGTTCTGAACAACAATCTTGTCACGCCATGGAGGTATCTTCAACAAGTACATGTTCAATCTTTGTTCTTGCTCAATAACTTGATTCTTGATGTCATTGTCGATAATCCAGCTTCGCAGAAGTTAGAACTCAATGGAATTCACATTTATAGAGTTTGAAAATCCAACACCACGATCCATAAGATGCCCAAAATAAATCTACTGAATCAGAAAGCACACTGTACATAGGACTGAGTGCAAGGCACTCATTGTTTTTCTTGCAGTGCCTACTGCACCCAAAGCATTCACTTCCTTACATTTGTGATAGAACATGAAGGGTTTATGGGAGCTCCAGTGTGGCCACTGTTTAATATGTGCTGACTGCAGCACCAGCCCGCTGCTCACATTGCCCAGCACTCCTCTGTGCCACATTACAAAATGATAAGTATTCTGATTGAGCAACGTCACTGTTTATCAAAGTACTGTTTATTCCCTTCCCTGTTCTATTTAGGTTTTGGGTCTTTCTGATACCAATACCACATAGTCACATTTTAATATCACTTGAAGCCAGTTTCTAGTATTTTACTTTTAATCCTGTCTTCTTAATCCATGGTAGTACAGTGGCTAGCACTGCGATGTCACAGCACCAGAAACCCGGGTTCAATTCAGCCTTGAGTCTGTGTGGAGTTTGTACATTCTCCCCTTGTCTCCTCCAGGAACTTCAGTTTCCTCCCACAATCACAGAGTGTGCAGATTAGGTTGATCGGCCATGCTAATTTTCCCCTTAAAGTCAGGGAGATTTGCATATTATCATGTTAAATATGTGGGCATAGGTGTGATTGTTGTCGGTGCAGGTTTCATGGACCAAATGGCCTCTTTCTGCACTGCAGGGATTTTCTCCACCGCCAGCCACAGCAGGTAGAACACAGTTGGAGAGAGGGGAAGGCAAGTGCAGAGCAGGCTGAACCCTATAGTGTTGCTGTAACACGGGAAAAGGGAATTTGCATCCTGCAAGTGGAGCCTTTATAAATATCATGGTAACATTATTACAAGAGGATTTGAGTGTAGGAGTAAAGATGTCTTACTGTAATTACATAGCGCTTTGGTGAGACCACACCCGGAGCAGTTTTGGTTTTCTCACCAAAGGAAAGACATATTTGCCATACAGGAAGTGCAATGAAAGTTAACCAAACTAATTCCTGAGATGGAATGATTGTCCTTTGAGAAAAGATTCAATAGACGGCCCATATTCTCTGAAGTTTAGACAAATGAGAGCTGATCTCATTCAAACAGACAATATTCTTACAGGGATCAACAAGATAAGTGCAGAAAGGATATTGCCTTGACGGCGGGGGCAGGGGTCTGGGACCAGGAAATACAGTTTCAGAATAAGGAACAGGCCATGTAGGACTGAGATAAAGAGGCATTTTCTCACTCAGAGGTTGGTAATTCATTGGAATTCTCTGCCCCAGAAGGCTATGGAGGTTCAATTGTTGAGTATGTTCAAGACAGATTGAAAGTTTTTTTATAAAAAACATAAAGGGTATTGGGATAGTGCAGGAAAATGGTGTTGAAGTAGAAGATCAGACAAAAGTGTAATTCATAGTTTCTATGGAATACAGTTTGCTTGTTGGTCAATGTTTATTTTTTGTTGATTTTGATTTGATTGTTATGGTGAAAGTCTTGAAAAGTGAAATTTTTGTTTCATGCGGGTTCTTTGGATAGATTGGTACTTTCATGGCAGATTGAGTTTGAAGAGCTGAGTCGCCTAATCCTGCTCTTATTTCTTATGTTTCTTAAAATAATAATTCCTTAGCTGTGGGTTGCCTCAAAGCTAAGACATAAGTTTGCAGTGCTAAACAATTTGGCTAACCACTGTGCCACCAAGCAACCCCGGGGAAAACTTCTATATTCACTGCAACAGGCAAAAAGACTTCAATTTGTTCAAAAGATAACACCACTGATGGTGCCATACTCCCTTGGTACACCTTTTATTTTTCAGAAATTTTTATTGAACTTATTTACTCATTTAACTGAGAAAATTTGGTGCTGAAAAACAATGAGAATAGGATAAAATATCCCACACACCTCCCAACTGAGCTTCAGCAGAGCACTACTGCCTCTGCATAACAGTGTGAATTTTTTCTTTTCTATGCAGAACATTGTTTGGCCCCGAGTGAGACTACTAACGTGATTTTAAAAGGTGCTTGTGGGATGTTATTGCCAATTGTAATTGTTCCTGAGAAGTTGGCAATGAGCCACTTTCTTGAATGGTTTCAGTCTGCATGATGTAGATGAAACCATAGTTCTATAAGAGAGAGAATTTCAGGATTTTGATCCAGGGCTGATGAAGGCTGGCTGATGTGTTTCCAAGTCAGAATAGAGTGTGACTTGAAAGAGAACATGCAAGTGATGGTGTTCCCATGCATCTGCTCCTTTTGTTCTTTTTGTTTAAAGCACCATAAGTTTGGAAGCTTGGCACATGCTCCAGTTGCAGTGTGCTGGTAGTAGAAGGAGTTAATATTTAAGGTGCCGACATCCCAGTCAACTGCTTTGCCATGTCCTGAGTAGTGTCAAGCTTCATTATTGTTGTACAAGCTGCACTCACCCAGGCAAGTGGAAAATATTCCATCCTGAATTGTGACTTGCAGATGGTGGAAAAACTGAAGAATCAGGGGGTGCGGTCACACTCCACATAATACTCATTTGTCCGGCTCCAATAGCCAACGTATTTATGTGGCTAATCCAGATAAATTTCTTCAATGGTAACCTCAGGATGTGAGGGTTCAGTGATGCTAATGCCGTTGAAGCTCAAGAGAGTAGTTAGGTTCTGTCTTGTTGATGATGTTCATTGCCTGGCATTTGTATGGTATAAATGTTGCTCGCCACTTATCATGTGGAGACTGAATGTTGTCCCATTCTTGCTGCATGTGGGAACTGGCTGCTTCATTATCTGAGAAGTTGTGAATTGAGCAGAATATTGCATCAGTGAACATCCCCACCTCTCACCTTATAATGGAGGGAAGGTCATTGATGAAGCAGTTGAAGATGCCTGGACCTAGGCCACTACAGTAAGGTATTCCTCCAGCAGTGTCATGCAGCAAGTTTGCTAGATTGATGCCTGGAATGAATAGGTTGCCTTATGATGATAGGTTGGAAAGTCTGGGTTTGTTTCTGTTGGAGTTTAGAAGAGTGGTGAGTGATTTGATTGAAATATATAAGCTTCCCCTCCTATGGGCTTGTGTATTTTTTATATTTTAGCTGTTTTGGGGTTATAGAATCCTTGCTTAACTCATGTTCTGGTACAGATAGACTATATATCCTGAGAGGAGACATTGTATTGTTTGTTGTTGCCATCACTACGGCTGGGGATGGGGGAGGCTTCCTTTGGTGCATGTTCAAGTGTGGCATGACAGTTTAACTGCCATTTTACCTGCACTAATACCCTGCATTTTTGTGATTGGATAAGCAATGGCAGTAACTACTATGAAGTTTTTTTTTCCTGAAATATGTGGGAAATGTGTTGTCCTTTCTTAAGAAGGAGAAAGTTGACGTAGTTCTGTTGCAAGGAGCTCACCTGGATTATAGGGGACACCTAAAATTCCAGAGGAATTGATGGGGCAGGTGTTCTTTTCATCTTTCTCGATGAGCAGTGGAGGGGTAGTGGTATTGGTTAATCAGACTTTGCCTTTTAGTTTGGTAAAACGTATGAAAGGCAAAGGGGGTAGGTTATGGGAAGAATGTATGTATAATGAATATTTATGGTCCCCTATTTATTCCGCAAACTTTGTCACTAAGTTCTTTATGGATTTTGCTGACTTGGCCTCTGATTATCCTTTTATTGGTGGCGACTTAACCACTAATTGATAAACTCTATTACAAGAAACCCCTTTATGCAGCAGGTTAGGATGCTGGCCTTAGCTTGTAAAGAGGTGGGTTATTTGGATCTGTGGAGAACTTTGTTTCCCAAGGAGAAAGAATTCACTTTATTTTGGCCCCTCATTTATGTCACACCAGGGTTTACTTTTTTTTGTGCCAAAAATGATCCTGGAGTCAGTTGCCTCTTGTACGACCAGAAGTATTGTGATCTCTGACCATGCTCCAGTTTTTTAGAATTTCTTCTGAAGAGGGGCCCACCTTTGGCTCAGGTTCTGGAGATTTGATGCATCTTTACTTAAAGATCATAGTTACATCTCATACTTCAAGACCAAATTTGAAGCTTTTTATTCAATTAATTCTCTTCCTGATGTGAGCCCCTCTATTCTGTGGGGGGCTTTCAAGGCCTTTGTTAGAGGTTTGGTCAACCCATTGTCAACTAGAAAAGCAGTGTAGGTTGATGGAGCAGAAGTTTCAGTTAGAGGTCCAGCAAGCTGAATTGGAGAGGGGGTACAGTACAATGATTGCCGCATGAAGCAGAGGGAAGTTGATGTAGTTAGGACAGCACTGTTCTCTTTGAACCACTGTACCCAGAAGAGTTTGAGGTTTGCTAAGCAGAGGTTGTATGAATTTGGGAATAAACCAAGTAGGTATTTGACTTTTCAGACTGGGAAGAAATCAAACTTTAGGACGTTAGCTCCGGTGGTGAACTCCAAGGGAAATAGAAGGATAAGGGCAGAAGATCTTAACAAGACTTTTAAGAACTTTTATGTAAATTTGCATAAATCATTACAAGCTGAGGATGCTCTGGTACTTATGGAGCGTTTCTTCTCTTTTTGTCTTGGAGGATCTGAGAACAGCTTTGAATACTCCAACCTCTGGGGAGGAGTGCCATAAAAGAGCTTCAGTCCAGTAAGGTGCCCAATGGTTTAGATGGTGTCTGTTGGAGTTTCTTTCTCTGGACATTTATATTATCCCTGGTTTTTGGCAATTATAAAAGGTAAACCTTCCTCCATTATTGGCCTTTATTAATGGACTTACGTTGTTGTTCATCTTTACAAATTTTCTGGTTGGGTAGAATTGTTTTAATTAAGGTTAATATGTTGTCTAGGCTACTTTATCCTCTGCAAATGCTACTTATTTTATTGTCCGTTAAGGTCATTGGTGGCACAGTGGCACAGTGGTTAGCACTGTTGTCTCACACCAAGGACCTGGGTTCAATTCCAGGCTTGGGTCACTGTCTGTGTGGGGTTTGCATATTCTCCCGTGTCTGCGTAGGTTTCCTCCGGATGCTCCAGTTTCCTCCCACAGTCTGAAAGACATGCTGGTTAGATGCCTTGACCCGAATAGGCACCGGAGTGTGGCAATGAGGGGAATTTCACAGGAACTTCATTGTTAATGTAAGCCTTACTTGTGACTAATAAAATAAACTTTAAAAAATTCATGGATTGTTTGGTTATTTTTCTTGGAGTAAAATTTTCAGGCCATCCTCACCAGCAGATCTTCTGGTCTTGCTGACGGTGAATCCCTGTTGTGGGTTTCCAGGCGGCGGGGATGCACAGAATGGGAAACCCCATTAACAGCTGATCCTACCATCAGCCAATGCAAAGCCATGTCTGCTGCCACAAAACATGCTCTGGCGGGTGTGTGGAAAGTCCCACCAAGAGGATTGTGCAACTTTGAAATAGAAGGTAGTGGAAGTGGGATCACTGAATTTTTGTAAGGAAGGGCAAGGGAATCAAAGGTTATCGGAGGTAAATGGGGAATGAGCAACTCAACACAAACAGATCAGCTATGATCTTATTGACTGGAATAACAGGCCTGAGGGGTTGAATGGCCTACTTCTCCAATTTAGTTTATACACATGTCTGTCCTGGGGCTGAGAGGATTGGCCTGCCAAACCACAAGCATCGTCTTTTGTGCTCAGTATGACTCCAGACTATGCAGAGGTTTCCCCAATTCCTCTTTAAATAATTTTATGAAGGCTCTTTGATGTCACACACTTGATCAAATGCTGTCTTGATACCAAGGTCAGCCAGTTTTATCTCACTTCTGCAATCAGTTTGCCATACAAATATTCTGACACTAAAGTAGGGTCATTGCTAAATTATATTTAGTTTTGTAGTTACAGTTTCCACTCTCTTTAGTAGAGCAGTATAACATTTCCATTTTGTATGAGGTATAATATTTTTATTTATATGAGCAATATAGATTTGCAACACTGCTTTTATCCTTGTCTCTTTAAATGTTGTGAATGTTCTTCTGTCCCCTACCATTCATTCATTCATCGACATTGTGAACTTGTTACTCTGAGTCGAAAGGAATGCAACAAAATGTCACTTTTTTGTCCAACTTTCTTTCTAAATTTTTAATTCCACATGTTCACAAATCATGAAATGGGCACTCTGATGTTTCATTGTTTTATTACTGGGACAATAAAGTACTAATCCCCTAATCAATGAAGTACTAATCCCTCAATCAGGCAACAAATGTCAGATTGGTTAATAGACATAAGGAACTTGTCCCCTGTTTTTGCAACCGAACTTGAAGACAGAAATTGGTTCCTTATTTTTCTTGAATTTTGCCACTCAGTCTTTATCTTTTCATTTTGAAATGCATTTTAACTGAGCCATGAGAACACATACTCAGTTGGTCGGCCACTGCCATGAGGGCCAACACTTGTCGAATGCACTGGATGTGCCAGGATCAATTAACTGATCAAGGAAAGGAGGTAGAAGCATGAAGACTATAGGTACATTTTCCTTCCAATACTAGGATGCCGCCATTTTACACCATGTTCTTTTTGAAAGCAGAGGATTATTGCATATTTGATTCTATGCCTCCACAAAGGCACAACATTATAAGTTAACCTGAAGGCAAGTGAGCTGAAATGATATTGATTCATCCTTGGACATGCTACATACGATTAAGATGTTTGACAGGTAAGTAACATGTTCTAATTCTCAGAGAAGTAAGAACATGAAAAATATTAAATAAGGTCTTGCTTGCGGTTTAGTCTGAGATGTTGAATGTGAGAAAAATATTTGAATTGAAATATCAAAAATACCTCTAATCGTCTCCTTTCTAATGCTCCATCTCTCTCAGTGGAAGGTATGAATTGCAGTCTCAATTTGAGTATCTCTCGTGATCAAATTGGTTTGATAACTTCATGTTCTGGGTGAAGACAGGGCCCTCTAATGTGTACAGGAACATGCCCCACATAACAACCAACTGCTCCCAGGTGGTGTTACTGTTTAGGAGGCAGTTGCATACAATGTTTGACCTACTGAGACTGGATGAGACAAGGAGAGTGGTGGAGAGAAACTAGGAGGCACAGATGGCCCAGGAAGCCAAGCATGCCAAGATAAGGGCATCCCAGAAGGGCAAGTTGGTCCTTGCCAGGATCTATTTTTCAATGGATAAGTGAGTTCCAGCTGCAACTGTGACCAAAACAGGACTGTTGTCCTAGACAGTGAACACCCGGTATGGTGACGGCCCCACATCAAACGGTGAGAACCTCATCAACCATTTCAGAGCTGCTCAAAATAGTATCAGTGGGGGTACCAGAAGAGGGGGACATGGAGCTCATAGCACCTTCATGAAGGTGGGGCCAACACTGGCGACCGAGGACGAGTGGGAAAAGGGTTCACTGATAGGCGTTTCACCTAGGCCACAATTGCAGGAAATGAACCAAAATCCAGTTCCAGCTCCAAGGAGACATATATCCCCCAGACAGATTGATCATGTCAGTGTAATTACAACATATGAAAAGAAACAAAAATGAAACATTTATTATGTTTCCATCAAGTTGCATTGGAGTAATTCTGCAAATACATTTTGTAATTGTTTGTAAATAAGTTACATTGTTATTTTCTGTTATGGGGAAATTGTTGTTAAAGGGGAAGAGTATTATGTATGTTGGTCCTTAGCCCTTTAAGGGAGCAAATCATGTGGCCATTAAGATCTGCTCGGGGACTGCCCTGGGGTAGAAGGATTTGGAGTGTGAAGCCAGTCCAATAACATATCTGCATTTCCTGACATCTGTTCATGTAGTACACCACAGTGCAGAATACATGAAAGTGACCAGGTGTGTTACTCACTGCAGAATTTCTTGCCTCTGACTGGCTCTTATGGTCACTGTATTTATATGGCTATTCTCAATTTCTGGTCAATAGTAACATCCAGGATGTTGATAGTGGGGGATTCGACAATGATAAAGCCATTTAATGTCAAAGGGAGATGTTTAGAATCTCTTTTGTTGGAAATTATCATTGCCTGGAACTTATATAGTGTGAATGTTACTTACCACCCATCAGCCCCAGCCTAAATGTTATTAAGGTTTTGCTGCTTATGGATATGGACATCTTCAGTATCTCAGGAGTCGCTAATGTTTGTGAACATTGGCAAACATTCCAACTTCTGATCTTTAGTTTATCATTTATTAGTTACAGGTAAAGCTTACATTAACACTGCAATGAAGTTGCTGTGAAATTCCCCGAGTCACCACAGTCCAGCGCCTGTTCAGGTCAATGCACCTAACCAGCACGTCTTTCAGAATGTGGGAGAAAACCAGAGCACCTGAATGGAGAGAAGGTCATTGATGAAGCAATTGAAGATGGTTGAACACTACCCTGAGGAAATCATGCTGCAGTGTCCTGGGACTGAGATGATTGACCTCCAACAACACAACAATCTTCCTTTGTATGAGTTCTGACTCCAAGCAGTAGAGAGATTTCTCCAATTCCCCAGTTGCCAGGACTCTGTTATGCTACACTCGGTCAAATGATGCCTTGATGTGAAGGGCTGTCAATCTTATTTCATCTCTGCACTATGTCTCTTTTATTCATGTTTGGATCAAGGCTGTAGTGAGATCATGAGCTGATTGGTCCTGGCGGAACCCAAATTGAGTGTCAGTAAGCAAATTCCTCTTGAGAGCACAATGACCCCTTCCATCACTTTCTGCTGATCAAGAGTAGACTGATGGGATGGTAATTGGCCAGGTTAAGTTTTCCTGCCTTTTGAATTTTACCTGAATCTGCACTGTTCACCGAGAGGTTGGGTTACATTGGCTTCATCGTCATGATGCCCAAAATGGGGCACCTTAGGCCTCACTGTTCAGGAACAGAGCATGCATCCTGTCGCCCTTGTATGACCAAAATAGGCTCATCTGCATTTCCACCTATTTATGTTTTAGCGAAATGGCAGAGGGTAATTGTGCGAAGGGATGTTGAGTGTTCGTTATGCCCAGGACCTGAAGAATTCTGAGCCTGCTTTGCATCCACTTGCCATCCGACACAATTTTTGCACTAGTCATTTGCAGGATGACTAAATTGGATAGACATTGCAGTACTCTGAGAACTCAGTCATAAGTACCTTCACCAACCATTCTCCTACAGTTTGGATTAGTTAGCATGTCTATTGATGAATGTAGAGCAGACAGTTGGCTGGGTGAACATCTCCATTGTCACTCACACAATGGGATCTTCTAACATTTTGAAACTGCATAAGTGAGATGGCTGCATATTGGTCCAAAGGTGTGTACAGCCCCAGTGAGAGTATTCATTTGCAAAACCAAGCCTGGAATTAGGATCTCAGTAACAGTATCTCTGGTTGATTACATGGGGATGCCTCACAGCGCTAGGCATCCAGTTCAATACCGGCTTCGATCTCTGGCTGTGTGGAATTTGCATGTTCTCTCCATGTCTACATGGGTTTTCTCTTTGGTTCCCTCCCTCACTCCAAAGATGTGTAGGTTAGGCACATTGGCCATGCCAAATTGCCACTTCTTGTCAGGGGAATTGGCAGGGTAAATACATGGGGTTACGGCGATAGGGCCTGGGAGGGATTGTTGTCAGTGCAGGCTCAATGGACTGAATGGCCTCTTTCTGTCCTATAGATGTTCTATGACATTCTGTTGCCTGACTGGAAAACTTAAGTTGTGGAAGTGATAGGATTTCTTTTTTTTTGGTATTCTAGCCAGAGTTTGTGCTACAATCAAATAGTTGCAGTTCTCTTTAAAAGGAAATAACAAACTTTCAGTATTTTGGCTGATCATATGCCCTGCCCACACATGACCTAGTGCCTAGTCCAATGTGCTCAGAGAACATTACCACAGTATTATAATGAGCTGACATCAAGAAGTCACGTAAGGTCATCTTTCGTAATAAATTTTGTGCCGTGTGCAGAGAACCAGTCCTGCTGGCATGTTAATGGAGTCTGATAATAAGCCAATGTCTCAGATTTAACAGTGCTGCTAATGTGTGAAATTTAAAGGGTTAGCATTAGAAATTTCAAAAGATAGAAATTATTCCACAAATCATTCAAGTAAAGAATTCTTTTTTATTAAGTTGGAAAGAAATAGTGACAGAATTGGTCGAACACTGCTCACTTACTGCAAGTTCACTGGTGTCAGTCTGTTTTCTGTGTGAGGCCAGTTGGCACCACCTGTTGGTTCAACAGTTCTATGTAAACAGATTTCTATCATATCAGAAATCCAACTGACTCCTTCTCAAACAATATTACAGCACATGAACAAAACGATAAGATATTCAATGGCCTGAAATGAACTGTGGATGAAAACTGTGTGCAGTTTACCTTTCAGTGAATGTGTATGGATATTGTATGTGAATGAGAAATGTATAAAATACGTGCACATTATTTCAGTCAGATCATTTGAAATCAAACAACGATGTCAACATGCACATCTATCACAAGTAAAAGCTGAAGCCTGATGTTCATCATTATACAAATAAGCATTGGTTTTCCTTTCAAAATTCGCTATATTGTCTTTTCCCAGTTTGGAGGTCAAAACTTTCTAATTTAACACCATTGATGGAAGTTGCAAAAATGTGAAATTATCTGTTTGAAAAAAGGGGTTATATTTTCATTTTAAATCGTTACATATTTCCACCCACAACTGTGCGTAACTATATGGTTCAATAGTGGTGTTTGCAAATTTTTCCACTTTGCAATGAGTTCCACATTGCAATGCTCCCCAATGTTCCTCAGCAATGTTATCGACTGAAATCTGACAGAACATCTCTTATTAAACCAGTATGGCACTAATTTGATTCTTGGATCTCTTTGAAAATAACAGATCATGTGTTGTGGTTGCTCATGGCCTTCAAACCGAACTGAGAATGCATTCGATATTACTGGAAAAATCACAACCATGAAGGGTGATTCCAAATATACAGATTTTAAAATCTAAATTCTCCTGTTAATGTTTTATTCCACAAAGTCGAAACCACATCAAACCAAACTACGCTTTCTTCTTTGAGGATGTTGAAACAACAAACACTCACAGACTAACCTCCCTCATTAGGCACTTAAACATACCACACCCTCTCCAAGTACATGTAATTTATAACCTTCACTGATCGAGAATGTATAACACATTCCCTTGATAATGTGCTTCCTTTATGGCTCCTAAAGATAACATTACAACAAGAGACCCACAATGCCTGAAGAACAGCAAGTCACAAATATGCACCCAAAGGACTGAGCCATTTAACTCTGACAGCACACAATTCTTCATATTACAAACAGGACACTTACAACATTTACAGCTTCAGGATTTCCATTAACCTTTAAAACACCATTCATCGTGCAAAGACCAGTATTTATTGTCTTGTGTTTTTAAACAAGCTCTAAAATGTACCAGATCATAGAAGCTTACAGTGCAGAAGCAGATCATTCAGCCTGTGCTGGTTCTAAGAAAGAATAGTCATGCTTAGATTCATATCAGACTGCTTTTTAGTCTGTAACCCTATAATTTCCTCATCTTCAAGGACTTGTTCAACTTCCATTTATAATTATTTATGCAACTATGTTCAAAATCATGACAACTGAAATTTAAAAAAAGACTTATCTCCCCTCTAGATCTTTGCCAACTATTTAAAATCAATGACCTCTGGTTATTGACCCACTCGCCAGACATAATTGTTTTTCTCTGTTTTCTTTATAAAGATCTCTCATCATTTTGAAAATCTCTATTCTGTCACTTGTTAACTTTCCTGATTTCAATTAGAACAGTCCCAACCTTTCCACCCTCTCCTCATATCTGAAGTCCCCCAAGTTGTGGTGGGCCTCCCTGATACACTTTTAAAGCCTTTACATCTTTCCTGAAGTGTTCACAACTGCGCACAACTTGAACCAGTGGCTTATAAAGAGATAAGTCATAAGAAAACTCCCGTACCATTAACACATGGATGGCCTTCAGACTTTCTTTCAATTCCTCAACCTTGCTTAAGGCTCCACCATAAAACTGTCCATCAGTAAGTTGTTTTAACTCATCACATTCTGATTCCACAACAACAGAGTGCATGTGTAATTTGAACCCAAATTTTCTCAGAGGGTAGACAGAAAAAAGCAGAGAGAATAGGGAGGGAATTCCAGAGCATTGGGACTAGGCTGCAGAAGACACAGCATCAATGCTGAAGAGGTCAGAATTGAGTGCGTCCAGACACCTAAGAGGTGTTGTTGTCCCGAGAAAAAGATTACAGAGGCATTTATTGCATGGGGAATAGAATATAAAAGGAGGGAAGTTTTACTGCAGCTGTACATGACCTTGTTGAGACCATGGGCAGGATTTTCTGGCCAAGCTCGCCCTGAAACCAGAAAACCCCAACTGAGGTCAACGGACCTCTTCATGGTCAGCCCTTCGCCCACTTCGATTTCCATGGCAGGCGGAATGGGAAAATTCACCTCCATATTTGGGATACTGTGTGGTTTTGATCTCCTTATTTGTAAAAAAAATTTCTGGAGAAATGTTCAAAGAAGGTTTACTCAACTTTTTCCTGGGATGAAGGAATTATGAAAGAAGGTTGAATAGGTTGGACCCATTTGAGTTTAGATGAAACGAGAGGCAATCTTATTGAAACATATAAGATCCTGAGGAGACTTGATAGATTTGATGCCAGGAGGATATTTCCACTTGTGAGGGAGGTGAGAACTAAGGGATAGAAAAGGAGCTCTCCCCTTTAAGATGGAGATGAGACAATTTGTTTCTCTCATTAGATCTTTATTCTGTGGACTTTTCTTCCCCAGAAAGCAGAGAGTGCTGAGTCATTGAATTTAAGGCTGAGTTAAATAGATTTTCGATAGAGAAAGGGAGTCAAAGGGAGCAGATGGAAAAGTGGAGTTGAGACCATAACCAGAGCAGCCATGATCTTATTGAATGGCAGAGCAGGCTCAATGGGCCGAACAGCCTACTCCTGCTCCCAAGACCTAAGTTCATAGATAGGATAGGTGGGGCCGTTGAGTGATTTGTAAGCAAGGATGAGAATTTTAAAATCAAAGCAGGGAGATGGATGAAGGGGATCTGGTGGAAGTTAGGATTTGGGTAGCAGACATTTGAATGACTTACTTTTGAATGACCTCAGAGATAACATAAGAACATAAGAAATAGGAGCAGAAGTAGGCCATCTAGCCCTTCGAGCCTGCCCCACCATTCAATAAGATCATGGCTGATCTGAAGTGGATCAGTTCCACTTTCCCGCTTTCTCCCCATAACCCTTAACTCCCTTATCTATCAGAAACCTATCTACCCGTGACTTAAATATATTCAACGAGGTAGCCTCCACCACTTCAATGGAAAGAGAATTCCAGAGATTCACCACCCTTTGAGTGAAGAAGTTCCTCCTCAACTCCGTTCTAAACTGCACTCCCCTTATTTTGAGACTGTGCCCTCTAGTTCTGTTTTCTTTTCTAAGCGGGAAGAATCTCTCTACCTCTATCTAGCCCCTTCATTATCTTATATGTCTCTATAAGATCCGCCCCCCCCCCGCCCCCAGCCTTCTAAACTCTAACGAGTACAAGCCCAGTCTATTCAATCTCTCTTCATAAGCTAACCCCCTCATCTCAGGTATCAGCCTAGTGAACCTTCTCTGTATTCCCTCTAAGGCCAATATATCCTTTCACAAATAAGGGGACCAAAACTGCACACAGTACTCCAGTTGCAGCCTCACCAGTGCCCTGTACAGTTGCAGCAAGACCTCCCTGCTTTTATATTCTATCCCCCTCGCTATAAAGGCCAACATCCCATTCGCCTTCTTGATCATCTGCTGCACCTGCAGACTGAGTTTTTGCGATTAATGCACAAAGACCCCCAGGTCCCTCTGCACAGTAGCATGCTGCAGCTTTTCACTCTTTAAATAATAATCCCTCCTACTATTATTTCTACCAAAGTGGATAACCTCACATTTGCTGATGTTATATTCCATCTGCCAGGTCCTCGCCTACTCACTCAGCCTATCCAGATCTCTCTGCAGACTTTCCACGCCCTCCATGCAATTTGCTTTTCCACTCATCTTCTTGTCATTAGAATGTGAGCGACCAGCCACGTTAAAATAATCAAGTTTGAAGGTAACAAAGATATGGATGAGAGTTTTAGCAGCAGATAAGATTATGTAGGGAAGGCAATAGGCAATGTGACAGATGAAGATAAATGGTTTTAGCAATGGTACAAGTATGTGATAAGAATAAATCTTAGGATATGGGTGGGAGATGCCAGCATTAGTCTGGGGTAAACACAGTAAGAAGACTCACAACACCAGGTTAAAGTCCAACAGGTTTATTTGGTAGCAAACGCCACTAGCTTTCGGAGCGCTGCTCACGCACCCCCACTTCTTGTCTTCAAACAACCGCACAACCTCAAACAGACCATTGTCCGCAGCAAAGTACCCAGCTTTCAGGAGAACAATGACCATGACACCACACAATCCTGCCACAGCAACCACTGCAAGACATGCTGGATCATCGACACGGATGCCATCATCTCACGTGAAACGCCTTCAACCAGGTACACGGTACATACTCTTGTAACTCGGCCAACGTTATTTACCTGATACACTGCAGGAAAGGATATCCCGAGGCATCGTACATTGGGGAGACTATGCAGATGCTACAACAATGGATGAATGAACACCGCTCAACAATCACCAGGCAAGTCTGTTCTCTTCCTGTTGGCGAACACTTCAGTGGTCACAGGCATTCAGCCTCTGATCTTTGGGTAAACGTTCTCCAAGGTGGCCTTCACAACACACAACAGCGCAGAGTCGCTGAGCAGAGACTGATAGCCAAGTTCCACACACACGAGGACGGCCTCAACCAGGATCTTGGGTTCATGTCACACTATCTGTAACCCCCATGACTTGCCTGGGCTTGCAACATCTCACTGTCATGTCTGGAGACAATACACATCTCTTTAACCTATGCTTAACGCTATCTCCACTCACATTGTCTGCACCTTTGAGACGTGATTAGCTGTAAAGACTCACGTTCTAATCAGTGTTCTGTAAATTGTATGTGCCGTTGTATGCCCTGTTTGTGATCAGAACTCCCCACTCACCTGACGAAGGAGCAGCGCTCCGAAAGCTAGTGGCGTTTGCTATCAAATAAACCTGTTGGACTTTAACTTGGTGTTGTGAGACTTCTTATGACGTGTTTGATGACAGCAGATGTGGCCTGCCATTGGCAGCTGCAGGTTTTTCTGATCCTGCCAATATGAATGGGATTTCCAATTATATGCAACCCCCAGCTGCCAGGATTCTCACGGCAGGGGTTCGTCATTGGCTAGAAGACCCCACCAGCAAGCACAGCCAGAAAATTTCGGCTCAAGATTGTGAACTGTCTTCAGTTTTAGACAGTTGCCAGGGAGAGGGATGGGTCTGGTGGTAAGGGAAAAGATTGTGACGGAGACTGAGTGTAATGGCTCCTGTAACCTAGATATTCATTTGGAGGAAATTTCTGAAAATTCAATGCTGGTTTTAACAGGTTGCAACGGGTCATCAGTTGCTCAGGTGGTAGCAATCTGGCTTCCAAGTCAAAAAGTTGTGGAGAGAGTTCAGTACAAAAATCAGTGCACTATTAACAGAGCGCTGCACTCTCAGAGTTGCTTTCGTTCGGCTAAGAGGGATAAAACAAAACCTCGGCTGCTCTCCAAGGTCCTGTGGCACTATGCAAAGAAAACAGCTATCCCCTAGCGTCCAGCAAATATTTATCCCTCATTCATGACAGAAGAACAGATGATATGGTCACTTTGACACACTGCTATTTGTTGGAGTTTGGTGTTTGTAAATTGTTCCAGTATTTTCTATATGATGACAATTAGACTTCAGAAGAACTTCGTAGTTTGCAAATTGCTTTGAGACATCATCAGGTTGTGAAAAACATTATACATACACAAGGCATTCTTCTTTTCATTATTTTAGCAGAAAGGGTTTTTGATAAATTGCAAGTACTGGAGCTGCTCAAGGCAGCTGACGAGTCTGAAGACTTTGTGGACTGATAAATTAAGAACTGTGCATCA
Organism: Carcharhinus amblyrhynchos; assembly: GCF_965287045.1. Lineage (NCBI taxonomy): Eukaryota > Metazoa > Chordata > Chondrichthyes > Carcharhiniformes > Carcharhinidae > Carcharhinus > Carcharhinus amblyrhynchos. Next base: position 7,623,050 of record NC_137357.1, on the reverse strand, counting down.
TCAAAAATAATCATCTTGTAAATGGGATGGTAATAACATCAATATTTGCTTAGCGGGTGATTATCTATTATCAGGAAATAGCACAGTTTATATTTATTATCCATACTTGCCATTTAGTTTCACGATTCTATTTGTTCATGCATGAACATAAACAAAGGAAGGGAAAATCATGAGCTGGATTTTCTGTCAGAGGCCGGCTGACATTAGGAAAAAATCTATAGCCTCACCGTAACTCTGACCCATTGACCTGACAGGTAAGGTTAATCTTCAGCAAGATCCTGGCATCAAATGGAATCTGTCACTGCGAGGTCCTAAAATGGTGCTGCAGCTGAGATTGATGCCTAAATCATTGTGCATTGGACTGAAATGGAGAGAGAGAAAGTCTTTATTTGGAGACTTTGGGCCATTACCAACACTGCTTCAGGCATCTTGTCAAACTTTCTTTCGGTGTCCTGGGAGCTGCAGCAACTAGAGTAGGGTGTAGGAAAATGGGTCAGAAAACAATCCTGCTATCTCCCCAGTTTACATTGAATGTGTGGTCAGCAGCAATTGTGTCATCACGCAACGGGAAATACCTAATTGAGGAAAGGGAAGCTGTCTTCGACCTCATCAACATTCTCTTCCAGCTTTATGGTCACACCATGTCAAAAAAAAGCAATTTTTGGCCAATTAAGGACAGTAGTAAGGTTCTCAAAGATGGAGGGCTGATCGGAGATTGTCCAGAACAGGAGGAGTTACAGCCTGCCAGGGCAGACAAGGAAGAGAGAGACTATCTCTATCTTGGGGCACCCTCTTAGCATCTTTTATAAAACCGAAGTGAAATGGCCACAGTTGCCTGACCATTGTTGTGGAGGTCGAACACCTACACAGGGCAGCTTGTAACAGCAGCTGTGACCACATTGGTATGGCAGCTGTAGGAGGCTCCCAAAGTGATTCCCCCACTTTGTCACTCAGATTCCCCTCACTTTGCCACCACCAAGCATCTGCTGAGCTCCTAATACAGCTGGGGAACCTGAAGGTCAACTGGAAAATTCCAGTCAATTTCTGATCAATGATCTTTATTAGCTTCTTAATTGATTTAATAAACTGCATAGCATATGGTCTACGCCACCATTCAACGAACCATCAGATAACAATATGCTATTCTTTTGCTTGCAATCAGGATATTCATTGTCTAGGAGAGCTAAGGAAAAAGAAAGCATCACTAGAGGAGTTTTTTAAATTCGGTCATAGGATGTGGGGATCTCAGCATTTGTTGTCCATCCCTAATTGCCCCTTGAACTGAGTGTCTTGCTCAGCCATTGCAGAGGGCAGTGAAGAGTCAAGCACATTGTCAGAGTCAGTTACATGTAGGCTACACCAGGTAAAGATGCAGATTTCCTTCCCTAAAGTGACATTAATGAACCAGATGGGTTTTTAATGACAATCGATGATAGTTTCATGGTCAGCATTAGACTCTTAAATTCCAGATTTATTTTACTGAATGCAAATTTCAGCATCTGCCATGGTGGAATTCGAACCTGGGTCCCCAGAGCTTTATCATGAATTCTGGATAACTTGTCCAGTGCACAACTGCCTCCCCATAAGGAGCTCATAGACTATGATGGATGCTAAAGTTCAGGGGTGAGCAAGAAGAATGGGTGTGAATGGCAGGTAACGCCTCAGGCATATCAAAGAATTGTCAAAGAAAAAGAACAAGCAGTAAGGAAAGCTACAGCTCTCCTCTCAATGGGTGACTGAGGAACCAGTGACAGGTTCCGGTTACAGAAGAAATATAAATAAACTAAGAGGAATGACAATGCAAATTGCACTTGTAGGAATGGACACAAAGGCTGAACAATTTTATTTCCCTTCAACACTTCAGGTAAATACTGAAATCTCAGAAATACTAAAAGTACTGAACCAATGAGCAAGCTCAGCCATAAACTTAAACTAAACTAAAGGTAATAAATAAGCTGTCAAATTAACAGAAAACATGATAAGAATACATACTAATAATGTTATTTCTTGCTTATGTATCATGTGCTTTCACTGATTGTAACAGTTCACAGTTCTAAACTAAACATGCATCAGCAGTTGAAGCTAAACAATACAAATTAAACTATCTTTATCCTATGCTCCACATGATGGTTTATACGTAAAAAGTAAAATTGAATTAAATGAACTGACAAAAATAGAAACAATTCCATGAAAAATAATAGAATGAGTAATGGTTTTCAATTGATTTTTTTTGCCATCATGAAGATATCAATGAAATATTTCTGTAAAAAAAAAATCCAATGCTGTTTGCAATTTGTTAAAATTAATTTCTGCCGTTCCATCCAGCTTCACAGGCATTTCAGTTCTTCTGAAATAAGAGATGGAACCAGGTGTGCATAGTTTTAGTCTCCTTACTTAAAGGGTGATGTATATATGTTGGAAGTGATTTACTAGATTAATCCCTGGAGTGAGTGGATTGTTTTATGAGAATAAATTGGACAGGCTAGGCTTGTTTCCACTGGAGTTCAGAAGAGTGAGGGGTGATTTAATTGAAGTATTAAAAATCCTGAACGGTCTTAACAAGGTAGCCGTAGAAAGGATATTTCCTCGTGTGGACGAGTCGAGAACAAGGAAACACTATTTTAAAAGGGATTGCACTTAAAGAACAGATGGGGAAAAGTTTTTTCTCTGAGAGGGTTGCCCGCCTTTGGAATTCTCTGCCTTAAAAGATGGTGGAAGTGGAATCATTGAATATTTTTGAGACAGAGACAAGTAGATTCTTGTTAGGCAAGGTAATCAAAGGTTATTTTGGATGGATAGGAATGTAGAACTCAATAAAGAGATCAGCAGACGTGCTCAATGGGCCGAATGTTGCCCTAATTTTGGATGTTCATGTGAACAATGCACTGTAACAAGGATCAAAATCTCAGTAACAAAATTTTCTCTACGATTTCCTATACCACAAAAGTTCTAAAAATTAGCATAAAACAAAGGACAGGGGTTTTTCATTTTCCCAACTTCAGATTGGTCACAAAGATGTTCACCTGTGAGAGAAGCAGAAGACAAAATTAGGACACGTCAAAATCTATTTCATGAAATTCCATGGGCCAATAAGCTGTGGATTGTAGCCACCAATGTTCTGGACACCTATTGACATCCATTACCCCAATAATCACTATGGTCTTCTGTTACTGGTGGGAGATCAGTGGGATTATGGACCATGAGATCACGATGTATGTTTTGTAAGGCATGAGCCATCCAGCGACTTGATTATTTTCCTGCAAGAGGCAGGATTCATGCAACATGACAACTTTCACCATATCTTATATTGACATGTAAGTTGTCGCAGTCTACATTTTCAGGAATTATAATTATGTGAAAGTTGACTATAGAAGCTCCCAAATTAGAGTGGGTGTCAGCTATTGGAGTATGAATCAGAATGACAGCATTGCAAAGTTATCTTGATGCTCCAGCTTTCACATTGGCAGCCCGTTGACTGTAATCTTACACTGGACCTTGGCTGATGTTAAAGAGATCACCGTGGCTGTTTCTGCTTGAAACTTCCATGCCAGGTTATGTTTGTTAATTTCATTGCCACAAACAGCACAACAGCAGTTAACTGCAACTTAACCCCATGCAGTAATCATTTTGGTGAAGTCTGGCTCTGCTACACAATCCTGCACAAAGATGGGACAGGTGATATCGTAGAATAGAATTTATACAGGACAGAAGGAGGCCATTTGGCCCATTGAGTCTGCACCGATCTGTGACAGAGGATCTTACCCATGCCCATCCCTGCCCTATTCCCGTCACCCCACATATTCACTCCACTAATCCCTCAAACATCTTGAGACATTAAGGCGTAATTTAGCACAGCCAATCCACCTAACCTGTACATCTTTGGATTGTGGGAGGAAACCAAACCACCCAGAAGAAACCCACGCAGTCACTGGGAAAATGTCAGAACTCCACACAGTCACTCAAGGCTGGAATCAAACCCGGGTCCTGTCGCTGTGAAGCAACAATGCTAACTACCATGCTGCCCACATGATGCCTGTTTATTCTTCGGAGGGAATAATATTTGGTGGGGTGGACAATCTCTCTGTCACTTGTCTTTTCCCAACCACTGTGGCAAAGCACATTCTGACTTCAACAGCAGGTCAGAGGTTGGCTATTCTATGCTGAGTGATTCAACTTCTGGCTCCACAAAGTAAGACTACCATCAGTAAAGCAGAAGTCAGGAGAATTTGGCTGGATGAGTGCCATTCCAACAATACCCAAGAAGTTTAATACCATCTAAAACAAAGTAACCCATTTGACTTGCACCAATCCAATTTGAAAGATCCCTCTACCAGCAGACTGCCGCTACAACGTATATCAGGTACAAGGTATATTGCAGCAACTGGTCTAGACTCGTTCAAGAGCAGGGATTCCCTCCCTTACAGTACTGTGGGTACTCCACATGGTCTATAGTGATTTAAGAAAGCAGCTCACTACCTCCTTCTCAAGGTCAATTCGGGATGGGCAATGAAAGCTGGCCTTGCTCAACTCATATCATGTGAAAGAATTTTTAAAAAGCACCTCCAATGTTTACAATTTCTACCTCCAAGAAGGACAATGACAGCAGGCACACGGAAATACCATCATCTACAAAATGCCCGGCACCATCTTGATTTAAAAATATATCACAATTTTTTCATCGCTCCTTGGTCAAAATCCTGGAATGTCCTGCCTAACAGGATTGTGGGAGTCCCATCATGATATGGACTACAATGGTTCAAGAAGGTGGTTCACCACCACCTTCCCAAGGGCAATTAGGAGGATAGGCAAATGGTTCCTTTGCCACTGATGCTCACATCTCATGAAGGTATTAAAAAGAGGAAAAATGAACAAAGAAGGTAAGGTGAAAGAACAACACTGTACTTGTTTGAAAAGTTCTTCCTGTCTTGATTTATCATCTTCGAAATCTTCATTTACATCCAATACCAAGACTGGAATGTTCTTCAGATGTTCAAAGTGCAATCTGTCAAAAAAGAAAAATGTGTCAAAGACTCATTCAAATAAAACTACATTTCCTCAATGTTGTTTTATTTCATCTTGCCTTTCACACATTGTGTTTGTGTTGCACGTGACAAATGGATCAAAAGATTGGTTCCCGATTCTCAACTAATATTATTTAACCAGAATGTAGGAAACAAAACAAGCTCTCCAGAGGAAAAGTATTTCTCCTCTTGCCTACTACATCTTTCCCTACGCTTATGTATGACAATCAGGCTGACGTTAAGATCTAAAAATGGCTTGTTGCAATATGGGGTAGAATCTTCCACACCACCCCCCCCCACACCCCATGTATTAACCCTGCTAATCTCCCTGATACTAAGGGACAACTGAGTATGGCTAATCAATCTACCCTGCACATTGAACTGTGGGAGGAAACTGGAGTACCCAGAGGAAACACACGCAGACACAAGGGAGAACATGCAAGCTCCACGCAGACAGTCACCCGAGACCAGAATTGAACCGGGGTCCCTGGTGCTGTGAGGCAGCATTGCTTAACCACTGTGCCACTATTAAATAGCTGAAGAGTGAATCGAAGAAATGGGGGGTGGGCGGGGGCGCTTGCTTTGAATTTCAGCCAGGGGGTTGTCTCTGCATCAGCTTCCAGCCATAAGTTCTCATACCCATTTTTGGGAAAAGAAAAACTTTTACAGGACCACAGGGAAATAACAGGGGAGTGGGACTCAACTAAGAGTTGACACAGAAATGATAGGTTAGTTTTCATGTGCACTGTATCATTCTATGATCTGACCTTTCGGAGGTCTGAACATTAAGTCACATTTTTACAGAGCCGTTTGTGAAATAGTGCTTTAAAAGGTCAAAAAGCAAAAAAAGTAAAAAAAGACAAGAAGAATTAATTAGGTGAAGAAAAAAGCAGCTAGGCACCCCATGTAGCACAGCTGACTAGAATTGATAATATGTCAGGAAATTAAGTACAAGAGCCGAAGAATTCGAAACAATCACATCACTTACTCCATACAATGTTTCACAAGCCAGTTTTCATGTCGTGAATGCAGCTGTTTCAGATAATCCAACTGAATTTCTTTTTCTTCATCTCTCCCCCTTTGTCGTAGTCTTTCTAAGCATTTCTGTGGAAAAATAATCAACAAGTCCAACAAAACCTTTTGGGGAAAAACAACATTTCAAATACATTTAACCCTGTCACTGATTATAATTTAGATTTAGTAACAATTCCCTTTGGTGAAAAGTTATATCAAATCAAAGGACAAAAACTGCATTAAAGTCCTTGCAAAAGTTTCTGTTCGAAGTATCAGTAAATGTGATAAGAACGTTTGCTGATTCTATTAATCTGGAGCTTTGTCCATTGAGCAACACTTTGCATGGGTCTTCATTAATCTTTATTTCCGTCATTTACACAAATAAAGCAATTATTCTGAAAATATTTCTTTACATTCTCATTTTTAATGTGATTTCAGAGGCCCATCAATTTATGCAAACAAGAAACAGCAGAGGTTAATGCACCACACATCGATCCCTTGAAAAATATCACTCAACAATTTGTCCACTGCATGAAAACGTTTCCTCAAATGCTTCTCTACTTTTTACTCAACTTGTGTATCCATTATAATAGATTCTCAAGGCTTTTTGCTTAATTATAAAATCATAGAGTTTATGGCACAGAGATAGGCGTTTTGGCCCAAACTGGTCCATGCTGACTAAAAAGCCTGTCTAAGCTAACCTCGTTTGCCTGCATTTGGTCCATATCCCACTAAATCTTTCCTTTCCAAGTATCTGTCCAACTAAAGTTATCTAGAACTTTACCTGGAATCTCCCTTTCAGCATTTTCTATTTTTATTTCCCTAAAGCATTCTGAAAGTTAAGGTAAAATTTTCTGAAAGAAATTCTCCAGTTCATTTTATTTGTAACATCTCAAAAGGAATAAGGAAGCTTGTCAGGTATTTACCTCTTTCTTACTCACACTCTAGTTTCTGTTCTGTAGCAGTACATGGAATTTACACAAAGAAATTTGAGGATTATGTTCCACTGCAGCCTCCTTCTACCCTAGTTCATCTAATCCTATCAACAAGAACTTCTACTCCTTTCTCCCTTGAGCCTATGTAGCTTTTCCTTAAACACAGGTAGATTATTTGCTTGAACTACTTAATGGGGTAGTAGATCCATAATGAAACCAGTCTCTGATAAGATGTTTCTTCTGAATTCTTTACAGAATTTATGTATGACACAAAGCTTTAGATTCCCCCTTCACATCTTCTATACATATTCCTCAATACCTTCCTAATTTTAAAAACCTCTCAGGTAACCCTTCAGCCTTATAATTTCTAGTCTGCATTGATAGATATAGCCTTTTATGTCTGGTTCTATTGTGACGTTAGTGTATCTTTAAGAAATTTTTTTCTTTAAAAAAAAACATGATTTCTGTAGCTCTCATAGCTTCAGCGGTTTCATAGCTCACAGCTTCAGTAATGTCATTGTTGCCAGCTTGATGTGAAACATTGTATGGAGTAAGTGGTGTGATTGTTTCTAATTCTTTGGCTCCTGTACTTAATTTCCTGACATATTATCAATTCTAGTCAGCTGTGCTTCATGGGATGCCTAGCTGCTTTTATTGGTACTTAAGTGTCTTAAACGGGATTGTTTGTGTTTACTCTGGGATTAGTTTTATGGTCCTTCATTGTTCGGAAGATGATCATGTGTTTTTGGACAATTTTTTTTCCAGTTTGGAGCTGCAGATTTGAGTTTAAGTTTTAGAAGAGACAGCAAGCTAAAAAGAAGTGTTTTCCCTCTCTCCCTGTTGTTTTGAAAATTCTGTACGTTAGCGGAAAACAAGATCTTGTTTTTCTGAAGGGTAAAAATCTGTTGTTGTTGGGGGCTGGATCAGAGTCTCTCTGGTGTTTTGGGAAGCTGTTTTATCTTCAAACTGTTCAGAGTAAATCCAGAGAACTGCAGACCTCAACCAAAGGACTCCATTTCCATTATCGAGTGAGTAGCAGACTTTGCTGTATTGAACCTGTTTCAAGGGTTGGTAATGGAGATTGGTTTGATTGGAACACATTAGATATCTTTGTTAAGGTTAATATTAGTGGTTGCTTTGCTCTTGTTTGTAACTGATAAAAGTTCTTGCTAATTTTCTTATTATACATGTTGACTATATTCTTAAATGAACTTTGTTTGATAAGATTTCCTTAGTGGGTCATTTGAATCATTCCTGAAGGGAAGCATATCATGTTTGTCCTCGCCAAATTCAAGATGCAAAATTTATGATCCAGGCGGGCTCCATAAAACACTTTGACTTTTCTGACATGAACCATAAATGGTATTTTGTAAATCTTGTTTGTACCTTTTTTTTGTATGGAGACTAGATAGTTCAGAGTGCTCTTCAGTGTTTCCTGTGTATGCCTTGTACAAAGGCGAGGCTAATAGCTTTGTACTTGCCTTGTGAATAAGGTTGACAACCTACAAGCACAAATAGCCATGTAGGAGTAATAACAGAAAGGTTGCTTAAAATGGTACAGACAAGGTTCTTAATATTTGAGCAGATGAAGTGTTCACAAAAGATAGGGAAGGAAAAAAGTAAAGTGCTGATGAGGGAAGACACTGTTGTGTTGGAAAGATAGGGTGCCCTTGAGGGAAACAAAATGCATTTGGCGAGAAGCTACCCCAAAGGGATATGATCTGCTTTAATAGAAACTAAGTCTGATTAACACCTACAGTATTTTGATCTAAAAGTCAAGATTTTAAAAAACATTCTGAGAAAGAAAGTTTCACTAAAGAGCAAATCTTCCATTTGAAAATATAATTTGGTTGTAAATGCCTGCATCAACTTTCCTTTACAGAAAGGTGGGAAACACACGGGCTGCATTAGATGGTTAGATGTACCCTCTCAGTTCACAGCATAATTTGATCAGTTCTGCATTGTTAAAATGCTAAGATCTGAATCTATTAGTCGAAGTTGCTAAATTTCAGCACAATTTACCTCAGGAGATGCTTGAAGATAGATGATTCCTTCTAATGCTATTCGATTGCCAAATTGATTTAGAAGGTAAGTATGCCAGTCTTGGTAGATCGTCCATTCAGTCTCATTCAAGCAACCCAATTCATATAGATTGGAAGCAAATATGTACCTATATACAAAAAAGAAGAAAATGTTGGAACATCTCAGCAAGTCTGGCAGCATCTATAAGGAGAGAAAAGAGCTGACATTTCAAGTCCGGATGACCCTTTGTCAAAGCTGGAACCAAAAGAGAAAATGCTGGAAAACCTCAGCAGGTCTGGCAGTATCTGTAAGGAGAGAAAAGAGCTGATGGTGATCTGGACTTGAAACATCAACTCTTTTCTCCTTACAAATGCTGCCAGATATGCTGAGATTTTCTAGCATTTTCTCTTTTGGTTTCAGATTCCAGCATCCGCAGTAATTTGCTTTTATCCAGTATATACCTACATAAATAATCACAAATATAACTCAATTAAAGTTTCTGATTATCAAACAATTCAGAAATTTTTAGTTCTACAGAGAGCTTTTGTAAATTTATGGATAGTTTTTGGTCAACTGTTAATGTAAACAGATCAGATCTATTGATTCTACAATGATTTTGAACCTGGATGTCAGCTTGCAGTTTGAAGGCATCTCCATTGTTCACTGAGCAACTGCGAAGTACAGTTTGTAATGGTTCAGTTTTGATCTCCCATCAGTGTTAGCTGGCTTAAGCTGTGGCAACATAAAGTTTACTCATGTGAATAATGATATTTTTAGGGTTGTGAAACAAGCTTATGGCTGTGTGTGTTTCAAAGTGGTCTAGATTTGAAAAGCATACACTGGAAGTAAATGTGGCCAAGCTGAATGTTTGAAAAGTAACTCAGCCATTAGTAGACACTTTCATTAGGAGATGAACAAAGTTTGTTGTGTTTAACTGTTAAATTTCAAAGGGGAATAAATTTGGATTTACAATTTGGAAATCCAAGGCAAGGTTATTAAATTTTATTTAACCCAGAAGTGGAGGTCGTAAGAACAAGAAAGATTTTATATTCTGGGATGTTTTAAACTTCAATTAAGGCTGAGGACAATGCAATCAGGATGAAAGAGAACATAATGTTTAAATGATGGATTAAGTGTTGATCAAGCGGGCTATTTTTTTCTGGACGAAAACAATGTCGAGCTTGAGTGTTGTTGGAGTTGCACTCATCCAGGCAAGCAGCCAGTATTCCATCACATTTCTGACTTGTGCATTGTAGACGGTAGATAGGCTTGGGGAGTCAAGAGGTGAGTTATTCACCAGATTTTTGTTCCCCAATCTCTAACCAAATCTGGTATCCATACTACTGATATGCTGGTCCAGCAAAGTTTCTGGTCAATGGTAACCCCCCAGAGTATTGATGGCAGGAGTTTCGGTGATGGAAATATCATCAATGGGGAATGGTTAGAATCGTTTTTGTTTGGGATGGTCATTGCCTGGCACTTGTGTGGCATGAATGAACTTACCACTTACCACACCAAGCCTGAATGTTGTTCAGGTCTTGCTGTTTATGGACATGGACTGCTTTAGTATTTGATGAGTAATTAATTGCATTGAACAACATGAAATCATCAGCAAATAACCCCCTCAGAGGTTATGAAGAGCAGATGATCATTCATGAAGCAGCTGAAGATGGCTGGACCCAAGGTACTCCTATCATGATGTCTGGGCTAAGGTAATTGGAACAACCATCTTCCTTTATGCAAGGTATGTCTCCAACCAATGGAGAGCACCTCCCCCCTCCACCACCCAACTCGATTCTCATGGATTCCAGTTTTGCTAGAGGACATTGATGAAAAACTCAGTCAATTGCTGACCTGATATCAAGAGCAGTCACCCCATTAACCCATGATTGGACTAAAGCTGTAATGAGGTCAGGATCCAATTGGCTCTAGCAGAACATGAACTCACCAAATGGCTTGCTAAGTGCCATTTGATAGCATTGTCAAAAGTACCTTCCGCACTTTGTTAATGTTCAAGAGTAGACTGATGGGGCAGTGCTTAATCAGATTGGTTTAGTCCTACCTTTTGTGGACATGAAACACTTGGGAAATTTTGCATATTTCACAGTGCCTGTGTTGTAGCTGTACTTGAATGGCTTTGCTATGGGTATGGAGGTAGTGGCATAGTGGCATTATCACTGGACAAGCAATCCAGAGACCCAGGGCAATGATCATGGCAGATGGTGAAATTTATATTCAATAAAAATCTGAAATTCTAATGACTGTCGTAAAACCCCATCTGGATTACAAATGTCATTTAGGAAAGGAAATTAGCCATTCTCCCGTCTGGCCTCCAGATCCATAGCAATGTGAATCTTGTATTTGACTCTTAAATGCCCTCCGAAAGCGACTCAGTTGAATGCAATTAGGGATGGGCAATAAATGTTAGCCCAGCAAACAACACCCACTTTGGATTAACAAATTGGAGCATCCACCCAGCACACAACAGCAGTTATCTTTTGCACTGATGTGCTGGGCATCATTGAAAATGGGGATATTGGTTGGACCTTCTCCTCCAGTGAGTTGATTAATTGTTCACTATTGTTCAGGATTGCAGATCTTTCTGATATGAAGGTTGTGGGATTGCTTCGCTCTGTCGATGGTATGGTGCGTTGTTGATTCAAGAAATTGGCACCTCATTTTAAATATGCTTGGTGCTGCTTCTAGCTGGTATGCTCTCTTGATCTCCTCAATGAACTAGAGTTGATCACCTAACTTTAAGGTAACTATTATGGGTGGCATAGTGGTTAGTACTACTGCCTTACAGCATCAGGGATCATCTCTCCAATCGCCTTGGGTCTCTGTGTGGAGTTTGTATGTTCTCCCTGTGTCTGCATAGGTTTCCTCTGGATGCTTTTGTTTCCTCCCAATCTAAAGATGTTCAGGTTAGGTGGATTGGCCATGCTAAATTGTCCCTTAGTGACCCAAGATATATAAGTGTGACGGATTAGCCATGTAAATGGTTACAGGAATAGGGTAGGGGAGAGGGCCTGGTACTCTGTCAGAGAGTCGATGCAACTTGAATGGGTCGAATGCCCCCCTTTTGCACTGTAAGAGTTTCTATGAAGGTGAGGGATAAGCTGGGCAGATCACAGGTGAATACAATTCTGCTGGTGCAGTTGGCCTATGGAGTTGCATGGATTCCCACTATTGAGCTGCCAGTTCTGTCTGATTCTATCCCATTTCACAGAGTGACAGTGTCACTCAACACAAGGGAAAGTATCATTAGTGTGAAGGTGGGGTTTCATCTTCACAAGGACTGTGCTGAAGTCACAGACAGCTGCATCTCAGCAGGTAGACTGGGAAGGACTTTGGCTCCCCCTCCACCTGCAATAGGCCCAGCCTGCCAGGTATATCCTTCAGGATTCAGCCAGCTCAGTCAATAGTGGTGTAACCAAACCACTCTCAGCGATGGACACTGAAGTCCTCCACCCAGAGTAAATTCTGTTTTCTCGCTATCCTCAGTGCATCTTCCAAATGGTATTCAATGTGGAGGAATACAAATTCATCAGCTGAGAGGGGTCAGTTCATGGTAACCAGCAGAAGTTTTCCCTCTTCATGTTTGACTTGATGCCATGAAAATTCATGGGGTTCGAAGTCAATGGTAAAAATAATCAGGGAAAATTCTTCCTACCATTGTGCTACCATCTCTGCCGGGTATGTCCTGCCACTAAGGATAATGATAGAGGTGTGTCTGGGACATTGTCTGGAAGTAATGATGTAATGAGTATGTCTATGTCAGGATATTGTTTGAGTCGGCTATGGGACAAGCCCCCAGAAGTTAGCAAGGAGGAATCTGCAGGGTCAATTCGGCTGGACTGGTCATTGTTATTTCCAAAGGCAACGTCTATCTGTTATTGTATATTGCCACTATGCTGCCATCGCTATGAACCTAATGGCACAAGTGAAATCGCAAAATAATCCCAAATTAACCAGTTCAGGAACGTTTATATAGTTGAGAAACATAATTCTAATAGTGAGGGGTATTCTGCTGAAATTGATTGTGAAAGAAGCTTTGCAATTCCCACTCACTTCACCTTGCTGAACACTGAGAAAGTAGATGGTGTTATGAGTCAATATCGCAGTTATGTTGTTACCTATCACTATAGACTGATCTTTCAAATATCTGAACTGGGTCTTCTGCCGTTTGTAGTCTTGGGGATACTGGTGCCAAATGTGCTTTGATTCGACTCATGCAGGAGTACGATTGAAAGGTATAAGACCATCGGTGGGGGTCCTGGTAAAGCATCTGAAGTAGGTTACCAACACTTCGCTGTGTGGACGATACCTCCTAGGGAATAACAAACAATAGTTACTAAAAACTATGAACACTGAAGAACAAAATACAACAGAAAATTCATTGCTGAGGCGTCAGCTGTAGAAAGAAAAGGTCAGTGTCTCAGGCTGAGACTAAAGGTGAATTTCATCTGAAATGTTCACCCATTTTTCTCTTGCAGGTGCTGACTGACTTGACATATTCTTGTGTTTATTGCAGGCTATAATTTCCTTTCAACTTTGTTTTTTCAACAAGTGAAAAATGAAAAACTTGTTTCTCTAATATTAAGGATATCCCATAGCACTACAGCCAATGAAGTATTTTGTTAATTGTACTACTGTTATAAACTAAACAAATGTTGCAGTCAACATGCAGATAGCAAAGGCACACAAACAAATGACCACGTTACCCTTCCTTTGACACATTTGTTGAGGGATAAATGTTTTAAAGCCATCAGGAGAACGGCACTGCTCTTCTTCAAAATTTTATGTTTACTTACAAGGCAGGTAGGTTTTGGTTTAACTCACCCCAAAGACTCTGGCAATGCAGCATCCCTCAGGACTGTCCTGGAATGTCAGCCTATAGTTAATGTTCTTTGGAACAGGACTTTAGCTCCTAACTCTCCAACTCAAAAGCTACTACAATCAGACAGGAATAACATTCAATCATAAGAACTTTTGGATTTCTTTGTACCTGTGAACAACAATGATGCCAAAAAGCATTCCAATCCAGCTGGTTAAGACAAGGTCAATCTTATCTCAACTAGAGGTGATACTACTGCGCATGGCTCCTCAACAACTCAACTGCCTGTGACTTCAGACATACACAATGAATAGCATCCATGTGTTCAGAATACAAGATATTATTTTAATCAATAACATTTTATTTTCCAATGCTTTGATTCTGCCAACAAATGAAATCTATGGCACTGATTTGCATCGCTTCCAGGAGGAAGCCTGGCCAAAATTCCAATTCATTGTGGTTAAATGCATGGGTCCCAAGAAAAAAAAATCATTTCACAGAGCTTATTACAAAATTCACAAGTAGGAAAAATGTTCACCAGAAATTTTAGATTTCTTTTGATAAACTGGTTTTGAGAAAGAGTCTTCTGATCACAGTCAGACCAGGTCTGACTGTAAATGTTGTACTGATTGGAGACATAACAGCTTCATGTGTCATTTGGTCATTTTTGATTGCATTGCAAGAATTTGATGCCTACCTCACTGCAGCTGGAAGCTGGAATGTTGCACCATTTGGCAATGGGCTCTCGAATAATTTCCCATTGGCTACTGGCCATCTTCTCCAGTAACTCAGCAAATGTCGATTTACCGACAGCTAAATCAAAGCAGAAAACATTATTCAGTTTTACGGAAGAATAAATAGTGTCATCAAGAAGCTTTTGTCTACATTTTGAAAAATATTCTAGGTAATCATACAAGTTTTTCGCGGCCATTTTGACAAGCAGTGAACCAAAATGAAAGATCACAGACCTGAGTCATTAACACTGTTTTTTTTTTCAAGACAGATGCTGCAAGACCTGTTGAGTATTTCCAACAATGTCTGTATTTAGATTAGCCAAAATGGCTTGGTTAGTAATTACTTTTTCAGACACCACATACCTTACCTTTCCATGAAATGCAGCGGCCAACTTTAGAAATTGTAGCTGAAGCAGGGCTGAATGTGCTGATATATTGACTGCTGAATCCAGAAATGCTGACAGCAGCTAACAATTACTGTGAAGCTTTAAAAATTATTTACCACCTTTCAATTCAACAGTGTCATTATACAATAAATATTTAACTTGTGTTGGGATAAAGTTGGATTGAGCATCAAGCAGACTCAAACACAAGCAAAACTTAATTACAAATTGAAGTTAAATGAATGAAAAGCAATTCAGAGTTTCAGTCGCAGTGACAGGGCATCTTTCATATTGCTTTAGCTCTTGTTGATGGATGAGCTGTTGCTTTGTCAAGACTGTGAAGAAACTGATTCAGCGGAGAGGATGGATGAATTGGAGGAGCACGGGGATGTCATTTATGCTTGATAAAAATCACAATGAATGATGTCCTAAAACAGCTGGATTCCTCCAGCAAAACGATCCTGAAATATAGTTTTTGACTCCAAGAAGCATCTGTGAAACACAACTATTTTTTCCCCCATCAAGTAAGAGCCAGTACACTCCAAAGATCATATTCAAAAACATACTGATGCCATTTGCAATGTTTGCCAAGTGCTTTGCCAGAACTCTCCTGATTAGATTGTCATAGAGTTTTACAGCATTGTCTATCTTATCAGCCCAGCCATCAAGCACCTATTCTAATTCCATCTTCCAGCACTTGGTCTTGAATGCTATGTTACTTCAGGTGCTCTCTAAGTGCTTCTTAAATGCTGTGAAGGTTCCCACCTCTACCATCCTTTCAGACGGTAAGTTCCAGATTTCCACCACCCTCGAGGTGAAGTTTTTCCTCATTCTGGTGAATCTTGTCTGCGCGTGCTCTCATACAATCACAACCTTCCTTTTGAGTAACAACTAGATCTGCACACAGTACTCCAGCTTTGGCTTAACAAGTGTTTTATTCCATTAGAACTTCTGTGCTTTTATAGTCTTCAGCTCATAAAGACTTCTTAACCATCTACCTGTCCTGGTGTCTTCAGGGATCTACGAACATGCATCTCAAGGCCCATTTGTTTGTCTGAATTCCTAGCATTGTCAATTTAAGAATTTGATAAAACATATTGCTTTTTTGAGCACAATGGCATGCTCAATGACTGCTTATCCAAATGCTTACATCTGTTAAGATCTTTGTACAGCCATACACAGCTCTCAAAACTGATTTCTAGCAATAGGTAGTTTATCACATGTGTGCTTTCATTTATGTAGAGTATCCCAAACCTGACAGGTGTTTTTCCAATGGCAAAACAGCAAGGCAAGCAGCCCATTTTCTCAACTTATGTGAGAAGAGCTCCCTGAAGGAAGTTCTCAAAGCATTAGACAAGTGCAGCCTGAAGTCACATAGTTTTATTATCACTGTCATACTGATTTGCAATCAATACCACTCTGTTTCAATCTAAAAGTGATAGTAAAGTGCCAGAAGAAGTTTAATAATTAGTTCCGATGAAAGGTCATCATCCTGAATCTTATTTCTTTTTTTTCCTTCTGCTGCCCGACCTGTTGAGTATTCCCAGCATTTTTGTTGTATTTCCTATCATTAAATTGCAATCTATAAATCCGAAACACGGTGTAGAGTTATCACATTTTGAGATTAAGTGTTGTAGCGCCTGTTCCACTGGCTAGAATAGCGGGATCCTGGGCCAGATTCTGCACTTGGAATCTTACTAATTCTGCACAGGCGAGTTCCCTGCCAAATCTCCTGGTGGACCATCTACCTGCCCTCAGTTGACTGGGGTCTCTGTGGCTGGAGGTCATGCCTCTTGGCAGATGATGTACAAGAATTCAGAGCTTACACACAGAGCTTGGTGTGAATTGGACACATCTGACAAATGGAGCGGCTTGCTAAAAAGTGACAAAAGGAATCTGCATGAATGAGAATGCACTGAGGAATAATGGGTAAGTGGTACAATATGTGTTTTTATCAAACTTAATTTAACTTACTTTACAAACTTCAAGATATCAATGACAATCAACTGGAAGTGGGTCCTGATTGGTTATTAATTATTGTGGTTAGAAGTTGACTGATTAGTTCTAACAAAAATACTTCTCAAGAATATACATAAGAATGGATATCTGCAAAAGCACATGGCTTTACTCGTAGAATTTGGTGAGAGTTGATTGAATGCACTAAATAGACTGATGACAGGAATTTGGTAAGGGAAGGAATTCAATACTGAAGGCGAAGGAGGTGCTATGTAATTTAAACCGAAGGACAACAGTTAATAAATAAATACCAGAGCAATTAATTAGATCTTAAGTGGGTAAAATTAAATTAACTAAGCAGAGGAGGTTATAACTCCTTGAAAGTGGAGTCACAGGTGGTCAGAGTGGTGACGAAGGCATTCGGCATGCTTGGTTTCATTGGTCAGAACACTGAATACAGTTGGAATGTCTTGTTGAAGTTGTATAAGACATTGCTAAGGCCACACTAAGAATACTGGTCACCCTATTGTAGAAAGGATATTATCAAAGAGTGCATAAAAGATTTACTAGGATGCTACCAGGACTTGATGGATTGAGTTATAAGGAGAGGCTGGACAGACTGGGACTTTTTTCTCTGGAGCATGGAAGGCTGAGGGGTGATCGTATAGAGGTCTGTAAAATAATGAGGGGCACAGATCAGCTAGATAGTCAAGATCTTTTCCCAAAGGTAGTGAAGTCTAAAACTAGAGGGCATAGGTTTAAGGTGAGAGGAGAGAGATACAAAAGCATCTGGAGGGGCAATTTTTTTCACAGAGGGTGGTGAGTGTGTGGAACAAGCTGCCAGAGGTAACAACAGAGGCGGGTGCAATTTTATCTTTTAAAAAGCATTTAGTAAGATGGGTAAGATGGGTACAGAGGGATATGGCCCAAATGTGGGCAATTGAGATTAGCTTAGGGGCTTTAAAAAAAAAAGGGGCGGCATTGACAAGTTGAGCTGAAGGGCCAGTTTCCATGCTGTAAACCTCTGACTCGAGAGTGATCTGAATGATCAAGTAAAAATCTGATATGAATAAGTAATCAAACTGAGAGGATACTAAACTAAGAAGACCATTGGTCAGAATTTTACATTGCTCAGGTAAGCATGCATCCAACCTGGAAGCACATGAAATCACAAATCCTGACACCATCACATACTTACACAATATTTTAGTTGTGAGCACACCTGCCGTCAACCAAACAGGCAATTTAACTCATTAAGAAGCCAACTGAACAAAATTTTAAATGGCCTGCCTCCTTTTCTAGTTGGGAGATTGGCTGAGTGACTTATGTATTAGCTTCAACCTTACTCCAGGTTGGGATGAACAGGCAACAAGTTTAAGCTGTCTCCACATTTTTCTTAAATTTTACTGCACTTACATGTAAATAAAATTTCCAAAGGTGTTTGGGGGACTGAGGTTTGTGTTTGAATATGCTTCCTAGATTGTCTTTGTATAAATTTTCCCATTGCAATTTTTTTTACAAAACAGGTCTGCAGCTCCCCAAGACAGCTCCTCAGCGGCTGTTGCCGACAGAGCACCAGCTACACACTCCCCTTTCTGGGCACTCACCCTCTTCCCATCCTCCTTGGTAACACTAATGTGTTTCACACTGGATGCCCAATTTTGCCAGTTAGCATGATATCAGGTACTGGGACTGGAAGCATGCTTCGTTCCTGCTCCGGTCGCATGCCTGACAGATGAAAATTCAGGTCTTGTAGACACATTATATACAGCTTTCTAAGACAGAAATATAAAAGAAAATGTGGAGACAGCTTAACCTGTTGCCTGAAATTCCAATGGGAACTCCAAGAGACTTCATGAATAACCATAAGGTGCAGAAAGCTGCACCTGATATTCAACCTCCGCTTCAGGATTTTGAGCTTGAGGAGTGGTTGAAGTCACTGTAGGGCATAATTTCCAATTGTACATGCTCCAGGAGACTGTGTTAGGGAACAGATCAAAAACTCCAAGTCAGGTTGGCACTGCCATGTCCCTGACCAACTAGCGGCTACACTGGCTTCCAAACTCCCAGTGCTATCACATCTACTAACTATTTGGCATTGCCAGAGATAGCTCATGTAGGTGACCCAAGAGTGGAGTTCATTTCAAGGAGAGAGAGGATGGAGGGCCCGATGTCAGCATATTATGCAGTTAGCCTGCAGCCCAACTTATCATTAAATTTGGCATTAGGATGAACAAAGTGTTTTGCTCCAGTTGTGATTCAATTGACCCATGAGGATGCTTTTATTGAAACAAACTTTATTTAACACAGTTAGAATATAACAAAAAGAATTAGCAAAGTTTTTAGCAATGAAGATGTTCACACGACAAAGTATAATTCTTAATAGCTGTCCATCTCTATCGTTCCAACTGAAGCAACATTCAACCCATAGGCATAAATCCTCCTTCAGAACCAATTAGCACCAACAACAGATATCTCATGTGAATGCTAGATTTCTCACCTTTTAATCCCTCTCAACAGATGCAGAAAGACACCTGCCTTCTGACTCCTATATAACAGTTTCCAGAAAAGGATATATCCTCAAAGAGCAGAACTTCAGAGAAACAAATCTAGTTTCTGACAGATTCCAGACTTCAGAGAGACTCAGAGCTATTTATTGTTCTACAGCTCCCAAAGAGCAAATGAGCTGGGTTTCTCTCTGTGAGCGCAGTCCTGCCCAGTCACCTGGTATTATTGTCAGTCAACCCAATCACTGCCTCCTGGCAAAACCCCAGGGGAAAGCACTAAAATAACAGAACCGCATCAGGCCAGATTCAAACAAACATTCTTGTCATTAAGACCATTTATGCTGCTGCAGTAACAATAGGACTGACAGACCCAGACAAAAGGGCATTGATAATGGAACAGCTGCAAAAACAGATCCTGCACAAGAAATGTGACCCAAATACATTTCTTAAAGGTAATATCATCACAGCTGTATTA
Organism: Carcharhinus amblyrhynchos; assembly: GCF_965287045.1. Taxonomy (NCBI): domain Eukaryota; kingdom Metazoa; phylum Chordata; class Chondrichthyes; order Carcharhiniformes; family Carcharhinidae; genus Carcharhinus; species Carcharhinus amblyrhynchos. Next base: position 7,603,166 of record NC_137357.1, on the reverse strand, counting down.
TTGAAATTATTAGGATGCTAACTAGGTGTCCATCAGGTGAGGTTAGGAAGAGCAGATAGTGAAAGAGTTCTCTGGGAGCATGCAACTCTGAAATTAGTTTTCATTGAGGGCAGGTAACAACTTGATGAGTGCAGTCTAGAATACATCCACAATGTGGCACAAATGACTGCAAGGTCATAGCTAAGTGTAGGAATGCCGTGGTCATAGGAAATTGAGCGGGAAATTTCTGGCCCCATTTGACGCAAGTGCAAATCCCATTATGGCTGGAAACCCTCACAAGATGGCCAGAATGGTATTTGCACCAGGCAGATCTCAGAATGAGATTTTCCCTGTGTCATAAAGCAGAGGTTGATTCCCCCCTCTGAGAACTAACACCAAAACACCCAAAGGAAGTTCCTCACCTTATAATCTGTAAAAAGTGTGTGAGAAATGGTGTGACCTACTCTTTAACAACTTCTAGTGGCTAAATACAAAATAACTCCTTTACACTCTAAAATCAACATGTAACAATTTATTTATCTAATAGTGAAGAAATTAGCTAAACTATTAAAAAGCCAAATAAATCCCTAACTATTAGCAATTCCTGAATAAAACAAGATTCTAATGGTGTGCTGTTTTAATAAATACAATTCCCACTGATTAACAAAAATAGAATGTACTCAGTCTCTAAATTACAACCAGGTTTTGTGTCTTCCAGAATATTCTGGATCTTTTTTGTTGATTCTTCTGTCTGGAACTTCTTTCTTCTTTGGTACCTTTCCTATCTAGATGGTGCTTTCTCTGAGACATAGATTAAGTTTTAACAGCCAGCGATTCTCTCTTTCGAGAATTGAAAGCTGTTATCTCTGGCAGGTGGCAGTTGCTCTCTTTTTTTGTCCCACTGCTCCCTTCTTTATACCTGTGATAACATATCAATATTTCCCAGAATAGGATTGGTCCTAGGTTGTCGAAACTATCAGATTTAAATTTAATAGGTCCTTGGTGTCTAAGTGCCTGATTCAAATCGATTGGCCAATTCAAAAGCCTGTTGTCTTGGTAAAAACTGCAGCTTGGTGTTTCAATACAAATGCTTCGGTTTGGGGCTCCCTATGTAATTTTTTTTAACTCTCCAAGCACAAGAAAAAAAACCTTTTAAAGGGACCATGTAAATGCTTTGTGCCTAGCATTTTACAAACACCAATGTACAATTACTCTACCCAACTTCACAACACCCCCCACCCCCCCCAGCAGCTTAATGCCGCTTCCAGGAACTCCATATGTTCCTGCCTGCCGTAATGACAGCAAGAATTACTTCTAGTCCCCAAAAACACAGACCAAATATGATAATGCTGAGAGAAATCAGAGGCCAATGTGTTCCCCAGGTGGTCAGGGACATGACAAGGCAGTGCTAACCTGACAATGGTAACTGGTTGGCACTGCCAGGGGCAGGGCCTGTCAACACCCACATCGTGGGGGCTTGTTTCAAGTGGAGAAGGGAGGCGATGGGGTGGGGGGCCCAGTGCCAGCAATTGGGGGATGGAGAAGGGAGAGGTTTAATGTCGATTTGAATTTTGGGCACATTGCTGTCTGCCAGTATCTTTAGGCCCTGCCCTTCACAATGACAGTGCAAAACGTGCCCTCTGCTTTAAAATGGCAAAATATGCAAAGATCTCACAGAGAACTTGCCTGTTTCTGTTCGGAGAAACACACTGGTTTTCAGTCTAAACCTGACACTGCCATTTTTTGAGAAGTTCCATCGTCAGTGCTCAAGAACATGGAATTATTTTCGTAACCGTGAGTCGCACATTGTAATCATTTCCCGTAAGGGGGCACATGGAAGGCAATACTGAAGAATGCAGAATATTTTTGCAGTGGACAGGGAACAGCTGGAAGTTAGAGTCTATTTTGAAACTGATTATACAGGTAGAAAAATTTTTCTGGTCTCAGACAAAGTTTCAGAAGATAGGAAGGAATTTAAAGAGCAGGACCTCAATGGTATCCAGAGGCAGAACTACTTAACCTTACCAGACAACCAGGTCAATTAGCAAGATTAAACCTTTAAAAAGATAATCCAGAATTGCTACGGGGCAGAAAACCATTCGGTGCATTGTGTTTGCACTGGCTCTGAATGAACGACTCACTCAGTACCAGTCCCCATGACCCTGCACATTCTTCCTTAAATGCACGTTGTAGTTTTGAACTTTATTTTTCACCGAAAGAATTACACACTCTGCAATACATTGTTTCAAATTAAGAAGCTAAAATGAAGTAGGAACAATTAAAATACTGGATACCAATGAACAAACGAAAATAGTACAATATGAAAGGAGGGATTTCAAGATGAAAGTTTAAAGCCCTGAAGGCTGGAAGTGACTGAGGAGTTATATAAATCGCACTCGTTATACAACCATGGCCTTCAGAAAAATGGGATTTTTTTTAAGTGCAATATTCACTTAACACTATGACACTTTGTGAATAAATTCCGTAACAATCCCGAGAGATTTTAATACTTGGAATTAGTTTACAATAGTAGAAAATAAGTTTATTATTATTCTGCCGTTATTTTTTAACCAAAATCCTTGTTTGCACTATTCTGAAATATTTACATGAACTCACGCCACACTCACACTTTGGCATGTAATTTTATTTTTTGAATTTATGAAGCCCTACCGATATTGCCCTCCACTGAAATCCTGGTGATTCCCAGACTTTTCTGGTTCGTAACAGCATCAACGGCGGAGCAAAGACGTTTACAAGCGACCTCGGTCCCCATCATCAGCTCAATGTTACTGCATCCCTTCCAGCAGGACCTAGCGGGGGAGATCGACCTTCTTCTCCGGACGCAGAGAAAAGAACTCAGCAAGCAGCGACCAGTCACATCTCTGGCTGGTAGCATCTGGCAATGGGGGAATCTCCTGCGTGTAATCCTTGCTACAAATCTGAACAGTGTAGCCATTTTAACCGCAGCTTGTAAAGCTTTGAGACATGCATGATGTCGCGCCTCTGGCTTCCCGTCTGCACGTATTCTTTGAAGCACCGCCGATCCACTCAGAGCACAGCGATGTTCACGACACTCTAGTCCCCATCATAACACGTTGCTTCCTTTCTGCTGGGAACGACCCTTTAATATTCAGAGAAGTAGTTCCGGGTTAATGTCATTACTGAACTTTATTTCACAGCTACTGTTTGCAGTTGAGAAACGAGTGTGGAAAATATCTAAAGGCACATGTGCCCAGACTCAAAATAATCCATTTGATTCTATATTTGGACTGCATCTTGTGTTCACACCGAATGGCTGCCGCATTGCTGCAATTCTTGGGTTTGGGACAACCCTGCTGTGGACATGACGGCTTTGGAATGGGGTAAACACAGTGAAAAGTCTCGCAACACTAGGTTAAAGTCCAACAGGATTATTTGGTAGCAAACAGCGCTAGATTTTGGAGCGATGCTCCTTCATCAGGTGAGTGGGAGTTCTGTTCACAAACAGGGCATATGAAGACACAAACTCAATTTACAGAATAATGATTGGAATGCGAGTCTTTACAGACAATGTGTCTGTACCTTTAAGACATGATTACCTGTAAGGGCTCACATTCCAATCAGTATTTTGTAAATTGAGTTTGTGTCTTTATATGCCCTGTTTGTAAACAGAACTCCCACTTACCTGACGAAGGCACAGTGCTCCGAAAGCTAGTGGCAGTTGCTACCAAATAAATCTGTTGGACTGTAACCTGGTGTTGTGAGACTTCAAACAGGCTTGTGCAACCTTGTCGCTTGATGCGGGGATGGGGGCATTTCTTTGTCACCCCGGGGCTGATGAGCACGAGAAATTTCATAAGATCAGGGACAATAAACTGAATTTCAAAGAGAAGCTGGGGTTCTAAGGGGAAAAAAAATCGCTGAGCAAAAGTACAGCAAAGTCACAGCGGTAAGATTAAGTTGAAAAGTAATAGAAATGACCCGAGGCAGTCAGTGCATGTGGATAGGTTAGTGTGAGGGGGTGCATGTATGCCTGGTACAGTGAAGGAGAAACTTGAAACAGGGAAAATGCAGATTCACACATACCCTGACATACTGACTCAGTCTCTCACACTCAGTCACTCACTCCCATTTCAGTCCCAATCAGTCACTCACTCCCACACACCATGAATGATGCTGGACAATCAAACAACAAACCAAAGGAGGAGAAGGCTCCACAAGTACCTGCATCCCCAATGATGGAGAAGCCCAACACATCAGTGCAAAGGACAAAGCAGAAGCACCTACAGCCAGATGTGCAGAGTGAATGATCCAGCTGGACCACCTCCTCAGGTTCCCAGCATCGCAAGTGCCAATATCCAGGCAATTCGATTCACACTGCATTATATCATGAAACAATTGCAGGCATTGGATACTTCAAAGGCCATGGACCTTTCTGGCAACAGTACTGAAGACTTGTGCTCCAGAACTAGTTGCAGCACTAGCTAAGGTGTTCCAGTACAAATATAACACTGGCATTGATCCACCAATGTGGAAAATTGCCCAGGTATGTCCTGTACACAAAAAGGACAAACCCAATCTGGCCAATTACTGTCCCATCAGCTTCCCAATCCTCGATAAAATAGTAGACAGGGCCATCAACAGTATTATCAAGCAGCACTTGAATAAAGAACAAAGACAATTACAGCACAGAAACAGGCCCTTCAGCTCTCCAAACCTGCACCAACCATGCTGCCTGACTGAACTAAAACCCCCTACCCTTCCAGGGACCATATCCCTCTATTCCCATCCTATTCATGTAGACCTAAAAGAGCACCCTCCCCCCCACCCCATCCTATTCATGTATTTGTCAAGACGCCCCTTAAAAGTCACTTCCGTATCTGTTTTCACTACCTCCCCGGGCAATGAGTTCCAGGCACCCACTACTCTCTGTGTAAAAAATCTGCCTCGTACATCTCCTTTAAACCTTGTCCCTTGCACCTTAAAGCTGTGTCAAGAGTAATTGACTCTTCCACCCTGGGAAAAAGATTCTGACTATCCACTCTGTCCATGCCTCTCATAATTTTGTAGACTTCTATTGGGTCGCCCCTCAACCTTGTTGTTCCAGTGAGAACAAACCAAGTTTCTCCAACCTCTCCTCATAGCTAATGCCTTCCATACGAGGCAACATCCTTGTAAATCTTTTCTGTACCCTCTCCAAAGCCTCCACTTCCTTCTAGTTTGGCGATCAGAATTGAACACTATATTCCAAGTGTGGCCTAACTAAGGTTCTATAAAGCTGCAACATGACTTGCCAATTGTTAAACTCAGTGCCCCAGCCAATGAAGACGAGCATGCCATATACTTCTTCACTACTTTCTCCACCTGCATTGTCACTTTCAGTGATCTGTGTACCTGTACACCCAGATCCCTTTGCCTATCAATACTCTTAAGGGTTCTGTCATTTACTGTATATTTCCAATCTGTATTAGACCTTCCAAAATGCATTACCTCACATTTGGCTGGATTAAACTCCATCTGCCATCTCTCCGCCTTAGTATCCAAGTGATCTATATCCCGATGTATCCTCTGATGGTCCTCATTGCTATCTGCAAATCCACCAACCTTTGTGTCGTCCACAAACTGACTGATCAAACTAGTTACATTTTCCGCCAAATCATTTATATATATATTACAAACAGTGAAGGTCCCAGCACTGATTTCTGAGGAATGCCACTTGCCACAGCCCTCCATTCAGAAATGCATCTTTCCACTGCTACACTCTGTCTTCTTTGACCGAGTCAGTTTTGATTCCTTGCTTAACAATAACCTGCTCACTGATGGTCAGTTTGTGTTTCACCAGGATCACTCAGCTCCTGACCTTATTACAGTCTTTGTTCAAACATGGGTAAAAGAGATGAGATGCGAGTGACTTCCTTTGACATCAAAGCAGTTTCTTATTGAGTGTGACATCAAGCGGTTCTTGCAACACTGCAGTAAATGGAGTTGGAGGGGGGAAATCTCCACTGGTCGGAGACATACCTCGCAGATTGTAGCTGTTAGAGATCAATATTTTCAGTCCAGAGCATTGCTACCTGAGTTCCTTGGCCCAATCGTCCACAGCTGCTTCATCAATGATCTTCCCTTCATCATAAGATCAGAAGTGAGGATTTTCACTGATGATTACACAATCTTCAATACCATTTGCAACTTCATAGAAAACAAAGCAGCTTGTGTCGGTGTACACGTTTGGTTGATATCAAAGAAGTACCAGACAATGACCATCTTCAACAAGATATAATCTAACCGTCCCTGCATTGCAGAATCCCTCATCATCAACATCCTTTGAACTACCTTTGACAGAAATTCACTGGATAATAATATTGCTACAAAACCAGGTCATAGCCTGCGAATTCTGTAGTAGCTTACCTCTAGACTCCTCAGAACCTGTTCAGTATCAACAATCACAAGTCAGGAGTGTAATAGAATACTCATAAATTGCCTCGGTAAGTTCAGCTCCAAAACTCAGGACGCTCAGAATCATCCCAGACAAAGTTGTTTGATTGATTGACACCCTATATGCCATTTTAAGCAGTCACTCCTTCCACCGATGCACACTGGCAGCACAAGATGTATTGCAACAACTCACCAAGGTTCCTTTAACAGCAACTTCCAAACTCACAGCTTCTACCACCCAGAAGAACAAGTGCAGCAAATACATGGGAAACTGTCACCTCCAAGTTGGCCTCATGTAAGGCACATAGCCGCTGACTTGCAACAATTATCATTGCTTTGCCACGATTTCTGTATCAAAATCCAGACTCTTGCTCCCCAAAAGCACTGTGGATGTACTGACACTGCTTCGCTAAAAGAAGGTGGCTCATCAACACCTTCTCAAGAACAATTAGAGATGGGCAATAAATGCCGGTCTGCCTGCAATGCTCACATCCTCGGAATGAATAAAACATGGCAGCGTTGTTAGATTCATCAATGAAAGAGTGGTGATATCAGATTCCACAGGAACTTCTAAAAATCAGTTGGACAAACACTTGAAAGATGACTAATTTGCTGGATTGTGGCAAAAAAGCTGAGGTGTGGAATAAATTGGACAGCTCTCTCTTCTTTTGCACAATAAGATGCTATGATTCTCTAATTCAGAACTCCTCAAAAGATAGTTTAATGTTTCTATATTTCTGTGGTTTATTATATAAAACTGCTGATAAGACAGGCCCTGGTCTGTTTTGGAACATGAGTCAATAGTGATAATTGCTGATCAATCTTTATTAGTATAATTTAGCAGCACTCCCAACTATCAATATAATATTTATTTTATAGAGACCTTACAATGTACGATAAAGAAAATAGAAGTGGGAGAGAGTGAGTAGTTTAGTTTTGGAATCCAGATGGCATTCCGGAAGCACAACTCTCCCTTTTCAAATCTGCACAGAGAATGGAAAACTAACAGTCCACATAATTGTGCAGCTATGTAGTTTTATATCCATGTTGCCTCTTGATCAGTAATTATTTAACCCAGACTTGTGCTGCTACTGGAAAAAGGGGCAAGGGGAAAAACGTTTTAGATCAGTCGGAACTGATTTTGTAAAGAAGAAACATATTTATATCACTCTAATCACATTTTGAGAAAGCATTTCACATTTAATCAATTACATTACTGACTTACTTTGTTGGCAACTGTGACCATCCATTTGCACAGCCAATTTCCATTCCCACAAACCAATGAGATAAATAAACATATGAGAACAGTAATATCCTTTTCATAGTAGTATTATTAGAATGATGGAGCAGGAATAGGTCATTCTGCACCTTGAGCCTTCTCCATCATTCAGTAACATCATGGCTGACTTCAACCCCATATCAATCCCCAATAATCCCCAATAATCTTTCACCCCCTTGTGACTCAAGAATCTCTCTAGTTGTGCCATATTCAAAAACTCTGCTTCTATTGACTTTTGAGGATGAATTCAAGAGACTCACAACCCCCTGAGAGAGACAAAAAAATCCTCATATCTTTCTTATATGAATGACCCTTTAATTTTAAATAGTGACCCTAGTTCTAGATTCTTTGACACGAGGAAACATCCGCTCCACATCCACCCTGTCAAGTCCCTTCAAAGTCTTATAGGTTTTGATCCAGTTGCCTCTTACCCATGAATCCTAATGGATACAAACCTAACTACTTCAACCTTTCCTCATAAGACAACTGCCCATTCCTGATATTAGTCCAGTGAACCTTCCCTGAAATGCTTCTAATGCAGTTACATCCTTCCTTAAATAAAGAGACTGATACTATGCATAACAGTCCAGATGTGTTCTCACCAATGCCCTGTACAACTGAAGCATAACCTCCTGACTTTTGTAATCAATTCTCCTCACACCAAATGATATAATTATGTTAGCTTTCCTAATTGTTTGCTATACTTGTACACTAGCCTTTTGTGATTCATGAATTAGGACACCCAGATCCTGCTGCACCTCTGCAGCTTCTCACCATTTAGATAAGTTTATTTTTTATTCTTCCACCCAAAGTGGACAATTTCACATTTGTATATATCATATTCCATTTGCCAGATTTTTGCCCACTCACTTAACCCATTTATGTCTCTTTGTAGCCTTATGTTCTTGCGAAGAGGGAATCTTCAGCAAATTTAGCAACCATACCTTCAGTCCCTTCATCCAAGTCATTTATACAAATTGTAAAACATTGAGGCTGCAGCACTGATCCCTGTGGCACATCACTTATCACGTCCTGCCAAACAGAAAAAGACCCATTTATGCCATTGCTCTGTTGCCTGTTAGTTGGCCAGTCATTAACTCGTGCCAATATGTTGCCCCCTACACAAATGCTTTTAGTTTATGCGATAACCTTTGATGTGGCTTATCAAATGCCCCCTGGAAATCGAAGTACAGTACATCCACCAGTTAATTTTTTTTTGGTGGAAATGTTGGCGAGGACACTTGGGGACTTCCTGTTCTTCAAATTGAGCAATTGGATAGTTGATATTTGACCAAGACAGACGGTGGGCTTTATTTTCTGCATGTTTTGTGGCAGTGGAGGTGCCTGCCATTCATTGATGAGAAGGATATTCTTGTCCTGCTGCTAGCAACAGTGTTTCCTGTTGTTTGCACCTCCACTACCAGGGAGCAAGTGGCAGCTGTTCACTGCTAGCAGGACCAGAAGATCTTGCCGTGGGAATGGCCAGAAAATTCCAGCCAGTGTCTCATTGCAATGTCTATTCTGAAAGATCTTTCATGACATGAAGGCAGAGATATTGATGGTGTTCCATGTTACAAGTTTCCAGTTTTGACCAAGTTGTCAGTGACAATATTGTAAATGGAAATGATGTGTTCTTCCCACATTGATGGGAGGGTGTGGTTGTTTAGAGGGCAACATTATAATCTCACACCACCATGTTGCTTATCTACCATGTCGGATGATGGATTTTGCAGGGCCAAGGGCAGTGAGAAGGTGACATGTTATAAATGTTTAGAGAAACACATTCTAAACTAATTTCCAAAACAAATGAAGATGAAATCAAATAAGTCTGAGCCATGGTTATTCATTATGTCAATTGATGCTTAAAGGAAATGAAGATAAATGGTTCAATATTCAGAGTCTTGTGTGTGGAGTGCATTTAACACATTTTACAAGTTTTTAATTTTGAGCAAAACATCATTTTAATTTTAACCTGACCCAAAATTCACAGAAGTTGTTAATTATTCCATCATCACTGGACTGCTGAAAGAATGGAAGGTCTGGGTTGAGCAAGAGGTCATTCTGCCTAGCAAAACTCATTATTCAAATGAACTACCTTTCCTTTCTTGGCTTCTGATTCTGCTATAATGACCAGCTATGCCCAATTGTCCCACGCTTGTATTCAAGCACACGCAGCCACCTGCAGGTTTATCTTCAGTAAGATGTCTCATAACACCAGGTTAAAGTCCAACAGGTTTATTTGGTAGAACAAGCCATAAGCTTTCAGAGCACTGCTCCTTCATCAGTGGGAGTTCTGTTTACAAACAGGGCATATAAAGACACAAACTCAATTTACAAAATAATGTTTAGAATGCAAGTCTTTCCAGGTAATTGTGTCTTAAAGATACAGGCAATGTGAGTGGAGAGAGGGTTAAGCACAGATTAAAGAGATGTGTATTGTCTTCAGCCAAGACAGTTAGTGAGATTTTGCAAGCTGGGCAAGTCATGGGGTTACAGATAGTGTGACATGAACCCAATATCCTGGTTGAGGCCATCCTCATGTGTGCGGAAATTGGCCAAGTTAATGTCACTGCCCCCTCTAGTGGAGCACAAATGCCCTAACTGTAAAGCCAAGTGACAGAAGCAGGCCTGCCCCGGCGTGCATTTTGTGTTTTCAGTGTAAGGAAATATCGATTTAAAAAGTAGTTGGAGAAATCACTCTGAAAGAATTTAAAAATTGCAGCTTTCTTGCAACAATAGGTTTACCTTATTCCGCAACAGCTGATAATAGATTTCTGTCCTGCAATCTTCAATAATCCCAGGCCGTGAACTGTGTGCTGGTTTGAACCAGGGTTGCTGATGAAGAAATGGTCTTGAGGGGAGAGGGATGTTATGATGGCCAGGGTCCCTGTGGGTCTTGGAGAGTTTGAGCTTCCATATTAAGCAAGCAAATGCTCGTCCAACAGGAAAGGAGCAGCAGGTTAAAATCAGCTTTCTCTACTCAGCCCAGCAGTCAGAGGCCTCCTGAGCTTGACCTGTTACTGTAGCCGCACAAGCGGTTCTTTATTCACTAGGTAAGTAAGGGGTATTGGTGACAGAAGACTGGTCTCAGCAAGATTGTTACAAAAACAGAATATCATGGTTTTGACCTAAGGGACACCAGGATAATACCATTCTCAACCGTACCTGGTAAACTACTTTCAAGTACTGAAAAAAACCCACTGTTAGTAGCTTTCAACAAATGTGAGGTCCAAAAAGGGACATAATTACAGTGATTATTAATAGAAATCAAATTTTATATTTACATATTCTCTACCCTGTTATTCCTTACATTGTTCACCACAAATGTTCTAAAAGACAGACATCAATTATCATGGACAAAGAGAAAGCCAACGGCAAAGACAAAATACTATGAATGCGAGAAATTTGAAATAAAAGCAGAAATGAAAGCAGAAAATGCTGGAAATAATTGATAAGTCTGGCAGCATCTTTGGACAGAAAAGCAACTTGAACTTTTCAGGGGCGGAACATGGAAAGGTCCATTGGCCTCAGGCAGAATTTTCTAGTTTTGGGGCAAGCACAGTTGGAAAATCCTGCCCCGAAAGGTTTCTTTCTCATCCCATATTACCCCCTCACCCACTTATCTTATACGCTTGCCTTCAAAGTGCTGGAACCTTTAAACTTACCTGGTTTACAGCAGTTTGTGCCCTAAGAAGGGAACATAGCTTCACTTTCTCCAACACTACTGCACTGTACATAATGGATTCTTGGAGCTGCTATGCTGCACATCTCTCAACAGGCCCGGTTTGAAAGTCTGGGTGAGAAATATGCAGCTCAGGACTTGGGGGAGTGAAAAGGAGCAGAGTTAAAATTCGATGGCGATTACCATTCCATCGGAGCTCTGGTCCATGATTTTAACAATAACTTGTTACGAATATCTAATTCATATGTTTTAGAACAGAACTTTCTTTGAGGTAAATGGCAGAGTCAGTTTAAGAAACCGGTAAAAGCAACCTTGAAGTAAGTGCAATGCAAACAAGCTTGGAGTTTATTACATCTAAAAGGTTGAAGCCATGTTGGCATACGAGGTAAACAGCCAGAAAGGTACGATCACAGCAGATGGGCTTATTTAAGGAACTGAAAATATAATGTATGTAGCTATTCGAATGAAAGATAGGTTATTCATGTGCTTTTCCATAATTAAGGAAAGCTTTGTAATTGAAATGTAGTTAACTTTCATTTCTACCTGTGAACAGGCTGTGTACCACATTGCCATGGAGATTAGTGGAATTTAGTTTGATCTTGTTTTGAGTTTCATCTCTTCATGTGGTTGGTGCACAGCCAGCTGGCAATACTGGTAAAGAGAAGCAACTATGAGTTTGTCTCAACTTTGGATCTTACGTAGCTTGTAGTTTCGAAGAAGTCAAGAAGTAAAGACAAACCTACAATCGAAGCAGGGTAAATGCTCAATCTATTGTTCATAACACAGACTGTGATTGGAAGCTGGTATTCACTGTAAAACAAAATTGGAAAGGGAAAAACAACTGGAAGATCTATTTGGTTTGAAGCTAGAAGAAGAAATGTACAGAAATCCTCTCAATAAAATGCAGTAAAGCTTATTGCAGTTGGAGTTCTGAGAATCATCAGCTTGTTAGCGCTCTGAAACCACAACAGCAGGCTATGGGAAAACATCCTTGGTTTCCAATATTTTAAATCATCGTGCAGGAGTTAGAGGGAGGCTTATGCTTCAGGAATCCACAGTCATGGGATAGGAAAGAAATCAGAAGATTTCTTCTTTAAACATCAGTTGCCCTTAACCAGATTTCAACACTTCCAAAAAACCAATATTATGCTCTCATAGCAATAACAATTCAAAAGAAGTGTGAGAATAGCTATTTTCCAGAGGAAATTGAATGCCTGTTTTAGGAGTTCATAAGGAAGCATTGTGATGCATTTATTCTGGCTGAAAGTATTCTTGATGGAGTATGGAAATGAGAAAATTAATGCTTTTAGTGAGGCTTTTGGACATTGACACATTTAAGGCATGAAACACTAAGTACAGTGTGGATGATGACAATGTTGGTTATCTCCTGAGTGTATGCCCCCTGCCTATCTAAATTTACAGCAAATGATTTGATAATGTAGATCACTTCTCAAACTTTTGGAATGTCCTGTCCATGAGAGCAGACATTGATGATCAAACTCAATTTCATCACTAGTCTGTCAGTGCAGTCTTCAGCCATGATGACAAAGACCTCAAACCCAACAAGCAGTTCATGGTCTACAGGGCTGCAGTATGACCTGCCCTCATGTATGTGTCAGAGACATGGACAACATACAGCAGACATCTCTCAAATCCCTGGAGAAATATCACCTGCAATGCCTCCACGTAATCAATTGCAGGACAGGTGTTCCACGTATTAGGTCAACATCCTCAGTATTGAAGCAACGGTTGTGGATAATCAGCTATTTTGGGTTGGCCACACTGTCTGCATGCCTGACAAAACTCCCAACACAAGCTCTCGACTTGGAGCTTTGTCACTGCAAATGGTTACTGAGGAGAGCAAAGGAAACGTTTTAGGGACATTCTCAAAGCTTCCTGAAAACAATTTAATATCTGCGACTGTGTGGAGGAATTGCTTACTCGAGTACGCAAACCAGGGAAGAAGCATCCGTTAAGTTGCTAACCATGTTAAACATCTCCAACAGGCCCAGGTGGAGGCAAGCACAAACAGTGGAAGGAGCAGAACAAAATCCGAACATCCACCCACCCACCTCATTGAACATGATCTGCCCTGCCTGTGGCAGAGTGTGTGTATCCAGCATTGGACTGTTTAGTTATCTCAGGATCCTGGTGTGAAAAGAAGTAATCCTCGGTCCTGACGGACTGCCTAAGAAGAACAAATGAATGAATAACAGGTTTTGTAAAATCATTAAACCACAATCAAAGGCTTTGCATGGATATTGCACTTCTCTTATCTGTTAATAGTCACTGCATTTGGCAGGTGATGCAACTTCAGATGGGAAGAGATCATGCAAGGTCAAAACTGAGACAGTATAAAATATGTTTAATATTTCAGTAAAATAATATCATTTTCAGGATGGCAATGCTGAAATTTAATGTCATGTTTAACCAGTCCAATTGTCTGAATGATGCTGGGTTCGTCTTTTGTTATTTGTCTAACAAAGATTTTATTTGTACGAGCTCACAGAAAAAAGGCTTAACGTTATCAAAACACAATATTCTGCAGATAATTTGTTGTAACAATGCTTTATTTCTTTAATACTAAACATTAACAGATACACGCATCAAGCAAAATTCTGACCCATGATAGAATCATATTCCATATTCACAACACCCAATAAGAGACTGCTGTAATATTTGTTCTTTTAAATACATCCAAATACTCAAAATAAATTAAAACATTATACTACCCACAAGGCCTAAGTCTCCCAGAAGAACACAATGAGGTAATAGTATTGACCAATTTAGTGTCAGCTTCATGCGAACCTGTACTTCACCTTCAAATACTTGTCTCTTTGTTTCATTTGGACCTCAATATGGTAACAATAACAAATAGAAAATTCAGCCTTTATCAGGAATATGATAAAGAAAAGGAATAAGTATCTCTTTCCTTTCTTTTGTCATCAGTTTGTATTGAATGTTTTCTCTCTCCTAAATTTTTTGTCAATTGCAGTTAATCGTGGTCCCTCGTGTTGAATTCAGTTGTTTGCGTCAACAGTATTAAATATTTCCAAAAGCTGAGCTTCAAATAATTGTGGAACAAAAGAGTGAACATTAATAAAAAGTGGATTGTGAGAATGTAAGGTCTGTCTTCTTACAACAATTGACTTTAGAATTCTGGCATTTTCACAAAGCAATGTGCAGGCAAAAAAAGCAAAAGAATCCAGTTGTTCTTTTTTACTGTTAAAAATGCATGCTCAGGAGAAGGGGATGGCTGGTGGGAACAAGGGGAGACAATTTGTGCTGAGCATTCTGGACAGTTGAGTATGACTACATGTTAACCTCCTCATTAGCTGATTAGTGCCAAATGGCATTCCATGATTAAGACATTTTCTGCTGAGCCCATTATCAGCTGTACCTCAAATCAGAGTAGTAACCCACCAGTGCACACAAAGATCAGGATAATACATGTTTGTCTGTCAATCACTGTTGCATGTGAAAATTGTGCAAGTCAGGAAATGCTTAAGGGTGGAAAACAGTCACGTAAATGAACAGGTTGTTCAAGTCAGGCAACTTCAACAATTTTCTAACAGGGAGATGTTCAGCTTGCCTTATTTAATTACCCAGATTACCTTAAATGGTGCTGACTTACAGTGGACCTATTTGATCCTAAATGTTCCAAACAGAGTATAAATAATTTTAGTTACTACACAATACTTTGCCCACAGATGTTAGAGGCAACAATAGATGCCAATGCATTCCTTTTCAAACAGATTGTATCCAGACAGGATCAAGAAAATATTAAAATAAAATCTATTTAAAAACAGATATTCAAAAGAACTTTGTAACACTTAACATTGCAACAATGAAAATACTGATATCCTCTTCAAAAAGTTAAGTAGGGACACTGTTATATTTAATTTATACAAGGATACAAACAAACATAGTTCCAAACAATGTGCGTGTATTAGGTCTTCAGGCTAACTGAATACTGAAAGATCTTGAACAGCAAGAACATTTCAATAATTGGGAAACAAGCAAAACAGAAAAAGGTCATGTGCAAATCAACATGTCCTTTTGATGGGCAGGAGCAGTGCAAAACAAAAATCACCACCTTAATAAACTGGCATCCTAGTAGTTACTAACGTGACAATTATGAAAAATTGCAATGCCCAATCAAGCAGTTTGAGTCTTGAAGATACAATACAGTAACACTGCTTTCCATAAATGTTCTTTCTGTACTCTGCTTCTGTGATGTAAAACTTATGTCACATGGCAAATTTTGAGCTCTTATCTTACTCGAGATAATGGTGGTTGCTAATTATATTGAAGTGATAACATTTTATTTGAAGACAGGCCAGGTGGTGATAACAAACTGCACTCCTTCAATGAGGGAGACTATAATATAAACTTTACCATAGGACACACAAGTCTTAAAACTTTGACTCATGCCAAGAAGATTGTGGTTAACATTAAGAGTACAGTTCTGAAGTCTTTGAGACATGGTGAACCATGCAAGTTGGTTGTATTGATATCAACGCAACACACAAAAGTGGGAACATTCAATCGTTAAGCAAACAATTAGGGAAAGGAAGTCTTGCTGCTGCAACATGCAGTACAGTTATTACGTTCGGACTTGGAATTTTCCAGCTTTTGTCATGTACTTGATGCCTTTGAATGGTTTATATTTCTCGCCATACATGTCGAGTCGATTTACCTTCAAACCTGAGGCAAGATGCAACACAATATCAGTAAACAGTTTTATTCCAATAAGAAAAGGCAATCTCAGTATAATGTAAGACACAAGACTGAAATTGCACTTTGCGGATGACTGTAAGCAATATAAAAGACTTGGAAAAATGAATGGGTAGATGAAACTTGAGTCTGGCATTTGTGAAGTCATCAATGGAGTCACTTTTGACAATCGCTATCCAGTTCCACATTGCAGTAAAAATATATCTGCAGTCACTCTCAGATCGTAATGATAGTTGGTCAGAAATCAAAATTACACACTACTACAATTTAAAATACCAATTTGAGCTTGGAACAGCAAATTATACTTACTTTCCATTTAAACAATGAAAAGCCTAAACAAAATGATTAATGCTGTTGCACTACATGCATTGAGGTTTCAGTATTCTGCTCCCCACTCTTGGTAGCTTTCACATCAATGAGACAAAACATCAGCTGCCTTCTGGAGTAAAGTCTTTATTATTAGTTTCTGTAATTGGTAAGGGGAAGAATTCACACAAAGAATTCCTTTCAGACTATCACTTAAGATTCATGTTTAGAATCCCATAAGGACATTTTCAACTCTTTCCACACACTGCTATGCTCCATTTTTAATCTGGAATTAGTCAATATAATTTGGTCCACAGCAGTGAGACCATTTCTCACTCTGCAGATAAGAAACAGGAATTCTTTACTGTCGCTTATGATGATAAAATATCCTGTAATAGACAGTAAGATTAAAAGTGAAAGATACAAGATTTTTCTTGCAACTTTTTGAATTTGTTTCTTTGTATGACTATCTTCAGTAAAATATTTTTACACTTGCACCCTATCTCCTCATTACGCTGCAAGTTGTTGAAAGATCGGGGCAGAAGACCTCATTTGGGCTGCTTTCAGAAGGAAGATTGCTACTGTTTTAGATCTAAAAACCACAAGCAATCTGTTAGTAGAGCAACAGAGGTCATGTGAGTAGAACTGCAGGAAAGAATTCAAGTTATTTTTCTCTTAAGGCCAATTTTCCTCAATAGCTTGCCTACCTCAAAGTGAATAGCTTCATCCACAAGAAGCAGGGCAAAGATTAAAGCAAATTAAAATGTGAAATCAAAACTTTGCAATCACTGTCACCATCAAGCTAAAGCAAATGTGTAATAACAGTGAGACAGAAGCCCACAACTGCCAAGCTAAAGGACAATTTGAAGGTAGACAGCCCCATATTTCTTTCCGAGTTTATTCAGAATACCGTGTACAATTCTGGTCACTACACTACCAGAAGGATGTGGAAGCTTTGGAGAGGGTACAGAAAAAGTTTACCAGGATGTTGCCTGATCAGGTTGGGGGGGGGGGGGTGGTATTAGCTATGAGGAGAGTTTAGATAAACCCAGTTTGTTCTCACTGGAACAACAGAGGTGAAAGGGTGACCTGATAAGAGGTTTACAAGATTATGAGTGGCATGGACAGACTGGATGGTCAGATGCGACTAGAAAAGTCAAGTACTAGGAGACATAAGTTTAAAGGGTGTGAGAAAACGATTAAAGGAGATGTGCAAAGTTTTTTTTTTACACAGAGGATGGTGAATGTTTGGAACACACTGCTTGAGGTGGTAGTGGGAGCAAGTGCATTAACAGCAGCTAGACGAATACATGAATAGGATGGGAATGAAGGATACAGATTCCGGAAGCACATATTGATTTAGTTTGGGCAGGCATCATGAGCGGTGCAGGCTTGTAGGGCCAAAGGGCCTGTTCCTGTGCTGTACTTTTCTTTGTTATTCAAGTGTAAAAGCAAACCATCCATGTTAAACCAGCAAGTTAAAGACCAAGATAAATGCTTTTTCAACTGCTTACCTGAAATGGCCAGTTGCTGGATTTTGAACTGGATGTTAATATTGGGGTTCTCATCAGGCTTGGGTGTCCCTGTCTGCAGGCTCATGGTGCCCTTCAAGCTTGGCAACCTCTGTGGGTTGATCTTCCCAATATCCCATGACAGCACCTGCATGGTGGATGACACGGACATCCACTATAGTTTTTTTAATTACTCAAATCAACATAATTGAAAAGAACATATTCACTACAATGAAAATGGAAAGCTGAAGTAAAATATACAAATCCTGTTTCCATGTAAAGGATTTCACAACTCAGTATTTGGAAGACGGTGGTATAATCAGACAAAGTCAGCATGGATATACAAAAGGGAAATCATGCTTGATGAACGTAACTAGTAGAGTTGACCAAGGAGAAAAAGCAGATGTGGTTTTGACTTTCAGAAGGCTTTCGACCAGACTACTATGTAAAGCACATGGGATTGACAGCTGGTGAGTAGATAGGGAGCGAAGAATTGGTATAAATTTTCTGATTGGCAGTCAGTGACGAGTGGGGTTCTGCAGGGTTTGTGCTAGGATCCTAACTGTTCACATTATATATTAATGATTTGGAAGAGGGAACTGAATGCATTATCTCTAAATGTCAGATGATAGAAAGTTGGAAGGGAGTGTGAGCTGTGCGGAGGATGCAGAGATGCTTCAGCATGATTTAGACAGGCTGAATGTGTGGGCATCCACATGGCAGATGCTGTATAAATGTGAATATATGTGAGGTTATTCACTTAGCTAGCAATAATAGGATGATTTCTTGAATGTGTGTAAATTGAGCGAGGTGGGTATTCAATGAGACCTTGGAGCCCTCATGCCATCAGTCACTGAAAGTAAGCATGCAGGTACAGCAGGCAGTAAAGGAGGCAAATGGTATACTGGCCTTCATTGAAAGAGGATTTGAATTTCGGATAAGGGTGTTTTGCTGCAATTGTATAGGGCATCGGTGAGGCCACACCTGGAGTATTGTGTGCAGTTTTGGTATCCTTGCTATAGAGGGAATGCAGTGCAGGTTTATAAGAACATAAGAAAATAAGAACATAAGAAAATAGGAGCAGGAGTAGGCCATCTAGCCCTTCGAGCCTGCCCCGCCATTCAATAAGATCATGGCTGATCTGTCGTGGCTCAGTTCCACATTCCCGCCCTCTCCCCATAACCCTTAATCATTAATAAAATATTTTTGCTCTTGTATCTATATTCAATGGGAGTATCTTAGTGGCTATAACTCTTGAGGGTTCAAATGATTACATAAACACTGAGACGTCAACTCTTGCCATTCATATCATGAGAACTCTCAATTGGGATATGGCCACGTAATGCTCCAAATAGTTTTTCTTTGCATTTAAATGGACAACAAACATGAATACAACAAAGCTTTTAATGGAAATATATATCGTGTTTACTTTGAATTTATTCCCAATTTTATCCAAGGTGCTGCTCGCCCACAGATAGCATCCTTCAGCCTGGAGACTAGGATGGTCTGGTGCGCAGATTTCTCTACCACAGCTGTCAATGCTGTTCCATGAAATAACATTAGAAAATACACTTGCTGTGCTGCAAGCCTATTGTCTCAGCTTTTTCAAAAGAGCGTCCCAAATTAGAAATACATCACATCTAGCAAAAACTGATTGAATTTGGTCTCAAAAGTGGCATCCAATTTAGAGCGACAAGCAATCCTGTGACCCAGACCTTTGACCATCTGGTTGGGAGGCAGGTGTTCTAACATTATCAGGCTGATCTGTCACATGAGGACAAATTAAGACGGTTAGGATTATATTCACTGGAGTTTAAAAGAGTGACAAGGGATCTCACAGAAACTTAAAAAATTCTAACAGGGTTAGACAGAGTAGATTCAGAAAGAATGTTCCCAATAATTGGGGGACGGAGGGGTCTAAGGAGGAAAGAGTCCAGAACTATGGGTCATAGTCTGAAGATAAGGGGTAAACCTTTTAAAACAAAGGTGAGGAGAAATCTCTTCACTCAGAGGGTAGTGAATGTGTGGTAGTCACTACCACAGAATGTAGCTGAGGACAAAACATTGTATGATTTCAAGAAGAAATTAGATATAGTTCTTGGGGCTAAAGAGCTCAAGGGATATGGAGGGAGTAGGGATGGGGTAAGAAGAGGGATCAGGATATTGAATTCGATGATCAGCCATGATCAACATGAATGGCTGAGCAGGTTGGAAGAGCCAAATGGCCTACTCCTGCTTCTAGTTTCTATGTAAAGTCTTAAGTCAAAATAAATTTATGCGGAAGGAAATAGAATAGTCACATGTTTGGAAGGAATTATTGAGGCAAGTCAATCAAACTAAATGGGACAATTTTAAGGTATGTGCAGGAACCTGGGGGTGTACACAAATCTTTGAAGTTGGCAGGTCAGGTTGAGAAGGCTACAACAAATAGGGGCATACATCTCTAAAGCAAGAAACTTATGCAAAAATATTTCAAAACTGATTAGACCTCAAGCTGGAGTACTGTGTTCAATTCTGGGTACCCGATGTTAGGATGAATGTCGTGGTCTTGGAGAGGGTGTGGAAGTGATTTACTGGAATTATAGCAGGGACAAGAGATTGTCATTGTATTCTGATACCGAAGAAGTGGAATTTTCTAGAGAATCGTAGAATCCCTACAGTGCCAAAGAAGCCATTTAGCCCAACTAATGGAGAGGGGGGAGGGACGAGTCAGGCGGCAGGTGCCCCTTGTGCATGGGCACCCTAGCAATGCCAGCCTGTGCCCCTTGGCACTACCCAAGGTGCATCTTGGCATTGTCCACTGGCAGTGGGCAGTGTCAAGGGGTCAATTGGTGGGGTAGGGGTACACCAGTGCCATTCTGCATTGGGATCTGTCTGGGACGGAGGAAGGGCAGTGATTGGGGCAGGCAGAGAAATCGCCACTGCTGTGTGTGGTGGTGGTGGGTGAGTGGGTGGGGGGTAAAGAGGTGTAGGGCCTGGACATCAGGGCACTCGGGACTGAGGAGGAGGAAAGGGTAGGAGCCGCAGCAGTAGCAGTAGCGGAAGCCTATATCCAAATGGGAGTTTAACAACTGGGGGGCCACAGAGCTCCAGAACTGTCAAACTCTGGCGCAAATAGGCCCCACTGCTCTGGGTTTTTAATAAGATTCACGACTGCGACCTCTTCAGTACACAGAGTGCAGAGATTTAGGTGAGAAGCTGAACTGTCAGAACAGTCAGGATTTAGAACAGTTTTCCTGCTGATTCAGCACTTCAGGAGACCCACCACCCCCGTATGTTTTTAAGAGTTAGATATAGCTTGAGATTAAAGGAATCATAGGATAAGCAGGGGATATGGAGGGTGGGGGTGGGGGGGGGGGATGATCAGTCATGATCATAATGAATGGTGGAGTAGACTCAAAAGGGCCAAATGGCCTACTCCTGCTTCTAGTTTCTATGTTTCTCTAAGAAAACCATTTCTACACTATAAGTAGTGATCTGCAATTCCACAAAAGTTGTGGAAGTAGATTCAACAGCAACATGCAAAAGTTAATTGTATAAATACTTGTCCGAATAAAGAATAAACAAGATTAGGAAGGAAGAGCAGGATTAATGGGATAACTCTACCAAAGATGGCACAATGATGATAATCAGTCTAACAACCTCCTTTTATGCTGTATTTTCTGTTATTTATTCCAAACAGTACAAATGAGATATCTCCTGATAGATTTTCACACTGACTCAAAGTTTCAACTTAAATAGATATGTTCTAAAATAAAAACAGATATAGTAGTCGCAATATTCCCATCAAGATTGATCTTGTACTTCACTGAAACCAGAAAGCCTATTAATTCACCCTCAACCATAAAAGTTGTACCTTTAATTTTTGTGACAATACTGCTTTTAAGAAATGTATCTGTGCCAAGTTTCGTGTAGCATTATTTTTTGAAGCAGTCAGTTCTATTCACTCAGTGTGCTTTGTTGAAAACCGGCAGCCCATGTTGATTCTGCAGAAGCATAATTGTTCCTAATTGCCGGAATGCTTGTCTTAATCTGGACTAAATGCAGTGCTGGTCCTTTAGCATTCTCCCTTGGGGCCCATCGCTGCCGCTGCCGCTGCCGCCGCCACCCCCCCCACCTTCCTTTTTGGGGGGCTGCCCCTTTTAATTTGTCCCCAAGTTAATTTGAGTTTGTTTACTTGTTTGGCATGCAAAAGATCACTTGTTTGGCATGGAAGAGAGCAGCCCCCCCATCTCCCCGCTTGGGGCTTTTCAGGGTGGGGATTGATTAGGTTAATTGGCAGGAAAGTTCATGTGACTGGGAGGGGCTGGACTCACAAAGAGACAAGCTCAGTTGCTGCTTGGTATCTTGAGAGAAGTAGCTCTCTGTGGCCTTCTCTTTGGAGATTGAAGGTTGTGTCTCTTGCTCTGAAGTTCTGGTGTTTGAAGGTAATTCTTTCCCTGGAGTCAGAAGATAAGTGTTTTTCTGTGTCCAGAGCTGTTAAAATGCTGGAAGCTGAGCACCCACTGAAGACTATATATTTTGTGCTAATTGATCCTGAAGAGGGACTTATGTCCATGGGGATGTTGCTTAAATTGGAATGATAGGGAGAGCTAGCAGTTAAAAATTGCACCTTGTCATGTTTAAGTATTTCAACTGGTAAAAGATGTTAATTCTTTTTGTTATATTTTAACTGTATTAAATAAAGTTTATTGGTGGGTCTTTGGAAACACCTTATACTTGGATTAATGTCAAAATAAAAAAACACAGGGTCAAGGTGAAATTCACAAATATATGTTGGAGTTTCTGATCTGGTCCTGAACACAAAGTGTTTTAACTTGCTGCTTCCCATGGATACTTGTTACATAGCACTGCTTATATTCAAGCACCTCTACTTCACCAACTATTACAACATCACAGGTGACCAGTACCTTGTAACTGTTAAATAATATTACCCTTCAATACTTAATGAGCTACCCCAAAAATTAAATCACTGCTGTCCTCACCAACTCACTTTGTGCTATGACCCTCAAAGTGTATCAGTATCAAAACCCTGAATTCTGTACCTTACAATAAAGGCCACAGACCTCCCCATAGGCTTTGTGGTGTATGAGCTCCCTTATTAACTGAGTGGAGGCTTGCCCAATGAGAAGCAGTCAGTGGGGGTTTTTAAACCTACTGCTAAACCCAAACTGGTGTTGTATGTCTTGAGGTGGAGAGTGCCTGGATGTAAGCCTGCAGGCACAGCTCTTCTCTTTGGTGCACAATAAGATGTTTGGTGGTGGGAAACTAGTGTTTGGCTACACTACTCAAGGCAGGTTAAACTATGGAGCAGTGTGTATAGTTGAAGACACTATCAGAGAGAAAAAAGAAGATACAGTGTAGCTTTATTAAGGTAATACAGGATTGATCTAATCCAGTTATGATAAGAAACTTTACAAGCTGAAATGTATTTGCTTGAGTAGAGCAAGACTGGGGATAAGAGGCATAGGTGGCCTCGAATAGAAATGTTCCAAGTTTTGAAAGGCTTTGAAAAATTGAGAGAAGATTGCCTAATTCAGACAATTATCAGTAACAAAGGAGCAAAAATCATGGCTTAGTGCTGAAGAACAAGATTTGAATGTCTTGTTTTTCATTTAAATTCTGATAACCCTTCATAATGCATGACTGGATGCGATTACTGCATTAATTACAGCACAACTGTTAATTGGATAAATACTTGAAATACTAAGAGATGGAGGAGAAAAAAGGATTCAGTGAATGTTTCTCCAGCAATTATGTTTATGTTTATGTTGAGATTAAGCTATTAACTTTTGTGTTGAGTGTAAAGAATCTACGTGTATGCAAGCTATTTTTACTCTGTGGAGTTTATTCCTGATGTTCATCAGTACATTATCACCAGTCAACTCATGGCAGTCCCACTTCTCATGCTGTTACCTTAGTGACTGGGTCAAAGGTATAGTTTCCTTGTGTGGACGTGAGATTCATGTTCAGAACCACCTTTGGCAGCTGGCTGGTCACGACCGTACCTTCCACCATTTTCCCCATCGTTTGTTTTGGGCCAACGGTGATTTCAAACCGTCCCATGGAACTGCCATCCCGGAAGGTGATGTTGTGTTTCACATAGACAGGAATAGCAACTAAACTGAAAGACAATAAACAAAGCTGTTAAATAAAGAATACATACAATTTGTTTCTACATATTGTGAGAGAGGGGGAAATCTAAGAATATATTTGGTTTCTATAAGTTTTATATCTCACCATTTACCCCACTCATCCCTTCTTTAAGGCACCTGCAGGGAGAATACTGAAAGATGCCTTTTCTGGTACTCATTACTTTAGTGCAAGGTCAAGAGCTTAAAGCCCAATGTTAGGGTTGGACATGGCCAAATTTGGTTGTCATGCACGGATAGGCAGCAGAACATTTGACCAGAGGCAGCATCACAGCCAATCCCATTTTACCCAACATCAGACGTGACTAAAATCAAAACAAACTGCTGTACGTAGGTCAAGCATCATCTGTGGAGATAGCAACAGATTACCCAATTCAGGACAATTTCACCAGGACTCCTCTGAAAACATCAACTCTCCATCTCTAAGATTTCCAGCAATTTATATTTTAGATTTCCAGCATCCATGATATTTTGCTTTTGTATCTCGTTGCTTTAAAAAAAAACAAACTGAGCAGTCAGGTTTCACTTTTTGAAAAATTCACTTCATAGGAATGGCTCAACACTGGCAAAAAAGAGGAAACGTAGCATCCAGCAGATCCAAAGACACACAAGAACAAAGAAAATTATAGCACAAGAACCAGCCCTCCAAGCCTGTACCAACCATGATGTAATTAACTACAAAAGGCACACCCTGCACCAAAAGATGTCTGGGTGAAAAATTTTGGCATATTCACCACTCAACTTCGAGGTAGGTGATGATATTACTTTTCACTTTTACAGTACTTTAACATGAGAACATTGAGACGACCAACATTTTTCACCTGTGTTTGCAGTACTACAGTTCAGGATTCATTCCAACTCTTGGAATGGGATTAATTTTATAAGGATACAGTTTTGAATTAATTGAGTGGCATGAGGGAATAATGTGCCTAATAACTGTCATTTTCCCATTGCGTTGGACAATGAAGATCGTACAGAATATCCAGGATATGTTGATAATTACTCCTAAAAATAATAAATACTCATTTACTTCCAAGTAACAATGATATAAAGCAGATGAATAGTTGACACAAACAATACTTCAGTTAACATATCCAATAATAAAATGTTGCCAGCTCTCTTCAGCAGCATGCCTCCTCAACCATCTGAACTGGCAGTATAAAGCATAAAAGAGCTATTGTTCCACTGCAAGATTATATCAAGTTGAAACACAGTCACTCGAGTATCAGCTGTCTCTCCCAATAGTGATACAATTAAGATATTTCTAACATTTTGAAGGAGATCAAAGAGCTGGTCTGTTTCCTAAGTGGGCTGCATGCAAGAATGATTGACTGAAGGAGATTTGCGCAAGATCTACTCACTTTTTCAAATGCACACTCAGCCCGATGTGATTTGTATATATTAACCCATAACCCAGAAAGACCGACCAAAAAGAGAATAACCTGGTGCTTGATTCTTATTGTTCCAAGTTACTGTAATAGTAGTCATAGTCAATCTGTGTCAAATAGGGAAAAATTACTGCCATTTATTTGTGACTTCAGATTTACAACGTTGTGTTCTTGAAAGCAATTTTGATTGAAATGGAAGCTGACTTCACAGGTGGATACCAGGAGAATGTGTCTCCATGTGGGGCAGTCTCAAACTAGGGAGCACATTTTTAAAAGGCATCTCCTGTTTTAAGACAGGGAAGGAATTCTCCGGTCTTACACTCCCCCACCAGTGAGAATGGAGGCTTTGGTGGTTAACCAAATCTCCGTTCACAGCAAAGGGCCTGGAGAATCTCAGCTACAGGTGAGGTCAGAAAATTCTAGCCAGAGGTCAGGAGAATCTCAACCTGTTTAGACTTCGAAATTCTCTTCCCCAGAAAACAGCAAAGGCTTGATCCTAGGCTGAGGAAGGCCAATTTTTGACCAACATGGAAATTAGATTTTTGGAATGGAAAGTGAAGTTAATGCTCCAAATCAGCCATGCATGATCTTATTGAATAGTGGAGCAGGCTTGATGGGCCAAATGGCCTATTCCTCATGACAAGTATGATTAAAATGTTCAATAAAACATGGCAAGAAAACTGAGGTGGTTTGCTCTATCCCCCATTCCATATTTTCAATTACATTTTTAATATTTCCAACTTCCAAACAACATGCAAGGTGTTACCAAAAGATATTTAAGTAACAGGATGAAATTTGTAATTATCACAATACTATAAATCCATTGGCCTCTGCATCTCCTGGTGACAAATTAAATGAGGGAACTGACATTAGTTCCAGAAGAGCTTCTCTGATATAAGTCAGGGTATCAATTCAAACCACAAGTGACTTTCAGAAGTCAATTGACCATCCACAGCCAATATAGTGGAGAGAGAGGATGGGAATAAAACATTTTTGATTACTCCATCCTTCAGTCCAGCAAAGTATTACTTACTTCTGGGAACTGACATGATAGGACAAGAGGCGAAAATTGCCATCAGGTGGTATGAAAGAGAGAATTCGTTCCGACTCCCAACGCTTGAAACGTACACAAGGATGGAAACTGACATCGTCCAACAGTCGAGGATTCTGCAGTTGTTGGAAGAGAGAAAACATGAGAATTTCTTATTATAAATGTCATTCCTTACACTAGAGATCAGCACTCACTGTTACCATCCTGAACTCACCAAGAGTTTAATTCTCCTGTCCTGTCTCTTCATTTATAGTAAAAAGTCTGACAACACCAGGTTTTAGTCCAACCTATTTATTTGATAATATACTCACAAGCTTTCGGGGTTAGCCCCTTCATCACCTGACGAAGGGGCTAACCCCGAAAGCTTGTGAGTATATTATCAAATAAATAGGTTGGACTAAAACCTGGTGTTGTCAGACTTTTTACTGTGTTTACGCCAGTCCAACGCCGGCATACCCACATCATGTCTTCATTTATAGACCAGGCCTTAGCTCAAAGCCCAGGCAGATCACCCAGGATTATACTAATGACCATCACCAAGAATGACTCAGTAGCACCACTAATGGGTGGAGTCCTAAAGAATACAACTGCCAAAATAAGCTTGTACAGATGGAGAAAGAATCAAAATGAGGGTAATTTCTATTTGACCTCATCTTTACTCATCTTGCCTGTCGTAGGTGCATTTGTCCACAGTAGGAATAACATCATACAAAATATTGTCTTCACACTGAGGACAGGCTTCATTGCATTAAAAGGCATACCACCATGCTAAATGGGATAGTTCTGGAACAGATCTGGCAACTCAAACTGTGCATTTGAGGGGGGTTGGGACCATTGGCTTCAGTAGTACTGTATTCCACCAATGACATATCCCTCATTCTGTCATTGTCATCAAGCCAGCTGGAAGCCAACCCTGGTTTAATGACGAGTGTAGACAACTATTCAAGGAATAGCACGCGTACCTGAAAGAGGTATCAACCTGATGAAGCAATACTACTATACTGCCTGCATGCTAACAGCAGCATGCTATATCCAGAGCTAGGAGATCCTACAACTCATGAATTAGATCAAAGCTCTGCATTCTTGCCAAATTCAGTCAAAAATATTGGTGGGCAATTAACCAACTAATGGGCAAGGAGGCCCAATGAACATCCCATCCAAAACAATGACATGTGATACAACAAGGCCAAAGCAATTTTTTTTGCAACCACCTGCAGTCAGAAGTGCCAAGATGTCTCTTGAGGTCTCCATCATCATTGATGCTAGCTTTCATCCAATTCCGTTCAATTCACAGGCTAATAAGGAAAGGCTGGATGTAATCATAACAAATATTTCCTTGGTCATATGTGAGCCATTTGCAAGAAATCTTACCATGAATGACAGGGTGAGATCTGGCATTCCAGTCAGCTTCACACAGGCATCAATAACACCCTGTATTTCAGCAAATACTGTTGAACCTGCAACAGGAGTGGGGTAAGCATCAACACAAACAATTCCAAATTAGAGCAGATCAATAAGAAGAGCATGTATTAACATTATCAATTTGCCTGTCAATGAAATTAATTCATATAAACCGAAAGGGAGCTAGAACCATCAGATTGAGTTATCTATTTGAACAAAAAAAAACTTAGGATTTTCCATGAACCACCCCTGCCATTCAGGTGCATGACCACAGAAACTCCTATATAAACACCCTGCCATTCAGGTGCATGACCACACAAATTCCTATATAAACAGTTTCCCCTGTTTGCCATGCAATCCTGAGGTGGTGGCAAGGACAGCAAGTGCATCAGGGTTTTAACAAGATGGAATTTTAAGAAAGACAATGCAAGAACTGGTACCTGGAATGCTATAATAAAGCTCATTGCAGATGGTCACGCAGCAGCACTGAGAAGTGCTAGACAATGGTTGGTACTAATTCTCAATGCATTTCCTGAAAGGTGATGCAAAGCAGATTCAATATTTTCAGGGTTATGGGCAAGAACAGACTGTTCCAAATTGGAGAGTTGGATAGTTCTTAATTTCTTTTAAAGAGTGGGCGCTCTTATCATTCTGATTCTATGATTGTAGCAAGAGCTCAAGGGGAACAAAAAATTAAGACTTGTGTTTTACATATTATTCATTATTTGTAATACCCAGAAGCAATATATCCTCGATTGATCAAACATAACTTGGGAGATCAGTTGACTGGATCAGAGGTCCAAAGTCTTAGACTTAATTCAGCCATGACACTCTGTAATAACTGGCCTTGGTGACTCCATCAGAAAGAGGTGAGACTGCATTCAAATGACATGGTCGAGTTTTCCAGTTTCATATGCCCCGTTGCGAGTGAGAACAGGAGATTTTGGTGCCCAGCCAAATCTCCGTTCACAGCAGTCAGTCTGAAGAAACTCAGTTACCGGTAAGGTCGGAGTGTTCTGACTCAATGTAATCAACATTAGCATCCAGTTCAAATGGCTTGTGTTAACCAACTAACATGGGGAAAGAAGTAACAGATAAATAGTCAACACAAGGAATATAAAAACAGAATCAGTGCCAGAAGTTGAGCCGCCATCTTGAAGTACAGTTACACGGAATGATAGCTTGCAATAAGAAACGGAGCTGTAAATTCATCAACGTGAACTGAAGCTCAAGAGATTCGAAGACATAGCAGCAGCCAAAGCAGTGGCACAAAACTCTTGTTAAGCATGGAGCGACAAAGGGGACTACAGCAATAGTTATAGGGAACTCCATAGTTAGGGGTGCAGATAGGCGCTTCTGTGGACGTGAAAGTGACTCCAGGATGGTATGTTGCCTCCTTAGTGCCAAGGTCCAGGATGTCTCTGAACAGACAGTGTTCTGAAGGGAGAGGAGGGGGGGAGAACAGTCAGAGGTTGTGATACAGATTGGTACTAATGACATAGGTAGGAAGAGTGAAGTCCTGCAGCAGGAGTTTGGTATAAAGTTAAAAAGCAGAACCTCTAGGGTTGTAATCTCAGGATTACTCCCCGTGCCAGTGAGGCTAGGAATAGAAAGATAGTGCAGTTCAACGTGTGGCTAAACAACTGGTGGTAGGAGGGAGGGTTTCAGGTATCATCCGAGGCAGGTGGGACCTGTACAAAAAGAATGGTATGCATCTAAACTGGAAGGCATAAATATTCTGGCTGGGAGGTTTGCTAGTGTCATACAGGAGAAGGCGGGGGGTGATGATGGGATCCAAAGCAAAGGTGAGTTAGCTGAAGGGAAACCAGACAGTAGGGCCAGTAAGACTCAGAGAAACAGCAGGCAGGGTGGGGTTGCAAATCAAAGAGGGTCTGATGGACTGAAGTGCATTTGTTTCAATATGAGAAGTATAACAACAAGTAAAGCAGATTATTATGAAGAACTATGATGTTATTGCTATTACAGAGACTTGGTTAAAGGAAGGACAGGATTGACAGCTTACCATTCCAGGATACAGATGTTTAGGTGGGATAGAGGGGGATGTAAAAAGGGTGGGGGAGTTGCACTACTGGTTAAAGAGAATGTTACAGCTGTACTCTGGGAGGACATCTTGGAGGGTTCATACAGCGAGGCAATATGGGTCGAGCTCAGGAATAGGAAGGGTGTAGTTACATTGTTGGGGGTTTAGTATAGGCCACCTAACTGCCAGTGGGAAACAGAGGAACAAACATGTAGGCAGATTTCGGTAAGGTGTAAAAGTAACAGGGTTGTTGTGGGAGATTTTAACTTCCCCTATATTGACTGGATGGGGCAGAGTTGGTAAGGAGCATCCAGGAGGGCTTCTTGAAATAGAATGTAGATAGTTCAAGACAGGGAAGGGGCCATACTAGATCTGGTATTGGGAGCTGGGAATGAGCGTGGCCAAGTGATCAATGGGTTTGAATTTATGGGGCATTGGCACCAGTGTTGGGGCAGGTGGGACCTGTTCAGATGGGATGGTCTTCGTCTGAACCGTGCTGGGACCAGAGTCCTGGCGAATCGTATAACTAGGACTGTAGATAGGGCTTTAAATTAATTTTGGGGGGGGGGGGGGGGGGGGGGGGGCTGCGAGAAATTACAATATCTAAAGTAAAGAGAGGGTACAGGCGCAGGAAAACGTGGAGGATGTCCCAATAATAAAAGGGAGGAGGGGGTATGAGAAAGGTTGGTAGCGTTCCTTCAAATAGGGTCCAGATAAAGGCTGGGAAAAAGACACTTCACCTGAATGCACAAAGCATTTGGAACAAAGTGAATGAGCTGGTGGCGCAGATCAGCACAAATGGATATGATCTGGTGGCCATTACGGAAACGTGGTTGCAGGGTGACAGGGACTGAGAGCTGAATGTCCAGGGGTATCAAGTGTTTAGGAAGGATAGAAGGGAGGAAAAAGTGGGTAGGGGTAGCTCTGCTGATTAAGGATAATATCAGGGCGGTAGTAAGGGAAAATATAGGCTCCAAAGAGCGGAACGTGGAATCGTTGTGGGTGGAGATGAGGAACAGCAAGGGGAGGAAGACGCTGGTGGGTGTGGTCTCTAGGCCCCCAAATAATAACTTGGAGGTGGGGCGGGCTATAAACAAGCAAATAAATGATGCGTGCAGGAATGGAGCGGCAATAATTATGTGGGATTTCAATCTGCATATTGATTGGTTGACCCAAGTCGGACGCGGTGGGCTTGAGGAAGAGTTCTTGGAATGCTGTCGGGATAGTTTCCTTGAACAGTGTGTGACGGAACCAACGAGGGAGCGAGCTATCTTAGATCTGGTGTTGTGTAACGAGGCAGGAAGAATTAGGGATCTTGTTGTGAGGGATCCTCTTGGGACGAGCAATCATTGTATAGTTGAGTTTTTGATGCAGATGGAGGATGAGAAAGTAGGGTCCCGAACCTGTGTCCTCTGTTTGAACAGAGGGGAGTACGATAGGATGAGAGAGGAATTGGCAAATGTAGATTGGGGGCGCAGATTGGTCGGTAGGACTGCTGAGGAACAGTGGAGGATCTTTAAGGAGATCTTTTTCGGTGCTCAGCAGAAATTTATTCCAATGGTAAAGAAGGAATGTAGGAGAAGGGATAACCAGCCGTGGTTATCAAAGGAAATAAAGGAGAGTATTAAATTAAAAGCTGATGCGTTTAGAGTGGCTAAAAGTAGTGGGCGAGAAGAAGATTGGGAGAGGTTTAAAAATCAACAAAGAATGACTAAGAAGTTGATAAAGAAAGGAAGGATAGACTATGAAGCTAAACTAGCACTAAATATAAAAAAGGACAGTAAGAATTTTTACAAATGTATAAAGAGGAGGAGGCTGGCTAGAGTGAATGTTGGACCCTGAGAGGATGAGAGGGGGGATTTAGTGGTGGGAGATGAGGAAATGGCAGAGGCCTTAAATAAGTTTTTTTGCCTTGGTCATCACGGAGGAGGACGCGAATCGTTTGCCGGATATTAAAGATAGAAGGATGGCAGGAGTTGAGGGCCTGAATGCGATTACTGTCACTAGAGAGGTAGTGCTTGAAAGACTAACGGGACTGATGACGGACAAGTCCCCAGGACCGGATGGAACGCATCCCAGGGTTCTGAAGGAAATGGCAGAGATGATAGTGGATGCTTCAGTGATTATTTACCAATCTTTGCTGGATTCCGGGGAAGTGCCGGAAGATTGGAAAACGGCTAACGTTACGCCGCTGGCGTGATGTATAAGATGATTGAGGGTAGCGCAGTGGATGTTTTATACATGCATTTCAGTAAGACGTTTAACCAAGTCCCTCATGGCAGCCTGGTGCAGAAGGTGAAGTCACATGGGATCAGAGGTGAGCTGGAAGGTGGATACAAAACTGGCTGGAAGAAGACAGAGCTGTGACGAGTGGCATTCTTCAGGACCTTTGCTGTTTGTAATATATATGACTGAGGAAAATGTAACTGGTTTGATTAGTAAGTTTGCGGACGACACAAAGGTTGGTGGATTTGTGGATAGCGACGAGGATCATCAGAGGATACAGCAGGATATAGATCAGTTGGAGACTTTGTTGGAGAGATGGAGTTTAATCTGGACAAATGTGAGGTAATGCATTTTGGTCGGTTGAATACAGATAGGAAATATACAATAAATGGCAGAACCCTCAGGAGTATCGATAGGCAAAGGGATCTAGGCATACAGGTACGCAGGTCACTGAAAATGACAATGCAGGTGGAGAAGGTAGTCAAGAAGGCATGTGGCATGCTTGCCGGTGCATTCAGTTTAAAAACCGGCAAGTTATGTGGAGCTGTATAGAACTTAGAATATAGTGTTCAATTCCAATTGACATACTACCAGAAGGATGTGGAGACTTTGAGAGGGATAAAAAAGATTTACCAGGATGTTGCCTGGTATGGAGGGCATTAGCTATAAAGAGAGGTTGGAGAAACTTGGTTTGTTCTCGCTGGAACGACAGAGGTTGAGGGATAACTTGATAGAAGTCGACAAGATTATGAGAGGTACGGACAGAGTGGATAGTCAGAAGCTTTTACCAGGTGGAAGAGTCAATTACTAGGGGGCACAGAGATTAAAAGAGATTACGAGGCTGATGGGTGCCTGGAGCCTGTTGCCAGGGCAGGTAGTGGAAGCAGAAATGGTAGTGACTTTTAAAGGGCGTCTTGACAAATACATGAATAGAATGGTAATAGAGGGATATGGTCCCCGAAAAGCTAGGGGGTTTTAATAAAGTAGGGCAGCATGGTCAGTGCAGCCTTGGAGAGACAAAGGGCCTGTTCCTGAGCTGTAATTTTCTTTGTTCTTTGACATTACGATTGAATTTCAGCTCAGTTACCACCTACTTTGGGACACATCACCATCCATGCTCTGAGGTTTTAAAAAAGTGAAGTTAAACAAAGGTGGTGTGGAAAATGGCTATGAGTAAAAACAGGAAGTCAGTCTGTTTTTTCCTACCTCTGGATGGGGCAGATTTGATTTGCAAGCTTGGCAATGAACATATCCCAGAATATAAAACATTGGTCATAAAATTAGATAAAGTTATGCCAAGTACACAAGATTGTCAGACAAAATGTAATGGCTTTGCATCAGTGACAAAGAATGCTGCAATACCATCTGTACCTGATTTGTCAATGATGGCATCAATCTCTTCCACCACATCAAAGTAGGCTTCATTATTAGCGTACCTCACTCCTGTACGACGCCAGGGCACCACAGAAAGCTGTCCTGTGGGAAGGTGGTCCCCGACATTGGTACTACCTACAAATAAAATCATCGTGAGGAATACAGCAGTAAATTAGAAAGACAGATAGCTCATCTTGTATCTGTGAAATTTATCAATGCAAGATATTCAATCATTTCGTTTGAACAGTAGCTTTTCAACTTTATTTAAGCATGTTTGGATTGAATTTTGTGATTCAAGGTGTCTCAACAAAAGAGATACCGTTCATAACAGGTTTGGCAAAAACTGGAATTCAATGTACTTTGTCATGTTTTCATGTGATCAAATGCCATCAGAGTCCTTGAAAATACCTCACCTCAGTAAACCCTTCCAAAAGACAGAAATTTTCATTTGCAATTAATTAAAAATAGCTAAGGTACAACAAAACAACAGCAGACTGCAAGAGAAGCTGTACCACTTAAAACACCTATTTTATGGGATATCATGAAACAGTCAGAGCCAACACAGTCACCTATGTAAAAGATCAAAAGGTTGCATCATTAGAGACAGCTGTATTTTAAAATTATTGACAGACCAGAGAAATAATAAACTGACAAAATTGAGGTGCATGAGGTCAAAAATAAGGCAAATGGGGGCTTATTTTACTGTTATTGTACATAAAAAGGGAGAGCTTCTCACAGCACTAATATTGAGTCAATACAGCATAAATACATCTTGATATTACATCTCTTTAATATCCAAGTTACATCTTGATGCCTGACTGTCACTGACTAACCTCTGGGAGAAGTGGGAGGCAAGGCTGCAAATTCGCCAGTCTGCCCATTCTCTACAGATGCTGTCAACCTTACAGGTGCAGAAATTGGGTGCTGATTTCTAGATTGTCTGTCGAACATGAAGAAGGTATCACAAAACATGAAAAATTTCTGTGTTACTCTTGCAATTGTTCCTGCCATATGCCACAATACCTACCGGTGATCGTGTTCACAACAGTACGGAGAATGGTGGGAGGTCTGATCAATTCCTTTAAAATATTAGACTCAGTTGCCAATGGGAAGCCATTGTCCAACATCTCTTCCAGCACCTCATACACAACCACAACATTGTCTTTGATTGCCACCTCTGAACAGGTTCCAAAATAGTCCTGGAAAGAAAGAGCAGCAAACATCATTCATTGGCACTATTAAAGATCTATGAATTTTGCATTAGATATTACAAATTAAATCATCCTGAATATCTTCATAATCCTCTAATGTCTTGTCGATCAACAAAGCTGATTTAGACAGATTTAATATCTTCACTGACCCAGCCTCCAATGGTTTCCAGGACAAAAAATTCCCAAAGATTAAAAGGACCCTCAGAAGAAATTCCTCCTCTGACAATCAGAAACTGTGCCCTCCAGTTCTAGATTCCCCCACAAGAGAAGACATCTTCTCAGCATCTATCCTGTCAAGGCTCTTATGTTACAAAATGCTAACCTCTCATTCTTCTAAACTTCAATGAGTATAGGCCCAACCTGCTCAATATTTCCTCATGAGGAAACCCCTCCATCCCAGGAATCAACATGATGAGCCTTGCATGATGTAGTCTGGAGCTACAGATAGTGATGGTAGAGGCTCCAATTTACTTTGTCACATGGTTAACCAGGAATCTTGTCGACTCTTGCCTCGTGTTGGAAGGATTTACAAGTCGATACTCAGTCTGTTTGATCATGTTACGAACCCACCTTCCTTGACCATCAAGCCTTGGGGTAGGACTCAAACTTAGAGCTTCTCGCTCAGAGACAGGGACACGATCCATTGTGACAATACCTTCTTACTACAAGGATATCTCTTCTGCAGTAACCGAGATGTGGTCTCACCAACACCCTGTACAACTGTACAAGGTTTACTTTTCTACCCATTGCAACATTCCATCTGCCTTCCATATTACTTCCTGTACTGCATGCGAACTTATATTTCATACAAGGAAATCCAGATCCTTCTGCACGCCGCATTTTGCAGTCTCTCAATTTAAATAATATTTGCTTCCTACCAAAGTGGACAACCTCACATTTTCCTATACTGTACTCCATCTTAAATTTTTGCTTACTCTCTTAAATCAATCTCTCTCTTTGTAGCATCTTCCTATCCTCCTCACAATTTGCTTTCTTGCTCATCTTCTGGTGGCAACAAATATGGCTACAGTACACTCTGTACTTTCATCCAAGTCATTCATATAGATTGGAAATAGTTGAGGCCCCAATAATAATCCCCATGGCACCTGATTCGTTACTATTCGCTAATCTGAAAATGACTATGCTAATATATTACCCCAACACCATGGGCTCTTATGCAACTTGTGGCACTTGCGAAATGCTTTTTTGAAATCCAAACACACTGATTTCCTCATAACCACCCTGCTTTTTACATTCTCAAAAAAACTCAAAATAAGTTTCTCATATACACTTTTTCTTCCACAAAAATCATGATTTTCTAAACATTTCTGATACAACTTCCTGAATAATGGTTTAACATTTTTGCAAAGATAGATGTCTTCCTGGCTATACTTTCCAGCATTCGGTTTCTCTCTTTTCCTGAATATGGCTATTAAATATGTGTTTTTTTTCAATCCACTGTAACTGTTCCAGAATCAAAGGAATTTTGAGAGATCACAACAAATGTAGCCACAAGATGGAATTTTATGGTCTCACTCATCCCAAAATTGTAAATTCCTGCCCGAGGCCAATGGTTATTTCCATTGTCCGCCCTTCGTCCACTCTCATGCCATGGCAGGTGGGGTGGTAAAATTCTGGCCGTTATCAATGCAACCACTTGTTTTAAGACTTAGGATGCAGGCCATCAGGTCCAGGGAACTTGTTAGCATCATCCTATTAGCTTTGCTCATACTTTTTCAAGAGTGATCATGATTGCTTTCAGTTCTTCCCTGCCTTTCCACTTTAATTTTTTTTAATCAATAATAGCAGGTAATCAATGTGTGCACAATGAATTAGATACAAATTACTTGTTTAACGTCTCTGCCACTTCCTTACTTTCCCCCGTTCTCATAATTTAAGAGATTGATTAATTTAGACTTGCTTCCTTTTTTAAAAAAATACATGTAAGCAGGTTAACTCATCTCTGCAGGCACAGCACCAGAACTGTATTTTCAATCCCAAGGTGATTTGAAGGTGTGGGTTTGTATAATCTCTCTTCACTTCTGGGAATTGGGTTCAAATACACCCAAATTGACAGGGTCAACATGTCTCATCTTTGATAGTTTCAAGGGATCACATCACACAAGTTGGGCTCATTCAATACTTAATAATACAAGTTCACAGTTATGATATTTTGCAAACTACATGGCTTGTTGGATGGTATGGAATGTGAAAAAAAAATTGTTTGGAATTTTAAGCATCATGTTGGGGTGAAGCAGTTGATTCTTCCTCTTGTTTGTTAGTGACCTCCAGAGTGCTCAATTGTCGTACTAGATATAAATAATTGTAGAAAAAGAAAACAAAATTACACCACCTCAACATCAACACCCTTCACCCTAAATGACAAAAAAAATCAAATACGTGGATTATGTGCTTCATCATGTGGTTTATCAACACAGCTGAACTGCAAGATCTTGTGTCCACAATTTATAAAGAAGCAGTTGAAAGTTTTTACAGGAAACAAATAACCGGAACAACATCAGTCTGAAAGGGAATCAACTATTGCACACCTTTGTATCACGGAACTCATTTACAATGGGCTCTTATGACTAAAGAAAACCCTATTTCCAGACTAAATTAACTGGAGTTAGAGTAATTCCAGAGAGAATTCAATTCTGTTCCTCAACAAACTGCTCCTGCAAAAGTCTGCAACTTGGATTCTGATACTACGTAGCAGGAACACAACGAACTCTTGACATAAATATTTAAAAAGTAAGGATCATATTCACTTTGCAGGTTCTGTTTTATTTCCCTGCCACAATTAATTTAGTACAATGCACCTTGCAAGAAAAAGTAGCTTGTACTGTAGAAGAAACAATTTGCAGAGCTATAAGGAATGGATAGGGGAATTAGACTAGCTGTATTCTTCAAACTCAAGGGAAGTGCAGTTCACCTGGGGTTGATAGTAGGACCATTACTTTCTTTGATCAAAACGAATGACCTAGATTTGGATATACAGGGTACAATTTCAATAATTGCAAACGATATGAAACTTGGAAGCATCGTTAATTGTGAGGAAGATAGTGATAGAGTTAAAAGGATGGAGACAGACTGGGTTCAATGGTGGAAGATGAAATTTAATGCAGAGAAGTGTGAAGAGATATTTTGGTAGGAAGGAGGAGGAGGACAACCAATATAAAAGAAAGGGTGTAATACTAAAGGGGATACAGGAATAGAGAGCTGCCAAAATATGTTTATAAATCTTTACACAGTACAAGAACATAAGAACTAGGAGCAGAAGTAGGCCATCTAGCCCTTCAAGCCTGCCCCGCCATTCAATAAGATCATGGCTGATCTGTCATGTCTCAGTTCCACATTCCCACCCTCTCCCCGTAACCCTTAATCCCTTTGCCTATCAAAAACCTATCAACCCGCGTCTTAAAAATATTTAGCGAGGCAGCCTCCACCACTTCAACGGGCAGAGAATTCCAGAGATTCACCACCCTTTGAGTGAAGAAGTTCCTCCTCAACTCTGTTCTAAACCGCTTCCCCCCCCCCCTTTATCTTGAGGCTGTGCCCTCTCGTCCTACTGTCCTTTGAGCGGGAAGAGCCTCTCCACCTCTATCCTATCCATCCCATTCATCATCTTATATGTCTCAATGAGATCTCCCCTCATTCTTCTAAACTCTAACGAGTACAAGCCTAGTTTATTCAGCCTCTCCTCATAGTTCAACCCCCTCAACTCCGGTATCAGCCTAGTAAACCTCCTCTGCACTCCCTCCAAGGCCAAAATATCCTTGCGTAAGTGCGGCGGCCAAAACTGCACACAGTGCTCCAGCTGCGGCCTCACCAGTGCCCTGGAAATTGTAATGAGTATTTGTAAAATGCTGGTTTGATCTCAACTGGAGTTGTGTGTACAATTCGAGGCTTTGGAGAGAATGCAGAAAAGATTTATGAGAATAGATCCTGGGATCCTGGAATTCAGTGATGTTGACAGATGGATAAACTGGGGTTATTCTCTTTAGTTTGAGGGGAAATTTGATAGGGGTGTTCAAAATCCTGGTGGGTTGAGACTAAGCAGTTAAATAGACACTGTTTCCCATTGGTGGCAAGGTCAAGAGCCAGACTACAATGATGTAAAGATGAGTGGCAAAGAACCAAGCAAGAGGAGGTAAACCTTTTTCCTAAGCATGAGTGATTAGGATCTGAAGAGCGCTGCCTCAGTGTGAAGGAAGCAGATTCAATTACAGCTTTCAGAAGGAAGTTGGATAAGCATCTGAAGAGAATCAATTTTCAGCGCTATGGGAAAAGGTTCAGAGTAGGATGAACTTTTTTTAATTTGATTTATTATTGTCACATCTATCAGGATACAGTCACAAGTATTGTTTCTTGTGCACTATACAAACAAGCATAGTATTCAAGGAGTACATAAAAGAGAAGGAAAGGATAGGGTGCAGATAAGGTGTTGCAGTTACAGATAGGGTGAAGAGAAAGATTAGCTTAATATATGGTAGGTCCATTGAAAAGTCTGGATGGCAGCACAGGAAAAAGCTGTTTTTGAGTCAGCTAGTATGTGTTCTTAGACTTCTGTACTTTTTTCCCAATAAAAGGTGGCGGAAGAGAGTATGTCTAGAACGTGTGGAATCCTTGATTATGCTGGCTGCTTTTCCGACACACAGTCTACACTTTCCTGAGTCAATGGGAGGCTAGTTTGCTTGATGGACTGGGCTACATTCACAACCCTTTGTAGTTTCATGTAATCTTGATCAGAGCAGGAGCCATACCAAACAGCAATACAACCGGAAAGGATGCTTTCTATGGTGCATCTGGAAAAGTTGGCGAGAGTTATAGTCGACATGTTGAATTTCTTAGCCTGAAAAAGATGGGCTTTCTTAACTACAACATCAGCATAGAGGGACTGGACAGATTGGTGATCTGAACATCTACTTCTGCTGATAGCTAGCAGGGACATGGCCATCGAATTGGTCTCCTGTGCTGTAATTCTACCTCACCACACCATAAATTTCTTCATTCCACAATTCTGAGATTTGACCTTTTGAATGACCATACCACTTCTCAACTTGAACAGCAATAAGTGGGCTAAATAGGTTTCAGTAACGTGCATCAACCTGATGACATTCTCCTCCCCACTGAAAAGACCAGATAGAATCAGGCAATTATCTCAACCCTCAAATAGACTTGATGTGTGGATTTGCACATGAAAAATGGTCTGCTAGTACCCACTGGAATCAGAAATGAACAAACCAAACTCAAAATAATCAATTATACAAACCAACCACCTAAATAGGTAAACTCCAATTCAAACTTTACCTGGCAACTGGCTTCTTTAGGACACTACTGGCAGGTAATATTGATATCAGGCCTCAACATTCTTCCATTCCACTCAATGCACCATCTTGTTTTTGAACTCTGCCAACAACCTGCAAAAGGTATCGTTGACATAAATTCTATTTCTATACTGCTGCTGTTTCTGAAAAGCAGAATCTCTTTATAAGTACAATTGGGTGCACGTGGCAAGACACAAGGAATGTGGCCAAAACCGCAGATTTGAGAGACAAGCTAACACTTGTATAAAAGCTATGATTTGGTGCAGTTGGTTTTTGGCTTTGGTTTTAAAGCTAAAAATACTGCTCGCTTACTTGGGACAATGCAAATTAAAACGACATGTCTTCCACCGTAAAAACAATTCTACAGAGTACTTGAAGCTTCAGAAAATGAGTGATCCTGACCATAAGCTGTCCAATCTGCATCAAACATTACTGCAAATCACAGGTGCTCTGCAACTCTCCAGAACATCTGAGATCTTGCACAAAACTGTACTGCAGTGTGAAGAATCTTTCAATACAGTGAAAAACGTGAAATTGTGATAATACAGAACTGGAGAAATTAGCATCAAAATTTAGCTTTCTTCTTTTAACTGGAAACTTCAATTGCTGCACACATAACAAATCAGCCCGCACAGGAAAACAATGGCTGTTATGTTAACCTGATGAGGCAACTCAAGCCACAAACTGGATCACGCTCTCTACAATACTTTACAGATCTCAAGATTCCTATTTGTGCCACAGTTCTGAGATTGACTATGAAATACAACCAGCCACTTGTTTGAAGTAAACAAGACAGACCATTTTCTACCTTCTCCCTTCATTCTTCTGTAAACTGATGAGGACATAACACACTACAACTGATTTTCTTGTCTTTTCCTCACATTATAAAGGAAAATTGGGAATTTACTACACAAGTGGCATTGTCAAGTGCTGTTGCCAGCTGTGATCAATGTTCTCATTTGCCATGCATTATCTGGCTTTGTGCCCTTAACAGTACTGCAGATCCTCCAATCAGATTACATCAACAGTTCACTGATGGTCTGCATGTTCTGTATCAATTGATGTCATAATGCATGCAGTCATTAGTTCAATACACTAAGACAGACAAAACCAAAATTTCCAATCACACCACTGGTCCACTAAGTAAGTAAAGCCCATAATCCAATCTAGAGATTACCAAAAAAAAAAATGAGATGGAAGGAATTTGAGATCGTGGACAGTCAGGATTGAATTTCATAAGACAACTTCTGTTTTCAATTTATCTTAATCCTGAAGTTTTCTTTTACTACATTCAATGTAAATTCATGTTCTTCAGTTACAGTAGTTGTTCAAACTGAGACATATCCCCACAGAACTGGAGGAAACATGAAGTTTGTCTCATTTTGTTTCATATAAATGTGCATCATGTTATGGAAGTGACTAGTGTTGTGGAAGAGGCTGGTTTCCATATTCTTCATATCTTGATAGTTACAGTTTAACATTGTCACAGATTTTTTTCCTTCACACCAAAGACAATAAAGAACAGGAATGATTGGAAATAAAACAGATCCGAGAACAACTGGAACGAAAACACAAACCAACACTGTGTTGAAACCGTAAGAATTGAAAATTGAAGCCTAGAAGAACGCCATAGAACTGTGTGGAGTTTGCACGTTCTCCTTGTGTCTGGATGGGTTTCCTCCAGGTGCTCTGGTTTCCTCCCACACCAAAGATGTGCAGGTTAGGTTGACTGGCCATTTTAAATTTCCCTTAAGAGTCAGGGTGGGGGGTGTTAGCAGGGTAAATATGTGCAGTTACAGGGATAGGGCCTGGGTAGGATTGCGGTTGGTGCAGCCTTGATGGGCTGAATGGCCTCATTTTGCACTGCAGGGATTCAATGATTTATGTTGGCTAGTTCATAGAATAAGGGAACTAAGAGTTATGGCGGAACACCAAGAATGTAAATAAGGTCACTTTAAACTTGGGCTTTTACAATCCCTGAACAGACTTAAAATCTAGATAGCAAT
Source organism: Carcharhinus amblyrhynchos (assembly GCF_965287045.1). Lineage (NCBI taxonomy): Eukaryota > Metazoa > Chordata > Chondrichthyes > Carcharhiniformes > Carcharhinidae > Carcharhinus > Carcharhinus amblyrhynchos. The sequence goes on along the minus strand of NC_137357.1, from coordinate 7,561,081 downwards.
GAAAAGTACTGGAGAATGTGCTAAAACAATTTCAATCAATTTGTGAAAGTGCAACAGAAAAATAGAAGTGGAGTGAACAGTTGCAAAATGGAAACCAAAAAAGTTGAACACGAGTGAAGAAAACCAACAAGTAAATGTCAGGAGAGTTAGGTCCTTAACCTGAGCAGAACTTTCACCTCTCCCCGCTTTAAAAACTGTCTGCTCAAAGACTCTTGCTGAGCCAATTTATACTCTATATTTACTCCAGTTTTTCCTCTCTCCGCACCATTTTAATATGTTCTAATCAGCTTTGTAAATAGAGTTTCCTGTCTTTGTTATTGCAGCTTTGACTAAGGTCGCACCATCTGAAACGTGCTAATTCTTGACAATATAGCTGCTGAATATGTTCTGTTTTCATCACACAACTGTCACATTCACAGGAAACTCCAGCGGTGGAACAATTTATATCCAGCTTTTTAGCACAGACCAGATGCAAACTCATTTTCAGCATTTGCTCACGAAATGAATCAGTCACAAACTTCAGAGACACATAAAGCGAAACAAAAATCTGATTGCCTAAAATTCTGCAACAGCTGACAAGTTACCAAAATGTTCAGCCCATCCTGAAGGTAAATCAACAACGCAGATATAACATGAATTGTACTTTCTCTCCTTAACTGGCCTGGCTGCCACAGCAAATTAGAGACTGCAGTTTGTGTGTGCGGTCCCGAAGATTTACCAAAGAGGAAGAACCATTTCACACAAACCACGGAGAAAGCTCGTTATTTTAATGAAAGTTTTTAACATCATAACGCAAGCTAACTGTCGGCTTTATGTGGCAGCCATTGCTCTGGAATTTGGGGAATGAAACCGAAGTACAGGCAATGTTGGACTGTGGGCAGAAATCTCATCAATAGACAGTGTTCATATTCAGCTCTTATCACCAAAACTTAAATAAGGAAGGGCCCAGAGGCACCTATACGGTTATCTTGTCTTCTAGCATTTTAGGATAATGTAGAATCCAACTCCTATTTTGATGCCCTGTATTTCTATTGTTATGTGTCTTTGTTGCAATTTGTAAGTTGAATACGTCTCTCTTTGGGATCAATGGAAATTCCCCACAATGTACTGCGAAAGAAAACGCAGCTTTCAGAAAGAGAAGATGCCAATCTCCACTAACCTGAAACGTGTCAACCACCCGATGGAGGAACTCGATGACAAACAGCGGCGGCACCTCACTCTGGATGACAGCCACGAAGAAGATGCGATCACGGTAGACGCTGATCAAGTAGTGGTGCGGAGTGGGAATGACCGGGGGCACATTCTCCGACTCGTTCGCCTTCTCCTGTGCTTCAAAGAAGTAGTCGCAAACCGAACGGCTCACCACACTCTTCCAGTGCTTCTCCAGGAAGATGTCCCCGGAGGAGTTAATGAGGAACAAACTGTGGATCATGCTGAGAGGAGCAAACAGCTGTGGGTGGTCAGGCCGAGCTAGCTCAGACAACTTGGCTGAGCTGCTCTCCTCTCCTCTCCTCACTCACTTCCGCCTGCAGCTTGCTCTCCAATCACTTCCGGGATCCCCGCCCGTCTCATTGGCCAATCGCCCACTCTAATCCCGCCCCCCAGTCAATGATTGGCTGTTCCGCCCTCACTTGGTGCTGATTGGACAAGGCCTGCGTGTATCCATTAAAGGACCAAGCAGGAGTACCCTGTTTGAAACCTCGAATATAAGGTGCAGGCGGCCACTACCCAGTACTGAAGTACCTCGTACCTCGTACCTTATATCGAATCAAGCACTCTCATTGAAATAGGGTAATGTGCATTCACAACACAAGATGCCTACCCCATATGTAACATAAACATGAATCTAACAAATTTACAATGTTAATAAATCTCCTTCCCAATGATACAACGAAGAACTAAAGGCAGACCTGCTGAGATTTTCCAGCATTTTCTCTTTTGGTGACAGGCTTTATTGATTGTACTAAAATAAGAATAATAAAAAATAGGGATGGGAGTAGGCCATGGGCAGCATGGTAGCACAGTGGTTAGCACTGCTGCCTCACAGCTCCAGGGACCTGGCTTCGATTCCTGGCTCGGGTCATTGTTTGTGTGGAGTTTGTACATTCTCTTTGTGTCTACGTGGGTTTCCTCCGAGGGCTGCGGTTTCCTCCCACACTCCAAAGACGTGTGGGTTAGGTTGATTGGCCAAGCTAAAATTGCCCCTTAGTGTCCTGAGATGCGTAGGTTAGAGGGATTAGTGGGTAAATATGTAGGGATATGGGGGTAGGGCTTGAGTGGGGTTGTGGTTGGTGCAGACTTGATGAGCCAGGTGGCCTGTTTCTGCACTGTCGGATTTCTATGATTTGGCCCTTTGAGCCAGTTTCGCCATTCAATATCATCATGGCTGACTCTCCATCTCAATGCCAAACTACTGCTCTCTCACCATACCCTTTTACACCTTTAATTCTTAAATATATTCAGTGACTTGGCCTCCACTACCCCTTTTTTGTTTAGAGAATGTTACAGATTCACCATCGTCTGAGTGAAATGTGTCCTCGTCTTAGTCCGAAATGGCCTACCCTGTACCTTGAGACTGTGTTCTCACCCCACCCTTGTTCGAGACCCCCCCACCCCCGAGTCTGTCCAGCCGTATTAGAGTTTGAAAATTTAATTTAGATTGACTTCAATTCTTCTAAATTCCAATTAGTACAGAGATAAAAGCAAATTATTACGGATGCTGGAATCTGAAACAAAAACAGAAAATGCTGGAAAATCTCAGCACGTCTGATAGCATCTGTGCAGAGAGAACAGAGCTAATGTTTCAAACCTGCAAAACAGATATACAAACCTGGAAATATTACATTTGGTTCCCTCAACCAAATCATTGAAGTGTATTGTGCATAGCTGTGGGACCCCAGTAGTCACCACCTGCATCACTGCAAAATACGTCCCCAAGATATAGTTGCCTTATTATTGTGATTTCCCAGTTGCTCACTTTAATTTGTTTCATCCCTTATTCTGCTTCCTGTGCTAATTTTCCTCCTGATTCATGCCCAAAACCTAAACTAACAATATATTCCAAGGGTTGGTTTCTGATTTGATTTGATTGATTTATTTTTGTCATTTGTACTGGGATACAGTGAAAAGTCTTGTTTTCTGTGTGCCATACAAACAAACGTACCATTCATAGAGCACATAGGGGAGAAGGAAAGGAGAGGGTACATAATATAGTGTTACAGTTGTAGCGAGGGTATAGAGAAAGATTAGCTATCTCTCTCTCTCTCTCACACACACACACACACACACACACACACACACACACACACACACACACACACAGACTTGCTATAACTATCAGGAGTCATGAGTACACAAAGTTGTAGAGAATTGGGAAAACAGCTTTTTTATTGATCCAGCCAGCCAGTATTCTGAAGGCAGTTACAATAAAAACTTTTGCACCCTGTTCTTGCCTGCTTTAATAACAAAATTATTGTACTTGGGATGACTTAAAATTGGCTATAGCTGTATTGCTTGGAGTTGGGCTGGGTGGGGGGTGGTGGTGGGGTTGGGGGCATGCTGTTTTATACAGAGCTCTCATTGTCCTTCAGACATGCTTCAGCCCTGAAAGTACAGTTGTTCCTTTTTTTAATAAAGCTGGACTGTCAGGCTTGTTCCATTGAGTTGCTGTGCTGCTGCTTTTGACTTGCAGGCAGCTTCATGATTCCAATTATTTTTTCAAGAATCCACCAGAAAATCATAAAGCTGCTTGAAGGTCAACAGCAATGCAGCAACTGGGAGTGTTTGTGATTAAAACATTGTAATCACTAATTATTTTAAGAACCAATTTGATGTTGTTTTTAAAGTTTGAAGTTTATTTGCATCAGAAGTAAGCTGACATTATCATTGCAATGAAGTTACTATGAAAATCCCTTAGGATTGTAAAGGTGAGAGGGGGTGGGTGAGGTTTGAAGGTGACTGCTGGGTACAAGGAAGACGCTGGTGGGATTTGGGGATGAGGTTGGGGAGGGGGTTGAATGGGTATAGTTGTGGGAGGTGGGGGGGGTGGATATGGGAGGGGTGGCAGGGGTGGTGTGGGGTGTCACTTTTAAGATTTAGTGCTACAAAATTAAATACTCTTCACTTCTCAAAATTCAGTTTTGAATTTAAATCAGCATATCAACAATAGTCTAAATTTTCATCGTGGCCAGAATAGGCACAATTCCGATGACATGCTGGGTTGATGTAGTGGAGGTTTCAGAATGCTGGATCTCTCCAAAATAAATGTAATAAACTACAACTCGGGAATTATTCATTATTATCTATTTTAATATTCTTGCAAAGTCTGTGACCCAAATCCCTATTTGTCACTCAAACATTGCTTGAAGAAAAGTTTTCCAAATCTCTACTCCATCCTTGGTTCACCCTGCCCTGCAGAAGGTGGTCACACTGTACAAGTAAAGTTTCTCTGGGGAGATTCTCGATCATCCATTGGTTAAAAAAAAAACCATTGAAATCCCAGAGAAACAGAATTGAGGGCTTTTACCATAAAAGGTTTGAATAAAACCCAGCCCTATGACTTCCAGAAATGATTTATCTCAGGATATTACTTTCACACTTCTTTTAGCTGTTGCAATTTCTTATTTATTGACCACATTGTTCTGTTTTTGATGCAGCACGGTTTTTTAATGACAGCTTCTGAGGGAAGGAAAATCTTGAAGTTCTTGAATTAAGGTCACATTGCATTTTTGGACTATGTATCATTCTTACTTGAAGTATTCAGATCGACAATTCAATCTACACCTTTCCTAACTGCTGACCGATATCCTGGGGACTAGTGTAAAAAGAGTCGATGCCATTTATAGTAAATTGTGTGTTGGTGCCAGAGGAGTTGGAATGGTAAGCTTGTATTAGCTAGAGAGTAGAACTGTTGTAATTTTTTTTTCCAGCTACCTTCCTAATATCAGTTGATTGCTCTATGATTCATTATCCTGAGAGAATCAGCATTGGGCCTCCAGGTTCACCGTTGCTACAGTCACTCTGCTGACTGCATGCAGGTGTAATGAAAAAGCACTTTGTACAGCTCTGTGTTGATATCTCAAAACACCTCACAGCCAATTAAATACTTTTGAGTTGTAATCACTTGTATAATGTTGACAATGTTATCAGATGGCAAGGCAGGCATGAGGGGCCAAATGGCTTATTCCTGTTGGTTTATTAGTGTGTAATTCTGGATGAATAAGATAATCTGGGCTATATATATTTTGTCATCATAATTATCTTGTGAACAGAGGATGCAATCATGACAGGAGTTCTCTTTATTTTGATGCTAATGGAAGTTTACTGTGAGCAGGCTTCGTAGGGTGAAATTACCAGGACAGGAGTGTGTAATGGGCTCTGAATCAGTAACCTGTTTTACACAGCACAAGATTCTCAAGAGCCTTTTCTATTGACTTCAATCTTGTCCTTTTGTCTACTGACCTGTTATTCTACTCTATCTTGGTGCTTCTTTGAGTTTTTAAGAGGAATGAAATATCATAATTTTTTTTATGTTGCATGTTAGCTATCGAAAATATATTGCAGTGAAAAGCAGCAATCAGCGGAAGCTTCAAGCTTGCTGATCAAGACAGCGCAGATACAACTGTGATTCAAAGATTCAATCTTTGTCCTCTGGCCTCTTAAAAGTTGTGTCGCACAGAGACACCAATGGTTCTCTGGCTGTGAAGACCCAGTTGTCCAATCAATCCATTTGTTGCTCTGAAGTCATCTGATCATTCTACCCCGTAAAATTAATGATAAAATAGAACACAATTATACCTCTTCTAAGAAATAATTAGATTGAATAATATCACACATCCAAATAGGAGAAAGTCTTTGAATTTTTCTATAAAATGGAAAATACCTTGTGCAGTTCTTCTGGGTTGCAAATATTGCATCTTTTCCCTGAATATGAAATTACTATCACCATGTTCATATGGTGCAATGTGTAAAATAACTTGAGGGATGAGGCAGTCGCCAAAATTAGCTTTCTTGTCTGCACAGTGTTACAGATAAATAATGGGATATTTTCCTGTCAAACTAACAATATTGCACAATGTTTTCAAAGTAAAATGTGTACTGTCAGGATGTATAAAAATCATGATACAATCTCTTATAAGATGCACATGAATTATATCATTACTCCTAATAATAATGGCTCATGTACCGATAAATATACACACATACATATTATATATTAGACAATGTATGTAACCAGATGCCAACAATGAGTGTTATTATTTTATTAGAACCTTTATATGAATGTTGTACTGATTGGTAAACCTTGAAAGGGGAGAAAATATCATGCATTGTTGAGGGGGAAGGTTAAGTAGGGAAGATATAGGGTGGGAGGGTGAGGGTGGGGTGTGGGGAGGGTGGAAATGTGGGGCCTGGAAAGAGCAGAGGTACCAGGCTCCACAATTTCTTTCCGTAGCCTCTGCTCCTTGTCCTGTCCATGGTGCAGCAATAGCAATTATTGGCTCACTGTGGTCCAGACAATGAGCCTTGTGAAATGAGGATAAAGGATTGATTTTCTTTCCCCCAATATTATACTTGGTTATATCTGAGCAATTGCTGCAGGGGTTTATTTATATTAGATTAGGCAAGAGCTTTCCTCCTTGATTCACCATTCACTTGAAGTACCAAAGCTCTGTGACACTGCAAAGTGGTGGAAATTCTTCCATGGCCTTTTTTTTTTTGAGGATCAACCCTGCTACCTGATGTGTGAACAATGTATCCCAGAAATTTAATGTTTGGTTGCATGAACTCAGATGTATTATGAAAGGTTCTTGCAAGCATTGCAATACTGCTCTTACTCTGGCATCATGCTCTGACCTGACGTGGAGTTGCTGGCATTGGACTGGGGTAAACACAGTAAGAAGTCTCACAACACCAGGTTAAAGTCCAACCAGTTTATTTGATAGTAATCCCTCAAGCTTTTGGTAACGGTGTTCCTTCGTCAGGTGTGTGGAAGGTTCTGATCAGAGAAGGGCATATAAAGTCTCTCACAGTTTAAACTTCTCTGATCAGAACCTTCCACACACCTGACAAAGGAACACCGTTTCCGAAAGCTTGTGGGAATGCTCTGACAACAGTTCATGGTGTAGAGGTTAACATTTTGGCACCGAGGATTAGTTAGCAAACATGAACATAAGAACATAAGAACATAAGAAATAGGAGCAGGAGTAGGCCATCTAGCCCTTCGAGCCTGCCCCGCCATTCAATAAGATCATGGCTGATCTGTCGTGGCTCAGTTCCACTTTCCCGCCCTCTCCCCATAACCCTTAATCCCCTCTCTTATCAAAAACCCATCAACCCGCTTCTTAAAAATATTTAGCGAGGCAGCCTCCACCACTTCAACGGGCAGAGAATTCCAGAGATTCACCACCCTTTGAGTGAAGAAGTTCCTCCTCAACTCCGTTCTAAACCGCCTCCCCTTTATCTTGAGGCTGTGCCCCCTAGTCCTACTGTCTTTTTTGAGCGGGAAGAGTCTCTCCACCTCTATCCTATCCATCCCATTCATCATCTTATACGTCTCAATGAGATCTCCCCTCATTCTTCTAAACTCTAACGAGTACAAGCCTAGTTTATTCAGCCTCTCCTCATAGCTCAATCCCCTCAACTCCGGTATCAGCCTAGTAAACCTCCTCTGCACTCCCTCCAGGGCCAAAATATCCTTGCGCAGGTGCGGCGCCCAAAACTGCACACAGTACTCCAGCTGCGGCCTCACCAATGCCCTATACAGCTGCAGCAAGACCTCCCTACTTTTATATTCAATCCCCCTCGCTATGAAGGCCAGCATCCCATTCGCCTTCCTGACCACCTGCTGCACCTGCAGGCTGGGTTTTTGCGACTCATGCACAAGGACCCCGAGGTCCCTCTGCACCGTCGCCTGCTGCAGTTTTTCGCCACGTAAGTAATAGTCCTTCCTACCATTCTTCCTACCAAAGTGGACCACCTCACACTTGCCAACATTAAATTCCATTTGCCATTTCCTGGCCCATTCGCCCAGCCTATCTAGATCCTTCTGCAGACTCTCCACACCCTCTGCACAATTTGCCTTTCCCCCAATCTTGGTGTCATCAGCAAATTTTGACACCCTGCACTCGGTTCCCTCCTCCAGATCATCTATATAAATGGTAAATAGCTGAGGCCCCAGCACCGACCCCTGGGGCACCCCACTAGTCACCAACCGCCAATCCGAATAGCACCCATTGACCCCCACTCTCTGCCTCCTATTTGACAACCAATCCTCTATCCACGCTAACACCCTACCCCCAACTCCATGTCCCCTGACCTTCTGCAATAACCTCTTGTGAGGTACCTTGTCAAACGCCTTCTGAAAATCCAGAAAGGCCACATCCACCGGCTCTCCTCTATCCACTGCCCTAGACACATCCTCATAGAACTCCAGTAAATTTGTCAGACACGACTTCCCTTTAATGAAACCGTGTTGCGTCTGCCCTATCAAGCAATTCCCTTCAAGATGCCTCGCAATTTCCTCCTTAATGACGGATTCTAACATTTTACCTACCACAGACGTTAAACTAACCGGCCTATAATTCCCCGCCTTTTGCCTGGCACCCTTCTTAAACAACGGCGTAACATTAGCCGTTTTCCAATCTTCCGGCACTTCCCCGGAATCCAGCGACGTCTGGAAAATAACCACCAAGGCATCCACTATAACCTCCGCCATTTCTTTCAGAACCCTCGGATGCATTCCATCCGGTCCTGGGGACTTGTCCACAATCAGCCCCTCCAGTCTGTCGAGCACCACCTCTCTAGTAACAGTAATGTCATTAAGACCCTCCAGTCCTACCACCTTTCCATCGCTAACACCCGGAGCAGAAAGTAAGATTAAATGGGTCATTTTTGGATTGGCAAGCTAATTAATGGAGTGTCACAGGAATCAGTGCTGGGACTGCAATTATTTGTAATCCACATCAATGACTTGGATGAAGGGACCAAATGTTTAGCAGCTAAATTTGCGAATGACACAAAGATAGGAAGGAAAGTAAGTTGCCAAGAAAAGATAGAAAAAAAATCGCATATAATTTCAACCTCTGTGTCCAGCTCGTGTGAAAACTGGAGAATCTCTCATCTGTTTCTTCGGGCAAGTTTTCACGCTGAAGCTTATGCATTCAGTCTTTGAAAAAGAAAGCTAGACCGTCTCTAGCCACCAGAGGTAGTTGATGGGACTTAATTCGCAAAGTAGCCAGCAGCTCAGATCAGAGCCACAAACTGCACGTGCACAGAAAAAGCAAAAAAAGCAGCCTTCCTGACAGAACCCTGCCCCCCCCCCCTCCCCCCAGCCTGATACAGTCTCACCTTTTTCCCCCACCATGGACAGGGAGGACCTCCCCCCCAATATTACTGACCCCCTTACTACCCCCAATCTCCCTGGAGGTCCTTGCACATGGCCCCCTCATCAGCCCCCTTGCCCCAATGGCTGAGTGACATGAGCCTTTCTCCTCTGCCCCCGATCATCAAAAAGGTACAAATCCCCATGCCCCCACCACCCTCCATCAGCACACCAGGAAATGCTGATTTGGCTTCCCCTACATGATCACAAGGCAAGCTGCTTTAAACTCACTGGAATGGTCTAATGGGTGTGTGACTCACCCAAACTGCCTGCAGCTGATCTGCCCCAACAAGGGAAAAGTTCCATTAAAACCCCCAAGGATGGACAGTCAGGCAGGCACTGCAGGAAGAAACGGCCTCCAGGAAGACAGCTCCCTGTTTTCCTGATGCTGATCTGGCCAGGTTGCTGGATATGGTGGAAGTAAGGCGGGACTCCCTCTTCTCCACAGCAGGATACCATCCCAGGGGAAGGAATGGTAACGCAGCCTGGGAGGCAGTGGCAGCATGTGTTAAGAGAACTGGGAAACAGTGCTGCAAATTACCTCATCCTGGCAGCAAGGATGTGTTTAACCTCATCCAGCATCTTCCCCCTAAATGACCCCCAGTACCCTGTGTGCTTCCAGCCTCTGACTCCCTAGCAACTTCCTCCTACCCCCAAGAGTGTCGCAACCCTTACCCTCTGAGGGCCACCTCCTGATACCCTTAGGGGTGGTGTGCCCAAGGTTTGGGTCCTCAACTACCCCCCCTTCCACCCCACCCCTGACCCCCCCACTATTTTGAGGAACGGACATTAAAATTTGCAGAAAAGGAGGGGATGTAGACCATCAATGACAGCATGGTAAGGCTGGGGCACAGAAGAGCACCTACCAATCCTCCACTTGTTGGAGATATCTCAAGTAAGTTGCAAGCAGCCCAGATTCCTCTCCCTCCCTTGCACTTAACCTTGTAGCCATAGTATATATGAACCTCCAAAAATCATAAGATAAATTACATATGACAAGCTTGTCAGTCGAGTTATCAGCAGGAGGCCTGAAGTTATTCAAGTGCACTCAGATGATTAACTGGCCAGGGTCGGCCTTCCACATATTTAAGACCAAAGGAAGTTGTAAACAAGAGCTCCTGGCAAATTAAAGGTCAGAATCTCTCCAGTGCCAGCAGCAGCACCAGGAAGTCTGGCTGCAGATCTATCAGAGGATCAACACTGGATCCCTGGTGACAGATGAATGGGGTGAGCTGGCAACATTGAGCGGGGGTTCATTGGTGAAGGAGAGCCTAAAGGGTAGGGGATGGCTTTCATATGGCCTTCCATTTCACAATGTTAGATCCTTTGACAAGCATTCATTGCACAATGAGGAACTGCCCCCCCCACCCCCAGCCTGAACAAACCAGACAAGGTTTGTTGTGCAGTGTTTGGAACTGCAGGAAACCTGTGCGAGTCCAATTAAATCCCTAAGCTATCACTAAATTCTGCTGGATTCATGGATAATTGTCTTTTTAAATAGCTCATTTGAGTCTTTTGGTATCCTGCACCAAAAGGCAGGATGTTAAACTCTTCCTGCCCCTAACTAACTGGGACAATTTTCCTGACATAGGTGGGACCTGCTCAGTTCTTCAAGCCCAGCCCATACCAACTCATGCCCACTCCAGCAGACCCTACTAAATTTAGCCCCATGTTTCTCTTATTTTTCCATAGTATAGGTACTCTATCTGTTACAAAGACTTCTATTTTGTATCTGCCATTTTTGTCAGTGATTTTTGTTATGGGAGACACAAATGTGGATGTTGAGAGACTAATGGTTATCCCTCTGCCTGGTAGCTGCTACTGACAGATCAGTTTGTATCAATGGAGAGAGGGATTGCTGGTTACAAACTTATACCCTAATAATCTGTGATATAAAATGCCATTGCAGTTGTGTGCTTTATGTGGAGGAAATTTGAATCCTCTTCCTTTTTTTTAATGGAAGTTTATTTATCCTTCCAAGATTACCCTGTGGTAAGTACCAGATCTTTTCCTGGAACTGTACAAGGATCCTGCTCAGCAGCAGATCACTGGAAAACATAGCGCTGAAATATATTCTGCGTGGGAATGTTGTTATATTTTAATGCACTTTACATTTTATATACAAATGAACTTGAGTTGTTCACTTATGCCCAGCATTGTATATTATGCCCCTGCCTTCCTGGGTGGCACAATGGTTAGCACTGCTGCTTCAGGGTCTGCTCCTGGGTTCAATTCTGGCCTTGGGTGACTGTTTGGAGTTTGCATGTTCTCCTTGTGTCTACATGGGTTTCCTCCAGGTGCTCCAGTTTCCTCTCACAGTCCAAAGATGTGTGGGTTAGGTTGATTGGCCATGCTAAATTACCCCTTAGTGTCAGGGGCAAATTAGCAGGGTAAATATGGAGGGTTACAGGGATAGAACCTGGGTGGGACTGTTGCAGATGTAGGTTCAATAGGTTGAATGGTATCCTTCCACATTTCAGGGATTCTATGTTCTCACAGGAGAGAATATTCAGTATTCCAAGTCTAGTATTTTTGTTGAAAAAAATGTTGTCTGAAAGATTTTCAAAACGACAGAAATAAAATTCACACACACAACTCCAGAATATGGATAAAAAAGCAACCATACACTATCGTCAATTGTCAAACAGTCGTACAAGACAACTATTAATATGAATGCCAAAATGAGGTATTAAATCTGATTTTTTTTAAAAAATCTTCTACCACCCAAAGTTCTCTACACCATGAACATAAGAACATAAGAACATAAGAAATAGGAGCAGGAGTAGGCCATCCAGCCCCTCGAGCCTGCCCCGCCATTCAATAAGATCATGGCTGATCTGTCGCTGCTCAGTTCCACTTTCCCGCCCTCTCCCCATAACCCTTAATCCCCTCTCTTATCAAAAACCCATCAATATCTCTATCAATATCAATATCAATATCAGGTACAGATAAGTTCTCCCACTGTGAAAGGTGGCCCAGAACTTAAATCTCTCAAGGGATCATTCCTCAAAAGATAACACAGCAGATTTGTTGTGGGACTCAGCAGTCTCCATGCAAAGGATACACAGGAACTGCCTGGGAAGTTTAAATTGGGAAGTTTCTGATGGGCAATTATCCTGCACCTGGAACCACCTAATATTCCAATTTTAACTTTAAGACTTCAGGTGTTTCAGTCTCTCTAGGATTGTTAAAAGGATTACTCTGGCACTGTCAAACCCCTAAATACCCTCCTGAACCCACCAATTTCTCCCCTGGCTACCCTCCCTACCCCTTAACTACCCCCAATTCCCTGACTACTCCCAACTCTGACTACCCTCATGATGCCTCTCTCCTTCCCCACCCGAAAACCTTCCTGATCTCCCCTGACTATCCCCTCTACCACTTAGGCTACCTTCCCTCCCAAAGGTCCTGACTGTCCAACTTTGCCCCAACCTCCTGATTACCCACAACCCTGACCACTGTTCCCATACTTCCAGCTAGACACTGCCCCTTCACTCTGCCCTCAATCTCCAGACTACCTTCCCATAACCATCAACCTATATCTACTTTGCAGCAGCCGAAGGCAATGTTCCGAGGTGGAAGGTGGGTGGCAGTCTTGGCAGGGGGTCGGGGAGCACCATTACCATGTCTTTGAAAGGGGGGTTGTATAGTCTGGCCCTATAAAGGGGGCAAGGACATTTTAAATAAGAGATCAACAAAGCCATTAACAAAGCTCACCTGGCCTGAGGCTGGAATCCACAGCTGAAGGGCCTGTGAAGTTTGAGAAGCCCCAGTACTGGGCCGGGAAGCACGTTCCTCCGTTGAGAGAGAAATGAGAGGTAACTGCTGGAGAAGGTACAGGAAGGCCATCAGGTGATTGAATTGGGAGAAGAACTCAGGGTACCCCAGTAGTTTCTCGCTTCAGTGACAACTCAGGGTGGCACAGTGGTTAGCACTGCTGCCTCACAGTGCCAGGAACCCGGGTTCAATTCCCGCCTTGGGTCACTGTCTGTGTGGAGTTTGCACATTTTCCTTGTGTCTGTGTGGTTTCCTTCGGGTGCTCTGGTTTCCTCCCACAGTCTGAAAGATGAGCAGATTATGTTGATTGGCCATGAATTGCCCCTTACTGTCGGGGGATTAGCAGGATAAATATGTGGGGCTATGGGGATAGGAACTGGGTGGGGTTGTGGTCAGTGCAGATTCGATGGGCTGAATGGTCTCTTTCTGCCATGTAGGATTCCATGACAATGAGATCTAGGGTGGGCACTGAGGTCATATCATGGCGGTGGGTGGCATGGGGCATTTCATCACCATTTGGTGGCAGTGTGCCACAACCCTGATGTTGCTCTAACAATATGATACAGGAAGAAGATGAATGGCTTGCAGTGAGGACAGAGATCTACCGCGGATGTCTGACTCCTGCCTGGCTAAGACAGCTCGTGAACTCCCACTGACCGGGGTAATTTCAAGGTGATGATATGCGAACAGTTTATACTGCTATCTCCTTTCTTAAGAGTTCAGATGTAGATCTGTGTCACGAGCTGCCTTAGCCAGGCAGGAGTCTTTCCCTGGGGTATGGCTGCTGCGTTGTTTGTGCTTACAGCAGACTTCCCAAAATGACTGGGTTGAGTAGTGGCCTTGGTCATGGGTGGTGGAGCTCCTCGTCAGCAGGATGGCACTGACATTACTGCATCCTGTCAGTGCAAAGTAATTAGCTGACATCCTCACAGACAGGAGATGGTCATTAGTGGGCACCCAGCCTTTGTGACAAATGGCAGGGCATGCAGCAATCAAATGAAAGTGGGGACACAGAGGGTGCAACAGGTGATCTCTAATAAGTAACATAGGTGCTCAAAAATTGAGTCGTGAAGTGCTCAACATCTCCTGTGCCCACTGTGATACTAAATGTTCATTACCTTCCTATCCCTTACCTCTCCATCGGAATCCACAGCTGAGATGCAGACCACTTGCTGTCTGCCTGTTGTTCTGATCTTGGTGGGTGTCTTCTGGAGTGCCAGTATGTGGAGGGTCCTGGCCAGCTTTTGGGCAGCATGGGAGTAGTGGGTACACCTTGATGTGCGCATCTGGAGTTCTGTTGGTTACAGGAAGATGGGAGTCAGATGGATTGGACACCACCGCTCCCACACTCCGCTAATGCTCCAGGGTCTCCAGGGTGGAAGGCCCTGGGATATGTAATAGTTTCTCCTCCCTGTGGGTGCCCAGGAGCTCCTGGGCTCCTCCATTGGAAGACACAGTAAGAAGCCTGACAACACCAGGTTTAAGTCCAAACGATTTATTTGATAGTAAACCCTCCATTCACCTGACGAAGAGGCAAACCTCGAAAGCTTGTGAGTTTACTATCAAATAAATCGGTTGGACTTAAACCTGGTGTTGTCAGACTTCTTACTGTGTTTACCCCAGTCCAACGCCAGCATATCCACATCATGACTCCTCCATTGGAAACAGGGGCAGTTGGAATGAGAACCAGAAGCCTCGCTATCCTCTGGCACTGGCACTCATCGATACCCACAAATGCCCTGCACCATGCAGTTGATGCCCTGAACTGCGCAGTGGACAACCCCTGCTATGGAACGTACATCCTGCACCAAGGTCTGCACTGTGGAGGCCACCCTTGCAATGTTGGCCTGTTTGCCTCGGACAGAACGCAATGGGACTCGGCTCCTCCTGCTGGCCTTGCAGCTCAAGGAGGGATGTTAACGTCCCACCCTGATGTTTCTGACTCTATCTTTGCAGCTCGAGCAGCTGGGACATGTCATCTGATTGGGGCTCAGCAGAGTTCTGGACTCTAGCATTCCTCTGAGTGTAGAATCCCTGGGATGTCCCTGACTCCCCCTGCTGTGGATTGTAAACAAGGGAGGTGCTCGCAGTGAGTGACCCTGCCTGCTAGTTATTCCCACCAAGGTGTGAGTATCTGCACTGGTGGAGGATGCAGGTGACAGTTGTGATGGATCTTCAATGTCAGAGAACTCATCTTCAGAGCTACTCTCCTCTGTGGTGGGGAGGTGTTTAAATGAAGCGCACTCCTGATTGAAGAGCTCAAATGATACTGGTATGGGCAAATCAGTCAGTCCACCACAGGCGCTGCATGAAACTCATGCAAACCACCCCCCATCCCACAACTATCTGAGAATATGGCATGATGACCATGGCGACACGTCACTCCACTTCTTCTCTAGCTCAAAACGACACTCAGCCAACATAGTGAATTTTATATCAGAGGAACTTTATATGATAAATAATTTATGAATTAGAATGTGTAACAAGGCAGCCATGTATCAAAGTTATTTTGTAATAATATCATCAGCGTGTGGTCACAAAGCCTTTTTCAAAAGGAGACACCATGGTTAATTCATGCTCGCAATACAATCTCATTCCACACATCACTCTGGATTTAAATGCACTTTAAAATGACAATGAACTTGAAATAAATTGTTCTGCATGCATTATTCTTTATTGTTTACATTTATTACTGTATAAATAGAATATGCATGAGGGACCAGCCGTTTACAGGAAACAAGCTACTTGTGTGGCAGCTGATATAAATTACTCATATCTGCAGGTAATGTGGTTTGCATAAGTTATGCAATGCATTTTGCATGAACAGCATTCCCAAATATGCATCCTTCACACTTTAGACGTCAGTATTGCAGATTATTCTTATGTGGACTATTATTTCCTCAGTGTGGATTATCATTTGATAAATGTCAGTACCCAATTTATAACCATTAGTCTACAATTTAGTCATTTGGTAGTCCAGAATTTGTGTTTATAAAAAAAAGAGAAGTTTTGTTGAAACCTCATCAGGACATTCACAAGAAATCCAATGTGAGGGACTTTGTTGCCATGAAGAATGCACCAGTTGATGGGAACTGACAGTTAACTGTGAAGCATTAGTTTAAATTTAAACCAGGCAACTTGACCCTGATTGGTCAAGGTCTAAGAATAAACCGATGAATGGCTGTCACATTAATATATGTAGCTTCCAGTGCATTCAAATATGCCACACTGCATGACCAACTGACAATTTTAATTGGTTATCAGCGTAATTCTTAGCACACCGAGTATTATTTAGCAAATGTTGTCCAAACTCCAAACCATTTCTCATGTTGAGCTCTGTATTTGGAGTTTTGTAAGCATGGGCTGATCTGAACCTTGCCCGTTACGAACAACAGAAGGGTCGTGCAGTTTGACACGACCTGCCAGTCTTTGGAACAAATGGCCTACATATCACACTGGTATGAAATTCATATATTTGTGTGACAGGCAGATTTTTTGACTTGCCAACAGCATCCTGTTGGAGGCGGCTACTGCTTATGTTGCTCCTACGTAGCAACAGAGTGAAACTGCTGGCTTCAACTGTTGGTCATATTTTTGACATATCTTGCCTTTCCATAGGCTGGGCACTTTTTCACCATTTGGTCTATTGAATTTCTTCAATATGCAGCACAAAATGATCGAATTAAGGTCGCCATTATGCTGAAGGGTGCTTTTGATCCACCCTATTTCGGCATCAAGCTTGTTTCATGAGCACACTGTTTGGGCCCTATTTATGAGATTACCATAAGGCTAATCTATCACACCTGGAGCTGTAAGGATCCCAATGTGTAAAGACAGGCAGTAGACTGTGGCAAAGAACACCCTGGCAGATTTCCCAACTAGTATGTCAAGGGAGTTAATTTGACTGCTCCATTTCCAAAGTGAATTAGCAGCAAGAGCACATCAAATCAAAAAAAAAGAAATTTTGTAATAATTAACTTGTATCTTAATGGGCTCCAGCCTGTGTTCTATTGAAAGGTGAATATCAGATTTCATATTTACAATTGCAAGTTATATTACAATATTCATTTCATAGCAGACATCAGACTGAAGGACTTTACACAATTTCCAACCCTCAGAGTACTATGTTGGGAGGACCTTATACAGTAGCCTTTCCTCATTATGACTTTGCAGCAGCTGCCTCACATTTTACCATGTCCCTCAGTACGTAGCCCGGGACCCTTGTATATACCTATCTACAACATTCAATCATCATTTGATTTGATTTATTATTGTTGCATGTATTAGTATACAGTGAAAAGTATTATTTCGTGCGTGCTATACAGACAAAGCATATCGTTCGTAGAGAAGGAAATAGGGTGTAGAATGTACTGTCACAGTTACAGCTAGGGTGTAGAGAAAGATCAACTTAATGCAAGGTAGGTCCTTTCAAAAGTCTGACGGCAGTAGAGAAGAAGCTGTTCTTGAGTTGGTTGTACGTGACGTCAGACTTTTGTATCTTCTTCCCGACAGAAGAAGGTGGAAGAGAGATTGTCCGGAGTGCATAGGATCCTTAATTATGCTGGCTGCTTTGCAGAGGCAGTGGGAAGTGCAGACAGAGTCAATGGATGGGAGGGTGGTTTGAGTAGTTTCTTGCTATCTTGGGCAGAGTAGGAGCCATCCAAGTTGTGATTCAACCAGAAAGGATGCTTTCTGTGGTGCATCTGTAAAAGTTGGTGAGAGTCGTAGCTGATATGCCAAATTTTCTTCGTCTCTGAGAAAGTAGAGGCATTGATGGGCTTTCTTAACTATAGTTAAGTCTTAACAGAGGAAGACCAGCAAGTTTCAAGCAAACCAAGCTGTGTCCTTCCCCAAATTGATGATCCTCCAGCAGCAGTTGTTTATTTCACTGTGCCTTCCTAGCAACAGCCCATTGAGCAGATAATCCTGTTATGAGGCTGCTCGTGACGAACCTTGACAAAAACCACTGCATCTTTTCTTCAGACCTGATTTGCAAAGCTATGTTTCAGTAGGATGACAGTCTCTTCACCAGGGCAGCCACCGTGCGGAGGTGATGGAGGGCAGGATGGATCTGACAGGGAGGGCCCTTTTCACCACTATCAATCTATGTCTTGATGCTAGTTTGAAAGTTCTGGTATTGAAGCATTCAACAAGATGAGTTTGACAGTCTGTTCAAGGTGCCACACAACAGGATCCCCTTCAAAAACCTGAGTTGCGGACAACTGCCTGATGGACATGCAGTCAGAGATGCTTTTCTGCATAAATGTTCTAACAAGCACAGTCCAACTGAAATGAATGTTCTGCAGTAACATGCACAACACTGGGGACAGTTAGAACTTAGCACACCGTGAAACTTGGCACTTATGTACAGGGGGGTCTATGAACAGCTTTATGCGCCACACATACTAAAGGTGTCTGTCAGAGGGCAATATTGGAAGTGTTTTCTCCCCAAATAGATATGGTCCTGTTTTGACCTCCAGGTAAAGCAGCAGATAGCTGGTGATAGCCACAGCATAAGGTGTACTGTAGTGTCTGGCCTCGAGCTGTGCCACATTCAGCAGTGCTGAGAACACCTCGTACATGTTGACCAGGTCCTTAAATGAAGAGGGAGCGTCACCCGACTTGCCCAGTTTTAGCATTACCATGACTCTGGGTTTTAACACACACCCCAGGTCCTTCCAGCAATACCCCCAACACATTCAGGTAGTCTGACCTGACAGTGAGGGGACAGACGAATTGTTCATCTCAGTCCCCAAAGAACATGAGCTCACTCATACTGAGATTTACTTTTTGTCCTCAAGGCCAGTGCGCATTGGTTGCAGATACTCATCAGTCTGCAGATCAAATAGTAGATCTGAGCAGAAGATAGCAGTGTTGGTGTGCACAAAAAGGCTTTGACCCAACTGCTTTTGCTGCCTGGGGTTGTCATTCCTTTTATCTCTGCATCCTTCCCGATGGACTCGGTACCATATGAACAAGAGAGGGGAGACAAGACAATCCTACCTGCTCCATGTCTGATCAGAAAACTTTCCATTACCCATTCATTGATTGAAACTAATATTTATGTAGCGCAGTTGGATCCAATTGCAGATTTCCCATTTTTGACAGTACATTAATCAATACTCGTTGTCAAAGGCATTCTCCCAGTCGAAGGCAGCTACCGAAGCCCTTATCCCGTCTCTAGACAATCATTGCCCTGAATAGTGTGAGGCCGAGGCTGTCAGAGATCCTTCCTACTGGGTACAGAGCGTGTCTGATCTGTTTAATCATGAATGCTGAGCTGAAATTGGGTTTAACCACCAGGGGGTGCTGATGCACCAAGTCTAACTCCTTTCGCAGCACAAAGTCAAAAGCACATCAAAGTCAGAATGATGCTTAGAGGTCAAAACAAGCAGTATTGTTACACTGAAAAGTTTGACGCTAGGCAAAAGATTCTGGAGTTGTTAGCAATAACTTGGTCTAAAACTCAGCTAAGATCTATCATATGCTTTCTGAACAGGATCAGGTTTACACCAGAAAGTGGATAAAATAAAAAGTTTATTCATTAGTCACAAATAAGACCTTTGCCCAAAGGTAGGGGAGTCTAAAACTAGAGGGCATATGTTTAAGGTCAGAGGGGAGAAATACAAAGGTGTCTGGAGGGGGAATTTTTTCACACAGAGGGTGGTGAGTGTCTGGAACAAGCTGCCAGAGGTAGTAGTAGAGGCGGGTACAATTTTATCTTTTAAAAAGAATTTAGGTAGTTACATGGGTGTGATGGATATGGGCCAAATGCAGGCAATTGGGATTAATTTAGGGGTTTTTTAAAAAAGGGCAGCATGGACAAGTAAGGCTGAAGAAACTTCTATGACTCTAAGACTTACATTAACATTGCAATGAAGTTACTGTGAAATTCTCCAAGTCGTAACACTCCAATACTTGTTTAGGTCAATGCACCTAACCAGCACATCTTTCAGACTGGAAGAGGAAACTGGAGCACCCAGAGGAAACCCATGCAGACACAAGGAGAATGTCTGTGTGCAGTTTGCACAATGACCCAAGCTGGATATCGAACCTGCTTCCCAGGCGCTCTGAGGCAACAGTGCTAACCGCTGTACCACCATGCCACCCCAAAATCCACTACATAGTAAAGTTTATTTTTACATTGTGTAGTTTTGCATTTCTTTTAGGGCAGCATTGATTCACAGCATATGGACTTCATCGTATTAGCATACATGTTGTTCCACTGTAGCAAATCTAATGGAGCAGTTCTACCAATGGCTCACTGTTGTAATCAGCAAACAACTGAGCCTTCAGGTCCCAGAACTGATTCCTGTTTTAAATCAGCTGATTGAGTTTGGTGCAGGAGGAGAAAATTAAAAAGCACCCATTCCTGACGATTATCCAATGCTCCAGCTGCAGAATCCTGGCCAGCTTATCGTTCATCCTCCATAAATTTGAGATCAGCAAAAACTTGCTGCCAGTATCCAAACTCGTGCTGACTCAACAGCTGAATGCTCAATATATATTTTGCCAGAGTCATAGAGGTTTACAGCATGGAAACATTTGGCCCAACTTACCCATGCCAAATACTGAGCTAGTCCCAATTGTCCGCATTTGGCCCATATCCCTCTATACCCATCTTACCCATGTAATTCCCTAAATGCTTTTTAAAAGACAAAATTGTACCAGCAAAGTTTTAAATTCAAAATTCTAATGTTCGCGTGCAAATTTCTCCATGGCCTGAAACCTCTCTATATTTCCGTCACCCCTTTTGGTCCAGTAGGCCTCTGAGTGCTCTGCGTTCCTATAATGCTGACCTCTTCCACTTCATCATTGGTAGCTGTGCCATCTGCTGCCAAAGTCCTCTTCAATCCTCTCCTGAACCTCAGCACCTCTCTTCTCTCTCCTCCTCTTAAGATGCTCCTCAATTCTCTTAGAGCAATGTTTTGATCACCTGTCCTGATACATCTCCAGATGGCTCGGTGTCAAATTTTGTTTGAACACTCCTGTGAGGACCCTTGGGACATTTAACTATGTTGAAAGTGCTTTACAAATGCAAATTGTCCTCAAAGTGAACAAACAACATATGCTGTGGTTCCTGAAAAAAATGTTGCTGCTCAATTAACAGATTAGATCTGCAGGAATTTCACCCATAAGACCTTCAACAACTATTATTTGTATTTTGGGAATTTGCCCATCAAAAAGAATATACTTCTGGCATTGGAACTTCCCACTGCTTCATGTATGTACAAGATGATCATACATTCAAAAAACCCTTCATAATTAAATTGAATAACTTGGGTTTGAGAATAAATTTTAGTTGGATTACTTTCATGTTAATCTCCCCAAAATTGCACAAAGTTAATGGGTGGATAGTCTTATAATGATGTTGCTTAAGGGACAAGTGTTGGCTAGGGCACTGGAAATAGTCTTCTATTCTCCTTTGAATAGTACCTTGGAATCTTTTACATTCACCTGAATTGATGCATTGAACAAGGTTTCAACGTCTCATTCAAAGCATGGTACTCCCAATATTGTAACACTTCCTCCACAGTGCAATCAGAGTCTAGATTTTACCTTCAAGCTTCTTGAGTGGGGCTTGAATCAACAATCTTCATGGTGTGAACAGGAGGTACAAAAGATTTTTTTTATGCCTTTGTATGTGTTGGAGATGAAGTTAATCAGCTTCAAGGTGTCAGTATGAATATAGCACTGCTGAGAGTCAGACGCAGTCTTAACTGTAAGTGGCACTGTGCTGCCGGATTCTTAAGAGTGAATGGTAAACCTGGTCTGAATGCTTGCATTCTTTGGTGACAGTAATATCAAGTTACAGATGGATAGGCAGGGAGTTCATAATATGTCAGCTGTCAGGGAAGATCTCTGATATGATGCGTCCACTATTTTGAAGTTTTCCGAATGCGTCCAGGTGTTCCGGGACAGAAATGTGACACCAAACAACATGCTGAATTAAAAGGTTCCCACAGTTGTCATCATTAGCTTGCTGTGAACAGCCTCTTCTCAATCCCAAAACTTCATCAGCTTCTTTCACTCCCTGTTATTCCACTGCTAACTCCTATCTACTATCCCATAGAACAGGATTTCATAAATTAGAAGGCCCGGTGATGGAAAAGATGCTTTCTATTTTCAAGATATACACACAAATCCCTGACGAGGTTCCCATCAACTACTGCAACAGTGCGGCAGCTAACTAGATTACTCAGCATTAGAAACCAGCACCAGCTCTCTGCCCTCCCCTGTTCATTCTTTCGCAAAGGTAATAGCAATTTCAGTCATAGCTGTCTCTTGTCATTAAATTATCCCTCCAGTTCCAGTTCCTACCTCTTGACCACGTAGTCACCTATAACTGCATACCAAACATGCCTCTGGGCCAATTAGTGATGTCACATCTCAGTGTGAAAGAACAACTTTCAAAGTCAGATTTAACAGCAAGAATAACATCAGCTAAGCTGCTACACTGGCTAACTCCCTGACATGTGCAATCTGACCTTTCATCTCCGGGTCAGGTGTCCCTGTGTAACATAGGGCATACCTGATATGATATCTAATACTCAAGTCCACGCACACAATCAGCTATCACCATAACTCTTTAAAGATTGCATCGCATCACTGTTGCTGATACATGTTCAGGATCTGAAAGTAGTCTGAGCATCAGATGCTCAACCCCAGAATGAAAATTCAGCCCCTCCGACCTCTGATATGCAACTACAGGATAAAGGAAGAGCAATGAATGATAGCAGTTCAATGTCATTAATTGGTGTATTTTAGGAACAAATTAGGTGGAACAAATTAGGTGAAACCGCAGCACGGTTTCGTTAAGGGGAAGTTGTGTCTGACAAATTTATTGGAGTTCTATGAGGATGTGTCTAGGGCGGTGGATAGAGGAGAGCCGGTGGATGTGGTCTTTCTTGATTTTCAGAAGGCGTTTGACAAGGTACCTCAAGAGGTTATTGCAGAAGGTAAGGGGGCATGGAGTTGGGGGTAGGGTGTTAGCGTGGATAGAGGATTGGTTGTCAAATAGGAGGCAGAGAGTGGGGGTCAATGGGTGCTATTCGGATTGGCAGTTGGTGACTAGTGGAGTGCCCCAGGGGTCGGTGCTGGGGCCTCAGCTATTTACCATTTATATAGATGATCTGGAAGAGGGAACTGAGTGTACGGGTGTCGAAATTTGCTGATGCCACCAAGATTGGTGGAACGGCAAATTGCGCGGAGGGTGTGGAGAGTCTGCAGAAGGATCTAGATAGGCTGGGCGAATGGGCCAGGATCTGGCAAATGGAATTTAATGTTGGCAAGTGTGAGGTGGTCCACTTTGGTAGGAATAATGGTAGGAAGGACTATTACTTGCCTGGCGAAAAACTGCAGCAGGCGACGGTGCAGAGGGACCTCGGGGTCCTTGTGCATGAGTCGCAAAAACCCAGCCTGCAGGTGGTCAGGAAGGCTAATGGGATGCTGGCCTTCATAGCGAGGGGGATTGAACATAAAAGTAGGGAGGTCTTGCTGCAGCTGTATAGGGCATTGGTGAGGCCGCAGCTGGAGTACTGTGTGCAGTTTTGGTCGCCGCACTTACGCAAGGACATTTTGGCCTTGGAGGGAGTGCAGAGGAGGTTTACTAGGCTGATGCTGGAGTTGAGGGGGTTGAGCTATGAGCAGAGGCTGAATAAACTAGGCTTGTACTCGTTAGAGTTTAGAAGAATGAGGGGAGATCTCGTTGAGACATATAAGATGATGAATGGGATGGATAGGATAGAGGTGGAGAGGCTCTTCCTGCTCAGAAAGGACAGTAGGACTAGAGGGCACAGCCTCAAGATAAAGTGGGGGCGGTTTAGAACGGAGTTGAAGAGGAACTTCACTCAAAGGGTGGTGAATCTCTGGAATTCTCTGCCCGTTGAAGTGGTGGAGGCTGCCTCGCTAAATATTTTTAAGATGCGGGTTGATGGGTTTTTGATCAGCAAGGGGATTAAGGGTTATGGGGAGAGGGCGGGAAAGTGGAACTGAGCCACGACAGATCAGCCATGATCTTATTGAGTGGCGGGGCAGGCTCGAGGGGCTGGATGGCCTACTCCTGCTCCTATTTCTTATGTTCTTATGTGAGACAATCTAATGATTTTAATTTTTAGCGAAGTGCAGGAACAAAGATTGGGGTTCAATATAATCCAGGGAATTTTCACAGTAACTTCATTGCAGTGTTAATGTAAGCCTTACTTGTGACTAATAAATAAACTTTTTGAAACTTTATCACATCAGCTATTTGGCCTTATTAATCTTTGCTGGCGTTTATACTCCACAGGAGTCTCCTCCAATGATTTGTCTCAGCTGCTTCCTGTGTAGCAGGTTTCACGTTCTAGCCACTCTGGGTAAATAACTTTTTCTTTATCTTGTATTTATCACTCTCAGTTTTGGATTTTTCGACAAGCAAAAACATTCTCTCCATTCCCTGTCCTTGTTCATAGTTTACCTTAGATCTTCTCTATTCTAAAGAAACCTCTAATCTGTTCAATCTTTCCTAATAACTGTAATCTCACTGTTCTTGTACCATCCTTGTAAGTGTCTCACCTTCAATGTCTTTGCTTTACTTCAAATGAAAAGTTTGTTATTTTCCTAGTGGAGGTCAGAACGCTGCTTAGTGCTTTAATTGTCTGCTAAACGTCAGCCATATTTAAAGGTACAGATCTATTTCATGTTTGAGTGGGATCCCCTTCGGTCTGGAGTTCCTGGCATGTGATGGACCAAATCAGGAAATCTCCTGACTCCCCACCCGATCCAGGAAGTCCACCGCATTGAGCAGAGGAAGTTGCAAGCAGGTTCATTGAGAGAGATTTTCAAGGATTGTGTTTATCTCTTCATTAACATCTTGTGCATTCATCCTGTTGAACAAGCAGGTGAAAATGTAATTTCCAAATACAGCCAAGTGCTAAAACAGACTGTGTACCTTGTGTATAAATGCCACATGTGAGGGAGGAGGGTGACGATGCAGATGTCATAAGGCATCATCTCATTAGCCTGGAAATTACTGTTAGCAATGTTAATGGATGAACACTTAATGAGTTTGTATGGCATTCCCCTGTCTGCTATTCCAGTAGAGATATTAAGCCATTTAAAGTAAACAACTTAACACTTGTGTTAATATAGACAACAAAGGGATGCCGTTAAACATTTGCCTGATTATGTAACCTGCAGTCATTTCTAACATCTGATAAAGGGCAGGGCAGGCCATTATACTGTCCGCTTCAATTCTTCACATGAAACTGAGACTTTTAAGAACGTTGACCAGTTTATTGGAATCACTAGGTCATGATTATTTGTGCATGGAGCAGAAGGGAAAGTATTCTAGCATTTTGGATGTCCTTACAACACGAGAAACATTTAAACCTTGAAAAGGGTAAAATTGCTCCCTGCGAATGGTTTGCAAATCTTTTAGGTGCACTTATTTATTATATGGTATAATGTACAATGCTGCAAACTGCTTAATTGTAAATCAATTTGTGTTGTCAGTGTGATGAGGACTGAGAATGCTTGGTGAATTCCAGTGCCCACAGTTGTTGCTGAATAGAGTAATTTGTACCCTCCTGAATAATGGAGCAAAGTATGGTCTGCTTGAGGGGAGCTTGAAATAACAGTTGGACGGGAACCTATAACTGACACTAGATATATTACCCAGAGTGACAGGATTGAATACAGCCTCTTCTGCCCACTTCTACCATATTTAGGTGTTTGACAGTAACAATCCCATTTCTCACTCAGTGGACTGATATCTCCATTTGTCAAAGGACTAGCAGAAGGACAGTCACCCTCGAACACTGCCACAAATCTCTTGGTGACTGGATTCTTAGCAAGAAAGGCCCGGATAGCTTGGCAGCAGATACCTATCCTCCAGTTAGAAATCAGGAGACTGAAGGATGGAGTCACAGAAAATTCTGACAGGACAAAGTGCCACACATTTTCTTCATAGTTTTGTTGCAAAACGTTGCCTGTTAAAGGTGGAGAAACAGTTTTGTAGCACATCTTCATGAGGGTTCACTCCAGTTTATTTTCTCCTATTAGGGTTTCCGAGAATACATTGTTGTGGAAGAGCCGGACTTAAAATTTAATACATTGGAAATACTGACCTTTCGCTGCCCTTCTGCAGAAATGCTGCCGAAGTATTTGCCGGATAGCTAAAAGCTTGGTAATAGATTATAACATTCTTTTTTTTACAGCGCGGTTTTAATAGTTCTTGACCTTCCGCCGAGTAGGGTGCCTTTAAAAAGATTTGTACATGAGTAGGCAAGGATGATTAATAGGAAGCTGATTGAAGAGCACTGAGTTCATCTGAACTGCGGCTCTCCATTACGTGAACAGACATGCTCAATCTCCCTCAGCACTTAGCCAGGATACATCAGTATTCCGCTCAGCTCGGAGTTAGTTAACCTTGAATTCAGTACAATTTCATGGCACTTGTATGCTGTGTGGTGGAAACCTCATCACACCCTCGCCAATAACTGGATTCTCATTAACTGAAACCAGCACTGTTGATATTGCTGCAGATGCGGAGACTGAGCAGCTGAAACGCTATAAACTGTGCGCACGGCAACCTTGAAGAGAATGAGTCAGGCATCTCTGTTCAGGGGAACAGCCGAAAAGAACATTGCCATCATGTTTTGCAGAAACAATGGACATGTAAACTGGCTCTGATTTGAGACAAATTGGCACTAATTTGCCAACCTTGTTTCCAGTAGAGGGTGCTCTTCTCAGGCGAGACTAACCATGTCAGGCTGAACTGGGTAATTGTCTTGATACATTTTATATAGTGAGAGCTTTCATTGAACGCCTTTGACACCGCAGCTTTGCAGTGTGCGAGGAATATTTTCCGCAATTCCTTGAACACTTCATTCGGAGCTAATAATGCCAGTCCACCCCTTCCCTTCCATCCCAACCCCGCCTCCTCAGGCACCTTCGCCTCTTTGGGCTGCCAATCATTAGCAAGTGTTATTTCAGATTTGTTGCAGGGCACTACCACATTGACGTGTTGTGTTCACTGCCTCGGCAAATGCAATTGTACGATGACTCTTGGAGTGAATAATATCAATGAATGGTGCAATGGAAAAATAAAGGTGTAATTAATTCTATTTTTTGAGCAGAGGAGAGGAGGGATAGAGAAACTGTGCTGTGAAATGATTCTTGAAAGGAATCTAAAATCTTTTTTATGCCATTCTGTTCCAAAAGAGAATTATTCTCAAGGGGGCAGCGTACTCTTTTTTTTGAAGGGGGGGGCTGCCCCTCGTTCTGCAGCTGATCGCACACAGTATCGCAGAGATGCTATTCTCATTTGCAGATTTCAAAATGGTTGGTTTCTATTTCAGATGCCATTTTCAATTCACTGATTTGGCTTGATCCTCACTGACGAGATTGAGGATGTGAGGCTGATGTAACGTTTGTCTTCCCAGCACCCCTGCCGATGAGTGTGTGGTGCTGCGGTACTGCGTGTTGGTAACTGCAGCCATCAGCTAGTCTGAACTAACTTTTCAAGCACCTTCTGCAATAGCTTTTAAATGCAGGCAATGTGCACGCCGACCATATTAGGTGGTTTATTCCAAATGCAGGTGATATGTGCTGATATCGTCGGCACGTCTCCCATCCTTGGGATATGAAAGAAAAATTAATGGGTGGTCCAAATACACATAGGCAACTCAGTTTGACCACTTTTGAGCTTTTGATTTGATATTGGGCGATTTTAAATATTGAATTGGCTCCGATATTAACTGAGCTGTGGTGAGGAGCAGGGACCTGAAATCTCGTCCAGCGTAGAGGAGTGGTGTCTGGGCGCTGGGAGCAGCCTCATCACTTTCCAAACTAGGTGTGAATGCCTGGCAGCGACAGCAGTGCAGACCCACAGGACAGGGTGTCAACTGGACATTTTAAAGGGAAGTCCAGGAGTTGGGAGGTTTCCCAAACCACAAGTCACACTGCAAGGTGGAATTTGCCTTCCCCCTGGATTCAGTGCGGGAAGCGCTTGAATAAGGGATGTTGAATAATGTGGATGTAGTTCTATATTACTCAACATGCTCTTACGTGAATTGCCTCATCCTCTTAATCTACCAGGTCCATCAAATCACTTCTCACATTCACTTCCTCTGCAAGCGCACACTTGCAGCCATCACTTTCCACGCACTTAACTGACATCCCCAATTCTCCATCCACCTTTACTGCTCGCCCTCATCATTGTGCAATTTAATGCTTCTCCCTGGTAGTCACCCTCACCAAATGCACTGCCTCCATTGATTGAATTCATTCTATTACACTCACTCATAGCTCTGTTCTTCTTTCTTCTGTTATAGGGGAGGGGGGAAAACCAGGGGTGGCTATCACAGATTTCTCAGCAATAGCCACAGAGGGGTGAGCAAGTCTCGGATGGAGACTGGTGGTGTCTAAGCTTCTCCAGCTATCAAAAGATGAGGATTTCTTGGGAGAATTAAATGCGTTTGACTTGCATGTTATACTATACTCAGTCATGTTAAATTGATTTCAGCAGTGAGTAAACATGACAACCATTTCCAAAATAAGTTGCAACGTTCTTACCAAGTAATTTTTAGTTCATGATTTTTATGTCCAACTGGGCTTTACCATGTGCGGTGACAGCAGTTAGTGGATCTCACAAACACATCTTCAAAAGAGTTGATTTCTTTTGAGGGTGCAGATTACGTACACACCATACACACCGTTCAACAGTGCTAATACTAATGCTTCAGTGGATCCAGTTTTGAGTTTTCACCTGACTACTCAGCTCATAAGTGAGTGTGAGCAGATAGTAATTGTAGTTGCAGTATAGTAATTGCAGATAGTTGTGAAGTCTTGTATCATACAATGGAGTCTTGTCCAGTCCACTGCTCAGTTGTTAACAGATGTTGCATCCCAGGGGCATGAATAAAGGAATAATCACTGAAGGGGGGGCAGGAGAAAATCTATAACATGCTGACAGGCCTTCAGGATTGCAGAGATTGGAGAACACAAGAAATAGACCACCTGGCCTGTTAAACATGCTCTGCCATTCAGATCATGGTTGATCTTGGGCTTCAATCCACGTTTCTGCCCTCTCCCCATTTCCCTTGATCCTCTTGAGATTCCAAAGATCTGTCCTTAAATGTGGATCACATCCTTAAATGTGTTCAATGTTGAAGTATCCACAACCCTCTGTGGCAGAGATTTCAAAAAATTCACATTTCATTACTTCATTTGAGTGAAATAATTTACCCTCATCTCCATCTTAGATTATTGGCTCTTTATCTTGAGACTGTACTGTGCCTTCATATTTTAGACTCCCCAGGCAATGGAAATGATCTCTCAGATTCTACCCTAACAAGCTCCTTCAGAAGCCTGTACATGTCAATGACATTGAATCTTTGTCTTCTAAACTCCAGAGAAAACAGACCAAATTTGCTCAGCCTCTTGTCACCCCTTCATCCAAGGGACCAAGTTAATGCCCCAGGCATGGTCTCAAGCAAGATTTCTTTATTCCTGTACCCCAATTCCCCTACACCAAATACCAACACATCCTTGGCCTTCCGAATTTCCTGCTGAACTTGGAAGTAAATGTTTTGCATTCCTTGTATGAGCTTCTTTGAATCTCAACCAAAAAAATTCTCACCTTTTAAAAGATATTCAGCTCTTACATTCTTTTGACCAAAGTGAATAACTTCACTCTTCCCTACGTGATATTCCATCTGCCATCTTATTGCCCATTCACTTTGCAGCCTGTGTCCTCCCCACAGCCAACGTTTCTCCATAGCTTAGTATCATTGTCAAACTTAGATACGTTAATCTCCGTCTCTGCATCTAAGTCATTAATGTAGATTGTAAATAGCCAAGGTCCCAACATTGACCCTTACTGTATTCCACTATTCACTACCTGTCAACTTAAAGTCCATTTATGTCCACTCTCTTGCGTCCTGTATTTAACCAATCTATGCTAAGATATTATCTCCAATTCCATGCACATTTATCTCAGCAATTAATCTTTTGTGTGACATCTTATTGAAAATCCCAGTCTGCGATATCTTCTGATTCCGCTTTATCGACCCTACCAGTTACATCTCAAAAGATTACAATAAATTTGTTGAACAGGATTTCTATTTAGTAAAACCATGTTAACTTGTTCTAAGTGCATTGTTAACACTTCCTTAATAAAAGATTGCAACATTTACCCAATAACTGATGTTTGGCTATCTGGCCTATAGTTCTGTTTTCTCAGAAGAGTGGAGTAACATTGACTAACTTCCAATCTGATAGGACTATTCCCAAATCCAATGAATTCTGGAAAATAATAGTGCATTCACGATCTCTGTAGCTATCTCCTTTAGTCCGCCAAGGTATAGGTCATTAGGCCCAGGGAATTTGTTACAATTCACTTTGTAAGTTTTTTTCCAATACCTTTTCTTTATTGATATTGATTTTCCCTAATTCCCTCACTCTTTTTTTAAGCCCCTAGCTTACTGTCTATTTCTGGAATGATACATGTATCACTGTGAAGACAGGTACAACAAATTTGTTCAATGCCTCTGCCATTTCCCTGGGTGAACCTGTATCTGAGGTCTCCTTTGCAGATGACAGAGCAGCTTTTTCGAAGGTCAACCCATGGAAAGCAATTGGCCCAGATGGGGTACCCGGATGTGCACTTAGATCCTGCGCAGATCAGCTGGCAGAGGTATTCACATGCACCTTTAACCTCTCTTTACAATAATCTGAGGTCCCTATCTCCTTCAAGAAGATGACCATCATCCTAATACCGAAGAAAAACCAAGCAGCGTGCCTTAATGACGATTGGCCAGTGGCTCTGATATCCATCATTGTGAAGTGCTTCGAAAGATTAGTCATGGAACGAATAAATTCCAGCCTCCTAGACAAACTGGATCCACTATGGTTTGCCAATGCCGCAACATGTTCACAGCAGACTGCATTTCCCTGGCCCTGCACTCAACCTTGTAACACCTAGATAACAAGGACATCTATGTCAGACTCCTATTTATTGACTACAGCTCAACCTTCAATATTATTATTCCCACAAAGCTTATCTCCAAAATCCGTGGCCTGGGCCTCGACATCTCCCTCTGAGACTGGATCCTGAACTTCCTAACTTACAGACCACAATCAGTAAGGGTAGGCTACACCTTCTCCACGGTCATCCTCAATACTGGTGCCAGAAGGCTGTGTTCTCAGCCCCCTACTATCCTCCTTATACATCTATGTCTGTGCAGCCAAATTCCCACCAATTTGATTTTCAAATTTGCTGATGACACCACAATAGTGGGTTGGATCTCCAAACAATGATGAGACAGAGTACAGGAATGAGAGAGAGAATCTGGTGCAGCAACAATAATCTCAATGTCAACAAAATGAAGGAGATTGTCATCGACTTCAGGAAGCATGAAGGAAAACATGCCCCTGTCTACATCAAAGGGGATGAAATAGAAAGATTTCAAGTTTTTAGATATCCAGATCACTAACAGCCTGTCCTGGTTCTCCCCCCGCCAACACTACAGTTATGAAAGTCCAACAATGCCTCTACTTTCTCAGAAGACTAAGGAAATTTGGCATGTCAGCACAGACTCTCACCAACTTTTACAGATGCACCATAGAAAGCATTCTTTCTGGTTGTATCACAGGTTGGTACGGCTTCTGCTCTGCCCAAGACTGCAAAGAACTACAAAAGGTTGTGAATGTAGTCCAATCCATCACACAAACCAACCTCCCATCCATTGACTCTGTCTACACTTACTGCTGCCTCAGCAAAGCAGCCAGCATAATTAAGGACCCCAGGCATCCGGACATTTTCTCTTTCACCTTCTTCCTTCGAGAAAAGCGCACAAAATCTGAGGTCACATACCAACTGACTCGAGAACAGCTTCTTCCCTGCTGCTGTCAGACTTTTGAATGGACTTGCCTTGCATTAAGCTCATCTTTCTCTACACCCTAGTTATGACAGTAGCATGACATTCTGCACTCGTTTCTTTCTCTTTGAATGGTATGTTTTGTCATTATAGTGTGCTAATAAACAGTACTTTTCATGTATGTGACAATAATAAATCAAATCATTCCTGTTTCTCCTGCCTCTGATCCCAATGGAACAGTTAGAGACTCGGAAATAGTGGGGAATCAGTTCAAACATTCTGATTTTCTTCTTACCACCTATCTGTAAAGCGTGGCATATTTCCTTTTGTGTGACCTGATTTGTCCTAATAACCTGACGGCAAGCTTGAGTTGGGATTAACTCAGAAGGTTAGTTTGTAAGGTTCAAAATAATCCACAAGAAACAGTGTCTGCAATGTCTCACTCCACATTCGTACAGTAAAGGGAAAGATAGAGAAAAGGAGGTTATACTATACAAGGACCATAGAGAAAATAAGTATTGGTTCATATGAGTGCCAGAGTCCACAATCAAAGTCCAATGAGAAATGTGAAGGCTAATGGTAAATGCGGAGCTGCCCAAATTCCACAGGGAAACTTGAAATAGCTAACAAAACATTTGTTTTGCAATTTGTAAATTATGAGGCGGTGTTCTGAAGTCAGGGAATGATGTCTGCAACCAATTGTTATGATTTTATATAAAAGTAAATATTTATTTTAGAAAAGAAATTATAAAAGGATTACACTTGCACAAAAGAATGGCTTCACGCAGTTGACAGTACTTTTAAACAGTTCCAAACTTAAACTTAAACGATGAGCTAACCATTCCTTTTCTGTTTGACAACAATCCTCATCGATTTGTAAATCTATAGAATTCTAGTAATCTTTACCATGAAGCGCCTTTTTGCTTTTGGGGTGTTCATGTTAGGCTGACTGGTTTTCTCGGTCTGGCATTGTCCACACTGTCTTCTGGAAGATCTGACCAGCTACCACCCTACCTTCTGGGAGATCTGAGCAGCTACCCCTCACACAGGTTTCAGTGTTTTCTTCAATGCATTCCTTCCCTTTGATCTTTTTATCCTCCTTGTTTCACCCAGTCTCTCAAAAGTGCTTTTTCGCTAGAACTGATCACACTCCTTTCTTTACTATGGATTCCTCTCTTTTAACAAGTGAACTCATCTTACCTTTGTCTCACTTACTTATAATCTTTAAAACTTGTATATGTCCCCCTTTGAACGAAAACAACCCACTTCAAAACTACTTTTTATTGCCTTCTGTAAATTCTTATGGAAGTGCCTCTTGGTTCATTTACATATCAAATCATATTTACTGTTCTTTTGCAGTCACTCTGTCACTCCATCCAATTACAACAATCACAGCCCTATCTGCCTATTTTCAAATACATGACAGATATGACTGTGTTATTACCGAAAGAAAAATATTCTAATTCCCCATTTTCCTGACAGGAATTTATTTTGCAGAGATAAATTGGTTGAAGATCAGTGGTGTAAGATTCACTTTTTGAGTGGTGTTGATGGCACAAGATTTTGTACGCAAAAGTACCAGATCACCATCAGGTTAGGTTAGAGGGCCAGTTGTCCAGCTTGGCCAGAGCTTGCTTCTGCATGGCCTGTCGGTCATAACAGATTTGATTTGATTTATTATCGTCACATATATTAGTATACAGTGAAAAGTATTGTTTCTTGTGTGCTATATAGACAAAGCACACTATACATAGAGAAAGAAGGGTGAGAGTGTTGAACGTGGTGTTATAGTCACAGCTAGGGTGTAGAGAAAGATCAACTTAATGTGAAGTCGGCCCATTCAAAAGTCTGATGACAGCAAGGAAGAAATTGTTCTTAAGTTGGTTGGTAATGTCCTCAGACTTTTGTATGTTTTTCCTGACAGAAGAAGTTTGAATAGACTATGTCTGGGATGTGCTCTTTAAATATACATTATTTAACAGTGGGCAGTGTTTACAGCTCAGAGTAATATTAACCTGTTCAGCAAGCCAGAGTCTTAGGTCAGGTAGCCTTATTTCTCCACAATTACTTCAAAGGATGTTTATCTAGTGTCTAGAAATTGGCTTTGATTCAGTACTGATAATGTCTCAGCTATTGTGGGTTGATAGAGGTGGTATTTGTTGAGGAGCTGGTATTGGTGAAGTCATGATTTCTGTAGACTCACTGACTTTGCTGACAAGCCTGGCTTATCAAATGCAAATGGATTTTATCTAGTTCTCTTTGATGTTAGTCTGTGCATTTTGGACAACATGATGGCATAGTGATTAGCACTGCTGCCTCACAGCACCAGGGACCAGGGTTTGATTCCCAGCTTGGGTCACTGTCTGTGTGGAGTCTGCACATTTTCCCTGTGTCCACTTGGGTTTCCTCCAGGTGCTCCGGTTCCTAAAAGACATGCTGCTTAGGTGCACTGACCCGAAAAGGCTCCCAAATGTGGCGATTAGGGGAATTTCATAGTAACTTCATTGCAGTGTTAATGTAAGCCTTACTTGTGACTTATAAATTAACTTTTATCCAAACTTTGTGTGAGCTGTGAATAGGACTTTCTTACTGATTTTTTTGTTTTCCCATGGAATGCATTTTTATCGGACATTTTGGTTTTTAAAAAAACCTTTCCACTGTTTATTTAAAGCCATACCTTTTAGCCCATTGCTCAAGTTCCCTTAGATATGAGGGGAGACCAGACTATCAATTGGCTTTGTTTATGTTTAAGATTCTTGATTGTGATTGGGGTATGTCACTTTCAAATTTAATCTGAAATTCAAAGGTGCTCTGATCACTGTCTGCCAGTGAATCTTTTATTTCAGCATTACAAATTAACCCTGCCTCATTACACAATACTATATCTAAGATAGTTTCATCCCTAGTTGGTTTCAAAATCTATTAGTCCAAAAAATTGTCACAAAACATTCCACAGACTTATCTTCTATACAACTCTTGACAATTTGATTGTCCCAGTCTATATGAAGATAAAAGTTCCTCATAGTTATTACATTGTCTTTGCTACAGGCACCAATGATTTCTTGTTTAATGCTCTATCCAACTGTATAAACTACTTTCACCAGTGCTTCTGACTCTTGCTATTTCTAATTTCTATCCATACTGATTGTATGCCAGATTCCTTTTCCCTCAGGTCCTTATGGCATCATTCACTATTAATGCTATCCCTGCTCCTTTTGTCATTGCTTCTGTCTTTCTGAAATATTTTGTATCCTGGAATATTTACTTTCCAGCTTTGACTATCTTCTAACTGTGCCTCTGTGCCACTAGTTCATCCATCTTATTGCAGATGCTTCATACATTCAGATAAAGAACTTTTAATTTAATTTTTACTTGCACTCCCAGCAATAACTTTATTCACTGATGCACAATATTTGTTAAACTCTGTCTCTTCTTGCCCACTCTGCTTTATTTTTTACACACCAATGTTGTTCTGCTCTGATGCGTCAACCTCTCTCTTTGAATTCTTAAAATTCCCTTCACCCAAACCCGCCACAGCCCTAGTTATACAATTGGCCAGGATACTGGTCCCAGCTGTTTCAAGTGTACTCCATCCCAACAGAATAAGTCACTTTTCCCTGAGTACTAATGTAAGTGCCCCACAAATTGAAACCCTTTATTCCCATACCACAATTTAAGCTATGCATTTATTTCTCTAATCTGTTTAATTTTATGGCAATTGGTGCATGGCTCAGATTAAAATCCAAAAGATTATTTTGACATTCTGTATTTTAATTTGGGCCCTAACGCTTCAAATTCTCTTAGCAGACCAAATTCCTGATTCTACCTATGGCTCTTGGTTCCCACGTGGACCATAGAAATTGGGTCCCTCCCCCCTTCCACTCCAAGTTCCCCTCCAACCATGAGGAGATGCCCTTAATTCGGGCACCAGGCATGCAGCACACCCTTCGGAGCTTGCGTAAATTGGGGATACTTTACAGCTCCGTGAGATGGG
The DNA here is from genome assembly GCF_965287045.1 of Carcharhinus amblyrhynchos. Taxonomy (NCBI): domain Eukaryota; kingdom Metazoa; phylum Chordata; class Chondrichthyes; order Carcharhiniformes; family Carcharhinidae; genus Carcharhinus; species Carcharhinus amblyrhynchos. Next base: position 7,525,071 of record NC_137357.1, on the reverse strand, counting down.
CAGAAACAAAATCTAGCGCTCAATAGAATACCACACAGTCAAGAAAAGTCCTCTACCTCAAGTGACTTACTGATGTAATAACCGCTAAACTGAGACTCTTTGCGTAGCTGCAGCTTTTAAACCCACCCAAACAAGATTAAAAAACAGACTCCTCACATGGCATGCTTCTAACTGTAAGACCGTCTTCAGAGTTTTGTCTTCAGAGTTTTCATGGAAATCAGTTCTGTCGCAAATAACCATAATTACACCTTTAATCAAGATTACTTTAACGCAGGTGGGGCTCTGAATTTTAAGCCTACCCATAATTTGAAACTGGTATGATGACATGAGAAACATTACCCAACATCACACCCAAGATCACATCTCCCAATGCACAATTCATTCCCATTTGGAATTGTATTATTCAGCACAAAGAGACTCTGAGGGAAAAGATCCTATCCAGCAAGAGGAGGGGTCCCTGTCCAGTATCCTAACAGGCGGAAAAGTGGATCTATTCTTCTACCTCCAGATTTGCAGAAAAAAACCCAGAAATGTTGCTAGAAGTAAGCCACTGTGAATTGATCATTGGAAATTTTGAACCACCATTTTCTTTAGTGAACCAGAACAGAATCACTGTGACATTTCCAGTTGCCATCTTAAAAACTGAGCTAAAGTGACACTCCTAAAAATCTGTTTGCATGCTACCTCTTTTGTTTTCTTGTGTCTCTTCTGAATGTAATCTTGTGATTACATTTCAGGTGTTGAGAAATAAAAGTTTTCTTTTAACTTACAAGATAGACTGTCTTGTGTCTACTCTTGAGAATCACAGCTATCAAGGGGTGTCACACTTCTTTTAAAAACACATCTTGTTGCAGTTAGTTGAAAGGTGGGAAAAGGGGGAACCATCCTACCTCTCTTCCCTGTCCATACTTGTTGGATATAGTTCATGACATATGGGAAAGTCAAAGTTTTTGTTTCTTTGCAGGTAATATGCCAAGACTTTGACTACTTATGGAGAGTGATAAATTTCTAACTTAATTTATTATTCCAGAATCTCTGATTTCCACATAAATGGTCCTGTTAATTAAAATGTTCCATATTCTGTGATTCAGTTGATGCTCCTTTGCCATTTTGTAGTTGCTGGGACAAGTCAGAGACTATAGGGCCATAAATGACAGCTAAGCACCTTTGCAGTGTATCTCTGGGTGTGAAGTGAGCTGAAAGGGCCGTGCTTTTGCACCAAGCAGTAGGTAGAGGAAATAGTGTTAAAGATTGTGGCAAATCCATACAGTATATTTTATTTCGTGCTTACAATGGCCTTTGGGAGTGATCAGCAGGATCTATGCAGAGGTTCTGTAACAGCCAATTTTTATGCAGATCTAATCATACGAGTGTTTTCAAATCTGTACAGCTTCAATCACGGCCCTCAATACAATAGATTTCCTACCTTGTTTCCCAATAGGTCTTTACCAGAATACAATCACACCCATAATTAAATAACTTATACACTTTTAGCTCTCTTCCTAGAGCATTCCATTCTTTGTATGTCTTCATTTTATTGGAGTCATGCTATCCTCTCTAACCCCTATCAAGTCATGCGAACCCATATTTTCTGAATTAACCCTTTATTTATATTCTATTTTCTCAATGGGGAAGCTGGGAAATCAGATAAGGTTGGTGACTTAAGTGAGTTACTTCTTAATTATTCAATCATGGAGTGTAAGCAGTGCTGACATTGCTCAAAGGTGGTGATGAGAGACTTTGCTGAAGTATTGCAATCTGTGTGGTTATTAGGTAGTGAGTTTGATTTTGGCCGACAACAATATTTCCAAAACAGTGTAGTGTGTGCCTTGTTGGAAAAATGTAATATGGTGGTGTTGTCCTTGGTGGTGTTGCCCTTGTAATAGTTGCAGTTTTGAGAGATGCGGTCAAAGGAATCTTTGCAGGTTTCTGTAATTCATCTTGCAGATGATGCACACTGTAGAAATAATACCTTTGTCAAAGGGAGTAAGCTGGTGGATGGGGTACTGATCAAGTGGGTTGCTTTGTCCTGGATGGTGTCAAACCTCTTGTCGGAGCTGCACTCATTCAGGCAAGTGGAGAAGTATTTCATCTGAAGTGATATGGCATGGAGCAGTTGGACAGTTAGTGGGGGAGTTATGGGGAAATCTACAGGCTCAGAAGAAACCCACACAAAGGACTCCAATACTTATCAAAATCAATTGTAGTTATTTCCCCTCATCTGCATTCAAATGAGCGGCCAATTACTGAGCACGAAAGTTTAAGAACATTTAGGGACATCAGCCACAAATCCATTCTTATTCGCAAAGGTAAAAATAAAACGCTTTCTTGACAACCAGCCTATTTTTAATGATATAAAACAAGCAAATGGCAACCTTAGAAGGTGTAATACCAGTTTTCTGAGGAGTAGTTTGCCACTAAAGTGTGCCAAGCACTGGTGATTAAACTTTAGTATGCACAGATCTCTGGCATTTATTTGTATGTAACTTGCATTCCTGCACCCTTTCCAAGGGCAGTCATGTGAAATTCACAGAGAACATTCTGCTGTTGCATTTGGTGCAAAATGGCAGTAACGAGATTGAAATCCGTTTTTCCTGTGAGGAGTGTTTGTTTGTCTTTTTGCTACTAATTTGTTCTAAACCCAAAAAATTGCCCTTTCTTGCCTCAATTACATGTACTTCCATTGCTGTAATGGCATTAGTGTGACTGCATTGCTGTTGTGAAACTCAACGTAATTACTTTGGTATTCAAATATTTTATAGAATCATCGAATTCCCACAATGCAGAAGGAGGCCATTTGGCCCATTGACTCTGCACCGACCACAACCCCACCCAGGCCCTATTCCCATAACCCCACATATTTACCTTGCTAATCTTCTGACGCTAGGGTCAAATTAGCATGGCCAGTCAACCTGACCCACACATCTTTGGACTATGAGAGGAAACCGGAACACCTGGAAGAAACCCACGCAGACACAGTGAGAACGTGCAAACTCCACACAGATAGTGACCCGAGGTCAGAATTGAACCTGGGTTCCTGGAACGTGAGGCAGCAGTGCTAACCACCGCGCCACCCCTGAAAAATATTTACTTTTAATATCACAGCCAAATTGCAAAGCTGTTTTAGCTTAACAGGATTAGAAAACAATTACTACCATACAGTGCTAAATATAATTTTCCTACTGCTTCAATTTGGATTTGTTTATCCTCAGAAGATGAATTCCCTATCTCTCTTTTTGCCTACAAGAAGATTCTAGAACATTCATTTGCTTGGAGCCTGACAGATCATTGAGCTAATTCATCTACCTGAAGGGAAGGGATTATCATCACTCTCTTTATACTCCATATGTAGACAATTCTTGCGACAATTTACAACTGGGAGCATATTCTGAGCAGCTCAGAAGCTTTCCTGGTGTGATTCTAATATGTAGGCCTCCAACACATTTATCTAGTGAGGCTTGGTTTCAAATTATAGTCCTTTCTCTTTAAGTCACACATTCATCCTTATGGACACAACAAATCTTTTTAATATTTATAAATTTTTAATTTTTTCCGTTTGCTGTTTTCTTCAGTTTTGCAGTAATGGATGATGCCGCTGTTGCAACGGGGAATAGCATCATTGGAGGCAGTGACTGTTATTTTCAATACAGCAGTTTTCCTCTCTTCACATTAGAGGCAAAAATAAAAGGTGTTATCCCACCAGAGGGAGTGGAAGAGGATACGAGACACACTGCATCTTGTTTTCATTCCGGTAGCAGGGATGAGTCTATTCTGCCTCAGTCAGGAAATCTAAATTTGTGGAAAAAAAGATTAATGTGAATTGAAGTTAATGTAATGAAAAGTGGACACTCCCCTTCCAAATTTGGGTGACCTGAGTAAAGAATTGTGATCTATTCTCAGGGCTCAACTTTTACCACTATTATAGCCACCAAACAGATGCAGGAAAGTGTATCAAGTTGGGTTGTAATTCCCCTTCCATGCGAATGAACAAGAGCCTTGCTTTCACCTGAAGTGGATTGCCTCTGATGTCTCTCACTCGCTCGCATATTCTTGCCATCTTGAAAGTAGAATGGGATTGTACTTGATACTTCGTTCACAAAGTGCACAACTTGAGTTGATTTATTCTCCGGCAGAAGAAGATTCATCAATCCCCAACCCTTCACATTTAGCAGGCAAATGGGAAAAGGAGCAGACTCTGAGTTCGATGAAATTTACAAATAGGACAGCAGAATACATTTACAGTCTGCCAAGAACTCCTTTGTTTTCATCCTTGAGCAATACCAATCCTCATTAGTTTCCTCCTTATTCTTTTATCAGTGTTGACATTCATGTAAAATGTGACCATTGTCAGTTTTCAAACATTGTATCACAACGAGCACATTATATTACCATCAACCCTATTTAAGATGACAGGGCTTCAAATCATAAGTCAATTGAGAGACTGTCTACAATCAACCAATTAAATCAATTGGATGCCAGGACTAAAGACTCTCAGATGCACTGGAGAACAGGACTAAGACTCTACAAACCCAAGGGATGGAATCTTACTGCCTTTAAATATTTTCAGAGGTCAGACCAAAAGCAGGTCCCAACACTTTGATGCCTGGTCACCCACTTGCATGACCTTTTCATAGGTGGCCAGTCAATAGGCTATTTGAGAGCATTGTCCAGTGCAAATGAGTGGGACATGCGTCTAGCTGGGTCTGCCTGTGTTGTCCTGCCAGCATCTATCAGGAGAGATAGACTCTGCTGCTGCAGGCAGGAGAATGTGAGGGCACATCAAGATGAAGGTGCCCTCTGAAGATAAAGGAAAATTAAAATTTATAACCACAGCTGCCAGGCCATTATTGTAGAAGGTGACTCTGTTCCAGAAGCGTTTCCAGCTGGTAAGGAGCGACCACTTCCAGTGTTGGGCCCTATCCAATGCGAGTAAGATCACGGTATGATCCTAAATAGCTAATTTATCCACTAATTTGCTATCCATCTCTGCTCACTGCTTACCCATCTTTGCAAAGATTGCCCAGAAGCTGAAACATATCAGGGCCATTTTCAAAAAAGTCTACCCTCCCTTCCACCACCATGTGGCTGCTAAGATTTAATTAGAATTTACCTTTTTCTCACTTTTTGTTGCATACAAACTTGAGACAACAAAATTTTGAATTAGCCTGATGACTTCTGAGAGTCATAGATGTAAACTTGTTTCCAAAGGAATTGTGTTACGAATGTTTTTCTAAGATGGAGATTTCAGAATGTTGTCCTTCTCCAAAGACTTTTTTGAAGTATTCCTGACCAGATTCTTACACAAAAGCTTATTTTCTTCCAAGGCAGGTTGAAGCAGATATTTTTAATGTGGCAGTTGCAGGGATATCCTGAGACTTGTTGAAACTGACCCCTTCTTTTCCGATTCATGATGGGATATAGCTATGACTGGCTAGGTCAGCATTAATTGGCCACCCCTAGTTGCCCTTAAGGTGGTGGTGGTGAACCACTTTCTTGAATTGCTGCAGTCGCAGAGGTAAAGATACGCCCACAATACCGGTAGGGAGGGAGTTCCAGGAATTTGACCCAGCAACAGTGAAGAAATGGCAAAATATTTCCAAGTCAGGATAGTGAGTGACTTGACAGGGAACTTGTAGTTGGTGGTATTCCCAGGTATTTGCTGCCCTTGTCCCCCTAAATGGCAGTGGTCGCAGCTTTGTAGGTTGCTGCCAAAGGAACATCGGTAAGTGGTTGTAGTGCAATTTGTACACGGTCCTCACCATTGCCACAGTTTCAGTGGTGGAAGGAGTGAGTGTTTGTTTGTAGAAGGGTTACCAATCAAGCAGGGCTACTTTATCCTGGATGGTATCAAGCTTCTTCAGTATTGTCGGAGCTGCACTCATCTGGGCAAGGAGACAGTATTCCATCATACTCCTCCTGACTTGTGCCTTGTAGATGATGGACAGGCTTTGAGGAGTCAGGACGTGAGTTACTCACCACAGGATTCCAATTCCAATGCTTTTGTTGCCACAGTATTTATACGGCTGGTCCAGTTCATTTTCTGATCAATAATAACCCCTAGGATGTACATGATAGGAGATTTAGTGATGGTAGTACATTGAATATCAAGAGGTGATGTTTAGCTCTTGTTAGAGTTATTCATTGCTTGGCACTTTTGTGATTCAAATGTTACTTGCTACTTGCCAGTACAGGCCTGGATATTGTCCAGGTCTTGCTGCATTTGGACATGGACCAGTTGAATATCTGAGGAGTTACAAATGTTGCTGAACATTGTGCAATCATCAGTGAACATCCCCACTTCTGATGGAAGGAAGGTCACTGATGAAGCAACTGAAGATATTTGGGCCTCAGCCACTACCCTGATGAACCCCTACAGTGATGTCCTGAAGCTGCAATGATTAAACTCCAAACACTTACAAACTCTTCCTCTGAGGCAGGTATGACTCCCACCAATGAGTTTTCCCCGATTCCCATTGACTCCAGTTTTGCTGGCAGTCGTTTTCACCTCTTGGAGTTCAGCTCTTTTGTCCATGTTTGGACCAAGGCTGTAATGAGGTCAGGAACTAAGTGATCCTGGCGAAACTCAAACTGGGCATCACTGAGCAGGTTATTGCTGAGTAAAGGCCACTTGATAGCACTGTTGACCCCTTCCATCATATTACTACTTCTCCCTGCCCTTGCTTGCTGTGGCCGATGGAATCACTGGAATCAGTTCCCCTAATCCATATAATTGGAATGGTCTGAGAGTGATAGAGGTAGATGTTTGCATACTAACAGAAATATGTGTTGTTTTTGAATCACTGAAAGCACTCAAGTTGCATTTTAAACTTATGCAGCACAAAAATTGTTTTCCTATTTTCAATTTTCTCATTGTCATTTTTTGTTCCGGTTCAGTAATTATTCACCTTTCTCAATCTATCAGTTATTGTGAAATTATTTTTTAATCTGCATGACTGAATCACCAGTCTTTGGTACCGTCTGCTCAACACCCCTGACTGCGTTCTAATCCTGGTCACTTTTCTCACTCCCCACAGCCAGTCTTAGCACATGAAAGCCATGTTGATCTATTAGCAGCATCCAGTAGCAGGCCACCCTTGTACAACTTGTGAGATCGGCATTATTAGGAATTTGAATGCAGCTGCACTGGAGCCACCCCTACACTACAGAGTACTGAGAGGTTTCTGCACCTCTTGGTTGCATTTCCTAACACTCCAAAGTGTTCTCAGATCCCTGTGTTAACACATAATAAGCAGGATAAAGATCCAGCACCCTCAGTATTGAAGTGGTCTTGGCAGTGAAATCTGAAGTGTGACAATAATAAGCAAGAATATAATAAATTGCAAACTTCAGTCAGCATCCATTTGATCTACTGGTATCACTACACTTTCCTTACCGCTCTTCCATGCAGGCTCTGGAAATCTGGGTGGCAGGGATTTGGGTGCAGGAAGATAAGATACCCTGATAACCTTACTGCTACCAACAAGAGCCACCGGTGCAGCTCAGAAGATACTTACAAATGTGTTTCACAGAAAGTGTCTTGACTTTTAAACCTGTTGCTATCTCTGAACCAACCTTTGAAAATTGGATTGTTGGAGATTCTTTGATGAGATTAAGAATGCTATGCAACAGCAATGGATGGGGAAAAGATTATTCTGTTGCAACTTTGCCCATGATGATGGATCTTGAGTGAGTATTTACTTGGTCCTACTGTAGTTACTATTTACTGCCATGACACAAAATTTCCTGATTTACAAGTAACCTTTTCTTTAGTATTTCTCCAGATTTGACTGGCAAACAACTGAGACCTAAGCCTATTGTTCCGAAAAGCCAAGTACCTGTTGCCAAAGGTGATGCTGTAACTAAATCTTGTTTGAGAAGAGGAGACACACAAGATAATATGGTCTGAAATGTAAAACTTTTCAAAATGCAGCAAGTGTAGGGACCAAAACAGGAGACACTCTCCCTTAAATAATTCATTCACTCCTTTAAAAAGTGATTGCTAGCCACCTATGTAACAGTATCCAATTCTAGCTACACTGGGACTAATGGGCCAGTAAACAAAGACTCTCTGTGTGCTGTTTGTTTATGGTCTGCTGCATTTGGTGGTGATACCAAGACATTACTGTCATCTCCACATCAGACCATGACATTACACTGCACCATTACACAAAACAAAGCACACACGTAGGGTGGGACTATCATTCTCCTTGCAAGGGCTGAAGAATTGAATTCAGAGCATGTTTTGTTCAGGACACAGTTGCCTGTTGCATTAAACAAAATGTAACCTCTCTCCCATCAAACGTTACTTTGTGAGACCAGGAGGGAATGGAGACTGTATTTTTGCAAGACAAGTCAAATGCAATTTCCACGACTTCCCTCTTTCAGCATACTCCTGAGAGGGTCACACAAAAGCTGCTTTACCATCATTTAAACAAAAAACATAGTTCTGGATGATAAATAGTTCTGAGCTGTACAAAACAGACAGATCTCAGGGCGGCATGGTAGCATAGTGGTTAGCACTGCTGCTTCATAGCTCCAGGGACCTGGGTTCAATTCCCGGCTCGGGTCACTGTCTGTGTGGAGTTTGCACATTCTCCTCATGTCTGCATGGGTTTCTTCCGGGTGCTCTGGTTTCCTCCCACAGCCCAAAGGTGTGCGGGTTAGGTTGACGGGCCATGCTAAAATTGCCCTTAGTGTCCTGAGATGTGTAGGTTAGAGGGATTAGTGGGTATATATGTAGGGATATGGGGATAGTTCTTGGGTGGGATTGTGGTTGGTGCAGACTTGATGGGCCAAATGGCCTCTCTCTGTTCTGTAGGGATTCTATGATCTGTGCTGATCTCAGTGGGGCAGCAGCAGTAGACACTTCCCAATTATTTTCAATGTCCTATAATATGGATAGGAATTTGTATCTGGTTAGGTATTCCAGGAGGGGTTCCAAATTAAATCTTGCTGCAAGAACAGTTTGAAATTCTATAACACTTTCTAAATGCTTCACTGGGACTCAGATCTTCTTGCCTTCTGGTCATCAGAGATTGGATGTACCCCACACGAGATGCTTCAGACCCTGTGGAAGTCTCAGTGCAGCCACACCATGGGAATTGCCTGGGAAGTTTGAACTTCCAACTGCCAATTCCCCTGCCCCCAGGAGACTTCCAAAAAGACTCGGCATTAGAGTGGGAGACTTACGACAGTTCAACTTATTTACCTCAATAGTAGCTCAGGAAATGTTATACTGAAAATCCTAGCCCAACTCTTGGGTACTAATACAAATGACAGCCCTGGTCCACTTGTAAAATTTGTAATTTACTTTAGCCTCTATTATGGTGTGAGCCTGATGTTTTGCAGTTGAGTTGTTACATTAGTTGGAATGAAGGTCTCAAAAATGCAGAGAATTCTCAATAGAAATGATGATTCCCAGAATTGGTCTGCACAGAGGTTATTTTCACAGGTTGGTTTGAAGATGGAACAAGTTAGAGAAAGAGTGAAGCTTAGTTTCTCTTTCAAGATTTTGTCAGTAGTTTTTGTCTGTTTGCGCCCTCCACACCCCCATCTTAGTCTCTCCTCTCTCAGGTCAAAGTCTGTGTTGCTGATGATGCCTCTGAAAACTGTTGGAATTTCCTGCTCTATCTTTAGTAAGGATTCAAGATGGCCACTCTATCATGTGATCTCTCATCAGTGTCAAGTCATGGTCCCAAATAAGGGATTTAGTTAACAGTCTGAAGTCTTCTCCCACCTGGGTATTTTTAGGTGGCCAAAGCCACCATTTGGAAAAAAAACAAAGTTGCATTTTTGTGTATCTCCTGTCTTAAACCACATTGAGCCAACACTGACCTCTTGAGAGATTAAGGATTCAATTTCTATCTGAACTCAGGGGAGAACTCTCGCACGTCCAACACGGGACCCTTCAAGAGCCGCATCATCCAGTGTCCACATGACCACCTGGTCTTCTCCATTTACATTGGGACAACTGATGGCAATAAGGTGCAGCACAATCTAAGAAGAGCCACTGGATGCAAACTATTTTACAAACACAAATTGAACAGACTAGCAACACGTAACTATGGTACAGAGTCCACTGTATCTCCTCTCCACACCCCATGCCCAAGCTTTTTTTTAAAAAAACCAAAGGCCAGCTGTAGTCCATGTCATAGTTCTGGTACCTTGTGTTTGTTTTTTTTTCATGTGCCCTGAGTATGATCGTGCCAGTTGGCTGTGCTGGAGGTGTTCTTGTGTTGGTGTCCTCAGTGTGGATGGCCTCAAGCATCCTTTCAGTGTACCCAGAGGCTTCAGGACTTACTGCATAGGTGCAGGGAGAAGCCTTGATTTCCACTGGTGTAGGAGATTGGGATTGTAGGCTGGATGCCTGGGGGTACTGTGGTAGTTGATGTATGCTGGTTCCAATACCTGCAGTAAGTGACGCCAGTAATGGGCACTGTCCAAGGCCACTACAATGCTGTTTGGCTGTGGGACATGGCTGTGTGCCACTATCAATTTGTCATGGCCGCGTGTGGCCTGGATCCTGCCCATTTGACCAGATGTTCCAGGGCAGTGTCTGTGAGCATTTCAGAAAGATCTTCGGCCTTTTCCCCCTCAGTCGGCACACCATGACAGTGCCACTCACATTGATATTCAGCTGCAAGAAAGCCTTGGCAATGAGGATAGTGGTCTTGGTGAGCTTGGAGAACAGTTGCTGTACGGATGGTGGCAGACCCTGTTCTGACATATTTTTCCACCTGAGAAGTGCAGCGTACTAATCAATGTGATCTCAGGCACATTTATCAAAGTAAATGCTTGGCTGAGTGTACCAGCTGAACTGCCAGGTCATTGAACTGTGGGTATAGGGGACTACTCATGATATGCTCAAAGTCCCATGTTTGTGCAAAGTACCTAAATTAATTGGAGACAAACTTGAGTGTTATCCATCATTATCCTCTGAGGGCTGCCATGTGTGGCAAAGTCTCTTTAGCTTGATTGACTACATTACTTTTCGTGTCTGACAGATGGTCGAGTTCAAACCATCCGGAATACTAATCGATGAGGACAAAGTGCTGTTTATCATTCCATTTGAAAATGTAGGCTGTCATAAGTGACTGTGGGAAGTCCATAACATGTAGGTGCAGCGTGTTGTATGGTACACATATAGATACTTCCCTCTCCATGTAGGTATACATGGAGGGCCAGTATAGTGTTTCCTTTGTCCTGTATCTGATTGCTTCTCAACCTGGGTGACCTTTGGTTGAGTTGCGTGGCATTGTACTCCTACAGAGAGGTGGCAAAGACAAATCGGTGGCCACGCAGCATCAATCTATTCTGTACAGTTAGTTGATGTAAAAGATATGTGGAGCTCTTGAGGAAGCTCCCTCAAGCACTCAAGTCAGCTTTTCATGATGACATCATGAAGCTGTTTGCATGTGACATCTGCCTGTAGGATTCCTGGATTCTGAGAGTCAAACACCTCTATTGCCATGCTACTGATGAACCTTCTCATGATCAGCCTCGTCTGTGGTGGTGGGAAGGCACTGGAAACTTCGGAGAGGGCATCAGCAAACTACAACTCCTTACTGTTAGTATTTAACCAATGATGACACTGGATCTGTTGCAGTGTGACCAATGGTAACAAGCTGAAAGGGTCAGCTGACTCAGTCAACTATGTAAACAATGACAAAATGATGTGATGGTTAGCTGACCAACTGATTCAGTATAAATAAGAATCTGTTGGAAATTGTGGGAGGCTTGGAATGGTCCACGAGACCTCAAGTTTGGAGTAATGAATTTATTAAATTTTTTTCTTTGATTGATAGATTGGAGTAAGTTTTGCTTTATTTTGCCTACAATGAAAAGTTCCTTCTGTAAGATCAACACTTATCATGTTTGGACATAACACTGAGGTTCAGCATCATGTGCTGCAACTGTGCAGTGTGAAGAGGCTTTTGTAGAATAGATATGAACAGCTGACTATCAGTTTCAACACTTAGAGGACAACTATGTTTGTAGTCATGGAGTATCTTCTCAATCTGGGCATCAAGTCTCAGTGTCAGTGAAGGCCTTTGATATTCAGGCTATTGCTCTGCCATTCTAGATGCAGACTACACATAGTCCATTTTGGGAGGAGTCTGCAGATAGGAGTATGGATGCTGGAATATCAAGCACTGTTACAGTGGTGGGGCTGAGAGTGCCTGTTTTGAGTCTGTTGAATGCAGCAGTGTGATGCTTCTGCCACAGGACCTCCTGGTGGAAGTTCAGTAACCCCAATATCAATCTTTACTTTTAGTTTTGTGTTGCTATACACAATGTTCAAGGTAGTGAAGATCTCATCCTTGTGTGATGGTGTCCACTCACAGTAGACTGTTGTTGGAGGTTCAGTGGTTTGGCTGCTCTGATTGAGCTCCAATTCATTTACATTGTTCATGCTCCAAACCGGAGGAATGACAGGCTGCAATGTGGCTGGTGACATAGGAAGGCTGGTTTAGGTCTACAGCATTTGACACATTTATTGAAGCGTTTACCAAACACCAAACATACATTTCTGTTCTGTGATTGATGGCTTTCACACTTGGAGGCAGGGCATTCCCTGTACTCTGAAAATGTCATTTTCCTGCCTTAGCTCTATGCAGCTTTTTTTCTGATTGCTCATTCAGCAGACAGATGCTGATGGCCGATTTTAATGTTAAATCTTTCTCCTGAAGAAGCTGTTCAAGGACAAGGGCACGATGGACCTCACAACCAATGTGATCCCTGACTAACTCTTCAGTAAGCGTGCCAAACATACATTTATTCGCTAGGAGTTTTAGAGTTACACTGTAGGACTGTATCAATTCATCAAATATTCGGTTGGCAGTGTTAAACATGTATCTATCGAGTATAATGTTTTCTGATGGCAAGCAAATGTTCTCAAACTACCTCAGGGCCCTCTTCTTCTCCATCTGGAAAACAGAGGATTCAAATTTCGATGGACAAGTTGCTCACTAAATTTACTCGTGTATATGTCTGTACCTTTTGGATTTGACTGAAAAACTGGTACTGCAGATGTGCCACTCTTTCTGAAGCTTTGCTCAGTTGACTGCAATATTTACGTCAAACATGAGCAGGCTGATGTGTTGTGCTATTCTGCCAACGCCTGACACCATAGAGAAGTGCTGGGTTCCAATGACTGTCAACGAGGGATTGAGAACAGCACTTTTATATAAATACTCTGAGTGGCTATTAACACGTTGTATCTCTGCCCATACTCCTGAGGTGAACTCCCATGCTAGCGACAAATGATTCATTAAGTAGCCACGTCACCCAGCATCCACCTGGTCTACACCTGGAATCAAAGTGTCATGCTTTAATTGCGGATTAAGAGAAAGAAAAACAGTGCTGTTGAATTGCTCAAAGGAGAGAGAGAGAGAGAAAAATGATTGGGTAGCTGTTGAGGAAGTGATCACATTGGATGGTTTGTTGAATCTGGATGAGCACAAACATAATTTAGTTTTCAACCATTAATCAGCTTAGTTCTTTTCCAAGCACTCAGCCAATCTGATTATCAATTTAGAGGGAACAATATACTTAAAATGAAACCGAATGAACAATTTTAACATAAAGATTCAGTATTTGTTAGTGAAGTACATCCTTAGAGTTCTCATCATAACTCAAATCTGCACAATATGGACCAGGATGCAGGGCACCATTTCAAACATGTATAGAATTCTAAATTTCTGCTTAAATTTTGATTTGATTTATTATTATCACATCTACTAGTATACAGTGAAAAGTATTGTTTCTTGCATGCAAGACAGACAAAGCATACTGTTCAATGAGAAGGAAAGGAGAGAGTGCAGAATGTAGTGTTAAAGTGAAATTAACATGATATTGTGAATGGCCTGCAGTGAATAGAAGATTGGAATGAGAAACAGGAAAACAGTATTATAAAAAAAAATCTGCATGAGACATTGTTCGTGAAAATTAAAGCATGTGGGATTGAAGGCAACTTTTATCGAACTGATTATGATATTGGTTAGGTGGTGGGGAAAATGGATATGCTTTTGGACAACAACATTGTCTTCTCTTCAAGTGTTTATCTGGTTCCATTTTGAAAGCGCTTTTAATTGAACCTGCTTCCACCATACTTATGGACAGTGCATTCGAGCTCCTAAGCACCACGGTATCAAAAAGGTTTTTTCCCCAAGTTGCCTTTTGATTTTATTGCCAATCACCTTGAATTAATATATTTTGGTTCTCAACCTTTCTGCTGAAGGGAACAGTTTCTCTCTTTCTACTCTGTTGAGAGCCATCATGATTTTGGACATCAAATCCCCTCTGTCCATGTAACCAAAATCCCTCATCGCTGGAACCATTCTCATATATCTTTCCTGGACCCTCTCCAAAGCTTTCATATCTTTCCTAAAGTGCAATGCCCATTGGGACATAAAGGTTCATCACATGTTCCAGAAAATACTGGAGTAAGTGAGGTCTGCAAGTATTAATAATGTGCTAAAATCTCTTTGGATTTTTTCACTGCTCCACTAGCCGAAACAATTATTCTTTAGCATCATAGCTGCACCCAGCATTGCAGTTGTTGGTGATCACCAGTTTCCTGGATTTATGCCTGTTTCCTTGCTTCAGTCACATAGACTGAAATACAATGGCTCAGGTGACCTGGTATTAACATGATTTATGGCTTTAACAAGACTCAGTAGACAAGAACAATAAAAGGACCATTAAAGTGGAACCTCATCCCAGCAGACTGGAAATTGTTCTCAGCTTTTCTTTTCTGACTCTGTTTAGGCACTCCTGCGAATTTTGTTATCCAGATTCCTTTGCTAAGATCAACACTTTAAGTACTCCTATCCCTCTCTCTACTTGTGAGGAAAGTGGAAGGATTTCTGAAACAGAAGCAAGGGAAGGTGACACAGTGGGTGCAGCAAAAATGAACAAAGTCTGCACTTAACTCGCTTCTATTTCAAATCTCCAGAGAGTGTGCGAGAGATGTGTTATTCAAGGCACTGTCAGAGAGGATGTGCATGCACAGAAGACTCTTCACAAATTGGCCACCTCTGTGAACTGCAGGAGGAAGATCATAGAATGCTTAAAGCACATAAGGTGGCCATTCAGCCCATTATATCTGTGCTGGTTCTCAACAAGAGCAATTCATCTTGTCCTACTCCTTTGCCTTTTCCCCACAGTGCCATTTGGAACAGAAATCTCGATTTTTAGATGTGTGAGACAACGTCACATGCACAAAATCTTCTGAATTCCTATTCCCTAAAAGCATTGTGGGAATAAATGCAGTATATGGGCTGTGGGTCACCACCACCTTGTCTAGGACAATTAGGAATGGATAACAAAGACTGGCCTTATCAGCTGTGCTCACATCCCATGAAAGAAGAAAAATAATTGTGTATTTTATATAGCACAGTTCCAGGAAATTCCAGGCCAGTTTTTCTTCAGTGAGGTAAAGAATTTCAAACCTTCATAGAAAGTTCATTCTTGCTTTGATGAGAATAATTACAGCTCATTGATGATGATAGAGAAACACACCCATATATACATAAGTTGAGGTGTCGGCAGTAACCATGATATGTGAATGATTCCCACAAGTAATAACCACCAAAATTACTGAGTTTTAAAACATTCATGTATGGGATGTGGGTGCCACTGACTAGGCCAGCACTGATTTGACTATTGCTTGTTGCCATTGAGAAGGTGGTGGTGAGCCACATTCTTGAACTGCTGCAGTCCCACAGGTGTAGGAACACCCAAGTGCTGTTCGGGACAGTCCCACGATTTTGACCCAGCGACAGTGAAGGCACATACATTTGCAAGTCAGGATGGTAAATGACTTGGAGGGATGCCTCCTGATGGTGTGTTTCCAGGTATCTACTGCACTTGTTCTTCTAGATGGTAGAGATATTGATTTTGGAAGGTGCTGCCTAGGAGATCTTGGTGAGTTCCTGCAGTGTATCTTGTAGGTGGTACACACTGGTGCCGCTATTTATTGGCAGTGAAGGGATTAAATGTTTGTGGAAGAGGTATTAATCAAATGGGCTGCTTAGTGTCAAGTTTCTTGTGTTAGAGCTGCATTCATCCAGGCAAGTGGAGGGTATGACATTACACTCCTGATTTCTGCCTTGTACAGCTTTTGGGTAGTGAGGAGGTGAATTCCTCATTGCAGGATTCCTAGCCTTTGACCTGCTCTGGTCACCACAATATTTATATGGCTAGCCCAGTTCAGTTTCTGGTCAAAGATGTTGAACGTTGGGCTTTCAGCGGTGGTAATATTGAATTGTCAAGGGGTGATTTTTTTTTTGTTGGAGATGGTCATTTCCTGGCACCTGTGGTTTGAAAGTTACTTGCCACTTGTCAACCGAAGTCTGGATATTGCCCAAGTCTTGCTGCATTTTGATATGAACTGATTCAGTATCAGAGGAGTCCTGAACACTGAACATTGTGCAGAATACTGAACGTTGTAAAGAAAAGAGACAATTATGGAATATGATTTGCAAAATACAGGTTAAAAATTGTGGAAAATCCTGGAATCCCAGTGAATGAAACCAAACTTTGACTTAACCAGTGAACATAAATCTGTGGGCCTCCATACAAACTGGTAGAACTCAATCCCTAAAACATGATTTTAAAAAAATCACATAATTCACTCAATTCAAGCAATCGAAAGAGAATTTGACTTTCTCACTCAGTCTGAAATAGTGGCCCTGGGAATCAAAATCAAACTCTATTAGCAGAGTAGTACAAGCAGGCCTCAGTGCCCTTGCTTTGCTGGTGAAGGGTGCATGGCAGAAGCTGTAGGAGAATTGTGGGGTGGTGTTGAAATTCCTCTTGCACTTGTTAATTAGCAAGCCCTTAGAGGGATCATATAAACGGTTAAAATATTGGGAGATTTGCCAGTATTTTCAATCTATTTGTAATACACTCCAGTTAGTTGGCCATCCTAAGGCATAATCTATGCCTTAATTAATTAAAAGCATGTATTATGTTGCATTTTCTTCATACAAGTATCCTACCATTCAAGTGTGCCTTCTGCTATATCACATAAAACTTAACCTGTTACAATGTACTGTGCAGAAATTGTTTCACAAGCGGGCCTACAATGCAACAGCATTGAGCTTGTGTAAGTACTGCACTAATGGACCATCAAGTTCATGTCAATTAAAGCTGTCAGGGAAGAGCATTTCCCTGAGATTAATGTGCCTGAGGTGTTGTGAGGTGAACCTATCCATAACAGGGAAATGTGGGGCTGGTTAATAGTAGAACAATGGGCTCTTTCTCAAAGTCTGGTGATGAATGCCCTGTTGCCTTGACAACATTCCCAGCAACGTTCAGGCAAATTTAGTCACTTCTCTGGGTCTCAGCCCCACAAATGCTCTCAGTTAGAATTTTAAAGTGTTTGACACAATATCTGGCTGTGAGAGGACGATATTGAGCTTTGTTTATTTAGTTTGGTTCTGAGCCCAGTGTCCGGGGCCCTTTATCCTTTTGATGGCTGCCTGTGTTTCACTCTTTTCCTGATTCCCTTTGTGTTTCTTGAGGTCACCCCATACCAAGTAATGTTCAGCACCAGCAGACACTGAGCAGGCGTACATATTTCCATACTCCTATAAATACTGTTTTGTAACAAAATAGAGAGGGATCCTGAGAGCAGTTTGGCCTCATTCGCTGACTACTTTTCCTTTCTGACAGAAACCGTATCACCTCAGCTCTGCTCAGTTCAGAATGAGCTGGGAATTCAATTAATCAGGCATCAATGATGAGAACAGAACACTTTTTAGAAATAACAAATCATCATTTGGTTCACAAGCCTGAGCATCTCTCACAGAAATCTCAAACCTCTATCTTTCCACAACACATCAAGCTATTTGTCATAGTGTGGCCTCTTTAAGGGTTTCTTGAGGACCATTGGTCAGGCTGAACCCTCGATTGTCAAGGCAGGAAGCTGAGCCAATCAGGCGCAATGGCGGAAATATCCTGGGTCAAGGAGCATCCAGTGTTGAAGCCAAGGATGAATCTTGTACAGTCGCATGGTTATTCTGTCTGACCCTATTAGTGTAAATACTTAGTCATTCATTGACCATTGAACCTTTGTTACCTAACCCACATCAAGCTGTCCTTGACTTATTACACTGGCGATGAGGAAAAACTTTCAAAGCCCTTGGGGATCACAGTGTGCAGCGAGAAGGGAAGAGACAGGAGCACCAAAATACGAAGAAGCCAGGCAAAAGTACATATTAAAATGCCTTCGATTGGGATAATCGAATAATTTGACCTCAAGGTAGAAAACTGGGGGCAATATATTGAAAGGCTCTGTGACCTCTTTGTAGCAAATGAAATAACAGCTGAAAAAAATGTTATTTTGCTCACAGTCGTGGCGCACAGACTTATAGCTTAGAAAGAAGTTTAACATTGCGTGATGCCCCAAACACTTTTGACCAGATAGTTGAGTTGGTTAAAAATTATTTCAATCCCCCAACCCTCAATCATCATGTCGAGTTACAAATTTTATTTGGCAGTCCGAGAGCCGGGGTAGACGGTCTCAGGCTTCATAGCCAGATTGACAGGATTAGCAGAGCATTGCGAATTCGGCCCAGCTTTAGCAGAAATGTTAAGAGCCTGTTTGGTCTGTGGAACAGCCAAACCATACAGAAGTTACTAGCTGAGACCAAAATCTCTTTGGAAAATGGTGTGGAGTTGACCCAGACAATTGATGATGCAGATGGTAAGTCAAACTAGGTGAACTGCAGAAAACAGCTGCTTTGAAACAACCTGAATGTTGTGCAGAAGGTTCCGTTGAAAGGAATACAACATTGATGTCAGATGCTTGTTTTCAGTGTGGGGAGGACACTCCCAAGAAGCTTGCCAATGTAGAAATTGTGGGGGTGAAGTTGAGCCCAAGCTCTGCGCACAGGAATGGTGGTAAGAGCTCAGGATTTGGTGAAACTCAGAAATTGAGAATCATGCCGGCAATCTCCAATTTTCACCATCCCTTGCTGGTGTGAATCTGATTTTGATAATTGAAGACCACCCCCCAAGCCATGTATTCCCTTTGTACCAGACAATACATAATATTCACGGAGGAAGAGTTTCAAAAATTTGTAAAATCAAATTGTATTGATCACATTCAGTCAGCACCTTACTACCTAGTCTGAAATGGGTTAGCAAATGTTCAAGGCATCAGTGAAGAAACAAATCAATAGGCTCTACCCTTTGTGTAGCCAGCCTTGTGGTCTTCCAACACCATGCCAAATGTGGCCATGGTGGGGTCATGCCAGCTGAGCTACTAATGGATGTGTTTGGATGTAATGTTGCCCAGATTTTGTGGGGAGGAGAATGGCTCTGAGAGCCAATCATGACTCAAAGAAGAACAATAGCGTTTTCCAAGTTGAGGATTTAGTCATGGTCAGAAATTTTGCAGCAGGACCAGCATGGATGGCTGGTAAGATTGTGGAAAGAACAGCACTCTCCTATATTGTAGAGATACAAGGTTGCCATGTCAAGAAATAAGTAGACCATTTGAGGAGGAGAGCAGGGGGTACAAGGGAACAATAGGTGATTTTGGATCCGCCAGGGTTGCTTGCAAGGCTCCCAGTTGTAAGTGTGGAACTGGAGCGACCAGTGGGTTCTGTAACTGAGAATATAGCAGCTATCAAGGAAGACCCTGACACTGGATTAACGACTTAGCCTTTTGTCTTGGTACAATCTGATTCTTCATTTTCAGACAAACCTAGCTCAAGCTGAGATGCTCTACCAGGGTTCAGAGATTGCCAAATCGACCAAACCTATGACAAGTTGCCCTGAGATATTCCTGATGTTTTTCTGAAAATTGTCACTTTTATGTTAATGATGTTTACTTTTTGTTTCCTCTTTGGTTGACTTCAGGAACTTGGGGAAAGGAGTGTGTGAGAGCGATCCCCTTTAAGAGGGCAATTCCTGAGGGCCATTTGATTGCGCTGGACCCTATGAAAGGTCAAGGAGGAAGCTGAACCAATTGAGTGTATATCCCGGGTGGGGAGAATCCTCAGTTGAAGTTGGGGAGGAGTGTTGTACAGTTGCATAATTATTCCATCTGACCCTATTAGTGTAAATACTGATTTATTCACTGGGAATAAAACCTTTGTTACTTCAGCCACATCAAGTCACCCTTGATTTATTACGCTATCCCTTGAATCCATTCATATTGATTGTTCCAGTGCCCTTGAAACTACCAAGCCACATAAAGATTAGCACTTGTTGGAATGTGATCTATTCACTGAGCTCATCCAGAAAACCTGAATTTAAAGTACCCGTGCCATCTTACCACATCAAAAGCAGACACAAATCACAGAAGCTTATATGCCCTGAGGTGTCACTTGGATTTGTATTTTGCCATAATATGGCAGCATATTGAGAGGTTTCTTTCAGTTCATAGAACAGGCAATGAAGTAAACTATTCTTGATGACCTCCATGCTTGTAGCACTTGCCTAATATCACCAGCACTGTAGCCCAGCAATTGAGATGAGATTTGTGTGGGTTTGTGTGACTCAACAGTGCATTGAGAACAGGATTTGCCTCAATTAACCTAAGGGACAGTGAAATGTTTTTGCTTGAAGAGTTCGCACTGCTGACTCATTAAACCTGTGTGAAGGAGCTGAATTAACATCTGCAGAGATGCAGCAACTTTTAATCATGTGTCTGTGTCATCAAAGCTCAATACTCAATATATTTTCAAACCAACGTTTGCTGCTGGGAAGAGAAAGTTGCAGAGTGACCAATCATTCTTACCTTTAATAACATGGTTCAACAACATCATTGTATTCAGATGCTTAGCAAACATGGAAAAATAAAGTTTGTTGAGTATATTTTAGACCGGGGAGTTCTGAGCAGTGCTGGCACCTTATTTGGATAGCACTCGCACTGCTGAGTTAGAAGGTACAAGTCCAGTGCAGTCCTGAGGGAATACTATGTTGTTGGAGGTGGTAGCTTTGGATGAGATGTTAAGCCAAAGTTTTGTCTTCTCTCTCTCAAACTAATTTAAAAGATCCCAGAAAACATTTTTGAAGAAGAGCAAGGATTTACCTATTGCAAGGTTGTATGTTCTTTAATGAAGAGGTCTAGAGACTGAAGTGTTTGAACAATAACTTAATTCTATATTTTCTATATATATATATATATATATATATATATATAGACACAGTCCTGACTGGGTGCTATCATTGTGCTGACTTCTGCCAGACTCAGGACTACATTCCCATGTGACTCTTTAGATCATAAAGTGGGCAGTGCTGTTTCCCCAGCCTGGATTATCCTTGCAGTACGAAACACACTTCATTATTCTTGGTGTTTTGGCCAATACTTATCCCTCAATCAACATCATTTGAAGGAAAACCATATGATCTTGCCTTTATGACGTTGCATTTGGTGGGAACTTATTGTATGCAAATTGGATACCAACAGTGGCCAAACTTCACAAAGTATTACATGGCTGTAAGTTGGTTCCAGGATATCTTGACATCATGAAAGTTGCTGCATAAGTGCAAGTCTTTGTTTATAAGTGATGACAAAAGGATCGAAAGAGAATGACAACAGATGAAGTAACCAAGATTAGCACAGAACCATTAACCCAGTAGACTGCCATATTTTGTAAGGATTTAAGTTTAAGTTCATTTATTAGTGTCACAAGTAGGCTTACATTAATACTGTGAAAATCCCCTAGCTGCCACACTCTGGCACCTGTGCGGGTACACTGAGGGAGAATTTAGCGTGGCCAATGCACCTAAGCAGCGCGTCTTTCATACTGTGGGAGGAAACCCACGCAGAATGGGGAGGACATGCACGGTCCACACAGTGATCCAAGCTGGGAATTGAACCCAGATCCCTGGTGCTGTGAGGCAGCGGTGCTAACCATTGTGCCAAAGGGCTGCCTGTTCACATTTTGCACATTTCTGTTAAAGCTCTAATTTCTTCCCTGAACTAATGTGGGGTTGTTCACCATCTATTATTGTCACTCTAGCCTTTTCATCATTGTTCAGAAATATTAATCATTAGACAAAATGGGCTGCATTAATTGGATACTATTCTCCATGTCTGATTTTCTTATATAGTCGCCATTCATGATGCTTTCTACCCACACACTGAAGAGGGTGGTGATGCCAGGGCTAAAGGGGTTAAATTATGATGGTTGCATTGACTAGCTTTACATTCTCTTGGGCACAGAAGGTTTTTGTTTCATTATTCATCCATAGGATGTGGACATCTCTAGCTACGTCAGCATTTGTTACCAATCCCTAATTGCCCTTGTGAAGGTCGTGAGCTACCTTCTTGAACTGCTGCAGTTCATCTGTTGTAGGAGCACCACAGTGCTGTTAAGAAGGGAGTTCCAGGATTTTATCTTAGTGACAATGGAGGAACAGGAATGGTGATATAGTTCCAAGTCAAGATGGCTTGGAGGAAAACCTACAGGCAGTGTTGTTCTCATGCATTTGCTTACCTTGTCCTGCTAGGTGGCAGAGGTTGTGGGTTTGCAAGGTTCTGTCAAAGGAAAGTTGGTGAGTTGCTGCATTTTGGAAATGACACAATACTGCTGCCACTGTGTATCAATGTGAGGGAGTTTTTAAGGAGTTATATGGTGTGCCAATCAAGTAGGGCTGCATTACCCTGGATGGTGTCAAGCTTCTTGAGTGTTATGGGAGCTGCACTCACCCAGGCAAGTGGAGACTTTCAACACACTCCTGCTTGTGTCTTGTTAAATGGATAGGCTTTGGGAAGTCAGGAGGTGGCTTACTCTCCACAGAATTCCCAGCCTCTGATCTGCTCTTGTAGCCACAGCATTTATGTGGCTGGTCCAGTTTCTGATCAAAGAGGGGATTAAATTGTGAGAGGTTGCAAATGATTAAAGGCTTTGATGGGGTTGAAAGAGAAGCTATTTCTTCTGCTGGGGGGTGGCCAGAGCAAGGAGCGTCAGCTTAAAATTACAACTAAGCCATTAGGGGTAATGTCGGGAAATATTTTTTCACACAAAGGGGAGTCAAACCAAAGTACTGTTGAGAATAGGGATCCCAATTGAAAAAAAATGATAGATTTTTATTCGGCAAGACGGCTAAGGATTAGAAAAACAAGGTGGGTAGTAGGAGTTAAGATACAGATCAGCCATTACCTCATTAAATGGTGGAATATACATGTGGAGCTCAATAACCTCCTCCTTCCTATGCTGCTGTAACAGTGCACAGAATCTAATGCAAGTGTAGGATAGAAGGATGAAGAGAAAATAACACGACAAGTTAAATAGAATGATTTTAAATTACTTTACTTATTGATATCTAGATTTAATACAATTGCCTCTCTAGAAATGATGATGCAGACAGTTGAGTGGTTGCTAGCCAACAGTGTAAAAATAATCAAAAGCATTTGGAGAGGGACTGAGTCATCGGTCAGAACAGTAAGAACCTTACTTCAAATCAAGCCAAGTGTGAAGGAATAAAAGTCTCTTTTCTATGCCAACTGTCACGGTCCCCAGTTAAATTGAGTTTGAGAAGCTCGACCCAGTTGGAAGAAGAAGGAGTGAAGATTTGCATTTAAATAGAGCCTTATCACTTTTCTCAAAAGTCTAAGTATTTCACACAATGAATTACCTTAAAATGTAGTGGCTGCTGTTATGTTGACACATTAAGTACCATCTGACGCATGTCAAGACGCCAAAGACAGCAATGAAACATATGACCAGTTAATCTACCTTTGATAGCTGGTAGACACCAGTAAAGCTCCATCCTTTTTAAGTAGTTCTTGAGTAATTTGAGCAGAAAGGATGACACATTAAACAATGTGTATCCCGGAATCTGAATCTGAGATCTGAATCCGAGAGCCAGGGGCATGTATGCTACCAACTGAGCCATGAGCTCAGTCCATTGCACAACACTGCCCAGAATTAAGCACAAAGTAGAAATTTTAACCCCAAGGAAACAGGGGAATTTTATTCAGGTGAGGGGTTAAAAACCTGAACCCTAAGCCAACCCATTTACTTCCGGTTTTAATGGCTGACCTGTTCCCAGGCGGTAGTTTGGAACATTTTATCTTATAATTATCTTATAATGATATCTTATAATATCTTAAGTCTCATTTTTATTCAGCAGTTTGAATTTAATGTTGGGTTTTCAGGTTTCTAGAGCATCAGAAAACTGAGTAGTCAAACCTAGATTAAAAACTGTCATCAGACCCAGGAAGCCAGTGCCTTTCCAACTAGCTGCAAAATTCAACATGCCTGTTCTACAGCACCTCCCCGCCACCACCTCCCCTCGACTGGATTGAATCTTCTGATGTCCCTCCTGACCTAAATCAAGTCCTCCAACTTCCCCCCTTCCTCCCATCCAACTCTGACCTACCCCAAAGGTCCCCTATCACTCTCACCTTCCTCCAACCCAGGACCCTGACATTAAGACTCCTTCGATCAGACCCCCTGATCTCTCCCCACCAGGGATTAACCCCACCCACCCCTCTCGGGGATCAGCGTCCCACGTCTCCCAGGAAACTCTCAGTGAGTTCAGTGACCTAGAGTTCCACAATAGGCAGAAGAACCAAGTGACTGGATCCTATATTCTACAGCCCCAACCCCCCTTCCCCCGCCCATTTCCCAGCAACCCCACCTCCACTCCTGGCAGCTTAGGCAAGTTCAAATCTAGCCCTACATGTTATTATTTGATCACAATGATTGTTGATAAAGTGAATGGAAATAGAGCACTGATGCAAGTGGAGGTTGCATCAAAGCATATTGTGGATATGCCGGCGTTGGACTGGGGTAAACACAGTAAAAAGTTTGACAACACCAGGTTTAAGTCCAACCGATTTATTTGATAATACACTCACTAGCTTTCGGGGTTGGTCCCTTTGTCAGGTGACCTGGGTTGGAGGAAGGTGAGTGTGATAGGGGACCTTTGGGGTAGGTCAGAGTTGGATGGGAGGAAGGGGGGAAGTTGGAGGACTTGAGTTAGGTCAGGAGGGACATCAGAAGATTCAATCCAGTCGGGAGGGGTGGCGGGGTGGGGGGGAGGTGCTGTAGGACAGGCATGTTGAATTTTGCAGCTAGGTGGAAAGGCAGTGGCTTCCTGGGTCTGATGACAGTTTTTGTTTGGGTTTGACTACTCAGTTTTCTGATGCTCTAGAAACCTGAAAACCCAACATTAAATTCAAACAGCTGAATAAAAATGAGACTGTAGCCTCATTATAAGATAAAATGTCCCAAACTGCCGCCTGGGAACAGGTCAGCCATTAAAACCGGAAATAAATGGGTTGGCTCAGGGTTCACCTGACGAACGGACTAACCCCGAAAGCTAGTGAGTGTACTATCAAATAGATCGGTTGGACTTCAACCTGGTGTTGTCAGACTTTTTACTGTGTCAAAGCATACTGGCAGGAGACTCAGGTTGTGTAACAGCTGATATGGGGATATTTGATGCTGACATTTTGTCAGTTGTGAAAAAATATGCCAGTGTTATAGTTACATCTCTTTCCTTGATAAGAAAAACAATCCTCACCAAAAAAAAAATCAGAAGTGTCTAATATTTTGAAAAATGTTGGTTGAAATGGAACAAACAATTCCAGTGGGATTAACATTCCATGCGTGCCTAGGTTTGCAAAGTGCAGTCAGTTAGATTGCATGGGATGAGGTGGAGGTGGAGTTCTGTGGATTTTAAATCAGCGGGGAATGCCAAGATCAGATATTGTTCTTGAGGTGGATCACTGAAAATACAATTTCGTGTACAAGAAACAGCTACATTCCAGGGTCATAGATCATAAGATGAATCCAGTGCAATATTTTACAATCAAATATTCCTGTTTTAATCTGAACATAGAATGGAAAGTGGATGAGAAACAAGGTTAAACATTCTGTGTGATGTGAACAGTACTGCTGTATTTAAAGATTATTCAAGATCTTGGTTATGTCCCATATTGCCCACGTGTGCCCTGGAAAGAGTGAGGAGCGAGAAAAATAAGCCGGAGGCTGTCAGTCAATGAACAGAACTGGGCAGCTAGCCACAGCACAGTGTGAAAGTCGAGTTCAATTGGCCAGGAATGTATCATTCGGGGTTGGCTGGCTAAGAGCATGTCAAATTGGGTCTGACAGAGAGGTTAGATTCTATTAATCAGGACCGTGAGCCAGTCTAGTTGGGTCGGAGTGGCGATCACCAAGGGACGTGATGATGCAGCATCTCAAAATGGCTGTTCAAGTTGGAAATTGGCTGTGCCAATGTAAGCAATTTTAAATGACAGGAAGAATGCAGAACAAAAATCTGAATACAAGATGAATAGAAATAATACCTGCCTTATGTATTCCCACAGAGACCTGACTGGTTCAACCCAAGCACAATATTCCACCAGCAAGTCTGTTTCCTCAGAGGATTTAAGAGACACTCAAATACATAAGAACATAAATGGCCCAGATTACAGTCTAGTAGATGTCTGGTGTGGATTTCCTCTTTCCCCATGTCAGTTCGAATCTGCTGCCAAGTCAAGGAGATCTCCAGCAACAGTGATGTCATTGAGCAGGGTAAGCACCCAACCTCACCGAGGTTTTCTCCTGAACAGCAAACCACTTAGTAATATGCCCTGAATTGTTCACTTTTAATTAAAAGGGTGTAGAAAGCAAAATAAATGACTGGCACACATGAGAAAAGGATTAAGGCAGAAGCTGAAATGTAAAACATTTTATAGATATGTGAATTCCTTTATGAACATGGAGAAATTTCACATCCTGCTCATATAAAGTTCGTTTTTCAGGGACAGTGAGACTTTTCAGCAGTAATTATGGAAGTAATGTGCTGATAAGAAGTCATTATATATCATTCAAAAAGCAGAACTTCTTCAAGGCTTTTAATAGCAAGGCAAATAGCAGAAAAGAGCAAGTTCAGGGATTTCTACTTGATTGTAGTCTGGAACAAACTTAAATAGCAGCTCCTTTGGGAAAGAATAGGTGTGTTCTTACCAAAACCCTCCATAATTGCAGCAAGACTTCTGAATTCTGGTACAACCCCCTTCACTGAAGGTTAACGATCTTGTAGAGGTACAGAGGGTCCATAAAATTCCTCTTGGCTACTTTGTTGGCAGAATAGTGGTAGGCAGGACCCTGAAGTTGTTTGAGAGGGTAAAACAAGAATTTCAAATTTCAGGAGCAGGATCACTTTTGTGAATGGGAAGACTGGACCCCGAGTATGTCTGCACTGCCATTCCTCTTGGATTAATTACTATTGGCTAGTAAAGGATTGTGGCCTTTTAAAAACCTTGCTAATATGTATGCAAGCTCTCAACTGAGATCCCTATTGAGGATTGTGGCTTTTTAAACAGCTTTGGTAGCATGCATGCAAACCCTCAACTGATTTTCTTTTGAGAACCCTGAGAGACAAATTGGAGGACTTCCCAGGGTAGATTCCTCTCATTTTGTTTTCTTTCCTAGCTTATCTGGCAGTTACACCATAGAAGCATTCTGAAAACTAAATTTTGGGCTCATGATTTTTATAACACTTTGGTTGCATCAACTAGCAATTTCCCTCTAATTTAGCTGGCAGTAGCTGCGCATCACATGTGTTGCTTTGTAATATCAATACTTTGCAATATCCAGCACATGTATCAGGGCAAGTACGATAATCTACCCTCTGGGTAGATATTGCTAGAGTTCAAAGAAAACTGATTGGAATTGAGTGTGGATGTTAGTATTTTCAGTCCATGGTGTTCCTATCTCTGGATCTTCTGCATTGCTCCATTCAGTTATTTATTGCATTCAATTATCGCTGATCATTAATTCATGGTTCCGATCTCTTTCCTCCCATTTCCCCTTGTTTTTCTCTACTTCCATGAGTCTCAACCCTTTTCTTTCAATACCTCTGTGTTTGAGTGTCACAAGTACGCTTACATTAACACTGCAATGAAGTTATTGTGAAAATACCCGAGTTGCCACAAACTGGTGTCTGTTCAGGTACACTAAGGGAGAATTTAGCGTAGTCAATCCACCTAACTAGCACATCTTTTGGAATGTGGGATGAAACAGGACCACCCAGAGGAAATTCACACAGACATGGGGAGAACGTGCAGACTCTGCACAGTGACCTAAGCTGGGAATCGAACCCAGGTTTCTGGTGCTGTGACACAGCAGTGTTAACCACCCCATACCATTATTCAAACAATATATTTAAACCCAAATTCAATGAATGGAATTTCCTGTGTTCTTCAGATTGCGCAGAATCCCATTGAACCAAACAAGTCCGAATCATTTTAAATATATATGGAATTCCAATGGTTTAAATTATCCTGGCTGTTTCTATGATTTTAGATTCCACCTTGTCATGTGCTTCTTAAGTATCTGTTCTTATGCTTGTCACATCCAAATGTACTCTATTCACTGCACATTTGCTCTAAGACTTTGGCACATTTTAAAGTTAATTACATTTGTATGAGTTTTTTTTCTGGTTTTGATTGGATTGAGCAGCTGAATGAATGATTTACTGGGCTGTGGACAAAGATCTACAAATTAGTAACTTTAATCTGCTGTTTATAGAAATCCTGATCCAAGCACAACTTTTCTTGGCAAGCTGCTGGTGTACTTATCAGGATATAATGATGCTTCCAACTGCAAATCAAATCTTGGGTCACGGAGTGAATCAGGACTACTACACACCATGCCGAAACTAGCAGAAGCTACCTCTTCAGTACTTTATACAAAATGATAGGCATCAGTTCCTGCTCACGTTTCCGATGTTTTAACAAGGATGACCCGCTGCACCACAAATGGTGCACAGTTTCAATAAGTTGTTGGAGGCAAATTATCAACTGCAACCCACATACTTGCCCCAGAGGGAGGAAGTTCAATCAGAAGTGCGAAGGACAACTTTGGCCTGCTTTGATGGTTGGCCACTGAATCGCCTTTGGCAGAAGCTGAGCAGCAGGGTGTTAATTTACCTTTTTGATGAAGTAGTATATGTGGGGATAATATGGTAAGAAAGGAGAGAGAGAGAGAGAGAGAGATATAAAACAAAGGAACAAATGTATCATCAAGTGTGAGAATGTTACCCTTCTGAAATAATTCAAATATGAATTGGGAAGAGGAATGTCAAGAATGGACTGAACCATATAGTTGTTTGATGGCACTTTATGAAGGAAAATAATCTGAGATCCAATGAATAGCAGATTTAAAAAAAAAGGTTTACAAATCAGTGTACCACAGCCTCTCTTAAACTATTTTGTCAGTCACTCAATCTGAACATTGAATGTGTTTGGAAAGATCTTTGCTGACAGATTTTTCTCAATGCGGTAAATTTTCAGTCCTGTTAAAGAAACACTTGAGACTATGTCTAAGAATCATTTGTTCCCAGCATTTTCATTCAGGCCCAATCATGAGAAGCCATACCCCAGAAATTAAACCTGGAGATCGTAGCAAAGCAACTCTCGACTTAAGCATATAACTCATCTCTTGACTGCTCTGTTCATCCAGCAGTAAGGATAATTCCATTGCAAGAAATAAAAGAACTAACTTCACATCGTAAAATAAAAGAACAAGCTTTAATAAAGAAACTTCATTACACCAGCAGTCTGGCCATACCCTGGGCCACCCAAGTTCTCCACAATCCTCAGCTGACTACCACGTCATTTTGCCATTGGTTACATTATAACAGATTTCCTTTCTTTTTCAAATTAATTTCAGGTAACCATCCTCCAATATTCTTAACTTTCCAATATCTGCACCCCTTTTAGTAAAACAGTCGGATAATTGTGGATTTGCACCAACCCAGTTGAGCTTAGGAACTTCCTTGTTTTCCAGGTTTGTTTAATGCTGACCAAATCAACTCTCAGTCACTTTTCGTTGAGTGAATATCGTCTACATAACACTCAATTGGTACCTTCTTTCCTGGTGTTGCCTTGAAGGATAACTGTTGATGTGTCAGACAGATATATCCCCATATTTGTGCCCTCCATTAACACTAGGGTTTCAGCTGACCATGTATGTTTGACCACCCTTTTTATTTTCTTTGCTTCCCAGGCCAAAGGGCACCATTTTTCTTCCTTACCTACCAAGAATATTTTCATTTTCAGTACAACTCAGATGTCCATCTGGTAGATTGGCATCACTAATCTTGATGCCTTCCAGCTTTTCCAGTGCCAAGAATTTCATGACTCATTCCTCTAATTTTAGCTTTTTTATTTGCCTGTAAGATCTCTCAGACTGAAGCTCACTTCAACATATTACTTCACTGCAGGACATTATAACTCCCATCCGGTCTTGTATGTGTGCATAGCCAATTTAACTGTCCTATCATAGTCTTCAACAATTCAGTTTATATTTCATTGGCTGGTTCCTTTTCTCTTCAATTGACCTTTCTTTGGTTGTGGGAATAAGATCAATACTGTCTAAATATCCCTCTTGGTTCATCGTTATCTGCATTTGCTTTGTCGTCTATCAAGACCAAGATATCGAAAAGCACTGGCAATTGATTTTCTACTTTAAATTCCATCTTTAACTTAATTACTCTCTTGCAAATTCTTCCTTGCCACTCCATAGGAAGTCAACAACATGCATCACAAAAACTTCAGCCAATTTTCCTTCAGACTTCCAACAGAACATTGCAGGGTCTGCTTTTAACTGAACAGCCAGTTTTCAGCAATACTGAAATACATCAAACCCTTGATGCGTCACTCAATCCATACACGCATTTGTTCAGTTTCTATAACTGTCTGTGCACTCCTGCCTCTTTGGGCGGCTTCAAAAATACTTCTGAAATGTTTCACCCTGCAGGAATGCTGCTTTGATATCTATTGACTTAACATTCCCAATTCTTCGAGGCTAGGACAGCGAAGAAAATTCTCAGTATTACTTTTCCTACTTTGGGCGAATCAACCATAATGTCTCTGCCCTCCAAGTGTTCCTTGTACCCACAGGCTACTAATCTGGCCTTTGCTTTACAATCCCATCTTGCAAAACCTTCCCTGTGAAAACCCACCAATGGGACACAACAGTGTACACCCAAAACACTTTCCAACTGTCCAATTTTCTTCGTTTGGCCTCTTATTTCCATAATCTCCATTTTATTGGCAAAACTCTCAATCATGGGAGTTTCTACTCCAATTAGTATTCTTAGCCTTCCTTGTTAAACTCCGGACTCTAATGCCATCTCTGACCCGGTCAGGGCTTCTACTCTCAGACTTCGGTTCTCTGTCAACGTAACTTCAGTCAGAGATTCGTAACCTTTTCCAGGGTTCACGAATTCTCACTGACTCATCCTCCTAATGGCTTCATCTCCTTCTTGGAAAGTAACCACCAACGGATCTACTATTTCCAGGGCCACTTCCTTAAGTACTTTGGGATGAAGATTATCAGGACCTGGAGACTTATCCGCCTTCAATCCCATCAATTTTCCCTAAACCATTTCTATACTAATGCTGATTTCAGATCCAGGAGAATGAAACACCAAAGATAGCCTTGAGTTGGATGCATGTTGAAGATGCCCAAGTGTAAGCAACAATGGGGAAAGAATACAAAAGTCAGTTTTTCAAATGTGGAGATTGGAAACTCTTGTGGATAAGACAGTTTGTGAGACCAGTTGACTCGAGAATAATCATATGGCCAGAGTTGGGGGGTGGGGGGTTGGGTAGGGTGATAAGAAATCCATAGAATCTGCTTTGGGGGCATTTGTCATTTGAAATCTTTCCAGCATTTTTGTCAAGTGCACTTTTCTTAATTATTTTTAAAGTATTAAAGTTTATTTATTAGTGTCACAAGTAGATTTACATTAACACTGCAATAAAGTTGCTGTAAAAACCTTCTAGTTGCCATACTTCGGCACCTCTTTGGGTACACTGAGGGAGAATTGAGCAAGATCAATGCACTTAACCAGTCCATCTTTTGGAATATGGGAGGAAACCAGAACACCCAGAGAAAACCCATGCAGACACAGGGAGAACATGCAAACTCCACACAGACAGTGACTCAAGCCAGGAATCAAACCCGGATCCCTGGCAGCAGTGCTAACCACTGTGCCACAGTACCATCCTTATACTTTATTCTTTGTGTTAAAAGTACACTAACAGACACCTGTGAATGTGTTTGACAACTGACTTCCATGGTTTCTAGAAGAAAACCAAGTCAGGACCTATCAAGCCAGAATCCATTCTGGAATCTGACTTGTCCAATATTAACATCAAGTGGAATCATAACAATGACATGAATGCACGTTTGGCAGGAGTTGTGCTGAGACAGGAGCAGAATCAAGTGATACTACAGAGATGAAAATAGATGGTTTTAATGTTTCAGCATTTTAGCAGCAGATTTAATACTGCTGTTTCTCTCCAATAAATAAATTCCCTGCTCTCTGTTCTTATCATTAAATATATTTGATCCTATACTCACTTTGTGAAAAATATTGTCTAACTGAAAACGACTATTTATCATTAATGCTTCCCTTGAATGGAAATCAGGGTGCTACAACAATGAGGTATAAACCTAGATTTTCCAGTATGATGCAGTTTAGATAGACTTAACTGGATTTTTTTTTCTACTTATTCATGGGATTTGGGTGTCGCTGGCTAGGCCAGTATTTGTTGCCCATCCTTAATTTCCCTTGAAAAGGTGGTGTGAGCCAGCTTCTGAAAATGCTGCAATCCATGTGGTGTAGCAACATGTTAAGGAGGGAGTTTCAGGATTTTGAACCAATGACAGTGAATGATGGTATGTAGCTTGGAGGGTGTGGCAGGGCAGCTGCAATAGTTTGGGGGTTTACTGTAAATGTTGACTGCTAATATTTTCTGTCAAAAGCAGCAAAGATGGTGTAAGCTGATGACCCAACTGCTTTTCTTACTGGTTTCCCAACCTGCCACATCCACAAATTTATTCCAACTTGTCCAAGACATGATAACTTAAATCCCATCCTGCACTCAATCACTTTTACCCATCCTTCTCATAACTCACCCTGTCATCCAACACACACACACACACACACACACACACACACACACACACACACACACACACACACACACACACACACACACACACACACATCTTTGTTTTCAAATTCTTGTCCAACTCTATCTCTGCACTCGCTCTGACCTTGTATTCCCCCTTTTGTTCTCTGATTCAGATATTTGTGTCCAGCTCCCTGACTTTGCCCCAGCATTGGTCACAGCACCATCTGCCCTACTATAATCTCTCGCCCAACAATGTTACTTCCTTCATGTCACCTCCTTCTAAAACCCTCTCAATATCTACTGTCTTAGGTTTGGTCACTTTGCCAGACTCTTCCCGAATTCTAGAGGGACCATTTCCTTATCCGTTTGCAGTTGTGAAATCCTTTGGAACATTTTTGTTCACATGAAAATTGGAAGAGAAAGAAATAGGAGCTGATGCTGCTGCTGCCCTGACAATTTCATGGCTGCAACAAATACTCGATTTCATGTTGGATTGTCAGAATCTGTATCTAACCAGATAGCTTTCTTAGTTTTTTAATTAAGGTGTCAAGCCACTTGTTTATTTGCTGCCCTCCTATCTCATGCACTTACCCAAGCAACCTTGCACTTCTACTAACGCAACTGTATACAAACCCCTCGAGGCTATGTGGAGACATGCCAAGGTGTCTCTCCCCCTTTTCAGCAAAAAATACATAAGGCTTCCCACAATGAAAAAATTGAAATTGGAAACTTGTGTGGATCTGCAAGTGAAAAGTCCCATATTAGCACATGGTGTTTTAAAACTCCACTAGTGTCTTTAATTTTTGTGTTGTATGTGAGTCAGATTCTACTTTTTTGTGTATTACGCATTCTACTGGAGAATGATTGCTTTTGCTTTTGGTCAAATATGTATTCAAAGTTGGAATTTGCAGATCTGAGGGAAAAAAGCCATTTCTTGCACTCAATCATGGATTGCTGTGTAACAAATTGGATAGAGTTCACTTCTCACCATCTGTTACAAATTGGTTCTGGGTGATGGATGTCTGTGCAGATCCAGAGGGATTTGGCACTGGGGTCTCCTGGGCTCAGTTCTTGGTCTCTTTTACTCATGTTTATACTGTACATAAATGACCTTGAGTACAACTGCAATGATACATAGGATAAATAAATGTATGCGGAGAATATGAACTGCAACACAGCACAAATATAAGCCTGCTCAGAGACTATTAACTGTAATCGAACACAAGTATCAATGTACAGAGTCAATCAACTGCAAAAGACATATCTAAGAATGTACACATAATCTGCTAACTGAAATGGAGCGTAGAATAAATAGCACTCTATTCACTTTAAAGAATACAAATAGAAATGTTTGCAGATAATTTACTGTGTTGTACATAAATGTAAACATGTGCTGAGATTGCCAACTGTAACAGAACGCAACTATAAATATCTGCAGAAATTCCTGACTGTAAAGGACTGTGGGGGAAGTCTTAACCAAGAGCAGCAAATGGGATTGGCTGTGGGCTGTAGACATTAAATTCAACAAAAATGTGAGTGTGTCAGAAAGCCAGCTCCGAACTACCAACTTCCAGGGTTAACTCAGGAGCAGGTTAGGCTGGTTGCATGCAACTCCTATGAGAGAGGCGGATTGACAAGTAATATATCGTAATCAATCGATTTGACATATACTGGAACATAGTTTCAAGCTTAATATTGCATCCACAGGCTTGCTAGGATTCCCAAAACTATCCAGTTTGGTTGAAACTAACCAGCATGGTGAAATCACGATGGCAATTGAGTGGGTTGATTAAAACTCATGGAAATACTGCAATAAATACTCAGTACTCCAAGCTGCTTTCTTAACTATTAGTGGGAAAGAGTTTGTTCACAGTACTTGTCCTGAGAGATAGTATTTATACTTTGGAGGTTTTGCAAATCACACAAGGATAACAGGAAGTGTGGAGCTCTATGGTTATGTTACGTTGAACATCAAACAAGGAGTAGTGTGAGCAGCAGTCTGGTGTTGAGATCTATAGCTGGGAGCCAAGAGAGAAGCACCAGAGGGGTTAGAGGTTGAGTTTCCTTTTTTTAATTCATGGGACGTGAGCATCGCTGGCTGGCCAGCACTCCTTGCCCATCCTTTGAAAGTCAACCACATTGCTGTGGCTCTGGAGTCACATGTCGGCCAGACCAGGTAAGGACAGCAGATTTCCTTCCCTAAAGGACATGAGTGAACCAGATGGGTTTTTCCTGATAATTTACAGTGTCATCAGTAAATTCTTAATTCCAGATTTTAGTTTCTTGAATTCCGGTTCCTCCATCTGCCTTGGCGGGATTCAAACCCAGGTCCTCAGAACAATAGTTGAGTTTCTGGATTAATAATCTCGCAATAATATCACGAGACCATCACCTCCCCTTGGCGCACACAAACAGCAGAGTTCAGGAGGTTCAGATTATTGCACCAAATTGTACCAGACATCGACAGCTTCATAGCTTTACCAATGGATAGCAAAACGACCTTTGCCCTCAACTTCTTTACTCTCAATTTTTCCATGCCTCTGTCAAAAACTTATTTGGCATCTCCCAGTTGGCTGTCCACAAATGCAGAAGATGAGTCACCAACAGGTTGTTTGCCAGGATCTGGTATTTATTTCATCTCACCTATCTTGATAAGGCACTTGGATTTTTATCTCTCATTGGCTTTCTGTGGATGCAGGCATTATTGACGGCACACACATGACAATTCATGCACCCAGATATCAACTTGGAGTATGTGTGAACCGCAAGAGCTTCTATTCCATCAATATACAAACACAATAAGACACTTCTACAGGTGTATGATGATTACATTTACCTCCGTCAAGTAATGCCTTGATTTTAAAATTCTCATCCACTTTTTCAAATCCCTCCATGGCCTTGCTCCTCCTCATCTCTGCAATCTCCTCTAACCCTACAACCTCCAGGATATCTGCATCCCTCTCATTCTGGCCTTTTATGTATTCACAATCATAATTGCTTCACCACTGGTGATTGTGCCTTCAGTTGCTTAGGCGCCAAGCTCTGGAACTCACTCCCCACCCCTTTCCACCTTTTTACCTCACGTGCCTCCTTTAAGACAACTTTTAGAACCTTTCTCTTTGATCAAGTTTTTGGCCATTTGACCAAATATCTTTGTATGTAGTCTGGTATCAAACTATTACGATCCTGTGAAGCACCATGGGACATTCCATTACAGTAAAGTTCCGATATAAATAGAAGTTGCTGTTGTTGTTTTTGATCTCAGTGGTTTGTTAAGCTTGATAATGCTTGGTCAGTTTGCTTTGGGAGCAAATAGAAAAATAGCAATGTAATTTACTGTATTAAAATAGATTAGACATAATGAATGACAATCATATGAATGATATCTCAAGGAGTTTATTCTTAGTTTCTAATTAGAATGGAAGAGCAACAATGACCTGTGTACCTGCAGGTGAGTGCTCTTAAAATTGAGCTTCCACTAAACCTACTGAGCCAATTCTAGAGTTTGACTCAACAAATTTGTTGTTGGGTGGGCTTTCTGTTAAAATTGCTTTGGAATTCAAATTACACCATCACACCCTGATTTGAATGTATGAAAGAAGCACCATGCACCTTTGTCCATTGAGTGCATTTGTGACTGCACATTAAAATGGTGAGTTTCAAAGGGAATAATGTAACAATTGATGAGCTAATTAATAGCCATTTAAGTACCGCATTCCACCCTCCCACTATTCTGCCCATTGCATTTTGAAGCAATTGTCAATAGGTTTAACTGGGCAAAGTGGGGTAGCATTCCCCTATGTCCATTGGAGATGACCCCCCATCAAGGTCATCCCCCTTCTTAACACTTCCCCACTGGCCACTCAAACCAGGATCCCCACTATCCAGCACCCGCTAACCGGCCAGGGCCCACAAGTACAAAGGACTGTCTTTCAGTCCAGCTTTGATAACCTCCTCCTCTTGAGGAAGTGGCTGTATGTCATCGATGGTGGCTACTCAAACCTTGGAACAATGGAGATGCCACCCAATTGCAACAGCCAGGAGTTGGGGACAGAAGTGTCACCAGTGAGCTCACCACTGAGCAGAAAATAGCTGGAGGGCAGTAGCTTTTTTATGGGTGGTGTCCTGGTCTACCTTTTAGTTGGGGTGGTGGGGAACACAGTACCCCATAAAATCCCACCCAAAGATCATAAATACCTCTTCAGATGCTGAAAATCATAAGATTAAAAACAATACTGATATCTTGACACTAGATGTCACCAGCACATTTAGCAAATACTACATGGACCTGTGAGTTATTGAAAGGACATACAAGAGTTTAACATAGGACTAGGATGAGCTTGACTTGGTTTTCAACAGATTTCTTTGCAAGGAAAGAACTAAAGAGCATTTG
Organism: Carcharhinus amblyrhynchos; assembly: GCF_965287045.1. NCBI lineage: Eukaryota > Metazoa > Chordata > Chondrichthyes > Carcharhiniformes > Carcharhinidae > Carcharhinus > Carcharhinus amblyrhynchos. The sequence continues at coordinate 7,487,767 of NC_137357.1, read as the reverse complement.
AGTTAACTTCTGCGGCAGTCCCTTGAACTACCTTGCAACTGCTTGATGAAACAGTAAGCATTCCAATCAAAGTTTACTCATGAAGGAGACAAAGGAGATATGCTTATCAGAAATACAGCGAGGTATTTCATACTCTTTTCCCCCCCCCCCCGTAGTGAGTTAGGAGGCAGAAGGATAACAGGAACTTTGCAACTTTGCTCCTCCACCCTGATTAAGTCTATGGCAGATAGGCCATGATGATGGCCATCAGTCTTTGGGTCCTGCGCCAGTTGAGGCTCTTAGGTGATCAATTAGTTCTCACTTGAGGGCATTATCCCACTGCCTCTGGTATTAAACCCAACAGCAGGAGAGGGGCTTGCCACACGGGGAGCACAACAAACCTGTGTAGTTTCCCCCTGAAGTTCCTTGTTCAGAAGCCCATTGAGGGGCCTGGTATCAGGAATGGTTTGGCCTTACTGAGAGCTCCTCTATCCTGACAACCAATCGGCACAGTGACACAGTGGTTAACACTGCCAAGGACCCAGGTTTGATTCCAGCCTTGAGTGACTGTGTGAAGTTTGCTCAATCTCCCTATGTCTGTATGGGTTTCCTCTGGTACTCCAGTTTCCTCCCACAGTCCAAAGATGTACAGATTTGGTGGATTGGCCATGCTACACTGTCCCTTTGTGTTTAAAGATGTATAGGTTAAATGGATTGCCCATAGCAAATGCAAAGGGTTACAGGGATAGAGCAGAAGTGGAGTAGGTGGGAGTTTGGGTGGGGTGATCTTTGAGAGAGCTGCTGCAGATCTAATGAGCTAATGGGCTGAATAGCCTCCTTCTTCACTGTCGGGATTCTATGACTGATTTCATGATCCTGTATTTCTGGCCTGGGTCACTCCACAATTCTTGTGGGCTTGACTTGTATTTTGAAGTGTCTTCCCCAAAGGAGGCATGTCTTTTGCTGACTCTCCAGCTAAGACCATTGTCACCACCATAAAATAACTCCAATAGTGAGACTTACAGCTCAGAGAGAAGCAGGAAGTTGACAGAAAGACAGCGTGTGCCGCAGCTATTGCTAATCTGTGTAGCCATTTGTACTAACATCGTTACACCTACCATGCTGAGATCACAATCTCCAATCGCCAGGATTACACCAACGAGATCCTGGTGTAACTCCATTCCATCTTCTCCGTGCAGGCTTCACCACTGTAGAGATCTTTCAATCAAAATGACTGGTGTACAAGTTTCATCCATCCCAATAGAGCAGGAGCATTCAAAAAATATGCAAATAATCTAAGTACATTGCACATTGCATTTCCTGTCCTTTCTGTTATACAGCGCTAAGTACGAGATGTTTGTATTGTTGGCATCAAAGTTCCTTTTGAAGGTTGGAAAAAGACTTTACAATGTTTTAAGCTATTTCCCCAAGTCTAGATGATGAGGCAGTCAATTGCATTGCACAAAGCAAGATCATTTGAAAATGTTTTTAAAATTTATGACTCTGCTCTGGGATGTTAGAAGTACGTCACTGAATTTCTTCTTCCCTCTGCCAAAGTGGGCCCCTGACCGGGGAGCAGGGGAATCCAATGAGAGTTTGACGAAACCATTCAGGTTAACCCGATCCCAGAAAAATCAGTCAGGGTCAGGATTGTAGTCATAAATTTAGCAGAGATCCCCACCCTGGTCAGTTCACTGTTTCTTTCAATCAGAGCTCTTGCCATTTGCATACTTTTCACTCTGATTCAAAGCTTAGTGCAGCTCAACAAGAAGAAGCTATACAGCTGTGAAATTACACAAACATTCGATGATTTTTTCACAACATTCAAAATATATTCACCAATTGTTTGGGTTTCAACCAATACCGTGGGATGACTTTGACACAGGACCTGTCAAGTGATGTCACTTGGTAAAATGCACCAAGACACATTATACTAACTTGTATCTTATTTGAGCTGTGAAATCCTCTTGATCGCAGGTCAGCCCATCACTGTGGAGAAAATCTGCTTTCCATTAAGCCTGAGCAAGGATAAAAAATACTTGAGTTTTTAACAACCCATCATTAGAACTAATTGCGTTCTGCAATATAAAATAAATAGTTTAAATGCTCCACAATTTCAAAAGCTGCTGCCCAAGATTCTCAGAAGGATCTTTGTCAGCTCATATTAATAATCTAATTGCCTTTGAAATGGGAACAATCAAGTTCACTCCTCTTTTAATCGACTGCATTATGATACGTTGTTCACTGCGATTGTGCGTAATATGTATAACCATTTGGCTGTTCTCTTATAGCAATGAGAAGTAGTTCTGAATTGATGCTGGGACTATTTCCACTCTCAGAGAGAAAGATAAGAGAAGATATAATAGACGGTTTTAAGATTATTGGCAGTCCAATAGAGTGAATAGGAAATAGCTATTTCCTCTAAACGGGAGAGTCAATGATGAAGGGTTATCAATTTAATGCTTCCTCTGAGAAAGGTGCTGAGTGAGGTTAGGAGAGATTTTTGTGTGCAGAGGGTTGTTACGACAGAGAATGTTTTAGTGCAGGAAGTTGTTGAGGCAGAGACCAATGAATCTTTCAAGAGGAAAGTAAATAAACATTTGAAGCAGAGGAAATTACTGGACTACAGGGAGAAAGCAAGGCAGTATGAATTTTTGATTTCTCTTGAGAAGACCCAAAACACTCACTCAAGGCCGAATAGCCCCCATTTGTGCTGTAAATTTCCATGGTTTCAGCTTCCTTGAGTGCCGGAGAAGCTTTCAGAATCTATTCTCATTTCATGTCAATGTTATTCTTCCATTTGATATGAGATTATTCCAGCTGTTATGACCATAGCAGATGTTACTTGCTGAGCAAGCTCGATCCCAGAAGGAAAACGGGCTTATTGATCATAACCTTTTATTTTGTACTTTGAAAATAAAAGGAGGAAAAGCTACTGATCCCAGAAGCATAGAATACCAGTAACGTCTTTTGGATTTTAAAAGTTAAAAGATTTTTACAAGAAGAAACAACAAAAGCACATAAAATTCAAGTTACGTGGTTAAAACAGATTTTTAAAACATCATCCCTACTTGGTCAGAGCACACAAGTAAACACCTTCTTGCTAACAACTCCTTATAGATTTTTAACTATAAAAATGCAGTAATGCTACCCAAAGCAAAAGTGTTGCTACTTTAGTAAAGATATACCACATTTTGCCTCAACCACTTCCACTCTACTGTGGATATCCAAGAAAGTTCAGAAATGAAATGCTTTCTGAAACAAGAATGTTTTTGACCAATGGATGGCTATTTCACATTTCATACATTCTCTCAGCACAGAGCTGATGTTAGGAGATTTCCCCAACCAGCCACAACTCAATTCAACATCTTTCCTTAAATGTTCTTCTTCCCTTTCATTCAGATTCCATTGTCCTCAGTACCTCTTTGAAATTGACTCTTCCAAATTATAAAAACCTGTGTGTTTTCCTATTGCCATCGCTTTTGGGTCCAACAAAAATTAATAACCTTCCCTTATTTACTTATGAAACCTTTCTGAATTGTAAAAGACCCTAAAACTCCCTGTTGAAATTTAACAGTTGAAAAGCCAAGTCCCTATCTATCTCTTGATGCAAATTTTAAAACCCAACATATTTACTCGTTAAATTAACTTCATGATAGCCTTTCATTACAAATTCATAGACCAAACATCTTTACTCTTTTATTTCTCAGCTCTCATAGACAAGTATCTCTTTTAATCTTCCCACAATTTTGTTAATCATGGACACACAGGTCTTTTGCCTTCTTTACAGAATACCGCAATATTCCCAAAATACTTTTTAAACATGGCATCCATCTTCACACAGCTAAGCAGAACATTTATGAAGTTCCTGTGAAATGTAAAGTGTTGAGTGACACTGGTGTGAATCAATGACTAATTTCCAGAAAATTCATTCAAGTCAACTACATTACAAAGGACAACTACATTTTTTGGAACTCTAGCTGCTGAATTTTTGATCTGCCAGTTCCATGTTGAAAAGTATGCATTTGAAAAATTTGGTGATGCATGTAAAAGTATCTCACCTCACCCATTTTTCTTTATTCATTCATGGACTATCAGCATTAATGGTGAGGCCAGCTTGAATTGTCCATAGGGAACTGCCTGTAAGAAGATGGTGGCTGCCTTCTTGATGTCCACGTGGTATAGGTAGACTCACAGTGCTTTGAGGGAACGAGTTTCAGGATTTTGACCCAGAGATAGTGAGGGAATACATTTCCAAGTCAGGGTAGTATGTGGCTTGGAGGGAAATAAACTAGGCTTGTACTCGTTAGAGTTTAGAAGAATGAGGGGAGATCTCATTGAGACGTATAAGATGATGAATGGGATGGATAGGATAGAGGTGGAGAGACTCTTCCCGCTCAAAAAAGACAGTAGGACTAGGGGGCACAGCCTCAAGATAAAGGGGAGGCGGTTTAGAACGGAGTTGAGGAGGAACTTCTTCACTCAAAGGGTGGTGAATCTCTGGAATTCTCTGCCCGTTGAAGTGGTGGAGGCTGCCTCGCTAAATATTTTTAAGAAGCGGGTTGATGGGTTCTTGATAAGAGAGGGGATTAAGGGTTATGGGGAGAGGGCGGGAAAGTGGAACTGAGCCACAACAGATCAGCCATGATCTTATTGAATGGCGGGGCAGGCTCGAAGGGCTAGATGGCCTACTCCTGCTCCTATTTCTTATGTTCTTATGTTCTTATGAAACTTCCTGGTGATGATGCTTCTCTGCATCTTCTGCACTTGACCCTATAGATGGTAGAGGTATTGGGTTTGGAAGGTGCTGTTGAAGGAACCGAAGTGAGTTCCCAAAGGGCATCTTGTAAGTGGTTCACACTGCTGTCATTGTTCATTGGTGATGGAGGGAATGAATGTTTCTGAAAGGGGTACGATCAAGCAGGCAGCTTTGTCTTAGATGACATTAAGCTGCACTGATCCAGACAAGTGGAGAACATTCCATCACACTCCTGACTTGTGCCTCCAAGATGAGTTACTCACCTCAGGAGTCATAGCTTTCAACCTGCATTGGTAGACACAGCACTTATTCGGCTAGTCCACTTCAGTTTCTGGGTAATGGTAATGCCCAGAATGTTGATAGTATTCAGCAATGATAATGTCATTCAATGTTGAGGGAAAATGATTAGATTCTGTCTCCTTGGAGATCGGTTTTGCCTGTCGAGTGAATGTTACTTAATATTTGTCAGCCCAAACTTGTAAGTTGCTCAGGTCTTGTTGCATTTGGACATGGACTGCTTCAATACCTGAGAAGTCCTAAATGGTTGTGAACATGGTATAATCGTCAGTGAACATCCCAACTTCTGACCTTCAGTTGGTTTATCAATTTTCTTTCCATCAAAAGATATTAGGCCTATGACACTACCCTGGTGAACTTTTGCATCGATGTCCTGGATCTGAGATGATTGATTTCCAATAGCTACAGCCATCTTCCTTTGTGCCAGGTATGATGCCAGCGAGTCACCCTGACTTCCATTGCTAGATTCCAGTTTTGCTGGGGCTCCTTGATGCCATACGCGACTGAATGCTGCTTTGATATCAAGGTAATCACTCCCACCTCACTACTTGAGTTCAGCTGTTTATGTGCATGCTTGAGCAAAGGCAATAACGAGGTCAGGAGCTGAGTGATCATGGTAAAGCCCAAACTTAGCATTAATTGAGCAAGTTGTTGCTAAGCCAGGGCTGTCTGATAGCACTGTTGATGACCTCATCCATCACTTTATTGATGATTGAAAGTAGACTGATGGGGAAGTAATTGTCGGGGTTGGATTTATCCTGCTTTTTGCATAAAGGACATACATGGGCAGTTTTCCATGTTGTCAGATATGCCAGTGTTGCAGCTGTACTGGAACAGCTTGGTTTGGAGCATAACAAATTCTGGAGCACATATCTTCACTATTGCCGGGCTGTCAAGGTCCCTAGGTTTTACAGTATCCAGTACCTTCAGCCATTGCTTGATATCACATGGAGTGAATCAAATTAGCTGAAGACTGGAAACTTGATGCTCGGGATCTCCAGATGAAGCCAAGATAAATCATTCACTTGGCGTTTGTGGCTAAAAATTGTTGTAAATTCTGCAGCCTTATCTTTTGTGCTAATATACTGAGCTCTCCCATCATTGAGGCTGGGGATATTTGTGCAAGCTCCTCCTTCAGTTTGTTGTTTAATTGCCCATCACTATTCATGATTCATAGACACATACCATAGACACGCGGCAGAACTAAAGAGTATAATTTTATGGCCCATATTTTCTTTGGAAAATACAGCAAACTGCTAACCATTAACAATGTGCAAATCATCTGCTTTGGAAATGACATGACATCTGCTTTGGAAATTGCTAATTAAAGTTGTCACAGGAAGTTAGATCTCTGTACTTAATAGTGCAAGTACCTTTTTAATGAGAAGATTTAGATTTCTGCGATACCAAAAATCTCTTTGACCCAGAAACAAACAATCTAAATGTTGGAATCTCCTTCCTACTAGCAGTAAATTGTTGTGTGATGTTTTTAAATTTTACATTTTTCAAAAAATCCTATTATTTCCTGTGTTGCCCACGTTTCTCTCTCTCTCAAGTCCTTCTTTCCCTCCTTTTACCCTTTCTCTTTGCCTGATTTAATTCGAATTCAATTGTTCTTTTTCTCCATTGTTCATCTGTTTTTTTTCTCTCTGTGATAACCCCCAGGACTTAGATGGGGAATCCCTGATTAATCTCCCAATAGGAATCATGAAATACAAGTTCCCGTGGCACTAGGTAATTACGTAAACAAGTGGAACTCCTATCCTGAATCCTTTATAAAACGGGTCCCTGAGTGGGTCCAGTATTCTGTTGTCTCGGATGGGACTTGTGTACATGTACCACAGCTTGTGGTTTCACTTTGATAAAACAAAACACTGGTCCTTTCCTGAGTTATTACACTCTCAATTTTTTAAATCTCATTGGTTATGGAGGTAGATTGAACCTGTTATTCACCAACATGCAGGAATCCACTCCACCAAAATCTGGACCTTCGAATTCAAATGTTCAAAGTCAAGAATTTGTGCTTTTGACTTTGACTTTGATGCTCTTGCATTCCTCTGTTCAAAAGAAGCAGTGGTTCCAATATTAACAAAGTAGTGGGGGAAAGTGCACAAGGAACCAAGCAAGGCCTGGAACTTGGAGGCCCTGCTGAATTATTAAAATAATTTTGGGCACTCTCCCACCTAACAAGCAATGGATTGACAGTTTGATTGGCAGGTGGCAGCAGTCACTTGTAGCATGAGGCCACAGACTAGGACCCATGGGGACTGTTGCATTCCAGAAAGTCAGCTGGTAAAGGATAGAACTGGAATTAATCTTTACATACTTGTTTAAGTGGTTACTTACTGAGTTACACATTACAGACATACACCTCCTAATCCAACAACCGCAGTTTCAGTCTGAGTCTATTTATGTGCTTTTGAGTAATCAAGACTGTCTATTTATAGGGGCATAAGTGAATTCCCAGTCAATGCCAATCACCTGGATGTAATTCACAGGAACCCTATTCGGCAGTGTTTGGGCAGTGCTCATGACAGAGGCTTGGGTGCTCCGAGCTATTATTGGGGAATGTGATCAGGACTTGGACAGACAGGGGGAAATTAGATGCTTCTTTGTGACACCTCTGTTTGGACCACAGGGTGTGCCAGAAGGAGATGGACTTCAGTTGTAACTGGGCAGCGGACAGGACTGACCTCCCCCAGTCTACATACGTCATTAGGCTACGACTTCCGAATGTTAATTTGGGCCTCACCTACCTATTGTGCGATGGTTTGATGTGTGTTTGTAGACCTTTTGTGAGGGTTTGGGTTGCCAGATAATTGAATTGCTCCTCCTACCCAACCCTCTACCAGCTATTGGGTTGGGGGTTACAATCAAGTTCACTATCATTAATGAACAGGATTATGATGATTTATTGCCGAAATTCCTTCATTGGAATAATACAGAAAGGGGATGAGCAAAATAAACCTGGCAATAAAAGAGTGTTAAATTAAAGCTGGGTATATTAATGGGTTAATTCCTTTATTAGGACATGCATCAATGATATCACACAACACGATTTTAACTTAAAATTCCATATTCACCATCTTCCCCAGTCCTTACATGTCCTTAATTTACAATGTCTAATCCTTAGCTCAGCTTTAAATAATGGTCCCACTAATGACAAAGTAACTTATTGCTTAGTTCCCTGCCTCAGTATCTTGTAATCATTACTCCTCCTAATTCATTGATTATGCAATTATTGTCCCTTTACCTCATTGACTGTGCAATTATTTGTCTTTTTACTGGAGGCATAAAAACACACTGATTTCAAAATAAATTCAATCACATTACATTCCCATAAATCTAAATTAAAAGAATTCAAAATTAATTACGTTAGAGATGAGTTGAGAAAACAACAAATTCAACCATTGACACCAACTTTCACTTATCTATACCTGTTCCAATGTGGCAACTGCTGGCATGTTGTAAAGGTCTCCTTGGAAAGGTGACAGTGAAGATTCTCAACACGTTTAGTGCCACCTTGCAAATATGGTCCAATTTATTACACAAGAGACAGGAGTTTCTAAATTTTGTTGGTAGCGATAAAGCTTTGTCTAATACATCCACAGTTCTGACTTGATTCTTTATTTATTAGTGTCACAAGTAGGCTTACATTAACATGGCAATTGAGTTGCTGTGAAAATCCCTAGATGCCACACTGGTGCCTCTTCAGGTTCACTGAGGGAGAATTTAATCTGGTCAATGCACCTAACTGGCTCGTCTTTCAGACTGCAGGAGGAAACTGGTGTGCCCAGTAGAAAATCATGCAGATGTGGGGAGAACGTGCAAACTCCATTCAGACAGTGACCTAAGCCAGGAATCAAACCCAGGTCCCTTGCGTTGTGAGGCAGCAGTGCTAACCATTCTGCTACCATGCAGTTGTGTGAAACATTGACGAGTGGCCATGAGTACAAGAAGATTCTACCTCTCTTAAAGGACTGAGAGATGCCAATTGACTATTGCTAGGCGAGTGTAGAGTGCTTTATCAAAAGAATCCGTCTAATCTTTCTTCTATGATGAGATAGATTGACATTCTTAAGTTATATTGGCTGTTCTGAAGATGATTAGTTTCCACTGCGGTGAAGAGAAGTATCATTGTTGCAATAGAATAATGCCACTTGGGACAAATGTAGAGGAAGAACACAATTTCACTTCCATAGAGTTAGAAACTTATTTTGGCATTTCTCATTCTGGACAGATGGATATTTGCCTTTACTGGACATGCCTTTACTTACATTAGTGGTGCTGGAATTTCCAACGCATGTCATGAACAGCCAGCTGAAATCTAAATGTCAAACTGCCAGACTGGCTCAGCCCAGAAGACCTGCTGAAAATAGTAAATTGGACACCACCATGTAGAATTGTTGGGTGAGATCTGTAACCGAGAAGAAGAATATCTTGCCCTGGTCAGACAAAACCAAAAATTACTATTGTATAGTGAACGTCGCAGTTAGTCATTACTGTGGGTGGCATGGCAAATTCCATGATAATGCAAAGATTGATATGGCTAAATCCAGTGCTCTGTATTCAGAGGAAGCTTCTGCTGGGGAGAGTCTGATGGTTTCTCCAATTTCCAGCTCGCTTCCAAACTGTACTGGTGATTTTATTGAGCCTGGGTGGCCTCATTTAGAGGTGTGGAAGCAGTAACTTATTTTCTGCCTGCTCGGAAATTGCTGTGGACTCTGAATTTCAACAGCAACTAAGACATTACACTTCATGGTGTCACCAGAGACAGAGAGAAAGCAAAAAGACCAAACCGTGAGGCAATGGGAATAAAGGATGTTCTTGAGAGAATCAAAATTGAAAATTAGTGTGGGATGATCTGGTAGGAAAGATGGTCTAACTACTGCCAATGATGTCTAGAATGATGTTAAAAATTAGCCTATTTGGTGCTGTCATTGTATATAACCTGAATCTATCCTGTGCATACCCTACTTGTTTAATTTCTGTAAATAAATTCTTAAACAATCATATAATCTTAAAGCACACAAGGATACAATTCAGCTCATCATGTACCCACTCTTTGAAAGAACTGTCCAATATAGTCTCAAATAAAATTAGTTCATTTGGAATCTGAACCAGTACAAGTGTGGCATGTTGATGTAATAGGATACAGAAAATATGAAGAGTTTGAGCCCTCGTTATCTCAGTGTGTGGGAATCTGACAGGGTGTAAGAACTTGTCAAAGGTAGAAAAACCACAGTGTTGCAGATTCTTGCTCCAAGAAAGGACAGGATGTGTGGTGAGATTGCTAAGAGAGTTTATGGCTCAATAAATAATTGCATTGCAGCAAGCTGTGAGTTTGTTGTCCACCACAATGTGATGAAAATTGAAAATATTTATTTATACTTCTGAAATCTAAAGCTAAACCTTTACGTTTTTAAATTCCAGGCAGGAGAAATTGGGCTCTTCAGGGCCTATGTTGACGGTGCTATAGGGTGCATACACTTGAAAAAAAGGTGCATTTATTTGTGTTGCAACATGAGGGAAGAACATCCTGCACATGCATAGCTGCAAACTCGATCAGAATGAGAGCTGCTTACGGCAAAGAAAGCAAATAGGTTAGACAGAGGGTACACGACAGTATAAATTACCATTTTTAGGTCTGTACAATCCCGAACCAACTGGAAGTTCTTGTAGCCAATCAACCTAAAACTTTCGACCCATGACCCTTGAATTGAGACTCCTATTCTCTACCAACTGAATGCATGGGAAGTCCCTGCACAGAGACAGAACATAAATGGAGGCAGTTCACTTTCATGATTTATATGCATTCGAAATGTTGTGGATGTGTGCACAATGTCTATCGTTGCTGCCTGGTGTGTGCAGCTAGGGAGGGGGAAGGCAGCAGGTGCCCAAGTGATGTAACTTGTGGGGAAGTGATGGAATGTAAGTCACTCCTCAAAATGAACAAGGATCTACCAGTGCAAATTCAACCTCGAGATGTGTGGCAACTTGACTACTTCTGCCAACTCAACCTTGTAGGAAAACAAACTCGCAGGAGCTCCCAAATTCTGACCTCCAGTTGCTAAATGGGCAGGCATTGGAAACAATTGTGCATGCACTGTGATTGTCATGTGGGCATGCACAACTGTTCCTGACGCCTTTTCATTCACTGACAGGAGTTACACTGCTTGAAAATAGGATTGAGTTGTGCTCACACTTCTGGCAAAAAGTATTCTCGATGTCATATTAGTAAAGAGATATGTGAGCAGATAGCCAATGTCCACTGGCAGCATGCCGAGCAGGCAAATTAAAATGTTGATCAGAGTGAAACACTGCCATTTTCAAACAAAACACTGCAGCTTTTACCTTATCTTAACGACATACATCTGAACATATGTTCAACAAAACGAATCTCTGACAAACACCATTTAAATGGATTATGAAATACTCCAGGTTAGTTACTGGAATGTTCCTGATTGTTATTTGTTTGAGAGATTTGGGCATTGCTGATAAGACCAATGTTTATTGCCCATCTCTGATTGCCCTTGAAAAGGTCCTGGTAAGCCACCTTCTTGAACAGTTGCAGTCCATGTGCTGTACATAAACTCATGGCACTGTTACATTGGAAATTCGAGGATTTTGACCCAGCAACAATCAAAGAATAACAATATATTTCCCAGCCAAGATAGGACTTGGGAGGGGAATTTGCAGGTGGTTATATTCCCATACACTTGCTGCCCTAGTCCAAGGTGAAAAAAGTTGCAGGTTTGGAAGATGCTGCCAAAGAAAACTTGGGGAATTTTAGCAGCAGTGCCAAGCAAGCAAGCTGCATTGTCACAGATTGTATCAAGTTTCTTGAGGGCTGTTGGAGCTGCACTAATCAAGGCAAGTGAAGGGCAATACGTCATACTCCTAACTTGTGCCCTGTGGATGTTGGAAAGCCTTTGACAAGTCAAGAGGTGAGTCAACTGTCACAGAATTCCCAACCTCTGACTTGCTTTTGTTGCTATAGTATTAATATAGCTGGTCTAGTTAAATTTCTGGTCAAAGGTAACCTCCAGAATGTTGTTACTGGGGAATTCAGTGATGGTAATTTCTTTGAATGTCAAGAGGTGATGGTTATATACTTGAAAATAGAGATGGTGGCACACTGGACTTACCATCCAGAGACCCAGGTAATACTCCAGGGAACCAGATTTGAATCCATGGCAGGTGGTGAAATTTAAATTCAATAAAAGATCTGGAAGTAACAGAAAAATGATGACCATGAAACCATTGTCAATTGTCACAAAAACCCATCTAACGTCCTTTCATGGTTTATATCCATCAAAAATTGGGCCAGTGGGAATCAGAGGAAAACTTTCCATTGGTTGGAATCATATCTGGCACAAGGAAGATGACTGTGGTTGTTGGAGGTTAAATATCTTGTTCCAGGATGTCACTGTAGATTCCCTCAGGGTAGGTCCTCGGTCCAACCATCTTCAGCTTCCTTCCATCATAAGGTCAGAAGTGGGGATGTTCACTGGTGTTCGCACAATGTTCAGCACCATTTGTAACTCCTCAGATTCTGAAGCAGTCAGATATGACAATATTCAGACTTGGACTGACAAGTAACATTCACACCACACAAGTACCAGGCAATGACTACCTCCAACAAAAGAGGATCTAACTATTGCCCTTTGGCATTCAATGTCATTGCATTACCTGGCATGATTGTTACTTGCCACTTTTCTGCCCAAACCTGAATGTTGTTCAGATCTTGTTGTATTTTGATGCAGATTGCTTCAGTATTTGAGAAATCATGAAAGGTGAACATTGTGCCATTTGTGATGGAGGGAACATCATTTATAAAGCAACTGAAGATGTTTGGGTTTCAGATGCTACCCTGAGGAATTTCTGCAGTGATATCTTGTTACTGAGATTGGCATCCAACAACCACAGCTAATTTTCTTTGTGCCTGCTATGACTCCAGTTATTGGAGTGAATTTTCCCCCTGATTTCCACTGACTTCAATTTTACTCAGGTGTCTTGATGCCACACCGGGTAAAATGCTGCCTTGATGTCAAAGGCATGTTTATTACTTATTTTCCTCATGCTTAAAACTATAATGAGTCCTGGAGTTGAATAGTCATGCAGAATCCAAACAGAGCATCCATTTATTGGCTTTTGTTGATGAAATCCCAATTTGTAGCACTGTCAACAAAAACACCATCATTCTGTTGATGATTGAGGGTAGACTGCTGGGGATGCAACTGGCTGAATTGGATTTGCTCTGTGTTTTATGAACCTAGGCAATTTTCCACTTTAAGTGGATGCCTGTGTTGTAGCTGTGCTGGAACAACTTGTCGAGTGGCACAGTTGCTTCTGGAGCAAAGGTCTACAGCACTCCAGCTGTGATGTTGTCAGGGTCCTTAATCTCAGTTATACCCAATGCACTCAGCTCTTTCTTGATGCCACAGGAAATGAATCACATTGGCAGAAGACTGCCTTTGTGACACTGCCTCAGAAAGAGGTACAGATTAAATATCCATTCGATATTTGGCTCATGGTGGTTGCAAACACGAGTCTTGTCCTTTGCATTCACATGCTGGGCTCTACTGTCATTGAGAATGGGGATTTTTGCTTTTGATTCTCCCACCAGTTGTCTAATTATCTGTGACCATTGTAAAGAAATGCTGAGTGCATTTTGGAAGGACGGTTGAGAAATGTTTTTCTCCACCACCTTTGATTCCACAAGGATTTTCACAACCCGCAGATACAGTGGATCTGACCTGTGGACCAGCCTGACTTCTCCCTACCCCACCCAAGACATGGAATGGAACTGATGCCCCTCCTCACCCCTGCCCCCACCACCATCAATGACCCATGGACCCGACCCAAAAGCCCTTCAATCCGATCCGACCCAACCCAACCTCTGATTTCGCTCCCCACCCACCTCTGACCTCTGATTTCCCCCCCCACCCACACAACCTCTGACCCAAACCACCCCTGACCTTCAACTCCCCACCCTTAACATTTGATTTCCCGCCACCCCCCTCAACGCTCACCCAATGACTTCTGAGCCCACCCCGCCACCCCCCCCCCCACCCGTCCCCAAATAGCCTCAGATCTCCAATACTTTTGAGCACCTAAATGTATCCACTTAACTTCTTCCAATCCTGCCACCGGACCTTTTCAACTTAGCTGCTTTATGGCAGCCAATGCAGTATAAAGGGGATGTGGTCTCTTTGAATCTGCTGGAGCTGGACTGTGCTGGGGCACCAGGCAGCTCTGGCTATTGGGAGTTTCAGTGCAGTTTTCAAAACTTGGTAAGTGCACATTAAAGTTTTTTAATTGCAGTAGGTCATCGTTTTCCAACGCCAGTCGAACATTATGGTCCGCAAGTGTCTATACAAATCTTTGAAGGTGACAGAACAAATTGAGAAGGCTGCTAAAATGCATGTGGAGTCCTTGGCTTTACTAATAAAGCAAGTGAGTTATCACATATCTTTGGAAACCATTAGACTTCAGCGAGAATGTTAAGTCCAATTCGGGGAAACGTATTTTGGGAAGATTACTAAGGGTTTGGAAAGCGTGCAAAGGATATTTATGCGAATTGTACTGGGGTAAGGGAGACCTTCTGTTATGTGGAACAGCTGGAGAGCTGTGTTTGTTTTCCTTAAAGCAAGCAGATTAAGGAAAGGTTTAACAGTGATGTTCAAAGTTATGAGATGTTTTGATAGGCTAAATAGAGAGAAACTGTTTCTAGTGGCAGAACGGTCAGTAACCAGAAGAGACAGATGTAAGATAATTGGCAAAATAACCAGAGAGGGAGTGAAGAAAATATTCCACGGGAAAATACTATTGTGATCTGGAATGCATTTCCTTACAGGCAGTGAAAGCAAATTCAATAATAATTTCAAAAGGGAGTTGAACAGATTTTTGAATCTGATGAAGCAAAGATCAAAGGGTTGATTTTAATTTGCTCCCTTGACAGATGGCAGCATATTTGAAATTGCTGTAGAGGACTTATTGCTCTATTCTTGATAGCTTTCATTTCAACCATGCAGTATTTTTTTGCAGGTCAAGACACCAACCAGAGGCAGCGGGAGGAAAAGATTTTTAGGTTTGGGATGAGCGTGGCCGTAAAATCCCACCCTTGGGATTTTGGGAAAAATCCCGCTGAGGTCAACGGACCTTTGCATGGTCTGCCACCCTCCCCATCAAAGGATTTCCCTTGGTGGGTGGAATGGGAATATTCCCCGAAAAGTTATTGGGAAAGAATGGGGGAGTGGGGCAAATTGGCTGCTACTTCAAAACAGCCAGCGCAGGGACAATGTCCTCCTGTACTTTATTAATTCAATCATTCTTTAACTATTGGAATTAATACACTGAGATGTTCACCACAGCTTTTGCTGAATAAATTCATAGATCTACCTTTCACCTTATAGATGTGAAGGTGTTTTCTGCATGGCTGATGACTCTAGAACTGCTATGCATGTTGGAAGTGTTCGTAGATAAAGGTTTTGGGAAGATGGTCTAAAAGGTAGTGTTTCCCATCCTCATTATCAGTTATATGACTAACAATACAGTTAAAACCTATCTGGAAGTATAATTTCAATGGAAAGTTCATCTTTGCTGACCGATTGAGTTCTTCACTCAATTATGACAAAGAGAAAGTTGGGATCGCCAAAAGACTGAAAGAATGCTTTGTTCTCAGCTATTTATCAAAACACATTAGTTCAATAATCTTTGGTCCTGGTTTTAACTCGGGCAGGGAAAGAGGTGAGGATATGAGGAGTGCAGTGGGATTAGATGCTGTAACCAAATGAAGGAGAAGATGAGTGCGTCTTTACATACTGTTTTAGTGGTTCCAAGAGATAAGCCCAGTTGGCTTTACTGGCAGGTTGCCTATGAGAAAACTTACATAATTTTGTGTTAAAATGTGTTGGATCCCAATTGCATCATAGATGTGTGTATTCATGAGACATCCCGCTGCCTCTGGTAGGTGTCTTGACCTGCAAAAAATACTGCATGGTTGAAATGAAAGCTATCAAAAATAGAGTAATAAGTCCTCTACAGCAATTTCAAATATGCTGCCATCTGCCAAGGGAACGAATTAAAATCATCCCTTTGATCTTTGCTTCATCAGATTCAAAAATGAAGTAACTGTGAAAATTGCTCATCTGTATTCTGATATTTTAGCTGATTGCAAATTCATTTTGAGGAGTTGTACGTTTTCAATGTTCATAGCTGGACATGGCAAGAGGCAAACCTGAATGGCTCTCATTCCTTGTGGCTATCAATTTCAGATATATTCAAATTAGTTCAGTTGAAATAAAGTTGTTGCTCAATGTGTTAAATTGCACTTTTATTGAAGTTAATCTTGAAAGCAACCTCAGTCCTCAAGCTCAATACGTGTCAATATTCTGCTGCACTTGTGCTGAAGAAACAACGCTCCGTTTAGATCCCAGTGACAATGTTGTTTTATTGGGCAATTGCTGTAACCTGAACTCACCAGTGTTTTAATGTTCAATCCAATTATGACGTTTCCTCACTGAGGGGCCGAAATTCACACAAAAATTGTTCAGCCTTTTCCTGCCCTTCAAAATACACCTGGCAACATATACCCCCTCCTGGGTTGTCCAAATCATCTGAGCAATTATGCAGGAAGATCATAGAATTAAAACGAGTTCTCTGTTGTCATCAATCTGTGGCAAAATATGTCAAATACTTAATATCCACACCACAGGAGAGTGTCTGAAATGTCCTGAGGTCTCGTCCAAAAACATGCAACTGGCAGAAATTGATCCTGAAAAGAGAAGGAAAATTTCTCTTTGCAAGTATTTCTCTCTTCCTGTTCCAGCTACATTGTTGCAGCACACTAAGTGGGCATGTACATAGATGATTGCCAGGCTTTTCTCAATTCTGCTTGATTGAAATGGAATGGTTGCTGTGCAGAAGGATTGAAATAGTTCTCAGGGTGAGAGTACACTGGCAGCCGTACCACTAGATACAAGTACCAGGAGGCCAGCGTGTCCAAACTGCTCTGGCAATCTCTGAGTTGCTGCAGTCTGCCGACAGCCCTGAATTCCGAGAGGTTGCTGACCATGAGTGGCAGGTAGCTAATCAAGGTAAGTAAAACGTAAATTATTAGAGACTAACTTTTGATCAGGGAGGGGCGATGGTGGTCAGGGAGAGCATGGACCTACCATACTGGAGCAGCCCCTCCAGGCAAGCTTTCAGGCCCTCCCCACTACTTGCTACAGCTGTCACAATAAGATGAGCAGCAGAGTAGCTTTCCCCTCAGCAATTGTGGCCTGGTACCTGTAGCCATTTTCAAAATCAAAACCTTCAAATTTTGAGAGTATCTCAAGGTGGATGCACCATCTCTTTCCCTCTTGACTCCTCCTGTGTTGGGAGGCCTCAAAAGCCCTGTCCTTAATTGGATAGTGAGTACATACTCCAGTCACAAATTGGCCAAATCAGGGTAAACACACCCAAATGATTACTCCTGACACAAAGCAGGGTCAGGACCTCAATTTTACTCAATGTCAGGGTCTTGGCCCAAAACCAAAATTTTTGCACTATATCTGAGCCTCACCGTCTTTCCATCTCCTAGGCAACTGGGGAGCACTTCCCAGGAGCAAGAGGGTAGGTATGAGAACATTTAAGACCGGTACTGTTGGCTTGCACCTGCGTATGCCAATAGTGGTGTAAGTCAACAAAATGCTCAATCTTTTTGAAATCTTTGTGCACAGAGTGTTGTTGGTGCAGCTGGTGACCCCCCCACGTTAGATGGCACCAATATATCAGTGTTGGTCTCTGAGAAGATGTAATTTATTTGAAAATATAAGGATTAAGCCTTGATCTCAAGGAAGAAAATGTCAAGTATTGTGCAAAGCAGATTGCTCTGAGCACATATTGACAATTTCATTCCTGTTCTTGGAAGGATAAGGATATCAGCAAGTCCTTCTCTGAGCTAGTCTCCTTGTAGCTCAAATTTGTGCTTTCCTCCTATTACGAATACTCCTCTTCCTCCAGCCAGAGTTAGGTTGCTGGAGAAATGAGTGAAGTGCCAGAGGTCTTTTTGTGTGTTCAGAAGGTTGTATTGCCACTGCAAGCTCTTAACAAGAAACAAAAATGAAATCCTTACTTTAATACAAGCAAAGTGTTTCCTGAATCTTTCCATCATTTTAGTTTAGAAGTGGTTAGTACCTTTGCACAATAGGTTACCACTTATAGTCATAGAGTCATAAAGGTTTACAGCATGGAAACAGACCCTGTGGCCCAACTTGTCCATGCCACCCCTTTGTTTTTAACTGCAAAGCCAGTCCCAATGCCTGCATTTGGCCCAAATCTCTCCATAGCCATCTTACCCATGTAACTGTCTAAATGCTTTTTAAAAGACAAAATTGTACCTGCCTCTACCACTATCTCTGGCAGCTTGTTCCAAACACACTGTGAAAAACTTGCCCTTCTGGACCTTTTTGTATCTCTCCCCTCTCACCTTAAACCAATACCCTCTATTTTAGACTCCCCTACCTTTGGGAAAAGATATTGACTTTCCAGCTGATCTATACCCCTCTGTTTTTTATATAGATCTCTGTAAGATCACCCCTGAGCCTACTCTGTTCCAGTCTATCCAGCCTCTCCTTATAATTCAAACCATCAAGTCCCGGTAGCATCCTAGTAAATTTTTTCTGCACTCTTTTTCTAGTTAAATAATATCCTTTCTATAACAGGGTGACCAGAACTGTACACGGGATTTCAAGTGTGGCCTTACCAATGTCTTGTATAACTTCAACAAGACGTCCCAACTCTTGTATTTGACATTCTGACCAATGAAACCAATCATGCTGAATGTCTTCTTCACTACTCTGCCACCTGTGACTCCACTTTCAAGAAGCTATGAACCTGTACCCCAGATCTTTGTTGCATAACACTCCCCAGTGCCCTCCCATTAACTGAATAAGTCCTGCCCTGGTTCAATCTACCAAAATGCGTTGCCTCGCATTTATCTAAATTAAACTCCACCTGCCATTTGTCAGCCCACTGGCCCAATTGATTAAGATGTTGCAATTGGAGGTAGCCTTCTTCACTGTCCACTATGCCACCAATCTTGGTATCTTCTGCAAACTTAGTAACCATACTCCCTAAATTCTCATCCAAATCATTAATATAAATGACAAATAACAGTGGCCCCAGCACCAATCCCTGAGGCACACTGCTGGTCACAAGCCTCCACTTTGCAAAACAACGCTCTACAACCACCATTTTCCTTCTGTCATCCAGCCAATTTTGTATCCATTTGCCTACCGAACCCTGGATCCCGTGAGATTTGACCTTATGCAACAGCCTACTATGCGGTACCTTGTCAAAGATCTTGCTAAAGTCCAACATCAACTGCACTGGCCTCATTGACCTTTCTGGTTACCCCTTCAAAAAAAACTCAATGAAATTTGTGAGACTGGCTTTCCACTTACAAAGCCATGCTTATTGTCCTTAATTAGTCCTTGCATCTCTAAATGCCTGTAGATCCTGTCTCTCAGAATACCTTCTAAAAACTTACCCACTACAGATGTGAGGCTCACCAGCTTATAGTTCCCAGGCTTTTCCCTGCAGCCCTTTTTAAACAAAGGCACAACATATGCCATCCTCCAATCTTCAGGCACCTCACCTGTGACTATCAATGATTCAAGTATCTCTGTTATGGGACCCGCAATTTCCTCCCTAGTCTCCCACACTGTCCTGGGACACACTTCATTAGGTCTTGGGGATTTATCTACCTTGATGCGCTTTAAGACTTCTAGCACCTCCTTCTCTGTTATATGCACACTCATCATGACATCGCTATTTATTTCCCCAAATTCCCTAAAATCCATGCCTTTCTCCACAGCAAGTACTGATGGGAAATATTCATTTAGGATCTAACCCTGCTCTGTGAATCCACATATAGGTGACCTTGTTGATCCTTTAGAGGCTCTACTCTCACTCTAGTTATTCTTTTGCCCTTTATGCATTTGTAGTGTCTCTTTGGATTCTCCTTTGCCTTATCTGCCAAAGTTAATTGTCTCCTTTTTGTCCTCCTGATTTCTCTCCTAACTCTATTCCTACACCCTCTATATTCGTCAAGGGGATCACTTGATCCCAGCTGTCTGTGCATGCCATGTGCCTCCTCCTTCTTGACCTGTGCCTCATTAACCTGAGTCATCCAGGGTTCCTTACTTGAACAGCCATGCTGTTCACTCTAAGTGGAATGCATTTACCCTGAACCATGGTTCACACATTTTTGAAAGCCTCCCACTTACCAGATGTCCCTTTGCCTGTCAACAGACTTCCCCAATTAACTTTTGAAAGTTCCTGTCTGATGCCATTAAAATTGGCCTTTCCCCAATTTAGAATTTTAACTTTTGGGCCAGATTTATCATTCTCCATAGCTATCTTAAAACTAATGAAATTATGGTCACTGGTCTCAGTGATCCCTCACTAACACATCTGTCACCTGTTCTTCCTTATTTCCCAAGAGGAGGTCAAGTTTTGCCCCCTATCTAGTTGGGTCATCCACATACTGAATGAGAAATTCCTCCTGAATACACTCAACAAATATCTTTCCATCCAATCCTCTAAGACTATGGCTGTCCCAGTGAATGTTGCGAAAGTTAAAATCCCCTATTATTACCACCCTACTACTGCTCCTGAATTATTTACAGATGACTATTGGTCAAAACGTTGTTTCACTGCCTCTTATCTAGGCAGTCCAGCTACATTTGTGTACTCAAGATGAGCAGAAACCCAGGATCAATCTTAGCCCTACATTTACGTGCCATAATGCAACAAACTTCCAACCTACTGTGCTTGCGTGCTTCCAAACTTTGCAGGAGCACTTACACAATTGGAATATGGCTCCACCAGGAAAAATGACTGGAATCCCCATATATTTTACAAAGCCAATCCCCTAAAGTGAAATGCTCTGTGTTAGACTGGCTAATCCCATCATTTACACTGAATGATCTTTCAGCCATGAAACCAAGCAGAAGATAGAGTAAGGGACTGAATAGTGAAATGGAGAGCGGCATATCAAGCAAAGAAAAGCTGAAAGTATGCTCAATGTGATAATCAAAGGGCATTTCAATGTCCTAGAAGTACAGTCAACAGATCAATAGCAAGCAGAAGGCAAGAGGATAAAGGCCCAAGCAGTTTCCTAAAGGCTTTTTCTTTATTCACTATGCAAATAAGAATACACAAGCAAAATCAGACTAAGTTTTGCAGCAGAATTTGATACTAACTTGAAAGTATGCAATACTCTGTTCAATTTGACTTGTTTCACAGAAATAACAATCGCACAAATATCATGGCTTTAAATGAGGCAGAGAAAAGCTTGTGTGAAGATTTCTCTACTTTGGGCATGGCATAACTTTTGAAAAATCAGAAGCTTATTTTGAATTATTCCGGAAAGAATTCCACTTGAACAACTTGTAGCTGGTTTCTCTCCTGAAAAATTAAAGTAAGGTCAGAATGTAAAGAGGGTGTTCACACAGGCATTTGTCTGATAATAATGGAACACGGTATATCTTAATTTTACAGAGATAATGGATTTCTTCTTTAAACAAACTGTTGAAAAGTTCATAGGCTGAAATATATACCATAAATTCTACTGTCAAAATTAATTTCTAGACAGTTTTTTTGAAGGACCTCATTTCATAAGATGATGTCATTACCCATATAATGTGTGGGTCACTGGCCAATTCAACCAGCAATACCATTAGTGAAAGCGTCTATTCTGCATAGGGTACAATAACATTTGAGGCACATAGATCATAGAAGAATTGATTGCAGAGCCCATTCAGCCCATTGTGCCAGTGCCAACTCTTGGGTAGATTCAACCAAGTAATCCCACAACACTAGTTTTGACAAAGGATCAGTTCTTTTCTCTCCTTACAGATCTGCTGAGGCTTTCCAGTGTTTTCTCTTTTCATCCCACAACACTAACTTGTCCCAAAAGCACTGTAAGTTATTTCTCTTCAAGTACTGCCCAATTATTAAATCTGCCTCCACCAAATCTTCCCTGATTTTCTCTTATCACAGCATCTCACTCTATAAAAAAGATATATTGGGTGGGATTTTACAATCTCAATTAGGCGAGGCTCGTAAAATCCGACCCGAAGCCAAGGGAGAAGTCCGTTCTGCAAGGCTCGATTCTGGGGAGGGTAAGGCGGTAAAATTCAGGCCATTGTTTCCTTGTGTCATCACTTGATCTTTTGCCAATCACTTTAAATCTGTGCCCCCTGGTTACCAACTCTTCGGAAATTATTTCTCCTTACAAACGGTATCAAAACCTCCATGATTTTAAACATCTGTGTCAAAATTCTTCTTAATCTTCTATGGTCCAAGCAGAATAATTTTTACCAATCTGCTACTGCCCTTTTAACCTTGGGTCTTTAATTTTGCTGTTCTGTTTGTAATGGGGAAGGTGCGCAATTTTCATGACTTGCGTCAGACCCTGTGATTGGTATGGTGGCTGTCAATCACGTCCTTCATTGACAGGCAGTGATGGCAGGTGACAGTGCTGGGTAGGGAAACTTTTCAGTGCCAATGAGTCCTTAAGGAGGAGGGAACTGTCTCTTTACCATGCTCAAAGGGTGGAGCCAGAGGCTATGCACAGCAGGCTGAAGCATGGCCCTGAGGAGAGGGAACCTCTGAGGAAATATGGCCTGGAGAAGCAGAAGCCTCCAGGGAGAACCGGGCATTGGATTGGACATGGAGCAGGAGGGCAGTTCCAAGGCTAGGGTCAAAATTACAAGCCTTCACTCTGATGCAATCAAGGCATTCTTGCTTCCAATTGCTTAGCAAACAAGTCTTCAACACTGCTGATTTAAAAGGAGTTAAGCACTCAGTGGTTCTTTTGATTTCAAGGTGTTCGGCAACGGCCATCCAAAGTTAGCAGGGTCATCTGTCTGCACTCCTCAGATGGGATTTATTTGGCCATCGACTGGGCTACCACAGTCAGGAAAAATGCCAGGGACTTTCTCCTGCAGCTGTTTGCTCAGCCTCTCTAAAACCACTGTAGTCTCTACCACTTATCCAAGTTGACAAAATCCACAGGTCAACTGGGAAAACTCACACAGTGACCGGTCCTGAAATAAAATTTGTCCTTTAATTCATACTATCAGCACTTTGACTGTATGGCATTCTGTAGAAAGGTGGAGTAGAGATTGGCTGGCTCCAGTATCCCTCAGAATAACTATGGCCTTACTTACCTTGCTGTCAGGAATCAGGAACACCTTTCCTTTTGGCACAAAATCTGAAACTATCAGGGGTGTGCAGAAGAACATAAGAACATAAGAAATAGGAGCAGGAGTAGGCCATCTAGCCCCTCGAGCCTGCCCTGCCATTCAATAAGATCATGGCTGATCTGAAATGGCTCAGTTCCACTTTCCTGCTTTCTCCCCATAACCCTTAATTCCCTTGCCTACCAAAAACCTATCTACCCGTGTCTTAAATATATTTAGCGAGGTAGCCTCCACTACTTCAACGGGCAGAGAATTCCAGAGATTCACCACCCTTTGAGTGAAGAAGTTCCTCCTCAACTCCGTTCTAAACTGCACCCCCCCTTATCTTGAGGCTGTGCCCTCTCGTCCTACTGTCCTTTCTGAGCGGGAAGACTCTCTCTACCTCTACCCTATCCAGCCCCTTCATTATCTGATACGTCTCTATAAGATCCCCCCTCATCCTTCTAAACTCCAACGAGTACAGACCCAGTCTACTTAGTCTCTCTTCATAGTCCAACCCCCTCATCTCCGGTCTCAGCCTAGTGAACCTCCTCTGCACTCCCTCCAAGGCCAAAATATCCTTGCGCAAGTGTGGCGACCAAAACTGCACACAGTACTCCAGCTGCAGCCTCACCAGTGCCCTGTACAGTTGCAGCAAGACCTCCCTGCTTTTATATTCTATCCCCCTTGCTGTGAAGGCCAGCATCCCATTTGCCTTCCTGACCACCTGCTGCACCTGTAGGCTGGGTTTTTGCGACTCATGCACAAGGACCCCCAGGTCCCTCTGCACCGTAGCATGCTGCAGCTTTTTGCCCTGTAAGTAGTAGTCCTTCCTACTATTATTCCTGCCAAAGTGGATAACCTCACACTTGTCAACATTGTATTCCATCTGCCAGGTCCTCGCCCACTCGCTCAGTCTATCTCGATCCCTCTGCAGACTTTCTACACCCTCCACACAATTTGCTTTTCCACTTATCTTTGTGTCATCGGCAAATTTCGACACCTTGCACTCAGCTCCCTCCTCCAGATCATCTTTTTAAATGGTAAATAGCTGAGGCCCCAGCACTGATCCCTGGGGCACTCCACTCGTCACCAACCGCCAATCTGAATAGCACCCATTGACACCTACTCTCTGCCTCCTATTTGACAGCCAATCCTCTATCCATGCTAACTCCATGCCCCCTAACCTTCTGTAACAACCTTTTGTGCGGCACCTTATCAAACGCCTTCTGAAAATCGAGAAACACCACATCCACCGGTTCCCCTCCGTCCACCGCACTAGATACGTCCTCATAGAATTCCAATAAATTTGCCAGACATGACTTCCCCTTAACGAATCCGTGCTGCGTTTGCTCTATCAAACAATTCTTCTCAAGATGCCTTGCTATTTCTTCTTTGATGACAGATTCAAGCATTTTTCCTACAACAGACATTAAACTAACCGGCCTATAATTCCCTGACAGACGTTAAACTAACCGGCCTATAATTCCCTGCATGGACTTGCTCCAGTCAGAGCTAGAGCCTGGTCTGTTGTGATCTCTGCCTGACTCTGTTTTTACTTCTGCTGGTCTGGCTTTGGTGCTTTCGAATTCAAGTCACTCTTCCCCAGCCACTCCAAGCCTCATGGATCCCTTCAATTCCTGTCTGGCTTCTGAATCTCAATCGGTTCCCTGCACTTCAGCAGATCCGTGCCCTATTACCCATTGCTGGGCTTCTGAAAGCCTCTTGGTTCTTTGCACTTGTTATCCTCTGATCTATGAGATTGAATCCTGAACGTTAGCCCCAAAATTGAATTTAGGAAGGGTACAGATTGACTCCTCTAGTTTATCCCCCCAAGTTTGACATGATTGGATTTTGTTGTGGGTATAGCCAGGATGGGCTTTGCAGGAGTCCCAGAATATATCAGATTATGAAAAATTAATCAGGCTGGTTGTTTGAATTTAAAACAAAGAACAGGATATATTTATTGACCCTACTTCCTGAATTTAGAAAAAGACTAGGCCAATCTCTTCTCTCATTCATTCATCACACACATTCCCTTGGCTTCCCAAACACAGATGTTAGAATATCAGGATAGATTTAAATATCTCTTTTTCCAATTTGTGAAGAAAATAAACAATCAAAGAAATATATGGTTAACTGTCCTATGGATCGTCTTGATACGGTGATTCCATATTACGGCCATTTTTGATCAGTTGTCTTCCTGGTTGCAGTTGAATGGAACAGGTTTCCATGTTGTATCCCCAAAAGATCGTGGTTTTCAGCAGATTTCCCTTCTCAGGATAGTTGCTTTACTATATTCATGCACAATACTGAGAGAGAGAAAACAGAATTGACTCCTTGCAATCTTTCTGTATATCCTTCTGATCTCTGCCATTTGGGATGGTAAGCAGTTCTTAAAAGCCTTGCTGGCTGCATATTTCAGAGGAATTTGATTACCATGTCTGTTGCAGTCATTGTTTTGTGGAGCACACAATATAATTACACACTGGTGTCTCATCTCAGAAATGTTTGAAGAGTAATCGTGTAAAAACCAACAGGTCTTTCATACTTCTGGGGGTTTGACAATCTGTTCTTTTCATCCTACTTGGGTTGAATGCAAGTTGTATGTTCCACTGGTAGGCAGTCCTTCCATTGTTTTAATGGGATTGCAGTTTATTAAAATCCAGCAGAAAAAGAGGCATTAAAAATTATATCTTTTTTTTAAGTCTTTGTAATAGTTGAAAGTATTCTGGTTTTACAAGCAACCTGTCTACAGGTCGCTTTATAAATTTCCTGATTTTAGGTGCTAATTAACTGAGATAATGCATTCTGTGCAAGCAGTCAGATAATTGAGCCCTGGAAGAAGGAATCAGTTAGAGACAAGAATGACTTGGTCAAAAATGCTGGTCAGTTAGAACCTGTATCTTTAGCAGAAAACTGAAGGAATGACTCTCAGGGAAACTGGATGAAGCTTACTGGAGCTTATGGGTCTAAGTCAGATAAACCAGGATACAATCACGTAATACAATCATCGTCAGGGTTGCATCAGTCGGCATTAAGGTGCAAGCTGGTTATGTATCACTTGAGCTGTAGATTGGTTGCAGTAGAATTACAATTGGTGGAAAGCTGAATTCCTACAATATAAAGTTTAAAAAGTATTTAGGCAGCCTGTGAAAAACTTGGATTTTTTTTTCCTTATTTAAAACTTATCAGCTGAGTCTCACATAAACAAAATCACGAGCAGGTGAAAGTCAGGGAGCAGGACACATCTTTTAGTACTGATGTACAGGGCTGGATTTTGGGAAGCTCTTCAGACAGAAGTCTGACAGTTCTTTTGGAGGCTTCATTGGTGTAAAAGTTGAAGAGACTATGGTATGTTACATCAGTTTGGAGGAGCAGCAACAGTCCTTGGCCCCCACAAGCTTCGACGAGCAGTCATGTTTTACTTGGCCATGTCTCCCCCTCCAGGACCTAGGCCAACATTCCTGTGATTCAGAACTTGTGAGCTGCCTTGGGACAGCTTTTTGGCATCCAAATCAAATAAGGCACAGGCATTAAAATTGCTTGGGCCCCTTCACTACTGCAATGAATGGGCAGGTCACTGGTTGTGTCAGTGCTTGGAAGATATTCGGACACAGCGTTCGTGAGTGTTCAATCCTTTATTGCCTTCTTATTGATGAAGAGAGGAGAACTAGAGAATTCCTAAGACTTCTCCAGGTTGCTCTGCTCAATTGTGTACAGTCAGCTTTTTTTATAGGGCATTTCTTACACCTTCTAGTAATTGCTTCTAGTCACAAACACCTGTAAATTATTTACATATGATACAAAGAGGTAGACCCAAGACAATAGCTGTTTAATCGTTTCCCATTGGTAATATCACAATCTTTAGTGGTAGATGGATGGAATGTCTGTTCAGACAATGGTCACCTGATCATGTATTTGTTACAGTTTCAATGCTGTTAGCAAGGATACTCAGCTGTGTCCTGTTGATAGATATAGTGAAACATCCATTTTTGCCTGCGCTATCCATTTCATGTATATGCAAAGACAGCCAGTTTGCAGTGAGGGTACTGTTGCTGATGTGCTAATTTTCCTGGTTCCTTGGCTGACTCCCTGGTGAGCTCAGTCTCCTCTCCCGCAGTTGATGGCCCAAATATCAAAATCCACTCCATGGTGTTCTGCTTTCCATAATTCAAGAGCACTATGAGAGGCAAGCACACTTTATTACAAACTCACACTTGTTATCTGACAAGTGTCCATCTGGTACTGATGTTAAGAACATAACTGACACATTCTTGCTCGAGAGAACTCAAGTCTGAGGATCCCAAATTCACAATACCTCTGTCATTCCCACTCACCTTCTCCCCACAAGGAATTTGTGGGGATCCAGTCAGATTGTGGTTCTGAATTATTTTTTCTGACCTGACTTCAGCCTTTGGCTGTAAACATTGAATATATTGATTTGGTATGGATTACATTTCAATAAGTCATAATAAGTAAAGGTTCTTTTTCCTCCTTCTATTGGTCTCCTCGCACCAGCCTCATTTTTCAAGTTGAGTGGCGCTGATGACTAATGTTGTTTGTTTATTTCACTGTAACTTGAGCCAAGTTTCGCTTTCACTGGATAGCTGTTCCCCAAAATCTTGGTCAACAGTAAGAACTAACCAATACATTGTCTGAAACCATTATTCTCAGGGTCCTGAGAGTCACTGACAGAACCAACCAGAGTTGCCAATTAGTGGAGTTCAGCTAGTTTGGTTCCTTTCAAAGGAAATGCAAGGAAAATTTGGGATGAAAGGCTGCTGATAGAAGAAGGCACACGAACAAGAATCTGTTTGGAGAGTCAAATAGGCACAGAGAAGGAGAAAGGACACAAAGAAAGTGAACTAACTATAAACATTTCTGACACCAACACTGAGATACTGCCACGACACATGGACAATATAGACTGTTGTGTTGTGACAGCTGTTGAATGTAATGAACCCTCTTGTCCTTGACATAAGGATCGACAAAACCAGTTTCAAGTTAATCTATTACCGTACATGGGAGATGAATAATGCGAACCTTTCATACTCTGAAGAATGTAACAAAATCTCTCTTCTAACCTCTTATTTCTTGTCACAAGAACAGTTGAGAAAGCTTATTCCTCTGGTACTGTCTGAGCCTAACATACAGTGTATTGTAAATGTCTCTTGTCTCTGCTACTCCACATGGTAGATCATTCAAAACGTTTATCACCTTTTGAGTAAATAGCTTCTTTAAAGCTATTTTTCAGCATAGTTCTGCAAAATGAAAATCCTCCAGCTACATCAGTCTAGTGTAGTTATTGTTCTGTGCTTACAGTTGATCAATTAATATTCACTAGATTTATTGATGTTCTCCCTTATTCAAATATGTTAGAATTTGAGCTTCTCTACTTAAAGAGGGAAGGTTGTGTGACATAGTGGATCCATTATTTTGTTTGTCTCAGGTTTCCTTGGTTTCTTACTAAGACATCTTACTGGAGCCAATGATCTCTCATTAAAAATACTTTATTTACATCACATTATTTATAATGTGATAGAACATCAGGATATAACTACAGCTACTCTCTGAGATGCTTTTCACTTCCAGCACAGTGAGTGGCATCACTGTGATATAAGACCACGAGCCCACAAGATACAGGAGCAGAATTAGACCATTCGGCCCATTGCAAAGGCTCCACCGTTCAATCGTGGCTGCCATTTTCCTGTAACCGTTGATCACCTTACCAATCAAGAACCTGCCAATCTATATAGTTCCTGATGCACTTGCTCAGTAGCTGTCACAAGGGTTAACCCTTTACTCTCTCTAAGTCTCCTGTATTATTAGAAAAACATCTTCCAACATCTCCCCACAAAATCTCTGCATATAAAAGGATAGTACTTTTCATAATTTCACCAGCCTTCCTGAGTGAGTGTGGATTTCCTCCTGAGCTAGTTGGGAATCCATTTGCTCCAAAGTCTGTTCCTAGGCGTTTTCATATCTGGTTTCCATGGTTTGTTGTTTTGCAGGTGTGACATTCCACTGAGGTACAGGACATGCAGCCCATCCTGTTAATGGCTTTCTCTCCATTGACATTAGGGCAGCTATGTTCCTTTTGAAGGGTGCCTGACCGTGTCATTACTCGATATGATCTTGTCTGCAGTAACTTTTCCATTACTGTATCTTCTTGCTGTTGGTCTCTAATCCACCTCTTCCTTGTTGAGGGTGGAACAGTCATGAAGCTGTGTCTCTGGTTAAAAATACAGGCTTGGCTTCTGAGGTCTGGTCTTTTGGTATTGGTAAGATGTGTGATATTTTTGCAAGCGATATACTGCACAGGAAATATACTGTTATAATGATAGGCAACCTTTCACACTTGTAGCTTCTTGTGCAAACTTGTATTTAATTGCTCCTCCATGAACGGCCATACTTTGAGATGCCTGGGCCCGAAACTCTGGAAGTCCCTCTCTAAACCTCTTGCCTCTCTGCCAATCCCCCCTCCCCCTTCAGTATAGTCCTCAACGTCCACCTCTTTAACCAAGCTTTTTGCCACATTAGCTAATAAGTCATTAAGTGGCTCGCATCAGATTTTAACACTCCGATGAAGTGCTTTGGCACGTTTTACTGTGTGAAAAATGTTTCGTGGGGTTCTCCCAAAAAATTCTGAGTGTTGAATTTGCGTAAAAACTGGAGTAAGTCCTGCTGGCTTTTTCAGCAAAATTTTCAAAATGAATCTCTCACACACTGTGCACCGCAGAGTGCTCTGACACGAATCTCATTTAAGATCCGGGGGTGGAGGGGGAGGGGGGTAGGGGGCAGGGCCTATTCCTGCTGGAGAGGCTAGGAGCAGAGGGCTGAGTGATCAGAGAACAGCGCATGCGCAGTTGCCTCGCACTGCTGGTCCCCCGATTACTGGCCAGCTCCTTGACCTGCTTCACTGCCCCACTGAGCCTCCCCATGGACCATTCATTGGCCTCCTGGACATGTCCGGGTCAGCACCAACTCTCCCACTGCACCCCCCCCCCCCCCCCCCCCCCGCCAAACTAACCCGCCTCGATCTCTCCCTCATGGAGTCCCGATCTCCTTTCCCTGTAGCCCCGATCTTCCCCAGTCCTAACACTTCCCCCGGCCCCCGCGCAGCCCTGACCCTCGCCAACCTGATGTCCAGCCCCAATCGTGGCTTCCCTCCCTCTGTCACCAAGTCAGAGAGCAGAGTGGCAGCAGGACCCCCCTGCCACCGAGACCCCATCTCATTAGGCTCCTTCCCCTTGACAATGCCCAATGTGCCAAAGTGCCAAGCTGACAATGCCCAGGGGGCAACCCCTCCCTCACCCCCAACCTCCTGGAGGGGGCCTCAATGCAACCCCCTCCTTCAGTCCAGCAGTTTCGGGGCACCAGCTCCCTGCCAATGGGGAGCTATTGTAAACCCCGCTGGAGTGAAACACTCCTGACGGTGAAGGTGAGGGTAATGGGCCCGAGACTTCAGTCCCAGGCCCACAAATGAGGTCTAAATTTTAATTTAAATGAATAATACAGCACTGCGCCAATTTCTGGTGCCTTGCTGGTGGCACTGGATATCCAGCAGCCAAGATGCACAGAGGCTGTGGTGCCCAGTGGAGAACCCTCTAGTTGAATCTCCTGGCATACTGCACTGCAGTATAACCCCGTTATACAAACACACATTGATTGTTGTTGGCAGTACTGAAAAGACTGCACTTGTATTGCAACAGGGCAACAAGTAAAAGACAGAATGGAACTGGAGTCATCTGAACATCATTCTCCCCGTGTCTGCGTGGGTTTCCTCTGGGTGCTCCGGTTTCCTCCCACAGTCCAAAGATGTGCGTAGGTTAGAGGGATTAGCGGATAAAATATGTCGGGATATGAGGGTCGGGCCTGGGTGGGATTGTGGTCGGTGCAGACTTGATGGGCCGAAGGGCCTCTTTCTGCACTGTAGGGTTTCTATGATTTCTATGATCAGACCTGGTGGCGATGATAGGTTTCCTTTTCTGAGGGATATCAGTAACCAGCTGGATTTTTGTGATGCTCCAGCAGTTTTTACAATTACTTTTCCAGTGCCAGCCCTCAATTAGCTAGGTTTATTGAGTTAAATTTCATAATTTATGATCAATTTAGATTGACAGCGTTAAAGTTGTTAATCTATTGGGGAATCACACCCTGCAGATTACATAATCCATGATATGTCTAACTGCGATCTAACACTCCTGTATGTAGCTTTATGTTATTAAAATATAGCATACAATACTTTAATAGTCCTGCATATAATGTATAATGTATAGTATTACTGGGTGCAATACTCCAGTGTGTGGGATATATTATATGCTTTGTAATACTGAATAAAGTAACTCTGTATGTACTACATTAGAAAACTATATGCTGTGTTAATTCACACTGCAGTTTATTGTCTAATGATACAGTTTGTTACTCAGGCAATAACAGACTTTTACTAGAAACAACAGCTCTGCCCTATTACTGTGAATTTGGTTTCTATGTGTTTGTAGCATAATCAGGCTTTAATAGCAGATTATTTTATCAAATGGTGCATGGATGTTAAACTATTGACCTTTGTTTAAACATAGACACCTTCAGGATTATCTCGTGACCCCCATGCCTCCAGAGCCCAGAGCTGCCATCTGCTCACTGTAATACATCCTTCAGTAATCCTTCAGAAAAACAGGCCGCACTGCTCTGAGGTGAGTCATGCCATAATTACAGCCTAACCGTCCTTATAAAGGCTGCGGCTGGAAGCGAAAACTGGAGCTGACTGGCTGTTCTGAATTAATGCTGCCCATTTTCTGCCCTGGTTGTCGTAGTTACCAGACAGTGGTCACATTGGCTTTGTTGTGTGCAGTACAGTCAGTACGCAGCAGCTGAATGAGCTTCCTACTCTAACAGTTTCCCTGACAGATGTTATTCGTTAGACATTAAAAGGCCTTGTGGGATTGTGAGAGCAAATCACTTGTGATGGCATAAAGAGAAACTCTCAGATTTCTGATCACACCCCCCCCCTCCACTCCCTCACCCTTCCTCATATTTTAAATGACAGCATCTCCCTTTCTTTGGCCCCCATCAGCCTATTCCAAAATGATGAAAAATATGTTGTGGAAATCTCCTTTCAGTACAGTGCCTAGTAGATGATAAGTGTATGATGGCCTGGTGAGTTTCCTCCTTTACTTAAAAGGATGTTTTGATACTTTATAGTAGGGGGACATTAGAAAGAAGTGGTAATGCTGTTTTCACTGCCAATGTAATTTCACTCGAGAGGTTTTATTTTCTATTTATATTTTCCATGTTTTACTGATGTCAGCTGGGGTGGAGCAGAGTGTTAGGAGGATCCACAATTGGCTTATTACCTTGTGGTAGAAAAAGAAGTAAACTAGCCAGCCTTCCTGAATGCCAGTTATTGGATTATAACTATAAAGTGTGTGTATGTAAGGATGTAGGTCAGGTCAGCACTGAGCCCTACTTTAGTTTCTCTCTCACACACACACACACACACACACACACACACACACACACACACACACACACACACACACACACACACACACACACACACACACACACACCAATAATGGCCACTTGGCCATTGTCCAGATGTACACACCACTGTGGAACTGCACTCCAGCAAAAAAGAGAAAAAACAAAAACATTTTGGAAGCATTTGTTTGCATTTCTCCACAAAGATTTCTTGAGGCTGAGAATGGAGCTCCCAATCTGTTCTGGTACTTCCAGTAACGGTGCTGAGAGAAGGTGGGTAAAAGCAGACTGGGGATTGGATTTTGCCTAACTCAGTGTTGGGAAGCATTGACATCACCCCAGTGATGATAGGCAGCTTTGAGAACTGCCAGACTTGACCCTGTGTTCTCCCACTCCACAGCAAACAGAACTTGCATTGATGTAGCACTTCACAAAGTAAACAGGCCACCTCCAAGTGCTTTATAATAAATATTTTCAAAGTGTAGTCACTGTTGTTCGGCATGTTGTTTTACACTGCACTGGGGCAGGCCTGATGCAAGCTTTGCGCTAATCATAACACCTACCACTAATGCACATGAATATTTAATGTTTGTGGATGGGTGCCAATGAAGTGGGACTACTTTGTTCTGGATGGTGTTGAGCTTATTGAGTGTTGCTGGAGCTGCACTCATCCAGGCAAGTGAAGAGTATTCTATCACACTCCTGACTTGTACCTTGTAGGTGGTGGACAGGCTTTGAGGAGTCAGGAGGTGAGTTACTCTCCACACAATTCCCAGCCTCTGATCTGCTCTTGTAGGCACTGTATTTATATGGCCGTTCCAGTTCAGTTTCTGGTTCATGTTAACTCCAGGATATTGACAGTGGGGTATTCAGAGATGGTAATGCCATTGAATGTCAAGGGCAGATTGTTGGATTCTCTCTTTTGGAATGGACAAACCCTTGAGACTCATGAACCTGATATACGTTACTGCTGGTGGGTAGCCTCTTGGCTTTGTGCACCCACACTGCTCTGCTCTGCTGACCAGCTGTTGTTTCTGCCTCAGTCAGCCAAACAGTTAACATTTGCAAGGCTACTGCTGAAAGGTACCTGATCAGGAATGCTGTATGTTATTTCTGTCAGTTGAGTTAGTATCAATCTTAAAATGTCTCATCACCAAACTCTTTGTTCCAATATGATGGTATTGACTGGAACCTGACTGATATGTGGGATAAAAAAGGAGAAACAAGTATTATCCTTTACAGCCTTTTACTCTGTTTAACTAACTTATTACTCCATTGTGGTGTTACCACCTGAAGTATTTATCCTTTTCTGCACCCATCGTCCTTGTTCCCCTGTGTTCTACTGTTTCCAACTGATGATGTGCGTGAGTGACCTGCACTTGGAGCTGAGCCAATGCAATCTTAAACCAAGCTGTTAGGAGGTGCAAGAGTGCAGCCCAAATACACTTGCACCTAGTTCCTGTTGCAAAGTATCGCATCTCTGCCATGTAACAATCAGGCTGAGATTAAGAATGCGGCACATGAAGAATCATGAGACAAGCTACATCCCTTTACTGTGTGCCACTTTGGACTGCCCTGCAGTTTGTTTCATGGTAGGCAGGAGCAGGAAATTGGAATTTCACTGGTGGGAAATTGGTCTGGAATTTTTTTAACCTAACCACTTTGATGGAAGGTGGATGGCAAGCCAAGTTTCTTGCTAATCTGCATGTATGACCATTTGCGTGTATTACCATGTCATAAATGCTCATTAAAAACTCCAGCATCATGTTTCCTGCTCCAATTACATGGCACGCCAGACCAGTTGAAGTACAAATTAAATACAAGTGTCATGCAGCTGTCCACCCTCACTTCACTCAGGAATTTGAGGTGAGTACTTCATGCAAAACCTACCTGCAACTGCACTGTTCCAGTTTCTCACCATAGCTAGTGATCCTCCACACTGGTGGGGCGATAGAGTGGGTCTGCTCACTCATTTCCTCCCTATTCTGGGACAGTGTGTTCTGCGGCTCAGGGGAGGGAAGGATGACAGTAACGTGTGGGAAGTGTGGCAGGGAAAGCAGACTGTGTCATAATCAGTCCTGAAGAAATGGGCAAGCTTATTGAAAGACAGTCAAAGGCCTGGTTTGGGGGACAAGAAATCAGGGTGAGAGATTAAAGGCAGTTCTGGGGCTTTGCGAGCCATGCTATTTATGGCATGCACATTGTAGTCCCACTCCAGAGAGGAGCAAGGACTGTGTGCTGAATTGAGATAAGGCACTGCTTGATGCATAGGCGGTTGCCATCATCTTCTAGCCAGAGGCTGGTGCTGGGCTGCAGGTGTGATGCTCATGTTTAGGGGAGGCATCTGCAGCCTGTAAAATGGGGAAAATGTAATAGAAGAGTGGGGATATTTGAAGCTCGACCGGGGTGGGGTTTGGGGGGGAGGGAGGGGGGCAGGTGCAGGGATAGGGGGAATTTTCCCTCTGTGACTATGAACTCAGCCTTGAGATGGGGTGATCTAATGGGCATGGGGACACCAACAGTGATGGGTTTAGTGGGGAGAACTGGAATTTCCACCACAATTGCAAAGAGATACTGGGAGAGATGGGAGAATAACTGAAGGGAACTCGACCTATACATTGTGAAGTGGCAAGTGCTCATGGCTGGACTAGGGGGCCCTAGCAGGGTACACCCTCAAACTCCTCCTCACAACATGGAAATGGAATCAGAGCATAGAGAAACCAGGAAGGCCTCCTTGTGAACATGCAAATGGAGCCATTGTCTTTGGCGTGCTTTAATGATAGGCTACATGAGTCATTAGCTTCATCATACACTCGCTCCTTTTGAGCTTTAGCAGAGAGCTATGCAAAAATGGAAAATGCTGGCAACTGTGAAGGAAGTACAGTTACTGTTTATCTGCCAGATTACCAACGTGCTTTCTCCATTTGGCATTGATAACTGACCAAAGGGCACCCAGTCTGTCTTTGCAGAAATGCAAATTGAGTTTAATCAGCATCCAGGTCAGAGATTGCAGGAGTGTCTTTGGTAAAGTGGCACATTTCATAAATGTGTCCAAACCTCTTCCCAAGCTCTGTGGGAGAGAGATGGGTTGGCATCTTGGTCACCTCAGTAATAGGCTTCAGTAATATGCTGCATCAGCGAAAAGCTAGCAATGTAGATACAGCTCCAGAGCATGAGATTAGCTTTCTGATTTTGACAAACAAGTTTGTACCAGGTACCATGGGAGTTCCCATAACTTACACATCCTTATACACTCCCACATGTCTCAAATATTCAAAAGGTCTCAATGTCACAGGTCTGGCTGCTTGGGAATAAGGGGGACTTGGTTAAATGATGGCTCATGACACCCATGCATCATGCTCAGAGGGCTTTGGAGGAGAGATAAATGCAGCAAATAATTTGGCCTGATCCATCATTGAGCAGACCACTGGCATCCTGAGGATGTGATTTCAATGCTTGACTGCTCAGCTGGATCTCTGCAGTACTCTCCATGTACAGTTTCCCACATAATCATGATCGGTTTTGCCCTTCAACTGGCGTTTCCAAGTTGGGGGGATGCCTTGGTAGAGGGAGATGTGGAGGAGACTGAGAGTTCCTAGGACAATGAAGAACAGGAAGGGCAGCTTCCAGGTGAGGATACCATTGAAGAAGTACAATGTGGTGGATGTGCCCATTCCATACTGATAGCTCTCAGATTCCAGGAGGAACAAGGTGTGGCCAACAGGGTATGGCCACATTTCTTCTGTTACTTAGTGCCATGCTACTGCACTGAAAGTCCTTTACAACCAGTAACATTGAGAACAAGTTCAGCATTCAAACTTGTCCTTCAACTAGGCCCTAACCTCTGGAAAGGTCAGCAGCACCTGTGTTCGTGCCCTCTGGGAAGTGAAAGTTGGCACAACAGTGCAAACACGCATCAAAGGACCTGCTGCAGTCATTGCCATCTTAATGAGAAACTTTTAGTGGAGACAGATATGCGCACATGATTGGAGAGACCATCATGGCTGCAGGTCTTTGCTTTGGCACTAGCCATGAAGACTGATATCTCACCTTGAGAAACAGTTACAGCAAACCCTCTAAGGCAATTGAAAATACTGAACTTCATGTTGTTTTGCAAAGACTAGAGGTTCTTACTACTTTTTGAGAACACTTCCAGCAGAGAGTTTGACACATCTCCCTGACATAACACGAGGGTCAACTAACTACCATGACTCAACTGCACATCCTATGAATGTGAGACTCACCAAGGGAGATGATCACAGAGTGGGACCATGGTGAGCCCTCGCAAAAGAGGATACATAGATGCATATGCACAATGCTTTCAAATGATGAGAACATTCTCATGGACAACAAATGTATTTACTAAGGTACCTGATATATACAGTGATTGAACACCTGTGACCCAGAAGTGATGTCAAAATTTCTGAATTTTTCTAACCCTACCACTATGTCTCAGTGCATTCGCAGCATCTGTAGCAGAGGTGCAAGCAGCCTGCTGACTGCTACTCCCTGTTGACTTTGATAACTTTGCTGTGCCTACTCCCCAGGACCAAGGCCCCAGCCTGCTTTGGGTCTCCTGCTATGGGGAGGTCGCCCTCCTTGGTCTGTACAGCTGGAGGTAATGGGGTCACAGGTAAAGGGGATTTGGACTGAATACACTCAGAGTCACTTGTGTTGTTGGGCCCAGGGTTTTCAATTGTTCTCCTTGCCTGACTCCTTGAGGAGAAGGGGATCCTGGAGTCAATGTTCTCCACCTGCTTTCTCACCTCACCGCTGATGAATCCGACCAATGCCTACCACAATAGAGTGCAAGTCTGAGTGCAAATCCAGCAGGATCTGCTGGACTACTGTCTCCAAGACAGCCATCTCCCTTCCCATGGAAAGCTCAAGACCATGACATCAGACAGAATGCGGATGGACTCCTCCGTCCCTTGCTGTTGTATGTTGAGTACCTCTCACAACCTTACCTGATTTCCCACTGCCTGTTAGTGCATGTACAACATGTTAAGACAGCCATTTCCATAGGCTCATCATTCTGATCTCCAGCAGTCCTCCAAGTTCCAGAGACCTGAGCTGATACTGCTAACTGCTGCAGAGATGTATTAGTGAGCTGTTCCCCAGAATATGACCCTGAGACTCGTCTAGATCCATGACCCACTGGCACTTTGGTAGGAATAATGGTAGGAAGGACTATTACTTACGGGGCGAAAAACTGCAGCAGGCGGCGGTGCAGAGGGACCTCGGGGTCCTTGTGCATGAGTCGCAAAAACCCAGCTTGCAGGTGCAGCAGGTGGTCAGGAGGTCAAATGGGATGCTGGCCTTCATAGCAAGGGGGATTGAATATAAAAGTAGGGAGGTCTTGCTGCAGCTGTATAGGGCATTGGTGAGGCCGCAGCTGGAGTACTGTGTGCAGTTTTGGGCGCCGCACCTGCGCAAAGATATTTTGGCCTTGGAGGGAGTGCAGAGGAGGTTTACTAGGCTGATAGGAGTTGAGGGGGTTGAGCTATGAGGAGAGGCTGAATAAACTAGGCTTGTACTCGTTAGAGTTTAGAAGAATGAGGGGAGATCTCATTGAGACGTATAAGATGATGAATGGGATGGATAGGATAGAGGTGGAGAGACTCTTCCCGCTCAAAAAAGACAGTAGGACTAGGGGGCACAGCCTCAAGATAAAGGGGGGGCGGTTTAGAACGGAGTTGAGGAGGAACTTCTTCACTCAAAGGGTGGTGAATCTCTGGAATTCTCTGCCCGTTGAAGTGGTGGAGGCTGCCTCGCTAAATATTTTTAAGACGCGGGTTGATGGGTTTTTGATAAGAGAGGGGATTAAGGGTTATGGGGAGAGGGCGGGAAGGTGGAACTGAGCCGTGACAGATCAGCCATGATCTTATTGAATGGCGGGGCAGGCTCGAAGGGCTAGATGGCCTACTCCTGCTCCTATTTCATATGTTCTTATGTTCTTATGTGTACCACTGTGCCGATGGAGAGTGCAGGTGAATGCGTTGATGGTTCTTCCTGTCATGCATCCTTCACATTCTCCCATGAGGTGGCCCCGGGGGCTTGGACTTATGCTACCTTGAGTGGCCTGTCAGGGCCTGCTGGTTCCTGTAAGACAGAGCAATTAGATTTAGTTCATGAGGAAGCAGAATACAACATAACATGTGACTCACTGTGATTATCAGGATGTGGTCAACACAAGGAGAGCTGATGTGCACTGGCTGACTGGAAGAGACCAATTTCACCTCCCCCATAGGATTGAGCTTTGTCTTTGCCTGTCAACTCAGTGCCACTGCCCCTCTTTAAAATGGGACAGCTCCTAGGCATCTGATATCTCTCCTCCCAACTAGGATATGACCCTTTGGTTGTGGGCAAGCTTGGTCACTATGAAGATAAAGGGAACATGATAAGAAGAGGTTGGGAAGCATGCATGTGGGTTGTGTGTTGACTGCTCTGCGGTAAGGGCCAAGGGTGGAGTTTGTGCAGCATGATGAATAAGGTGCTGTGATGCTAAAGTGTCCATGAGACAATCTGATGCCTCTCTCGCAAAGATTGTGTGACATCCCTGAGCAGTGTAACCCTTTGAGGACACTGCCATTATGAGAGTGAGAGACTGGAGTGAGCTGAAGGTTGACACGCTGGCAGAGCAGATGAGATTGTTTATCTTCTTCCTGCATGGGTGGCATTTCTCGGGCAGGTGCCTGAGGAGCTAATTTCCCTTGCAACCCACGGTGGTGAAGTGAAGTGAGGCTGGTGGGTCTTCCTTGGGTAGAGGATATTGTTGATTGGCTCCACAGGGGAATCTCTGCTGAACCCAGGAGTAATTTTCTTCTCTGGTGCAGCCATTGCAAGGTGTTTCTAGCACTATGTAGCATTTAAATATGGAGCTCAGACCTTAGGTGACAGCAGGATGGATGAATCCTGTCCCTGTCATCATGTGATTCAGAGAGCTACTCGGTGCATAATTAAGGAGGTTGCAAGCGTGGACTCGAGCGCAATTTCCAGCTGGGCTACCCAGTGGGAAATCCGCCCGCGACTGCACTCTGTCTCCAGAAAGGAAAATTCTCTCCTTCCTTCTTTATTTGTAACCATATGGCTGTCACGAAATCCACAGATTCCATACAAAGTGTAGGTTGAGCAGAAACCCAAAAGCAGAACACAAGGCCTTCACATACTGGCAGGAAGCCCACAATCCACAATGGACATAAATTAGTAACCATGGACACCTGAACGCTAACGTGCACATGTCGAGTTGAGTACACCCGCAGGCAGAGAGCCATCTCTCTCTCTCTCCATATATATCACTGCTGTCAGACTGGAGCCTGAGATTCTGGCCACACCCGTGACTGATTGACAGTACAAAAAGATCATTAAACTTTGAAAGGCTCCATCTTGATTACTGACTGGAAAAGAACAGTGTACCTGAACAATATTTATTTAATATCCCAGTATTCCACCTTGTTACCTGTCTGACCCCATTGACGGAAAGAATGCATTTCACCGCTTAACACATACTTTTGACACAACCACAAACAACCAAATAATACCTCAGGCTGCCTGAGGGCTGTAGATATCTACAATGAAGAATACAGTTTTGGCACTGGGGAAGTCTGTTCTTGGTGGCTGAATGGTTCAAGCTGAAGTTCAATATAAAAGATATAGTGGAATAGTATGGTTTGGTGAGATGATACTCTCTGGTTTAATAGAATAGTTAGCCATATAAGAGGCAGCCCTGACATACTTCTCTTCCAAAGTGAATGGGCACCGTCAGGGAAGCTTAATGAGACACACTGCGGTAGCGACAAAGTGCATCCCAAACCCAGATGTCCACAGAGTTCCAAATAAATATTCTTGATCCACTTTATCAAATGCCTTCTCCTGATGGAGAGACAGGAAGGCGGTTGCCAGACCGGCTCTTTGGGAAAGGTGGATCAAGTCCCAAACCAGGTGGATGTTATCATAAATGGTCCAGCCCAGGACCGTCGAGGGCTGTTCAAGGTGGATCATGTGGTCCAGTACGACGCCAAGGCAGGAAGACATTGCTTTGGCAAAGATTTCTAGTGCCCTCTGGGCCAACAAGCGTCAGGTCCCAACACACAACTCTACAAACATCTTTACTGGACAGCTCTGCAGAGAAAAGGGCTCTTTAGAAATGTTGGGTGTGGGCCCTGATGGTCTCTGGATCTGAGATGAGAGAACTGTCATAATGAGCTGCTGATGAACCCCATGTCATTTTCCCAGAAGAAGGGGAAGCTGCAGTCCAGATCCTTAAGGAAGAGAATCCGCAACGTCACGTTCGTGCCACAGTGACCTATCAGCAGTCCCCCTTCTGTTCGTACACCAGCTGCAGAGATGTGATTCCAGATTGAGCACCTCCTTCTCCAACTCCTTGAACCTGGATTTCCGCCTCTTTCTCGACCCACTCACATATTCTGACAGAAGGCACTGACATGAGTTTTGTCCACATACCACCAGAGCCTCAAGGAGAGGAAACCTTTCCGCTTCCTTCTCCAGCCAGGCCAAAAGTGATGAACCCAGGAAATGCTCGTTCTCCAGCAGCAAGCAAATGTTTCAGCTCACCAATACCTGCCACAGGACAATTTTTCCATCTTGCGTGCCAGTCAGTGCCAGACACACTCAGGCATTGCGATGCTGACTTAACTGGCACAATTGACTCATCAAGGAAGGAGATGCTGAGATAACTTTTTTCCCAGAGGCACATCTGATTTGTGTGAAGACCACAATTATCATATAAACTGCATCCTGAGAGGCACTCTTATTCCCCCAGCTCACATGGGCTGTGCATTAAACAAACTGGACAACCAGCCACCCAGACATTTACCCCTGATAGCCCGGTGTCCATAATCAGCGAGCTTGAATTTCTATACTATTCATGCACTCTGGTTTCACAGTGCTGCCTAAGTGTGGGAGTTCATTTTCAATGCAATCATCCTCCCCAATGTGTGGACCTTTAGGTCTCGTGAGACTGGAAAACACCTCCACTCTGCAGTCTAGCCTCTCATGGGACCACTTCCAAGCATCTCACAGCTGTCCCCTGTTCTGACCCTGTGGTTTCACCTGCTCCCACCTGTGACATTAGTGTACCTTTAAAAAAAGGTTTTTTTTAAAATGATTTCTGCAGCTCTCATACTTTCAGTGATGTCATTGTTACTAGGCTGACTATGATGAGTTCTTTCAATGTTACTTAAGTGGCTTAAATGTGGTTGTTTGTGTTTACTCTGGGGTTAGTTTTATGATCCTGCATTGTTAGGAGGACGGTCATATGGTTTTGGACAGAGTTGTTTCCCAGTGAGATTAAGGTTTCATGTTCAGTTTGGAGCTACAGATTTAAATTTAAGTTTTAGATGGGACATCAAGCTAAAAAGAAGTGTTTTCCCTCTCTCCCTGTCATTTTGAAAATTCTGCAGGTTAGCTGAAAAAAAATCTTGTTTTCCTCAAGTGAGAACCTACTGGTATTGAGGGCTGGACCAGAGTGTCTCAGGTGTTTTGGGAAACTGTCTTATCTTCACACTGTTCAGAGTGAATCCAGAGAACTGCTGACTTCAACCAAAGGACCAGTTTAAAGGGTTTTGTCTAGGGCAAGGGTTTTGGTTTGATTGGAACACATTTGATATCTTTGTTAAGAGTCATACATCATAGTGGTTACTTTATTCCTTGTTTGTAATTGATAAAAGTTCTTGCTAATTTTCTTACAATACATCTTGACTATATTCTAAAATAAACTCTGTTTGATAAAAACTCCCTAGTGGGTCTTTTGAGTCACACCAAAAGTGAAACATCTCATGCTTATCCTTGCCAAATTCAAGATGCAAAACTTATGATTCAGGTGGGCTCCATAAAACACTTTGGAGTTTCTATCCCGAACCATAACACACCCAATTTTCAACTGCTGCTCTGGAAGGGCAATCCTTCAGCAGTTACATTGCCATAAGCCCAGCAAGGAGGAAATGGGAAGAGCTGCCTGCATAAGAGCCGCCGAACCCCTTTACACCTCAAGATTCATAGACTGGAAAGGCTACCAGGGCCTGCGAGCGATCTTACCCCCGTGATGCCAATATTGAACCCTTCCCCCACACAGAGTTGAACCTATCTGGGTCCGCAGAGTCCTCTCTGCTTCCCCCTCTGTGACTGGCAGCCTAGATGGTAATTGAGATCTGAGAGCTCACCTTCAATATTCCCTTTAGAGGTGAGGTCGCCAGCTTCTCATTTTTCATAGCTATTGTAAATCATCTGGGTGTGACTGCCACACCCATGACTAATGAATATTCAGTAAGGGGGATGTCCCAGAGGGAGGGCCCACCAATGATATTATAATTTATTAAAATAATGTTCCTGGCTTTCCGTGATGAGTTTTCCATTACGCTGCCGAGGAGAGGCCTAGAAAATTGGAAATCACAATCTCACCAGAGGGAATGGCATGTTCCGAATCTTGTTGAACTATCTGCCTGCATCGCCCTTTTTACTGGCAGCTAACATGGGCTCAGAATTGCCCCCAGTGAGTCACCAAGGAGAAGAGGACTTTTCCCTCCCTGTTATTTTTGCAGAAGATTCTACATTGAATAACATTTTCTTAAATGTTGCGAGAGATCAGAATTTTGATTACTGCGTGTCCATTTCTCACGTGAAATATAGATGGTCAGTGGGTGAAAATGGGATGGCTACTACTAACACAGTTATTCAGAAATATTCAGGCCTAGCCTGCAAATGGGTGCACTGCACCTTTGCCCGTTTAAATATGAAAATTGGGTTCCTATGCCATGACTTCAATTCAATTTTGAAGTTCAAATAG
This sequence comes from Carcharhinus amblyrhynchos, assembly GCF_965287045.1. Lineage (NCBI taxonomy): Eukaryota > Metazoa > Chordata > Chondrichthyes > Carcharhiniformes > Carcharhinidae > Carcharhinus > Carcharhinus amblyrhynchos. Next base: position 7,444,206 of record NC_137357.1, on the reverse strand, counting down.
GTTGAGTTTATGAGCTGCGCACAATTGGCATGAGATGACAAGTGGCCAAACCAATGATCCTTGGTGGATGCTCCACATGAAGAGGCCGAACCTTATTACCCTTTCATTTTGGTCAGGCCTGGAGAATGAGGAGTACTTCAGCCTGCTCTTCATGTTCTTTCCTTAAGGAACCAGTTCCCTCTCCCATCCCAGGCCTCATGGGCCAGATGCTCAATGTAGAACTGGCCAATTTTCTGCTCCACTACAACCAGTAAGCTGCCCATTTGGTAGCTATTTCTCACTAGCTACATTCAACTGAGGCCTTAGCTCGGGAATGGTTCAGTTAAATGGCATGGCCATTTTGACTTCACACCTGCTCCCACCCACAACTTGAAATAAGCACACAATTCAGGAAAGAAATTATGTTTTTAAAGAAGATCGTTCTGTGCTGTAAATGTTGTACTATCAGGGCAAAGAATATGAGTGTTGCAGAATAGAGCACTTTCCATTTTGGGCACCTAATGCCATAATTAAATCATAAACCATTCATTCCCAGATTTGGAATAAAACTATGTAAAAGTAATTCAATAATTTCAAACAGAAGTTACTGAAATTACAATTTTACATTCCCCATAGCTGTTAGAGTGAGAATCCCAATTTAGTGTTCATTAATTACTGGATTGAGACTCTCTAGATCCTTTCAACTAGAACCCTGACAGTGATGAGAAGACGTTGGGTGGGATTTTCCGGCCATGCTTGCCCCAAACCATAAAATCCCACTTGAGGTCAACGGATCTTTCCATGGTCCGCCCCTTGTCCACTCTGATTTCCCACGGAGCTGGAAAATTCACCCCTTTCATTACATTTGTTTATGCTGAATTCAAGTGCAAACCTGAACGGTGAAAAGTTACCAGAATTGTTACATGTTCTGAATTATATAGGATGTAGCAAGTTTCATTCAACGCAGCATCAAAATCATTGGCATGATAAAACAAGGCATCAGCAAATCTAATCTTCTCATGCCAGCGGACTACAAATATCCTACTCTTTGGGGAAAAATGTCATATGACTTTCTTTGACAATTATACTTGATCTGTGTATTGAATATCAATGAGTTTGGAACATTTGCAAAATATTAATGCAATGAATGCAAACATTATTGTAAATGAAGCACTAATCATTTCAGCAATGCAATATGAATCAGTGCATGTTTAAACTAGGTTCACACAACTGAAATAGCACATAACAACATGCACAATCCAAAATAAGTAAAGACCATGCATTTGTCTCCTCCTTTCTCTGACTTCCTTAAGCAGCAGTTCCATGCATAGTCTCCTTTACCTCTCACATTCTGAAGGGACATTGTTCGGTAATCTTCCACACCCTCCACTTTCTCCAGATGACCCCGCCCCCAGATTCACCCATTAATACCAACTATAACAATTCATTTTGCTTCAATAAAGCAATCTGATGTTGGTGCATGCCACCCTTACAATTAACCATGGCTCCAATGTTCAAATGGGTTTGGAATCTGTCTCGTCACAAATCTTTCTCTTGACACCTCCTCCCATATCCACTCAGAAGCTGGGAATAAGTTTGAAGTGAGGGTGAATATTGTTGGCTGTTAACCGCTGCATGTGGTGCAATTACATGTACAGAGCAGAATCCGACCACACTAATCAGTGCTCAAGGATAACACGGGGAGTTCCAGTTGAAGCTATTTGACACCTTGTGAACATGGACCAACTGTGCAACAAGATCCAAACTTCCAACAGCATTTGAAGAAAAGAATTGAAAAATACGCTTTTTCACCCAGAATGAATGTTATGTTTAGCCATTTAATAATAATGTAATTCCGAAGAGGTTCCAGTCTGCAGTAGAGGTGCAGGTGGCAACATCTGATTTCTCATTGTTTTCACATTATGCAGCATTGGCTTTCTTTTCCACTCACATTTCAATGTTTCTGTTCCTCTGCTCACAGGAGATGTGATCTACAATGTCTCCCCAAACAAAAGTCAGTATCACCACATGAGATCTGCATCAGCACAGGAGTTTTATTTGTCCATCCTGTGACATATCAACAGATGTGTCTGAAGATTAGTGGGAAAAAGGACAGAGACTTTGTGAAATCAGCCTTATAATCACGTCATTGCAGTCTGAGACGGGTACTTCCGTCATGGCAACCTGCCAGTGATTCAAATCTTTAGTGCTGATATTCCTGGTACAAGAGATAGATCACAGCTGGAAGTTTTCACATTAAAAAGACAAGCAACCACATAAAAAAAAATCAGTCTCTCACACAAACATGAGACACAACTTTTTCATTAAAATTAACAGTAGGAGAAATTTCACTGCAATTTTTTAAATCTTTATTTCTGTCTCTCTGTCGTGCTTTATTTTGCGTTTTCTTTCCCTTACAATATGTTTCAAGCTGAGCTTCCAACCCCACTCCATCACAAAGATCGCCTTCTCCTCCCTCCATATCACCTATGCCTCAGCCAATCTGCAGCTGAAAGCTTCATCAATGTCTTTAACATTTCCAGATTTGATTATTCCAATGTTTTACTGGCCAGCATTCCATCCTTCTGCCCAGACCGTACAACACACCAAGGCCAGTTCACCCATCTCTCCTGTTGTTTGCTGGCTTATTTTGGTTCCTTGTCCCCCAGTTACTTGAATTTAAAATTCTCATCCTTGTGTCTAATTTCCATGTGGTTTATTCCTTCCTTATCTCTAATCTCTTCAGCCCGACTGTCTTCCCAAAACTCTGTTCCTCAAATTCTGACCATCTGTACATCCTTTCCTCCATCCCATTTTTGAACTCTATCTTTAGTCATCTCCGCTACACAAGCTCCCTAACCTCTCCTCCCACCTTAACACCCACCTCTTTGTCCAAATGTTTTGTTTCCGCCTCCTGATATGTCCGACATGCTCTAAATTTTTGCTTGATTATATACCCGTATAACACTTTAGGCATTTAGCTACAATAAACATACTTTCCAAAGAGGAGTTGTTGTCACTTTCGTGACTGGGGATGGAACTTCAACTGCTGAACACCCAGTTCTTACTGGTGACAAGTAAGGGATACCTTGGACATCTATCCACCCACCAGATTCAATTTCCAGTCAAGTAATTAAATGGGTACAGACCACTCCCAACCAAAAAAGAGGAGATGCAAATCAAGAAAGCTTCAGAAGAATGAGAAGTGATGTAGAGGAATGAGAGGTGATCTCATAGAAACAGGTAAGATACTAAGGGGACTTGACAGGTTGGATACTGAAACAGTGTTCTGCCTTGTGGAAAAGAAGTAGGGGATACAGTTTAAAAAATCAGAGAGCTCCTTTTTAAGGTGCAGGTGAGAGTGTTTTTCTCTCTGGGTTGTTTATCTGAAATTCTTTCCCAGAAAGCAATCAAGACAGGGTCACTGAATACTTTTAATACAAAGATAGACTCTTGATTGATAAGGGCACAGAGATAGACAGAAAAGTAGAGGCCACATTCGGATCAGGTCTTATCAAGGAGGCTCAAAGGGCTGAATGGCTGTTAATTCATATGTTGTATGACCTACCTTTGTTGTTGGAGAACAATGGCGTATAATGTACAGATGGGTAAAATAGTGTTACCAACAGGGGTGAGAGAAGCTGAACTTTTTTAACTTCTCCCTGTCTGGCGTTAGCAGAGATGTTTTGAACTATTTTTAACATAGCTTGTGGCAATTTTCCCCAAACCTTCAGCTTGTGTGATCCAATTTAGTAATAAGTCAGAGTAAACATGTGTTATTAACTCAGAAAATTAGTCTATTCACATTTAAACCTGGTCTGGAGTTGGGAGGCGGGTGGCAGGGAAGTGTGGGCAGAAGGGGGCGGCAGTGTTCGCAACCTCACCCATATACACAGCAAGAGGTAGGTTACAAAAGAGGAAGATTTGCAATTACGGACAGTAAAAGAACCCCAAGAATGAGTGTTAATTCATGTGATTCCCAGAGTATGAGATTTTAAAGTTCAGGGGGTGTTTCCTTCATGGTGAAGTTCAGTACACATGTTCTTGGTTGGAGACACCACCACAAAAGTTCCTTGAAAAGAACGACACTGTCGCATGATGGACTTAGTGTGCTTAGACCCCCTTGGCCGGCATTGATCAGAGAATTTTAAAAATCAAATGGGCTTTGAGGATAATGGCTGATTGCTTAGTTCACGTGGAGGTCTGCTCGAGCCCCTTCTAACTGATGTTACAAAGACACGCTGGTGGTTTGTCAGTTCTCAAAATAAATGGAGATTTCACATGGTCACTCAAGTGGTGTGACTACTTCTTCACAATTCTGATGGCCCCCAAGATTTGCATGGGGAATCACTGATTGACCTCCCTGTTAGACTCAATGAATACAGGAATGTGTAACTTGGAAACCAAGCCCTGTTTAAAGCAGACCCCTGAGTGGGTCCATAATTCTATCATCCCGACCTGTTTGTGTTCACCGCAGGCTTGTGGTTTTTGCTTTATATTATTTTGTGCAATAAAGCACTGTTCCTTCACAGTTGACTCCAGGAGTTATTACAACAATAATATTAAAAGGGCTGTTTATCTATAATCTGGAACTGGCTTCTGGTTCCAGCCATGAACATTTGAAAGAGTTACCATCGATATTGAGAAGCAATTGTCTCGGCACCTTTGACTCTGCGAGAAGAGTAAGCTTATCGTGATCTTTGCATGCGTAACGAGTTTCGATCTGAGTCCTTGGTTTCATTATTATAATGCCCTGAGAATTGGGAGTGAGATTTCACGATGATAGGAGGATTCTTGTGACTCCTGTCGGTGGTTTCATGTGGTCATGTGACTTGCAGCGGCCATTTTGTGATTCAGCAGAGGTCCATTTTAAAACAGCAAAAAAGACGAAACTTTCGATGCCTCCGTTTTTGACTGCTTTTCATGTCAGATTGTCACAACACAAGCATCGAGCATCCTCACTGAGGCAGTCTCAATGACGGGTACAACTGGCCACTCAGAGAAAGGTTTAGCTTTTATTTTTAGCAAGATTTTGGTGGGCCCAGGAGGAACAATCATTCACGCTTTCTGCACAAAATTCTTCTGGCTTGTTGCCGATCCATTCTTGCTCAGCAGCCCCACCAGGATCAACTCGCCACAGCCATGACCTGAGCAGGTATGGTAAGCTTGACATATGAGATATACTACCTTTTGAGGAGAATCCTTGTTGCTCAGTTTTGCATGATAACCTCCCACGCCACACGACACTAAGTGTATCTTGGCCAAATACCGAGGTTAGTTGTAGCAGCCCCAAGGTTCAAACACAATGGGCAGAATTTTCCCTTTGGAGGTAAAATCCCATATAAAGGTTGGGATGGGGATTGTTCCCTACTTCAGAGGCTGCTGGAAATTCACATGACCCCGGACTCATGAATTATACAATTGGGGGTTTCCCAACATTTCAAGTGGCAGAGTAGGTTGGATGGCAAGCACCTTGCCATCATATCCCGCTGCTATATTTAAAAGGTGCCTGTACAGCAACTTACCCACCATAATGATTGAGGAAATGGCCAGAGAGGACAAGGAGCTCCAGCCCCAAGTTCAGCACTGCCATCCTAGGCATCCTCCTCAACCAAATGGAGACCAGGAAGGGAGGAGGAGGCCAAGCAGGAATATGAAACCTACGTGACAGCAAGTTTCCGGGGAAGTCAGTAGAGAGGAGAAAGTGGGAAGTCAGTAGAGAGGAGAAAGTGGGAGAAAGTTGTCCACAATTAAAAGAATTGACTGACTTGAAGGAGCGGGCTGCCCAGCTGGTGGAGGTGGTGTGGAACAGATCCATTAGCGATGGAGAGATTGGCTTCTTTCCAGTAAGGACCCATGCATCGTAGATCCTCAGGGTCAAAGGTGCCACCATGTTGGAGGTAGCTCATGCAGTCACTTGCTCTCTTCTATCTCACTTACTGGTGCCACAAGAAGAGGGCACTGAGGAAGCCTGTCCTCCATTAACATAAGCCCTGAGAGGAGTCAGGACATCACTGATGAACAAATTGTCAAGACATCACAGCAGACACCTACACCCTGCACCATCCCAGACACCTCAGTGCTTATTCGTCCTGGTTTGGACATGTGTCTGCAGCTGGAGGAGGCAGGATCAGCCAAGCTCGCTGGTACATGGATCACAAAAATGGCATACAAATTCTCCCACACCATCCTTTATTTTCCCTGCAGTAGAATTTACACACACACACACACACACACACACACACACACACTCTGTCACTGATTTACACACACATTTTTGTTTTGCTCTTTCTCTTGATAAATTTAAGATTTTTGCTGCATTTCCACTGACCAACAGCACGATTTCAGTACCTGCTGACAGAGACCCTATGGAGAGAAGCAGAATGCAGCAGACATTTCAGTTCTGCTGACATGCACATGTAATCGAGAATAACATTCGCTTGGAGTGATAAACGACTTGGCTCCTTAAACTGTAGAGTTGACAATGACCTGTCCTACTGGAGTTACTCATCTGTGTACAGCAGCCTATCGGAAAAATGTGCCACTTACATGAATGCTGTCACCAGCGCCAGGAGTTATTTATACTCTGATATTGTTTGATGCATTAAGCCCTTCAGCAGCCCATTGGGTTTAACTCAGCCACTTTGATTGTAGTTGCAGAACAGTGAGCAGCCTCTTATCAAAACAGCTGAATCTATACCTGCTGAACCAGTGGCTGCCCCCAGCACCGAGACAAAGGCAATATCAAGTTGTCAAAGTTTTAAAAAATCCAAGCTGTGTTTCGTTTTTGTCTCACACGTTGCAATGCACCATCCAACAAAGAATAGGAATGTCTGTTCACACAAAGGAAAACGAGCTTGAGTTGATGTGCACCTTTCACACTCTTGGAAGTCCAATATTTGCACCTATTAAGCACTTAGAATCATAGAAACCTTGCAGTGCAGGAGGAGGCCATTCAGCCCATCAGGCCTGCACTGACAACAATCCCAGCCAGGCTCCATCCTTGTAACCCCACCCTGCTAGTGCTCCCGACACTAAGGGGGCAATTTAGCATGGCCAGTCCACCTAACCTGCACATCTCTGGACTGTGGGAGGAAACCGGAGCACCTGGAGGACATGGGGAGAACGTGCAAACTCCACACAGACAGTGAGCCGAGGCTGGAATTGAACCCGGGTCCCTGGTGCTGTGAGGCAGCAGTGCTAACTTTTGAAGTGTATTAATTGCTGTAATACAGGAAACACACATTAACATCACACAACAAACTCCCACAAACACCAATGAGATTCTGAGCAGTTCATATTTAATGATGTTGGTTGAGGGATAAATATGACCAAGACTCCAGGGATAACCATTCTACTCTTCTTTTAAACTGCATCGTGTGATCTTTTAGATCATCCCAAAAGAGCAGACTGTTTGATATCCCCATCCAAAAAACAGCACCTCCAAGAGTGCAGCATTCCCATGGTAGTGCGTTGGGAACGCCAGCCTACATTTTGTGCTCAAGCCACTAGAGTGACACTTGAACTCTCAACCTACTGAGCAGGAATGCAGTCACCAAGATATGGCTGACTGCACTTTTTAAGGCATTGGATCATCCCAAAGCCGGTCAGTTTTGTTTTGAAATGTTGTCACTAGTGTATTGTAACCAAGCTCAGCAACCAGCTTGTGCGCAAAAAGATTTCATGAACATCAAGGGCTGGATTTTACGGGGGGGGGGCGGGGGGGGGGGTTGAGGGAAAACCTCATGCCCCTGCTTCCCCGAGAAAGAAAGTCAGCTGGCAGCCAATGTTACCCACGTGAAGCCCACACCCCACAGCCAAAACAGGCTCTGGGAGTGCTGAACTGGATGATAGTGGGACTTCCACTCTTCACTGGAAGAAAATCCCACCCTCAAAAACTGCTGGCTAACCTGGTTGGCTGGCAGTCTGAGCAATGCCAGTGGACACTGCCAGGATTGCAAACAGACCCAGGAAGAAGAGAGAATGGAGCCATCGCTAGGTAAGTTGCGCCTTCTTAACCAGGGAGGGATCAGGCAGTGTAGCAAGAAGAATTGGCAGATGGTGTGTGGGGGGGCTGGTTTTTGGAGGCCAGGCAAAATTTTAGAGGGGAGGTGCCCCTGATGCACATAGGGCACCACCTCCGCACCCCCCCCCCCCGACCTTAGCTCCCACCAAAAGATTTACAAGCCACTCCTTCCATGACTGTAACACTACATTCTGCACTCTCTCTTTTCCTGCTCTATGAATGTCTGTATACAGCGCAAGAAACAACACTTTTCACTTTTCACATGCGACAATAATAAATCAAATCAAAGCCTTTTAAACAATGCTGTTTAAAATGTGGCCTGCTGCTAACTCCTGCCCATGCTAACAGTTTTATAGTGTAAGCAAAGTCAATTCATTCCTGACTATTTGTTTCAATATGACTGAAGTAGTCCCATTCACCTGTGTATGGTCCAGATCCCTCGAAATAGAAGTAAACACTCAGAAGCTCAAAATCACTTTGGGTTGGGTCCTGAAAATCAAATGACCACTTATGGGACTATACCTGTGCAGTGGGTTTGTGGTTGTGTTTGAAGTTACATGGGACAGTTCTGTAGTTTAAAGTGTAGGTTGCTGAGAAAAAGTGGTCAGTCAAAGTCTGTTTGTTACAGCGAAAGTTTTAAAACATGACATTTTGTTCTGTCATCCTTTCGGCTTGCAATGGGAGGTTCAAATTTATTTTTCTTAAGCCGTTGGTCTCTGTGGAGGATGTAGCAGGAGGCAGATGGTGGGCATTAACTGGGGACTATAAATGGACACCAGCTGAGATTGGGGGCCCGAATTTACCATCAAGTTGCGCTTGTTTGTGGACTCGAAAACTTGGTAAAGTCAGACAAGGCAAGTAGCTTGGTCCACGTCTCCCTCTGCACCCGCTCCCCCTTTACCAAGGGCCTAAAATGGCCACCATCGGGAACATGCCCAAAACAGGTACAACGTCAATTTAAATGCATTTGCACGCATTTAATTGACTTAAAAGGCCACATGTCCCAATTTGCTGGGGTGGGGAGGAGGGGGTGAGGGGAGGTGTGTCAGATGACTCTCTGGTGAGGGGGTAGGGAGGCATGTCAGGTGGCTCTCTGGTATTGGAGAGATGTTGGGGGGGGGGGGGTGATGTGGGTGCAGGGGCAGAGGGATCTCCTGCCACTCTGCATGCATCGGTGGGGGGGGAGGTGGTCCACTGCCACTCTGCATGCAAGCGGTTGGGGGGTGTGGGGTTGGGGAAGGAAGGTCCGCTGCCACAGTGGGGGAAAGGGGGGTTGGTAGAAGCAGGGGGCTGCAATCAATCTGAGTAGCGGGGGACGTGGGGAGATAAGGGGATCACTTATGTTGTGGGAGTGGGGCCATGTGGGAACAGGGGGGTATGGGGAGGAGGCATTATTCGGCCTGGGAGCAAATTTCAAATTTTTTTTCTGGGCACATGCAGGTGGAGGCACTGATCGGAGCTGCAGGGTTTCAGGCACTGCCCACAGACTTGTGTAGCACAATTCAAAATTGCTTTTGTTTTTCAGGCAGAGTGCATGTGGGGGCGCCTGAGAACGGGTCTAAAAGTCAGACCTAAAACACTCCCAGGTTCAAGCCCGCCCAGCACTTAGATTCAAAATGGTAAAATTGGGCCTGATGATTGGTTGAGTTAAGAGCTATAGAGCTATATACTTGTACAGTGTTTCTCTGTAAGTTTGAAAAGATTGGCTCCAGTTCTATCCATCATCAAACGGTTTTCAGAAGGTAACACACCATGCATACAATTAAAAACAATCCTTCCACACAAAATATGATAAAGAATATTGCTGGTTGGAAACTGTTTTTCCACAGTCTTTAACTGTCCTAGTGATGCTATGCAGTGCTACCCCAAAGGTTGATGTAAGGCTGCTGACTGTCAGTGATGGAGACTGAATACGGTCTTGCGGTATCACCTCGAGGAGACCTGTGCCTAAGCAGCCCTGGTTGTGGATTGCACCATCTTGGCACAAGCTGGCAACATCAAAGGTGGTGACAGACTGATGGGGTGGGGCAAATGCTATCTTCCTAAGAGAGGAGCCAAAGCTGTTTAGTGTTCTATGGAGCCTCTACCACCCCTTGAGTGCAACACCTCAGCAATCAGAAAATAGAGAGTACATTACAGAGTGGTTAGAACACACAAGGAGGGCCTGTTCAGCATGTTCTGGCTCTTTGCAAGAGCAATTCAGCCAGTTCGATCCTGTCCCATTTTCCTTTGCATTTCTTTTACCCTTCAGATACTTATCCAATTCCATTCTGAAAGCCACCATTGAATGTATCTCTACCATCCTTTCAGGCCATGCACTTCAGATCAGAATCACTCAATGAGTAAAAAGGCCTTTTCTTGTATCACCTCTGCCAGTCAGATTAAAACAGTATTCTGTCGTGCCCAAACCTACTGCCAATCGGTCCTTAACCAGCTGCGCCTGGCTGCCATGCAGGCAGAATCCAGAGAACTCATTTTGTGGAATAGAGAAATGACAGAGAAGCTAAATGATTTCTTTATGTCTGTTTTCACTAAGGGAGATACAGGAAATATCCCAGTTGTAGAGAACCAAGGAGAATGAGGAGTTGAAGGAAATTAGTACAAAGTTGTATTGGAGAAATTAAAGGGACTGAACCTTGATGAGTCTTTGGGACCTGATATTATGCATCCCAGAGTGTTGAAAGAGGTTACAATAGAGATTGTGGGTGCATTGGTGATTATGTTCCAAAATTCTATAGATTCTGGAATGATTCCAGAGATTGGAAGATAGCAAATGTTAGCTCTCTATTTAAGAATGGAGGGAGAGAGAAAACAGATGTGATTAATGGTCACTTGGACAATCATGATCTGATTGGGTACAGTCACCATAGATTTAAAATAGCAAATCATGTTTGACAAACTCGGAGTTTCTTGAAGCTGTTACTAACAAAATTGAAAAAGAAGAGTCGCTGGAAGTTGTATATTTGAACTTTCAGAAGGTTTCTGATAAAGTCCCCCCACAGGAGGTTAATTAGCAAACAAAAAGCACATGGGACAGGAGGCAATATACTGCTGTGGATTGAAGATTGGCTAACAGACAGAAAACAGAGAGTAGGAATAAATGGGTCACTCTCACATTGGCAGACTGGGGCTAGTGCAAGGATCAGTACTTGGACCCAGATGCTCACCATATAAATCAATGATTTTGACGTGAGAACCAAAATGTCAAATTTCCAAGTTTGCGGATGACTCAAAAGAACATTTATAGTAAGGAAGGTATGAAGTGGCTACAGGAGGACTTGGACAAACTTGGTGAATGGGCAAGAACGTGTCAGATGGAATATAATGTAGAAAAATGTGAGATAATCCACTTTGGTAGAAGGAACAGATGTGCAGAGAATTTTCCTAAATGGTAAGATATTAGAAAGTGTACAGAGGGACCTGGGTGTCCTTGTCTAGAAGTCACTGAAGGCTGGCGTGCAGTGCAGCAAGCTATCAGGAAGGTGAATGGAATGTTGGCCTTTATCACAAAAGGATTTGAGCGCAGGAGTAGAGAGGTCTTGCTTCAATTGTATAGAAGCTTGGTTAGACCACACCTGGAGTACTCTGCAGTTTTGGTCCAGGGATGGAGGGAATGTTTCCTGAAGAGAGACTGGGCAAACTGGACCTGTAGCTTCGAAGGATGGGAAGCAATCCCATTGAAACGTACAAAATATTTAAAAGAGTAGACAGAGCAGATGCAGGTAAGAGGGTTCCCTTGGTTGAATCTAGAACCAGGGACACAATTTCAAAATAAGGGGGAAGCCACTGAGAACTGAGATGAGGAGAAATTTCTTCACTCAGGGTTGTGAATCTTTGGAATTCTCTACCCCAGAGGGCTGTGGAAGCTCAGTCATGTAATATTGTGTGTACAAGTAAATGAGATCTGGTAAAACATAGCACAATATTAATGTGCTGAGCAAATAACATAATGCAGGCAGAATGAATCTGATTGCTCATAAAAGAAAGCGAACACTTTTTTCATGTAAGTGACAATTACTAATCAATCTGCATTCTGATAATCCTCCGAAATGTTCTTCGAGATTACGCTCAGAATGAAAATTTCCAGTTGTTGTGAAATCATAGCATAATTACAGGTGCTGACCCTGCATCGGGTTAGTGAGGGATTAGTGACCCAAACCTTAACTTGAAATAACAGATCTAGTTTCTAACTTTTGAATTGTAAAGTGTGTTGTAGTAAAGATTTATCATAGAATAGAATCATCATTCAATTCGACAGTGCAGAAGGAGGCCATTTGGCCCATCAAGTCTGCACCAACCACAACGCTATCCAGACCTTATTCCCATAACTCCACATACTTACCCTGCTCATCCCCTGACACGAGGGTCAATTTAGCATGGCCAATCAACCTAACCCGCACAATTTTAGACTGTGGGAGGAAACCGGAGCACTCGGAGGAAACCCACGCAGACACAGGGAGAATGTGCAAATTTCACACAGACAGTGACCCGAGTCTGGAATTGAATCCCGATCCCTGGCGCTATGAGGTAACAGCACTAACCACTATATCACCATGCCGCACATGTATAAATGACCTGTATAATGTTTGGTGTGTGTCCCATTCCCACTTCAAAAAAAAATTAAATTGTTGGGATATTTATCAAAGAAAATACTTTCCTAAAGCAAAAGAGGAGGTTACTTGGATGCTGGTTGAGACAAAATAAAGAAGAGGTTCATAAAGTGGAGAAACTATCTGATGTGGGTGGGATCGTTCCTGTGCATGGTCAAGGTAGGACTTGCGGAGGAGCTGACCATGATCCTCCAATCCTTCTTAGATTCCAGGGTGGTACCTAAGGACTGAAACGGTTCACACCCGTTTTTGAAGAAAGGACAAAGTCAGTTTTAGGGCATCAATTTAACACTGGTGATAGGAAATCTATGAAAAACTTAACAGCCAGTTGGACAAGAATAGAATGATAAACAAAAGTCTGAGCAGGTAATTTTTATTGTTTCAGGAGATTACAGCATCACTGACAAGGCCAGCACAAACACGGATATGCATCACTGACAAAGGGTGGCACAGTGGTTACCACTGCTGCCTCATAGTGCCAGGGATCCAAGCGGGCAATCAAACCTTGGGTCATTGTGTGGAGTCTGCACATTGTCCCCGTGTCTGCTTGGGTTTCCTCCAGGTGCTCCGGCTTCCTCCCACAGTCTGAAAGATGTGCTGATTAGGTGTACAGGCCATACTAAATTCTCTCTCCCGAACAGCCAAAGTGTGGCGACAAAGGGAATTTTCACAGGAACTTCATTGCAGTGTTGATGACCTATTGTGAGGCTAATAACTAAACTTTAAAACTTTAAGGCCAGCATTATTGCCCTTGAGGGGGCACTGGTGGCCACTTAAACCACTGCAGGCGATGTGGTATAGGCACAGTGAGGTAAGCTTTAGGAAGGGAGTTGTAGGTTTTTTTGGTGCAGTGAAAGTGAGGGAGCAGTGAAAAAGTTCCAAGTCAGTATGGTGTGCAGCTTGGAGAGGAACTTGGTGGTGGTGGTGTTCTGCTGTTCTTGTCCTTCTCGGTGAGAGAGTTGCGGGGTTGGAAGGTGCTGTCAACGGAGCTTTGGCAAGTTGCTGCAGAACTGCCGAGTTCTAGCTGGCACTGCTCTCACTGTGTGCTGATGATGGAGGCAATAAATGCTGGTTGGTGGGGTGGTGTTGATCAAACAGGCTACTTTGATGAACGGTCATCAATTTGGAAAGTTAATTCTAATTTTCCTTCCATCGACGCTGCCTTACCTGCTGAGTATTTCCAGCATTTTCTGTTTTTATTGAATTTAGGGTTAGTGAGTTTCATCAACTGTAGATATGTAGATTTGTTGCAGGTTTGCCAACCTTCTGGGGAAAGGAGCCTGAACAACACCAAAGTACTATTTACATAAATGATGTAAATAGTCCTGAAGGCAGGAGATGTTTTCCAGGGAGGACCCAGAGTTACCCTTGCCTCAAATAATTTAGATGTTTACTATACTTGCAGTCACCTGGAATTTCAATGAATTCTACCGATTAAACCAAAATAATTTATCCTGGATGTTTTTAAAAAGAAAATTAAGTCTTGCAGTAGCTTTGGTACAGTTTTTCAGGATCATGTTCCTTTCTTTGGGATCCCAACTCCAAGTGAATCTGTGAAATAAAATCTTTCACCGCATGCACCAGCAATACGCCCAGCTACAATGTATTTTACATTGACAACACAAAATTGGCTTACTCTCACCTTTTCCTTCACTGGACTCAGTGGCAGTCCACATGAAGGCAGCAGATTATCTTGATTTAGGGTATAGAGCTTTAAATAAATAAAATGTGACTAAGTCGCTTCAAGAGGATTAAGCGTATCAATGTCATCAAAGTGGAACTGAATTCTGATGAAGGGTCATGCTCAAATGTTAAACCACTTGTTTTCTCCTCTGGTAGATGCTTATCAAGCTGTCATCCATATAAATATTTCCTATTGTTAATGCTTTAAAACACGAGGCTTGCTTAAGATAAAGATGTTACCATGTTTGTACAACATCCCTTGATTCATTTTTCTGCGAAAACACTGAGACGTAAGGGCCAATCAGAGCTAGTTGTTGACAGCACCAATCAGATCATTTAGAAGCTGTAACAGAAGTCATTGAAAGCTAATCAAGCTGGCTGAAGAATCTGAGTTAATATTGTGAGACCTTTGGAATGTATGAGAAAAGGTACTAGGTAACTGGGGGTTTGAGTCAAAGGTACCAGACAAGTGGTTCCCGATCTTTTATATGTCATGGCATACCGCTATACGATAAAAACATTTTGAGGCACACCTCTTATTTTCTCTGTCTTCTTCCCTCACTGAGAGTTTTGTTTTTCACTCACTATCCTCCCACATTTTTTTTAACCTTTCCCTGTCTCTCGTTTCTCCCAGGGTTTATGCACCCTTTTCGAATTTTTGCTTTTTGTGCTCCAAGTCCCGTTCTCATGTGCATGAGCCTGACCATTCAGCTTTCTGGGGCATGATTTCATCAGCTCTGCCAGGGTAAGTCAATCTTCTTCTCACTCCAAACTCACACTCTCATAAGGTCATCATACTCCACTTTAAGATCACGGGGACCTCAGCAGCAGAATGGACAGATGCTTTAACATCAGCATCTCTTGTAATATCCTGCACAAATGGCTTCTTCAGTCCTTCCTGGGGAGGACTCAGCATACACAGCAGGTATTCATACATGTTCCTTATCTTCTCTTTGAAACATTGTGCTTACGGTCAATCAATGTATTTTTATGCAATACAAGATGCCCACAACAAGAGGGAGAGATCGCAACCCAAAAGAGAAAATGCTGGAAACTCTCAGGTCAGGCAGCATCTGTCAGGAGAGAAAAGAGCTGACGTTTCAAGTCCAGATGACCCTTTGTCAAAGCTGACAATGGTTGCCTGGACTCGAAACGTCAGCTCTTTTCTCTCCTTACAGATGCTGCCAGGCCTGCTGAGATTTTCCAGCATTTTCTCTTTTCGAAACATAGAAAAACATAGAAACAGCACAAACAGGCCCTTCGGCCCACAAGTTGCGCCAAATGTGTCCCTGCATACTCGGCTTACTTATTACCCTCTATCTCACTAAGTTTCATGTACTTATCCAAAAGTCTCTTAAAAGACCCTATCGAATCCACCTCTACCATGCCTGCCGGCAGCCGATTCCACTCACCCATCACCCTTGAGTGAAAAACTTATCCCTGACATCTCCTCGTTTTCTCCTCCCCAGCACCCTAAACCTGTGTCCTCTTGTGGCAACCGTTTCAGCCCTGAGAATCCAATATCAATACCTCTCAACATCTTATACATCTCTATCGGGTCACCCCTCATCCTTCATCTCTCCAAGGAGAAAAGACCGAGCTCCCTCAACCTATCCTCATAAAGCATGCCATCCAATCCAGGCAACATCCTTGTAAATCTCCTCTGCACCCTTTCTATGGCTTTCACATCCTTTCTGTAATGAGGTGATCAGAATTGAGCACAGTACTCCAAGTGGGGCCTGACCAGGGTCTTATATAGCTGCAGCATTCTCTCCTGACTCCTAAACTCAATTCCTCGATTGATGAAGGCCAGTACACCATACACCTTCTTAACCACATCCTCCACCTGTGAAGCTGCTTTGAGCACCCTATGAACCAGACCCCAAGATCCTTCTGATCTTCCACACTGTCAAGAGTCTTACCCTTAGTATTATATTTTGTCATCCTATTTGACCTGCCAAAATGAATCACCACACACTTATCTGGGTTGAAGTCCATCTGCCACTTCTCTGTCCAGTATTGCATCCTATCAATGTCTCATTGCAACTTCTGACATCCCTCCACACTATCCACAAGACCTCCAACCTTTGTATCATCAGCAAACTTACCAACCCATCCCTCCAGTTCCTCATCCAGGTCATTTATAAAAATCACAAAGAGCAAGGGTCCCAGAACAGATCCCTGGGGCACTCCACTGGTGACTGACCTCCATGCAGAAAAAGACCCATCCACAACCACCCTTTGCCTTCTGTGGGCAAGCCAGTTCTGAATCCATAAAGCAATGTCCCCTTGGATCCCATGCCCCCTCACTTTCTCAATAAGTCTTGTATGGGGCACCTGATCAAACACCTTGCTGAATTCCATATAAACTACATCTACTGCTCTTCCTTCGTCAATGTGTTTCGACACATTCTCAAAAAATTCAATCAGGCTCATAAGGCATGATCTGCCTTTGACAAAGCTGTGCTGACTACTTTTGGTCATACCATACCTCTCCAAATGTTCATAAATCCTGTCTCTCAGGATCTTCTCCATCAACTTACCAACCACTGAGGGTAGACTCACTGGTCTATAATTTCCTGGGCTATCTCTTCTCCCTTTCTTGAATAAAGGAACTACATCCATAGTCCTTCAATCCTCCGGAACCCCTCCTGTCTTCATTGATGATGCAAAGATCATTGCCAGAGGCTCAGCAATCTCTCCCCTCACTTCCCACAGTAACCTGGGGTACATCCCATCCGGTCCTGGTGACTTATCTAACTTAATGCTTTTTAAAAGCTCCGACACATCCTCTTTCTTAATGTCTGCATGTTCAAGCTTTTCAGTCCACTGCAAGTTTGCACCACAACCACCAAGACCCTTTTCCACTGTGAATACTAAAGTAAAGTATTCATTGAATACCTCTGCTATTTCTACCGTTTCTAGACAAACTTGCCCACTGTCACACTTGATAGGTCCTATTCCTTCATGCCTTATCCTTAGTGAGTATAGCCATGTTCTTTCAACCTCAGTCACAGCGCTGTCAGGCCACCTGTTGCTCCTTTTAACTGGACTACAGGCCAGCCTTGCACAAATGTAGTGACTGCAAGCACTACACCCAGTAAACCATGAAAACTCCAACTATAATATGAGTGTGGTTATCAGAATCATGTTGTCTATGTTCTGCAGCCATGCCCTCTCTCATGGTTTGATCTTCTTACCTTTCCACGTGCCTGTGTGATGGCCAATCAGACCAAATCAAATATCACCCCAAGCCCGAATGGATTCTAGAAGAATGTGCACAATGAGTTAAGGTGCCCAAATCTTCATCTTAGTATATTTCATTGACTGCCCATTGCTTCAGCTGGTGTGTTAGGGTGCACCTTCAACTTAAAAGTTGCACTTAGAAGCTCCTCTCGTAAGCCTCAGTCTGCTTCCCTTGAGATTCCTTACCAAAGTTAATTTTCTGCTGCATCATTGCATCCAGCTGTTGACATGGTGCTATTCCATTTCTACTTTAAGACCAGCTTCCACCCTCCTTGTCCAGATCCCTGTTATCCTCCTTGATGCTTACCACGTGCAGTTTTCCCATCCTCCAATCATTTCTCAGCCTCCATCTTTAATCCTGGACCCCATTGTGAATTGTTGTCGATATTCCTGTTCTCCAACCTGAACTATTTTCTGTTGATATCCTCAAGCTCCATATCAGCCTCAACTTGAGGATATCAACAGAAAATCCTCAACTCATCATGAGGCCCTATGCGCAGTGACCTACAGGAACAGCTCCCCTTTCCCCTATGAGACCATTGACCACCCCACTTACCAGTTCCCCATTAAAAGGCTACAGATGCCTCTTCTGACCCATGACATCTGCTATGCAATACGAAAAAACCAACCTTCAGCATCCAAATGTGTGAAGGACTGACCATGCCCTGAACGGTATGATGTGCACAATTAACACTGTACAGACAAGCCTTCCCCCTCCCTGGACCGGAACCAAGACGTGTGTGCCAGGCATAGCCCTGTAGCATGGCCTGCACAGCTACAGGATTCCCTTGCTATTCTGCCCCTGACAATGTGAACTGCATCGTCCCACATTTCTCCCTACTCTTCCCTGAACACCCCCTCCACTAGTCATTGCATCTGTGACTACCCCTTCCCTCCCTTGCTCCGGTTAACACCCTTTTCCCACAAATCATGCTTCTACCTTCCCTTCCTTGTTCCAGATTCTGCTCCCCCCACCCCCCCCAGTCCCCTTCCCCACCACCCCACAATCGAGCCTCTACTTTCCACCATTCCCTTCACACTATTCTTGCCTGGCAGTGAGCAGCCGTGAGATATGGCAGCAGCACAGTGAAAGATGGGCAAATGCTGCATGTACAAATCTCAAAGTCACGAGTGACATGAAGGTCATCAGGTGCACACCACTTATATACAGTCAGGAATCAGTACAGTCTAATTATCTGCTGGCAGACAGATCTAGAGAGAGAATGTGATTCCAGCAAGCTGGGCTTTTAATAAATATTTGTGATACGGAAATGCATGCAAACGTACTTCCTAACACAGATCAGCAGGAAAGCTGACCCGGCATTCGACCACCATGAAAGCCGGGAGGGGGGGAAAAAAAACTTACTTTCCTGCTGGCCGAAAACTGACATTTGCCATCATGCCAAATTTCGTCTGTCTGCCAACCACCATCCCTGCCTTTAATGGGACTGGAAAATTCTGCCCTATGTTTAATGCACCTCGGGTCCAAACTTGACAAAGCTTTTCCTGCTACATCAGTGTTACAATTGCTATTCCCCCCATTCGGCCCATGCCAATTTTCTCAAGAAAGGCTTGGGTTTGGACCATACTCTTTCATAAATAATCTTCCAAACCCAGTAAACCATGAAAACCCCAACTACAATGAATGGGGTTGTCAGGAACATGTCCAAATCAGCACTCATGTGAATTGTTCCCGAACTATAAACTCCATCCCTCTCCCTGGTAACAGTTTGATATTAAGCCTATTTGTTTTCTAGCTTGGTGTCATATTTGGCCCTGTGCTGTGCCATTTCTATGACTTTTTCCCACCTCTATAACATCGTTGGTTTCACCCCTGTCCCGGCTCATTACCTCTCGACTCGAGTATTTCAATGCGCTTCTGGCTGATATTCTACATTCTGCACTTCACAAACTTGAGCTCGTCTAAAATTCTGCTGCGTATGCCTCAGCTCGCAGTAAGCACCCGAACACCCCTGCACTCACTGTCCTACATTGGCTCCCTGTCAAGAAGTGTCTTGATTTCAAAATTCTCATACTGTTTTCAAAGCCCTCCCTAACTTTGTAAGCTCCTCCAACACCATAACCCCTCTGAGATATATGCCACTTTCACTTTGGCTTCATAAACATAATTGTTCCATCTTTGGTGGCTGTGCCTTCAGATGTCTGAGCTCCAGGCTCCCTCTCTACCTCTCTACTGCACTTTCCTCCTTTTCAGACATTTTTTTAAGATCTACTTCTTTGACCAAGCTTTTGATCATCTGATCTTTGAGTCCTGGTGTCATACTTTGTTTTATAATAACGTTTAAACTTTATTTATTAGTCACAACTAGACTTATATTCACACTGCAATTAAGTTACTGTGAAAATCTCCTAGTTGCCACAATCTGGTGGCTGTTCAGGTAACACAGAGAGAATTCAGCATGGCCAATTCACCTAACCTGAACATCTTTGGATGGTGGGAGGAAACCGGAGCACCCAGTGGAAACCCATGCAGACATAGGGAAAACATACAGACTCTGCACAGACAGTGACCTGAGCCAGGAATCGAACCCAGGTCCCTGGTGCTGTGAGGCAGCAGTGCTAACCACTGTGCCACCATGCTGCCCCTGAATATTCCTGAGAGGAGGGAAAAATATTGGTACAAATACTGGTCTTGTATGTCTGCTGCTAACGCTCAATGTGAGACCACTAAGTGTGGAGTTATGCAACAGCGGGTGACCAGAGTCAGCCATCCCATGAACTGACACTGCTGAAAGAACCCACGGAGAGGGGATGGCATCCATTAAAACAAAGGGAATTTTTACACTGATTGATAATTCATCAAAAACTATAAAGGCAGCTGGACATCAGTAAATTAGTCTTTGGTGGTGCCATTAAATAAATTGCTTCTGCAAAAATTGTTGGGAGTAATGATTTGAAAGGATCTTCAGTCAGATGCACGTGTCACCTCTACATCTAAGAAGACAAACGGACAGCTGTAACATGTGACACTGCTGACTGCACGGGCTTTTCTGATCAGGATTTACTGCCAGTTGTACAGCAAAGTTAGGACTTGTACAGAACATGCAGGTCAGGCTTGGCAGATTCATTTGTCAACTAAGCAGGCAGTAAAAATGGAATCAATTGAGATGAGGGTCCCTGCAAATCATCCTCCCAGAATGCTCTTATCAGCAGACATCACAAACTCATAACATGCTGAAATTAGCTGACAGAAGCACTGATCTCTGTTGAAATGTTTTTTTTTCTCTTAGATACAGGTATAAGTAATGCCACATAAATAACAATTTGTCAGCACAGGAACACTTATCCATGCAGCGATGTTGTGAATACAAATAATTAATGTTTAGCTGGACAGTTATTGCCTTAGTTGTTACTTAATTATCAATGGATAATATAGAGCCATGAATCTTTGCCCTGACTGCGTATTCCAAGTTGAGTTTAAAAAGGTGAACTTATTCAGGAAGTTTGTATCCCTGTTTGAGATGTATTTACATAAATGCATCTTTTGAGTTGCGCTTCCTCCAATTTCAAGTTATTTTCTCTCCCTTCACAATTCTCATTGCAATATACCAATCGCCAAACAAAGTCCTCAGCCTGTGTCAGTTTACTTTGTAAACGTAAGTCTGAAAACACAATGAAGGAAGATTTGAATTGTTGGCCAGCCAACTGATAGAATACCTGTGTTACGAGCGGAGAGACTTGAACCCCAGCCTCGCTTGAATACAACTGTCAAGCTATGGGTGTCAAAAGGTCTTCCTGATGCAGCATGTTTGACCTTGGGCTGGTGCAATGTTGTGTGATTGAGCTGCACAGTATCTTGACAGACCAGAGGTATGCAACAAACAAAACCCCAGAATCCCAGAATGAAGAAGTTGGTGTTCATTCTTTTCAAAAAAGTTGACATTCTGTTTTTCAATTCATTGGTGGGACATGGGTGTCACTGGCTGGCCAGTATTTATTGCCCCTCTCTGGTTGCCCTTGAGAAAGTGGTGGCGAGTTGCCTTCTTCAATCGCTGCAGTCCATGTGCTGTGGGTTGACCCACAATGTTGTGAGGGAGGGAATTCCAGGATTTTGACCTAGCGACTGCAAAGGAACGATGATATATTTCCAAGTCGGGACAGTGAGTGGCTTGCAGGGGAACTTGCAGGTAGTGGTGTTCCCATGTATCTGCTGTCCTTGTCTGAATTATCTGATTCATATTTTCAAGATGTTCAGAAATTATCCCAGTGAATTATCCCTTTCAAGGATGGTTACCAGTATGCAGCCTGTTTTCTTCACACTTGAGGAAATCCTGCCATCCAGTGAAAACTTTGAATCCTACCCAACGGTTGCCTCTTTGCCACAGGGAAAGTGAGACTAAGTTTTTCATTGCAAACGTACCAATTGCGATCCCTCCAATATCTCTGTCCACTGGCGATTGCCTGTTTTGGCCAATGCTTCCTGGAGGTGGCTTAGCAGAACATAGTGGTGTGGCAGCTTCATGGTATAGCAAGCATAATTTTACTGAGAAGAGGCATCCCCAACCCAGAGGTTGTATGCAAGTTATGTGTCGCAGTTAGCAGAACTTTGTGATCGCTGGAAAAGCTCCAGGCACATGTGAAGTAACAACAGAACTTGTAAAAGCCCTAAGACAAACCCAATTAAAAATGATACAGAAATTTATGATCAAATATATACCAAAGAATACATATCAAGTGACTTGAGATATTCATAATTCGCTAAATTACCCAAGAAACTGAAAGCAAATAGAGTGCAATCATTTTAAAACTATCAACTTAATGAGTCATCTCATTAAAGTGATCCTAAAAATTATAAAGAAATAATAACATATTTGAAGCAGAAATTGGTGAAATGCAGACTAGATTTAGACCTTGAGGGAATTCAGAGGGAATGAGAAGGAATATTTAATATAAGAACAATCTTCGACAAATACCTAGAAACAAACAAGAACAGTTAGGTATACTTCATAGATACAAACATGATCGAATGCTTTTTCTATCACCAGAAGTTAATAAACATTTGCTGAAATATGATTCATCCAGAGCCGACACTGGGATCAAGTAATTGGTATCAGGCCAGAAGAGAGACAATTAGATATGTTTCAAGTGACAAAAGACACACAACAAGATTGTATAATGTTGCCAAAATTATTCAATCTGTGCACAGAGCAAATATTCATTCAATTAGGTACACTTCCAAGGGTAAAAATTGGAGGCAACAACAGAAACTTCAATACGTTGATGACAAAACACTCTTCGTAAAATTATAGGTTGCCCTACAAAATGTCACAGATGAAGTAAAATCTAGAAGCTTGGAATATGGATTGAGTATGAACACGAAAAGGACAGAAACAATGGTAGTTAGAAGGAATACATGAGAAGAAACTAGAGTGAAGATTGTAATGAATGGTGTAACACTGGAGCAGTAGAGTCACATGATAGTGGACTGAGGGCAGTAGATTCTATCAGAAGTCAACATGGAGATAGCACCTACTTCGGGTATAGCCTAGAGATGTATATAATTTTGAGTTGCTAACAAACACTTAATATTCAACCACGTAAGCCTCCAGACCTCTTTGTTGGACACAGAACAAATCCTTGTAACATGGTGGCAATTAATGCATGAACCCAGAACTGAAGAAGATGGAGTCGGATGCGAGAATCACAAGGCGTGAAAAACTAAAGAAACCGAAGTCCTGGCCTGACTGAAGTGCACTTCAACCGAGAACACAGCTGAAGTTTGCCAAAAGTAACTCCATTGGCGGACCTGATACAACACTGAATCAAAGGATCAGAAAAGGCTGAGCAAAATTCCAAACAGAACAAAAAGGCATAAGAGCAGAAGAAGAAACCATGCTGCAAGTAAAAAAAACTCTCAACACCAGGTTAAAGTCCAACAGGTTTATTTGGAATCATGAGCTTCTGGAGCGCTGCTCCTTCATCAGGTAAGTGGAGAGTTGGGTTCACAAACAAGGCATATAAAGACAGAGATGCAATTGCAAGATAATGATTGGAATGGGAGTCTTTACAGGTAATCAAGTCTTTACAGGCACAGTCACACACTCAGCTGATGAAGGAGCAGCGCTCCGAAAGCTTGTGATTCCAAATAAACCTGTTGGACTTTAACCTGGTGTTGTGAGACTACTTATGTAACCTGGTGTTGTGAGGCAGCCCAGCCCGCCACCAGCATCTCCACATCACAGGTTATAAAAAACCAAATCTGATCCACCAATGTCAAAGGACCTAGGCAGATCACAAAAATAGTGAGTAATATGCATGAAAAGGCTGAACTTGCCTTTAAAATATAACCAGTGCATTAACCAGGTAGAGCATCCTGGTTGTTTAACCAGCTGAAAGAACACTGCAGCTGAGTCTGAAGTTAGTGATGTGGCGATGCCGGCATTGAACTGGGGTAAGCACAGTAAGAAGTTTCACAACACGAGGTTAAATTCCAACAGGTTTATTTTGTAAATTGAGTCTGTGTCTATGTATGCCCTGTTTGTGAACATAACTCTTTTATGCCCTGTTTGTGAACTCACCTGAAGAAGGAGCGATACTCCGAAAGCTTGTGCTACCAAACCTGTTGGACTTTAACCTGGTGTTGTGAGACTTCTTACTCTGAAGTCGGTGCCATACCACATGGTAGCTGAGTTTGAATAATTGAAAACAAATGTTTTCAAATGGCAGCCAGATCCCATAATCAGCTTGCTATTGAGTTTTTTTTTAACCAATCACCTGGTCCAAATGGCTTGAAGACTCCCTGCAGAATCAATTAGTTTAAAGGTTCACGCCCAAGTTCACTGCAGGAGCTGGCCTAGGCACAGGAAGGAGCATTCATAGGGTGATTACAGTGGTGCCATCTTGGAAGAAAGAGAAACAATCAAGGCTGTACTCAGAGGAAGTCCAAGATAATGTCTTTTGATGATGAAGTAATCCTAATACAGGGCATTGATGAATCCTCAGTCAACTCTGACGAGATATTAAAAGCCTTTGACAAATACTTTAATCTTCAGGTTGTGGACCACACAAGCTTAAAAAGCGTGATAGGACAATCCAAGAAAGCAACAAAGTGGCAAAACCACACAAGGGTAGCAGACCACGTTACTGCAATGAAGTGCACAGGCCAAAGGTTGTAGTGCAGAGGTCCAGAACCAGCCAAAAGGTTGAAAGATAGCTCTTTTTGAAAATTTTACCCAAACTGCAACAGCAAGTGGGAGTGCTGAGCCATCTGCTTCTGATTTAAGGTAAAGTGGGAGAGCATTCCAAGCCGCAAGTAGATAGTGACTTTGCAATTAACGGAATGACAGAACTGAATTGAGTTAAGACTTCACCAGAGGCAGACGTGGCTAACAGAGAAATCAAAACAATAGATAAGGATACAGCTGTTCTCCCTTTGGCAAAGCTGAATCGGAAGATTGGAAATGAAGAAAAAACTTTAATGACCCAAACTGTTCAAGATTTGATAAAATACATTTGAGGTGTCACAACCTGTACAAAGAGTATTAGAAAGGAAAAGAAACATTGAAGGTTGAGAAGAATGCAATAAGCAAAAATCGGAATTGTGTGCAGACTAAGTTGGCATCTCTAGGAAGTCACAAGGGGAAAATAACAACTCTGAATTCCATTGCTGGCAAATCAAACAGGGAGTTGGCAGAACTCAGCCAGAAGGACAGCCTTGAGAGAATCTTTGAGGAATCAATACATGCCCTGGCAAAAAAGGAGTTAAAAAAGGTGTTGAATATGACCTCAGAGAAAGCTGTGTTGGAGCTATCAGTAGTGACAAAGCAATTCACTGAAGCACAGAATGCGATAACAAGAGCAAGAGAAAATAAACAGATGAAAGGACAGCTGATTGGCATTCAAGATCAAATGCAAAAGGGATACAGAGCCTTTTGGAGCACCAAGAAATAAAGGCTACTTTGAGCAACAGCAGAAAAAAGTTAAGAGGGCTCTGGCCATTTGGACCAGGTGATTGGTTAAAAAACTCAATTGCAAGCTGATTATGGGCTCTGGCTGCCATGTAAAGCTGAAGCATAGAAAAGGAAAACCTGTTGAAGGACCGTCTTACACTGCAAGGATCCCTCAAGTCAAAATTTGTTTCTCTGGACAATTATGAAGAGAAGCAAAATGAATTTAATGTGGGTTTGAAAGAGCCAATGAACCATTTATCAGGGAAGAATCAGCAATGTTCTATATTTTAGGAGAAAACTGTCAGGCTGAAATCTGATATCCAAGGTTTGAAAGAGGGAATGCAATTTCAGTGGGTACATGTTGAAGAATTTGAGACAATAAAAACAGCACCAAACAGAGTTTTGGGACTGCAGAAGAGAAAAGAGAAGATGAAGAATTCTTTTGTCCAGGAACAACAAAAAATACAACCCCAAAATTGACAGTCAAAAAGAGTCCCCTACCATTCTTGCAGCATACCCAAGAGAAAGTAAAAGTTCTTACAAAGGAGCATGAAGAGTCTCAGAAACAATTGGCAAAAATGCAGGCATGGAATATGAACTAAAAGGATAGTACAGGGAATTAGGCTCTGCTCAGTAACAAAGGCTCAGTGTAGAGAACTAAAGTTCACATGTGAAAGATGAGCTTGCTAATGACAAACGAGAACTGATGAGAGCACTGATGTGTCACTCACAAAAAGATGTCTTGAAACACTTAAATATGAACCTTGCAGAAGCAAATTCAATGAAGATAATCTATCTTCAGTTAGAACTTGATGAACTTCAAGTATCAGAAGTCTCATTTAAGTATCATGAAAAATGCCTGCAACAGGAAGTGCTGATGAATCAGAACAGGTGGTTGAATGCGGAACTAACAACCAAAACTGACAAAATTCTGGAACTTCGATCCAATCTGAAGAAGATGTAAGATCAGATGCAAAAGAGGATGAGCAGGAGCAAGAGGTGCAGCAGGCCTTAGAACAAGACCAAGATGGGCAGTGGCCTTGAAGTGGGTGTGAAAGCATGGTAAATTGGAAAACAGGACAACGGTTAGGGTGCAAGGCAAATGGCAATCACTAGCGTGTGAGAGAGAGGGTTGAGGGTTTTTGTGTGTGTGTGAAAGGGAGAGAGGTGAGCATGTGTGTGTGATGTGTGTGAGAGAGAGAGACGTGAGTGTATGTTTGCTTGTGAGTGTGTGCGCATGTGAGAGGTGATGTGTGTGTGTGAGAGAGAGAGAGAGAGAGAGGGAGAGAGATGAGTGTGTGTGTGATGTATGTGTGATGTGTGTGTGTGCATGGGAGAGAGAGAGAGAGGTGAGTACGTGTGTCTGTATGTGTGTGAAAGAGAGGTGAGTGTGTGTACAAAAGAGAGGTGAGTGTGTGTGTGAGGGAAAGTTGAGTTTTTGTGTATGTACGAGAAGGAGTGAGTGTGTGTGCACGTGTGAGAGAGGTGAGTGTATGCATCTGTGTGCGTAGAGTCATAGAGGTTTATAGCATGGAAACAGTCCCTTTGGCCCAGCTTGTCCATGCCACCCTTTTTTTTTAAACCCCTAAGCTACTCCCAATTGCCCACTATACCCATCTTACCCATATAACTGTCTAAATACTTTTTAAAAGACAAAATTGTACCCGCCTCTATTACTATCTCTGGCAGCTTGTTCCAGACACTCACCATCCTCAGTGTGAAAAAATTGCCTGTCTGGACACTTTTGTATCTCTCCTCTCTCACCTGAAACCTATTCCCTCTTGTTTCAGACTCCTCTAACTTTGGGAAAAGATATTAACTATCTAGCTGATCTATGCCCCTTATTATTTTATGTAAGAGAAGTGAGTGTGTGTGTCTGAGAGAGAAAGTTGAGTTTGTGTGGAAATATGAGAGGAAGTGAGTGTGTGTGCATGTGTGAGAGAGGTGAGTATGTGTGTCTGTGTGCACAAAAGGGAGGTGAGTGTGTGTGTTTGTGAGGGAAAGTTGAGTTTGTGTGTGTGTGTCTGGGAGGGAGTGAGTGTGTGTGCGTGTGTGAGAGATGAGTGTGCATGTGTGTCCGTTATGGAATCCAATTTTCCAGCAGCACTCCTCCCATTAAAAATGACAAAAAGGTAAGACATAAGTACTTATTTAATACGAGAACTTATTAACCATATTAAATGTACATGTATCAGAAACTGAAAAGACTTCTATAAATTAGATCTTGTATGTCCCTATTGCGCAAAAACAATCATTTTTTGTTGTTGAACTCTTCATCACAATAAGAATGTTTCCCAGGGGTTTCATCAGTGCTCTTGGAAGGTCAAAAGTGTTCCATGGCTGGAAAATGTTAGGAAATCTCTGATCTGCAGCCACATGAGATGGACTGAGTACAGTACGTGAGCAGAAGCCAGCATGAAAATAGTGCGCAGTTAGGTTCTAAAACGGAGATGTATATAATTATATATTGTTAATAAACACCTAGGCTAGAAACCTCCACCCTTGCCCATGGTTGGAATTCTCCAGTGCTGCTGCAGTGCATGCGGTTTTGGCCAAATGCCAAATTCTCCATTCTTGTAAACAGGGTCAGAGAATCCCGCCCCTAATGGGCAAGCCTTGAGACCGCTTTGTGAGACAGAAATCCAAACGTATACACAATGAAAAGTTCAAATATCAGTGCACAGAAACTGCAAATTAGAAAGTTATAAATTAGGTTAACAGTCATGTCAAATTATTTTTCACCCAAGGGATTGCAATTGCAAGAGTATTCAGAATACTCACTGCTTCTCTGCTGTTCTCTTGTCTCATGTTCAATGGGTCGTTCATACTCCAGGAAGGGAATATTCCCAATACATTCACTCATACAAATGTAAATTTCACTTGGTATTGGGCTGTGTAGTGTGGTGTTTTCATTGTTGAGGTGTTACGGGATCTGAATCCAGGCAAACGATATTTTGAATGAGTTGCCCACCTGGAATTTGCTTGGAGTTTTTTTCTTAATCTCCAGCTGCAATTTAAGCATGAGATTGGTGGGATCTCAGATAAATGATATGAATGAGAGAATATTTGTAGCATGTGACTAAATCCCAGAATGCTGCTACCTGACTGTTATGCATGGATCTGAATAGGGTCATTCCGAATTTGCAGTTTCTGTGCACTGATATTTGAACTTTTCGTTGTGTATACGTTTGGATTTCTGTCTCACAAAGCAGTCTCAAGGCTTGCCCATTAGGGGCAGGATTCTCTGACCCTGTTTGCAAGAATGGAGAATTTGGCATTCAGCCAAAACCACATGCACTGCAGCAGTACCGGAGAATTCCAACCATGGGCACGTTTATCCTAACTGAGACATCTACTACTATAGCACAGCAGTGAGAATTCCTGAGCATCTTTTCGTTGAAATTATTGTGACCTTGATCTGGTCAATGTATAATAAATCCGTCTGAATTTTAAACCTTCCAGCACCCAATTTAGCTTCTCTCACAGATTTCCCAAGTAGGGCCTGTCGCGAGTACGGCATGTGCACAGTTGAGAAGGGGCACCATGGCTGTCTTACTGATTGAAGTCAACACACTTACTCCCAGTTCTCCTCAAAACTATTTATAGTAAATTGCTCTTTTCCATTATTGGCAACTGCAGTCATTAGACAATAATAAGGAATTCCTCTGTTCAAATTTCTCGTTCTTCAACACAGCGGGGGTTTCAAACTCAGTAAATTTCTAAGCTGCCCTTCAATTAAAATGCCCTATACTATCATTACTTCACAGCAATCATTTATACATTTCACAAAATCAAACCATTTCGCACAGCAGTAATCATTATAATTAGTGAAGGCAAAACCTGCTCAACACTTCCTTTGACACTAGTACAGGATAAGATCAACCAGAATTCACAGCTAATATCAAACTGAAATATTTACTTGCTGTGTGTTTTACTGCCGCTGACCTTCTTACAGGAAAACACACTCAGTTATAGGGTTTCTCACTGGCCTGATCTTGTGCCAGTGGCACTTGGTAGTCAGTTATCTCCCTCGTGGGATGAAATTGCGGACTCCAGAATATCCAGAATCTCAATAATTTCCAAATTATCATATAAAAAAACACAGCATGTCAGTCAACATCTGAAAGAGGAAGGTCAGTATTTCAATTCAGACCATTGATTAGTTTTATTTTACAGTTTAAAGATGGAGGAACCACAATGGACTTCAATGTTGCTCTAATAAGGAAAGGAAGAAGTCAGTCAAGGTTTTTGCTAAATCTTACGAATTGGTCAATCTGTGAAATATAGCTGAATGTTAGGTGATGCCATGCATGTATCATACCCTGAAGAAGTATACAATTATATAAATATATACAGCGTACAGTAATTACTAGGACTGTTACAATGCCATTTATAAACTGACCAGTTGGAATTGTAGTAAGATGATGTGGTCATCTGACGTCCTCCCTGGCTATCTTTCACCTTACAACACCCATTGGTGTCACAGATTAGTTCAGTAACTTGTGTCATAAACCTGGGGCCTGAATTGGTCATTGTGCTTCTTGCATAGTTTTCTTTCTTGCTCCTACATGTTAACTGCGCAGTGTGCAGTTGCAAGTGGATGCAACTAGTCTGAAAAGACAACATGCTTGATTGTACAAGTTGGATCAGAAGATCTATGACATTGCATGAGTGGAACGAGAGAATTAAGGAGATTGTGGAAGAGTGTCTAATAAACTGTTCATTGGATGTCACATGCAAAACAATCCACGTGTGCCGCAAAAATAATGACAAGGACATATCTGAACAGAATGTTCCCTTTTGGCAAATATGGTCAAAGAGTCTCAGTTGCATAATAAGTGAAAGGAAATCGGCATGAAATGAAAGCAAATGGGTTCCCTTGTTTTGTGATAGCACAGTCCAATGTGCAACATCCAGTTTTGACCTCTGAGGTCTTTTATTAGCATTCCTGCACTGCTGCAGTACATCACCAGAGAGAGTGAGAGGATTCCCTTGGGGCCTTCAGGAATCACAAAGAGAGCTGAATGTCAGCATGATCTAAGTGACCTTTTCTCCTTCTGAAATTGTCTGTATCTACAGTACTCAGCTAGTAATTAAATAGTCAGAGCTCCTGACATCAACATATTGATTGATTATTGCCTGCCTAAAGCACAGGATCCCTTTTGCTGCTCTTTGCACGAGGTGGCAACTTCACTCCTTACAGTTTACTGTTCAAATTCACTGATTTAGCAATGCTATTAAATATAAGAGAAATAAACATATTGGGAGATAGCAGACTAGGTGCTGATGGTGAACTTGGTGGGATCCCTGGCAAGTTCTGTTTCCTGATCTGAATTTTAATGCGTGGTTTAACTGTGGGAGAACTAAAACACAAATGAGCCAGTTATTAGGTCAGAGATTCAATTACATAGACCAGTTTGGAATATTATGCAACCTTTCAGTCACCTGTTCTACAAATCACATCTGGTCCAAATTTTAATATAACCATCATGCTTAATCTCAGCTTTTCATATCAGAATGAGGTGGACAGTTCATTGCAGGACTTAAGCAGGTGTAACCAGATACTTCACAACTCCTTCCTGCTAATTCAAGGAATTGATCACTAATCATCTTTCAGTGATATAAGCTGATTGTATATGAGGGCCTCTACCTCACCTAACTACCAGATCTCCTCAGCAGAGAGGAATGATGGTGAGAGATTGCAGATGGTAACAGTTAAATTCAATAAAAATCTGGAATTAAAAATCTACTGATGACCATGAAACTATTGCTGATTGTCGTAAAATCCCATTAGGTTCAATAATGTCCTTGAGGGAAGGGAAATCTGCCGTTCTCACCTGGTCTGGCCTCCATGTGACTCCAGAGTCACAGCAATGTGGATGACTCTTGAATGCCCTCTGAAATGGAGGGCAGTTCAGGACAGGAATATATGCCCATCAAGTGACGCTCACATCCCATCTAATGATTGTTTAAAAATTGCTTTGCATTAAGAAGAATCGTCTATTACTAATCTGTCCAGTCTCAAACAGAGAAAATAAATCAGGTACTTGTTTTTCTGTTTTTCTTCCCATGCCCACTGTGTTATTTAAGTTTTAACTTGTGTTCCTGTGCATTGTATAATTTTCCATCTATGAGAAAGAGAAGAGACCTGATTCCTAAGTTTATGGCAATGGAACTGTTAACTGGTGGAAAGATGTGTGAAATATATATGGTACACATACATACATACATACACACATGAGATACTCATGGTCTTATGATCTTATAGAGAGTGATATTGACTATCTTACATGCTGACTTTCCTTCATTCTCAACAGGAAACTCTGTCTTTGACTCTTGGAATATCATTTTATGCTTCTTGATAATGCATTTTTGAACATTTGCAAACTTCACCACAGCTCTGATGCAGGGGCACTGCTTAAGTAGGTGCTCTTATTCATTCTTTTTCATTGAGATGAAATCCTGCTCAAAGGGAGGGATGTAGGAATTCTCTGCTTTCCAGATGCCCCAGGGTCAAAACAGTGGAGCAATAGGGAGTAGTGGATATGCACAACTAGGGTAGTGGCTTAATCTGATAGCCATGATGTGGACTTGCCGGTGACGATCAGATACTTAATCTGATAGACCGCTGCGGTTGGTTCCCATTCACAAAACCAACTAACTGAATTTAGGTATCATCTTAAACATCATAAAAAAGCCCCAAAGAGTTTCAGAGGAGCCTTATGAAGCAATATCAGTTGCTCAGCTACGTAAAGCAAAATTAGGGCCAATGGCTGCAACTTGATTGAAGAGGTAGTGTTAGGCTCAGTAAAGTCATGTCATATTCATAACTTTAAACTGACGATATGCAGAATAGAATTTTCTGGAACTGCCTTTTCTTCCAAAACGGACATTAAATGTTGCTAAGATGGCTGCTGAAAGTCAGATGACTTTGCACAGACGACCTCAAGACCTCAAAGTTCCTAATTGAAGAATCATGGGAGGGGAGACCCCTTGAATGGACATAGTAGGAGAAAAGTCATCCGTGGAATTCACACCTTCCATTGTTTGTGGATACACTCAAAATCTCATAATTTACCACCTCCAAGCCTGAAACTTAACAATGAGAGCTGCAGTGAAATCAGTCAATTCATAAGCAATGAAAGGCCACCAACCATTCTCTATCATAGAACAATGGCTTCTAAGTTGAAACCATTCTCGGTGGATAATCAAAGCTTTTATCATGTGATTGAAACTGTCTTCAGATAATGAATCTTATTAATCCAACAATCGGGGGAAACCAGTCAGCTTGCAAAGAACATGTCAAAAAAACAAACAGCAGAACTATAGGGTAGCTATAGGCCGGTTAGCTTAACTTCTGTAATTGGGAAAATGCTTGAATCTATCATCAAGAAGAAATAAAGAAACATCTGGATATAAATTGTCCCATTGGTAAGATGCAGCATGAAGGGCAGGTCATGTTTGGCTAATTTGGTGGAATTCTTTGAGAACATTACATGTGCAGTGGACAATGAGGAACCTGTAGATGTGGTGTATCTCGAATTTCAGAATGCATTTGACAAGGTGCCACACCAAAGACTGCTACATAAGACAAAAGTGCACAGTATTACAGGTCATGTATTTGCATGAATAGGGGATTGGTTAACCAACAGAAAGCAAAGGTAGGGGGTGAATGGGTGTTCTGGTTGGCGATCTGTGACTCGTGGTGTGCCTCAGAATCAGTGTTGGAACTACAATTGTTTACAATTCACATAGATTCACATTTGGATTTGGGGACCAAGTGTAGTGAGTCAAAATTCGCTGATGACATTAAGATGAGTGGCAGAGCAAAGTGTGCAGAAGACGCTGAAAGTTTGCAAAGGGATGTGATAGTCTAAGTGAGTAGACGAGGGTCTGGCAGATGGAATACAATGTTGGTAAATGTGAGGTCATCCATTTTGGTAGGAATAACAGCAAAATGGACTATTATTTAAATAGTGAAAAATTGCAGCTTGCTGCTGTGCAGAGGGACCTGGGTATCCTTGTGCAAGAATCACAAGGAGTTGGTTTGCAGGTGCAGCAGGAAATTAAGAAGGCAAATGGAATTAAGTCCTTCATTGCTAGAGGGATGGAGTTCGAAAACAGCGAGGTTATGTTGCAGCTGTATAAGGTGCTGGTGAGGCCACACCTGGAGTACTGTGTACAGTTTTGGTCTCCTTACTTGAGAAAGGACACACTGGCACTGGAGGGGGTGCAGAGGAGATTCACTAGGTTGATTCCAGAGTTCAGAGGGTTGGCTTATGAGGAGAGACTGAATAGACTGGGGCTTTACTCATTGGAATTCGGAAGAATGAGGGGACATCTCATAGATAAGATTATGAAGGTAATGGATAAGGTCGAAGCAAGGAAGTTGTTTCCATTGGTGGGTGAAACTAGAACTAGAAGGCATAGCCTCAAAATAAGGGGAAGCAGATTTAGGACTGAGTTGAGGAGGAACTTCTTCACGCAAAAGGTCATCAATCTGTGGAATTCCCTGCCCAGTGAAGCAGTTGAGGCTGCCTCATAGATTGTTTTTAAGGCAAGGATAGATCAAGTTTTGAACAGTAAAGGAATTAAGGGTTATGGTGAGTGGATGGGTAAGTGGAGCTGTGTCCATGAAAAGATCAGCCATGATCTTACTGAATGGCGGAGCAGGCTCGAGGTGCCAGATAACCTACTCCTGCTCCTACTTCTTATGTTGTTATGTTCTGACATCTATGCCTTTAAAATCCAAGACTGAATTGTCTTAAAGTCTTCCAGCCTGTACTTTTCAAGTGTACTGATACAGAAACTTGACCTCCTGGTAAGAAGATTACAAGTAATGAACTTTGAGGGAATTCAGCAACAATCCTGGTATATGACTTGGGGCAATGTTTTTCATCTGTGCCTACTGTGGAATTATAGAATCATAGAATCGAACCAGTGCAGAAAGAGGCCATTTGGTCCATTGAGTCTGCATCGACATAGCATCTCACCCAGGCCCACCCCCTGCCCCATCCCCATAACCCCACATATTTACCCGTTAACTTACACAGCATTTTGGAACACAAAGGAGCAATTTGGCATGGCTAATCCACATAACCTGCACATCTTTGGACTTTGGGAGGAAACCAGTGCACCCGGAGGAAATCCACACAGATACGTGGAGAATGTAGAAACTCCACACAGTCACCCAAGGACAGAATTGAACTCGGGTTCCTGGTACTGTGAGGCAGCAATGCTAACCACTTGGGACTGCCACTCATGAATTGGCCTCTACAATCTCAACCAACGATGGTCGCTTCAGAAATGACATATACCCTGCATGCAGTCCATCATCTCCTGAGACAGATGGATGTCATTACCTGTTACAACTCTGGCTATCTTTATCCACCTAGACTACCCTTCAGAAGTGAGAACACCTTCTTCATCAAACCTACAATGCACGCCCGAAGATCATCTTTCCGAAGATGAACCAAACAGTGAATTACAAACTGTGATTGATTGATAAAAATACACTATCCTGCTAAATGTATGTTTTATTGTGTGTGTGTGTGTGTGTGTGTGTGTGTGTGTGTGTGTGTGTGTGTGTGTGTGTGTGTGTGTGTGTGTGTGTGAGAGATGTAGTGTTGGGGTGAATACGTGATTATATAATCCTCTTTATTGAAACGCATGAAAACTTGCTACTGATTTTTCCTATTGACCCTGCACTCCGATTTGAGAAGAATTCCATATTTTTCAAAAAACACGTGATTATGGAGAGTGAGGGATTGGAATTGGGGTACACTTCTCTCTCATTCCTATCTGTAGCAGACAGGTTTAAAGGATTGTCTGAGAAGAGGAAAGAACAGTAGAGAGGTGGAGAGATTGAGGGAGGAAAATCCAGAATTTCGGGCCTATGTAACTGGGGACACAGCCACCAATAATGGAAGTAATTAAAATCAGGATTGCTTAAGACATCAGACTTAGATGACAGCAGACACCCTAGAAGGTTATGAGGCTGGATGAGATTAAAAAGACAGAGGCAAAGCCATGGAAAGAAATTGAGGTGATATCTCGCTGGGAGCCATTGTCGTTCAGTGAGCACGGGGATGATAAGTAAACGGGACTTGGTGCACAAAAAGACATCTTTGCCCGAAGCCAGTAAGTTCAAACAACCCTGGAGCGTATTTGCCTGCTGGAGCCCATGACCTTGTGATAAGACTTTCCTTCGGGAACAGAGTCATGACTTTTTCTGAGTGGGAGTTAAAACATACAGCCAGTCGAACTACCTAGCAGGCCACCTCTTCTCCCTTCCCCCACTCCCAAAGCACCATCCCATGACTGGAAATTGAACTCAGCGTCTGCAAGATGCCGACCCTAAACAACAAGTTCAAGGCAAGTTGGATTGCCTCTGATGCATTGTTCAGTACAGCTCAGTTATTGTTTGCAGTAGTAAAGATTTGTCAGCCTTTTAGAGTCAGGTGAATTCTGCTCCATTGATTTCCATCCTGTCTTCTTCCACTGCTGTGACTAATCTTACCATTAGTTGTTCTTTAGATGGTGCAGTATAAAGCCTAGCAGACAGGGTGATGATTCATGCTATTGATTTATGGATTTCCAAGTAGCCGTTTACTGACAGTCGTAGACACAATTCAAACAATAACAATTACCACCTTTATCCTTGCTTCAACAGATCTCACAGCCATTGTATAGATGTTATAAACACAGGGCTGAGAGTACAGGGGGGTATTTCAGTAATGTCACAACAAAGAGTTCAGCCTCAGATGTATTAGGTAACATGTACTATTTAAAGGGTCTTTGTCATCTTGCAGTAATATTGTGTAGCAAATCTGCATTCGGCCAATGTAAGCTGAAGCAAAGAGCCACTGGCATGGCAGAAAGGTGGAAGCTTGTTATTGTTTCCACAACTGCAATTCCATGCAGTCTTCACATATCAGCTTGACATGGCACTTTAGCAATGGCTGTTAATCTCAAAAGCATAGACACCCCTTGTCATTTGAAACCAGCCTACTCCACGTAACCAGACATTGGGGTGGATGTCATAAAGATAGTGCGGAGTAGTGTAGTGTTACAGGCATTGCATTAGAAAGTAACAGGAAGTCTATAATTCCTTAGAGAGTATGTCTGCACTGCTGGATGGGCATCAGATGGGATCCCGCAAGCAGGAACACGATTGTTTCCAGGTAATTGACATATCTTTCAATGTAAGCAATAAGATTGCTCTACGATAGATGATACTGTGATTCTTATACAGGTGGAGCAAAACATCAGGAGGCTAAAAATAGCAATAGAAATGATGAAAAGTGAAAGATAAATATGTGGAAATCAACATTAACATTGTGAAAATCACACTCAGTAGTGGTTTATTGCTGTGCTTCAAGAATCGCGTGAATTACATGGGTGGAATTTTAACAAAAAGTGACTAAGAATGTGATGTAACAACCCATCCAGCCCTTGGACCAGTGAGACGAGGAGGTAAGATTGAATGAGAGACAAAAAAATCGGGTTTGAGTCCGTTCTCTCGCCTCTCACAATCTTAGCAGCCCTGTGGGTGCAAAACTGATTTAAATATTAATGACATGATTAACATGTCATGGGCGAGTCCCGTCACTTCCGTCTTGGCGCACTTACACTTAGCTCACCGCCAGTCAAGCTTCACACCGCGAGAATCAGAGCTTGACCCCATCAGTGGAGACCAAGTGTGATGGCCTCACTGGGAGGATCAGAGGCCATTGAAGCCCTTGGGTAGATGGTGGCATAGCCGGACAGTGACCTGGCATTGCTCACAAGGCATCATAACTTTGCCATGGAAGTGCCAAGGGCATGGGGCCTGAGGGGGGAGGTTGGGCAATGATGGGGCTAGGCATGAGGGGGGGCTCCTCAAGGGTTATTGGCAGCTTGGGGGGGGGGGGTGAATTCTGAAGGGGTGGTGGCCTGTGGGGGGAGGGGTGGAATCTGCAAATAGGAGATTGATCAGTGGAGGAGGAACACTGCAATGGTGATGATCAGTGGGGGAAGTCTTTAATCGGGAAGGGGGGAGGCAGTTGAACCATAAGGAAGAGAACTCTGCAGGCGTGGTGATCGGTGGAGGGGAGAGAACTCTGCAGGTGGGGGTTGATCAGCTGGGGGTGTGGGGATTGATGACGGTGGTGGGGGGGCAGTTTGATGCCTGTGGGGAGGGTCTCCAGTTCACTGGGAGATCGGGGCACCTGTGCAATGGTGCCCAGATGCTCTGCAGCCGACTTCACCCCCGAGCTTAGACTCTGTTCCACCCCCTCCCTCACCGGCACTGGCGAGAATCGCATTGGGGCTCTTTTTTCTGTATTGAGTGCCGTAAGATTGCAACTCATGATTCACCAATAAAAAAGTTGGTGCAATTCTGTTCCATTTTCTCACTCATTCAGCACCGAGAGTTTTCCTTTGTAAGGTTGTGCGTTAAGCATCATTTTGGGTGAGAAAAGTAGTGTGATCCGTGCTAGTATATCTGGCATGAATTGGATCACAATGGTCCCACAAGTAGTGCACTAAAAGGACCCCCCCTGACATGAAACGCACCGGGTTTGGAGTCTCCAGGTGTGTGCGTTGTCTGAACTGGCCCTCAGCTGTACACTGTTATCAGGGGGGAACAGCATTTAAACAGTCCCTCTGCACTCACAGTCAAGCCAGGAGGATGGCAGTGCAGCGAGCAGCTCCACCTCATGGAGCACAGTAGAGGAGAGGTCTGTCACCCTGTACTCCACCACCCCCCCCACCCCCCGACCCCCGAGTGGGTGGATGACCCAGAAGCAGGGAAGCAAATGCGACCTGGAATATTATGGCTGTGGCAGTCAGTGGACTGACAGTGGTGACTGCCGGCTAACCCCGGAAGCAAATGGATGACCTCATTCAAGCTGCAAGTGTGAGTGCTCATCTGTCAAACCTGGAATGTCCACATCAATCTACTCCCTGATACAGTGCATTCCAGCACTCCACACCCCGCATCTTCCTCAAATCCATCTGACATTCCTCATTACACCCCTTCCTGTCAAGACACAGTGCTGACATGTGCCATCAGTCCCACTTGAAAGCCATCAGGTATTCAATCATCCTCTTTTGCCCCTGCAGGAGAAGATAGCTCAGGAGAAGGAGGAGACGATAGCCTAGTGGTATTATTGCTGAACTATTCA
Source organism: Carcharhinus amblyrhynchos (assembly GCF_965287045.1). NCBI lineage: Eukaryota > Metazoa > Chordata > Chondrichthyes > Carcharhiniformes > Carcharhinidae > Carcharhinus > Carcharhinus amblyrhynchos. The sequence goes on along the minus strand of NC_137357.1, from coordinate 7,405,586 downwards.
GAAACTCAGCTAATGTTTTCGGGACCTGGGTTTGAATCTCTCCAGAGCAAATGGTGGAATTTAAATTCAATAAATAATATTTGGAATTAAGAATCCACTGATGATCATGAAACCATCATGGATTGTCGGGAAAAACCCATCTGCTTCACTAATGTCCTTTAGGGAAGGAAATCTGCTGTCCTTTCCTGGTCTGGCCTACATGTGACTTCAGAGCCACAGCAATGTGGTTGACTCTCAACTCCCTGTAAAATGGCCTAGCAAGCCAATCGGTGCCGAGGTTGATGCCCCCTGACATTGACCTAGGCACCAGAAAAGATTACAGCAAAATAAACAGCCCTGTTGACCCTGCAAAGTCTTGCTTACTAACATCTGGGGGCTAATTCCAAAATTGGGAGAGCAATCTCACAGACTAGTCAAGCAACAGTTTGACATTGTCATGCTAACGGAATCATACCTCACAGATAACACTCCAGACACCACCATTACCATCCTTGGATATGTCTTGTCCCACCGACAGGACAGACCCAGCAGAGGTGGCAGCACACAGTGGTATGCAGTTGGGAGGGAGTTGCCCTGGGAGTCCTTAAGATTGACTCTGGACCCCATGAAGTCTCATGGCTTCAGGTTAAAAATGGGCAGAGTAACCTCCTACTGGTTACCACATATCGCATCCTTCGGCTGATGAATCAGTATTCCTCTATGTTGAACAACACTTGGAGGAAGCACTGAGGGTGACAAGGGTGCAAAATGTACTCTGGAAGGGGGGGGTTTCAATGTCTGCCACCTAGAGTGGCTCAGCAGCAGCACTACTGATCGAGCTGGTAGGTCCTAAAGGATATAACTGCTAGACAGGGTCTGTAGCAGGTGAAGGAACCAACAAGACGAAATAACATATCTGACCTCATCCTTACCAATCTGCTGGCTGCAGATGCATCTGTCCATGACCGTATTGGTAAGAATGACCACCGCACAGTCCTTGTGGAGACCAAGTCCCACCTTCACATTGAGAATAACCTCCATTGTGTTGTTTGGCATATCACTGTGCTAAATGGGGCAGACTTCAGACTGATCTTGCAACTCAAGACTGAGTATCCATGAGGTGCTGTGGGCCATCAACAGCAGCAGAACTGTACTCCAGCACAATCTGCAACCTCATGGCCCGGTATATCCCTCACTCAGGCAGTACCATCAAGTCAGAAGATCGACCCTGGTTCAATGGAGTGTGCAGGAAGGCATGCCAGGAGCAGCACTAGGCCTACCTTAAAATGAGGTGTCAACCTGGTGAAGCTACCAAACAGGACTACTTGCATGCCAAACAGCTAAGTGATAGAGCTACCAACCAACGGATAAGATCTAAGCACTGCAGTCCAACCATATCCAGTTGTGAATGGTGGTGAGCAATTAAACAACTTACTGGAGGAGGAAGCTCCACAAATATTCCTATCCTCAATGATGGATGAGCCCAGCACATCATCGCAAAAGATAAGGCTGAAGCATTCGCAGCAATCTTCAGCCAATAGTGCTGAGTAGATGATCCATCTCGGCCTCCTCCCCGGTGTCTCAGATACCAGTCTCCAGGCAATTCAATTCATTCTATATGATATCAAGAAATGGTTGGAGGTACTGGATACCCCAAAGGCAATAGCCCTGAAAGCATTCCGGCGATAGTACTGAAGACTTGTGCTCCTAGCCAAGTTCTTCCGGTACAGTTACAACATTGGCATCTACCCGACAACGTGGAAAGTTGCCTAGGTTTTTCCAGTACACAAACAACAGGTCAAATCTGACCTGGCCAATTACTGCGCCATCAGTCTACTCTTGATCATCAGTAAAGTGAAAGAAGGGGTCATCAACAGTGCTATCAAGCAGCACCTGCTCAGCAACAACCCACTCAGTGACTGCCAGTTTGGATTTTGCCAGGGTCACTCAGCTCCTGCCCTCAGTACAGACTTGGTTCAAACATGGACAAAAGAGCTGAATTCCAGAGGCAAAGTGAGAGTGACAACCCTTGACATCAAGGCCACATTTGACTGAATGTGGCATCAAGGAGCCCTAGCCAAACTGGAATCAATGGGTATCAGGGGGCAAACTCTCTACTGGTTGGAGTCATACCTGGCACATAGGAAAATGGTTATGGTTGTGGAAGGTCCAGGACATCTCTGCAGGAATCCCTCAGGATAATATACGAGGCTCAACAATCAATGATCTTTCCACCATCATAAGGTCAGAAGTGGGGATGTTCATTGATGATTGCACCATGTTCAACACCATTTATGACTCCTCAGATACTGAAGCAGTCCATGTTCAAATGCAACAAGATCTGGATGATATCCAAGCTTGGGCTGCCAAGTGGCAATAACATAAATGCAACATAAATGCCAGGCAATGACCATCACTCATCAGAGACACTCTAACCACTGCCTGTTGACATTCAGTGGTGTTACTATCACCGAATTCCCCACTGTCAACATCTTTGGGGTTACCATTGACCAGAAACTCAACTGGACTCACTACATAAACACAGTCGTGACAAGAGCAGGTCAGAGGCTAGGAATACTGCAGTGAGTAACTCACCTCCTGACTCCCCAAAGCCTATCCACCACCTACAAGGCACAAGTCGGGAGTGTGATGGAATACTCTCCACTTGCCTGGATGGGTATACCTCCTTCAGCATTCAAGAAGCTTGACACCATCCAGGACAATGCAGCCCCGCTTGATTGGCACCTCATCTACAAACATTCAATCCCTCTGCTTCCAACACTCAGTAGCAGCACTGTGTACCAACCACAAGATGCACTGCAGAAATTCAGCAAGAATCCTTAGACAGTAGCTTCCAAACCCATGACCACTTCCATCTAGAAGGGCAAGGGCAGCAGATACATGGCAACAGCACCATCTGCAAGTTTCCCTCCAATCCACTCACTATCCTGACTGGGAAATATATCACCCCTCCTTTGTATTCACTGGGTCAAAATCCTGGAGTTACCTCCCTAACAGCATTGTGGATCAACCCACAGCACTTGCACTGCAGTGATTCAAGAAGGTAACTCACAACCACCTTATCAAGGGCAACTAGGGATGGGCAATAAATGCTGGCCAGCCAGCGATGCCGAGATCCCACAAATGAATTTAAACAATAATAAAAGGGAGTAGGAGAAGACTGGCAGCAGACTTCGGGTGTCAGTTATGCAGCAAAAGAGACCATCCCCCCAGTCCCTTGATTTTTAACTGCTAATTGCCCTTTTCCAATCCAGAAACAAATGACCATGAGTTGACCATCTATCCAAGTGTGTGACTTTGTGTTCTAATTGCTGCCACACATTCCAATTGCCTTCCTTTCCTGGCAACAATTGGAAAATCATACTGTCCTAAATGTGATGGGTTTTTATTGCCCACAGACCTAACGAGACCTAATCGCACTCTGCTGTTCACTCAATTTTAATACTCCTATCTATATGCCAAAACTGTTCCTGGTGGAGGAAATATTTGAAGGCCCCATGGCAGAATTTTAGTTGGAATTAGCAGATGTCCCATACCTGTCCTCGAGAATCAGAGGATAACAGAGACGGAGAGAGAAATCGGGAAAAGAGTGTGTGCATAAATCTAGTGAAAAACCTGAGAAAGAAATTTGTGAGAAGTCTTTGTAGAAACTGGGGTGCAAGATTCTTTTGATTCATTCACGGAAAACATTTAATTTGCGTCTTTTTCTTGTTCACCAAATATCTACGCAAGAGTATACATTGAGAAAAGGTAGAGATGGAACAGAGTGGAAGTTGTGCAATGATCACTGTGATACCAGAGTCTCTTCCATTGTTTGCACATGAGTACTTTGAACAAAGAACAACCTGGCATGGGAAACAGGCCCTTCGGCCCAACGAGCCCACGCCGCCATTTTAACAAAGCATTTTCCTACACCTACCTTGCCCCGTGTGTATGCGAATGGTACCCCTATTGTAGCCAGATTCAGGGGACAATAGTGTAGGGTCAATTTGGTACACCAATCAGCCTAAGAGCACATCTTTGGGGTGTGGGAGGAAACCGGAGCACCCGGAGGAAACCCATGCAACCACAGGGAGAATGCGCAAACTCCCACAGACACTGGCCCAAATCCATGTATCTGCACAGCTAGCAGTGATAGTCACTGAGCTGTTGTGGTGCCCGTCTGCTGGTCCAGGTTTAAGCACACACAACGACATGAAGTACTAGGCCACTCTCGAAACATCCAACAGCAGCCCACGCACGACCCACCGTGTGCATGCCCCTCGTTTGATAACAAGGTGGACCGACACCTGTGGATTAAAAGAGACAAAACATTAACGTGTAGTATTACATTTCCAGTATCGACCTGAGGCTCTAACCCTTTTTAAAACCATCTTCAATAACCCTCCATCCCTATTTCACTCATGTGCCTATCTAAGTTAACCTTAAACAAGTCCAGCGTGCCTGCCTCCACCACCTTACTTGGTAGCGCATTCCATACCCCCATGACCCTCTGTGTGAAAAACCTTCCTCTAGTATCCAAATTATACTTCTCCCCGCTCACCCTTAGATCGTGACCTCTCGTGATAGTTGTCTCCAATCGAGGAAAAGCCTGCCACTGTTGACTCTATCTATACCCTTCATTATTTTATACACCTCTATCAGATCCCCCCTTAATCTCCATCTTTCTAAGGAGAAGAGCCCCAGTTTACCCAACCTTTCCTCATAACCCAGTCCTTCCAAACCAGGCAGCATCCTGGTAAACCTCCTCTGCACTCTCTCCAGGGTCTCGACGTCCTTCCGGTAGTAAGGTGACCAGAACTGGACGTAGTACTCCAAATGCGGTCTAACCAACGTTCTGTACAACTGGAGTATTAGACTACAGCTCTTATACTCTATACCCCTTCCTATAAAGGCTAGCATTCCATAAGCTTTCTTTGCAACCTGGAAGTGGTCATGGGTTTGTTGTTACCTTCTACTGGATCTCAGTATCCCCATTGATGATTCAAATGTCACAATAATATCAGGGAGACTTCAACATTAATGATTCCTCCAAGCTTGGTTTCAATAAGCAGCTCTTTAATGAAAGACAAGTAGAGAAGATAATGAAGAAACATTTATAAGTGCAGAGAGATCGTTTCCATTTGTGCCAATTAATAGGTAATCTTCCTCTTGTTGTTATGCAGAACTGAAACCTCCACTATAGTGAGTAAATAAGGGCGGGCAGGTGGATCAACGGATAAACAGTACATATTACAATCCAGCACAAATGGATTCTGGTGAGAAGTCTTATCTGTATTCTGATCCATTGAGTCACAGAATGATAGAGCACAGATAAAGACCGACTGGTGCATCGTGCCTGTGCCAGCTCATTGAAAGAGGTATCCAATTAGTCCTATTCTCCCCTTCTTACTCATAGTTCCGCACATGGTTTCTTTCCAAGTACTTTTTCAATTGCATTTTGAAAATTATGATTGAATCTCCTTCCACCACCCTTTCAGACAGAGCATTCCAGATCATCACAACTCTGTATTTTTTTCTTCTTCAAATCCCCTCTGCTATTTTTATCAATTATCTTAAATCTGTGTTCTCTGGTCATTGACCTTCTGCACTCTCTTTCATATTGGTTGATAATTTCTAGTGCTTCTCCCCATACTTCTCACCAAATGGATCAATTCATACTTCACAATGTTAAATTTCATCCACCTACAATATTCTATTCAAAAGCAACCCATTGTCCATTTCCATAGGGCCTAATTCCAAGTTCCTTTGCCTCATCTAGTGCTCCTCTGAGGTGCTTCATCAGCGGCTAGAACATGGGTGGTGGAAGGCCAATGACCTCCACTTAAAGATACTGCAGATGACTGAGCACGATGACTTGCTGTAGCTCTGGGCCAAGACGGCCTATCTCCAGACTGCGTCATTTTGGCCTGGGGTGCAGTCTGGGTTGATGCTGATGCTATAAAGGGGTTGGAGCACAAATGCTATCATTCTCTGAGAGGAAAATAGGAACGTGTTCCACTCTCATGAGATGGTACCTTAACAAACTTACTGACCTTTTGGAGAACAGATTAATGAACTGCTGTGACATCCTGCTAATCCATCGGAACCGTGGTATCCAGGCCCAATGAGAGCAGCAGTTTGAGCTTCTCATAGCGCACTCAGATCTTAGTTGGAAGCTTAGACATTGATGATCTGATGCTTCATGCAAGGAACATTTGTGAAATCCTTCAAGTGTGGAAATGTGTGAAAATGTGCAAGAGTGAGGACTGTGCAAAACATGAGAAAAATGCATCAAATAAGCAGAAAAGATATGAAAATAATTGAAGATGTCAGTTGTGCCAAAATTGTGACAAAAAATATTTGAAACCTTGAAGAGTAAAAATAGTGTCAAAAAGGTGTGTAACTTTCTGCATTTGTGGTGAGAAATAACCACCTCCTTTCATGTTGAACTCCAATCCCTGCACAAAACCCTGTGCCAAGTTGATAGTGGAATCCACTGTGCTTATTGTCATTATGTGCAAGCTTTTTGGCAGGCTTTTAATTGCACTGAGTATTTGATTAGACATATCCAGCAACCTCCTTCTGGAGCCTCACGGGAGTCCTCTATAGCAGAGCTAATATGTGACCTTGCACTCCAGTGAGCTGATATTGGCACTGTTCCTTTCTCCTGCCCTGGCTCCTGCATGCTTGTTTAAGGAAATATCTCAGTGAGCCTCCTGCGACATGTTTGGGTGATGTGGCTGTCTTTGTTAAATAGATGCCATGATGTGAGAGCAAAAATATGTATGAGAGTGAGGTAAAACAAATTGAAGGAAATTGAGTGATACATGAACTGAAGGATTGTGTACTGATCAGTGGAGATTATTGGTAGTTGGGTGATGCGTTGGATTAATTGGTCAATGGATAAAGTTAGAGGTGCAGTTGGTGAGATTGGCCATTTGAAAAATTCACTTGACAACTTTTATGAAAACATTAAGTTTCCTCCTGCAACACAGCCATGTTTTCGGAGCAACATTCCTGCCACTGACTTCTGCCGCTACTCCTTCCTACTGTCTCCGACATATGTGTCTGGAGGGTCACCTACTCCCACCTTGTGGATATATGAGATCTCTCCTCCCTTCCACTTCTCCTACTAAGACCTCCAGTGCAGTTCCTGAAGATATTGGTGCACAGTCACTTATATGTCCAGCCATTGCTCGAAGTAGTTGAACATCAAATTAGTTTTCAAATGGCTTCTTGCAGCTACAGTGCACCTTGCCTTTAAGAAATATAGGCCGCAATTTTCCCAACAAGTTATAAAGTGTCATAACAGCAAAAGAAAGTGCAATCCAGACTACAATGGTCCCACAGTTCGTCATTTTTTGGGAAGCAGTGAATTGCCATCCGGTTCTGGGAGGAATGGACACAAACACATCGGTAAGCTTGATTACAAAGCAATTGGAAACCATTTTGAAAGGGCGCCAAGATCTCACAGGGCACTGGGAGACCCCCCTCCCTCCCCACACAGATATCAAGACTCCACTTTCTCATCAGTGCAATGTTTCCCCACCCCTCCCAACATGGATCACCGGCATCGGGGCATTGCGACCCTCCCAATGGGTTCCCCTTCCTGGCCTTGGATGTGCTCCCCGCTTCATGACCTCTGATGTGATCCCTCATGCTTCACCTCTTCATGACCCTCCACTTCAGGCTTGATCCATGTATGCCTCCTCCTGCACAACCCCCCTTGCATAGTGCCCACTCCATGTTCTACCACTGCCCGACCATCCCCTGCATAGATCCCCCAATAATAGCCCCCACAGACTCCATCCTCATTCAGGCCCCAACCTCACCTAGGCCCCACTCCTTGGCACTGCCACAGTACAGTGTAATCTGTGCTCAATTTACCTTAGTTTTGAACATTTCCTACTGCTCATGTAATGTTTTACACAAAACTTTGATTCTAATCCACCAGGGCCAGATTTCTTTTTGACTTACTGTCATCCTGTTGAATATTTCAATGTTTGATTGTTTTCCTGGTCTTTTTCCAAAACCACTGAAAAATGATGTTGTAATAAGTATTTCCCAATATGTAGTATCACACAACTTTTAATTATTGGTGCTTTTTTAAAGGAGATGGTTCTGATACATTAATGATTGATGTATGTTAAGTGTTTGAGGATCAACTCATGTGGCAAAAATGTCAGACCCAGGCTGCCTCCAAATAGCTGACATACCATATTCTCAACTCACTATAAAATCTCATTATTTGTCACGTTGAGATTTTTATGTATCTGCTAGTTTCAGTGCTCAAATTATAAATAAAAGTTAATTAACCAATGGTCCACATAATTACATGAACAGTGATCTCTGATCGGAGTGACTTGATGCCAGAACTGTTCTTCAGAATTACTGTGAACCAAGTCTGCAGGCCAGAAATTGAGAATCAGTACTACAAATAATAATTAAGGTTGCTATATTTATAGGTGTACAAAACCAGAGGTAGGCCATTTGGCCCCTCAAGCCTGTTCACTATGACTTCTCACGTCTTTTTTCACGATCTGCCTCTCGTCACCAAGTAGCCACCTTCTACTTATTCATTTTTTATTGCCTTCTTTATGTTGAGCCCAATGGTTTTATTATAAATTGATTCGCATGTTATTATTCACTTTCCAAAGAGAATCTCAGTATTAGAATACTTTAGAAGAAGTTTTGTTGTCAGGATATCATTGAACAATAGAGCCACAACTTCATGGCCCTAATAATGAAATGTGAATTTCTTGTACTTGAAGAGTAGATCTTTCATTCTGAGACCAAGTGTTTTTGTTTTTGTGAATGAATAAGTAGAAGTGGCTCTGATGCTGGGATTGTGCAAATCCTTGATATGAATTGCCTGAAATTCAGCATAAAGAGCAGAATATTCTGAAAGAGCTACTTCTTGGCCACTTCTCTAATCAAACTCAATATCTAAAATTATGACACATGTAGTGCAGGCAGAAACATGTTTATTTTTTATGTGGATGTATAATTATGTCAAGTTCAACACTTGAGTGTCGAAATTTAGTTGCATATTTGTGCTTAAATATAAAAATTGTCAAGTTTGATGGGAAATTTGGTTACAAAAATAATTACAGATGAACAATAATCAATAGTTTTCCTTTCCATAGTAATCTATTCCCATATTGAACTGCCTCAGATGAATTTCAGAATTTATGTTCTCACACCTTGATTTCTGGTTTGAAGTGTTCTTTATGTGAAAAAATATTTGTCAACATCACTCCTGAAGTTATCTTGAAACCCAGTTGGAGCCATGTCGCTTGGCAAGCTGTCATGGTTTAACACTTGTGTTTCTGGTTTATCCTTCTTACTTTGCTTTATATGGTTCAACCACCTCTCAAGGCTCAAGTGCCCATGTTATTTCCTCAACATTCAGTCTTCTGACACTAGGGATAGCACACTCAACAATGTATTCCATGATTAGATGTTTCCCTCATGTATTTTGTCTTGGTGGTGCAGTGTTAAGGTGCATCTTGACCAGAGCATTATATCTTCAGCATGACAACTTTTAGCTTTGCAAAATAGCTCAGTAGTGCTTTTTTTGAATGCTACTTTGAGAATACTCTATAAATCAAGAGTTAAGTCTACTTTTGTTCCTTGATCTCTTTCGAGTCTTTCCTCAGAACTAAAATTCTCCAATCCAGACAACATCTTTGTAAGTTTCTCTTAGCTATGTTACTGTAATCAGCCTGAGTACTGGGGAGATCAAATCCATTGTCTTCAGTCCCCAAAACAATCCCCAAGCCCCCAACTCCATCCCTCTCCCTGGTTACCGTTTGAGGCTGGAGCAGACATTTCACAATGTTGATGTCCTATTTGGTTCTGTGAGCCTGAACTGGGATTTCAACCCCATATACTTGCATCACCAAAACCACCTACTTGCACACTATTATTAAATAAGGTCGGACCTGTTTCCATTGATGTTCAGAAGAATGAGAGGTGATCTTTACTGAAACATATACTATCTTGAGGATGGCAGAGGAAGGTGGTCAGTGGAGGAGAGTTATCAATGTGGGAGGCGTGGGGGGGGGGAGCGGGGGGCGCATTGGGTGGTCAATGAAGTGGGCCATGCAGTCAGTGGGGAGTCAGGTGGCCGGAGGTTGGTAAGGTGATGTAGGGGGGGGAGGGGGAATTGGTTGGGGGGAGGAGTTACGTGGTCTAGGCGTAGGCAGGAAGCCAGTTGAGAGTCGGAGGTTTGAGGCTTGCGAATGTAGTCGATGGGGATGGTGGTTCGGTAGGGGGAATGACTCTTAGCACATCTTTGAAGTAGCACCAGCCAGTATGATGCCATCCCTGGATATTGGAGGTCAAGGGTCAATGTTAAGTTGTAAGTACCTGTTCTGTGTAAAGTGAAAAATCTTTTTGCTTAAAATATGAAATCCTGTAGTGTAATTCTTTCAATTAATAGCTGGCAGATCTAATTTATTTTTATAAGTTAGTCATCTCTGCTGAGATTGTAATAGCTGCACCTCATCATGTTCACCAGTTCACTGGCTTATCTTAACTCCTGGATCACTGAAGCCTCTGTTTTAAAATTTTCATCCCGCCCTATCTCTATAATCCACCTGAGACCTCCCTGCTGTTATCGCTCGCATATTCCTGGTTTTCATTGCTGCACCATTTGCAGCCATGCCGTTAGTCGTCTGGGTATCAGGCTTGGAATTTCCTCTTCACCTCTCTCTCATCTACTCAGATGCTTCTTAAAATCTACCTTTTTGACTCATGTCATTTTTTAAAATTTGATAACTGTAATAACTCTGGAAGCCAACTGGAAAGGAACAGTCTTTTATTTTACAAAGCAAAAGTTTAACTACGGTACATGTACTCAAGTCCCATCCGGAACGATAGAACACTGGACCCACTCAGGAGCCCTGTATCGTAGTAATTTCCTATTACCACGGGACCTCATATTCCAGGAATCTGACTGGGAAGTCATTTGGATATTCCCCACGTAAGTCCTGGAGGTTGTCACAATAATGCACCTGTGAACTGCCTTGGAACATCTTACTACGTTAAAAGTGCATTATAAATACAAGTTAATGTACTCATGGGAATTGCTGTGAAAAGTATTGAAAAACAAAAATTCTACAATTTAAAAATACATTGTAACTGTCCTGGAAATTTTCTTTATCAAACTATCTTTTGATGAGTAATTCACAACCTCAAAAGGCCCTTTTTCTAAAAATAATGAGCCTTGACATTGTGGCCACATTGAAGCAGAAAATGTCAACCTCAGGACCATTTGAAATGCGGAACTTTGACATCAGTATCTCGTTTAAACACAGACTCAAATTCAGGCTCCTTTTGAAAGCAAGTTCCAGTATTGAAACTGCTTTGAAAGAGGAAGCCTCAACCTCAGAGCCATTGAAACATAAAGCTTTAACATTACCAGCTCTGTTAAGTAGAATCTTAATCTCAAGACCATTTGGAAAGAGAAACATTAAAAGAGGATCCAAGTTATCAGAATTCCATTCAGAGAAGAAGAATTATAATGATGGTTGGAGACATTCATGTTATAAAGGAGAAGATGTTGCAGTTCGTGAGGCTTGCAAAATGAATGAATGAATGGTTTGAGTCTTAGCATCAGTGAAATTTAATCAGTATCACACAAAAAGGACATTTTTGTTCCGAGATTTCAAATATTTTAAGTATTTGTTGTCTAATCTGTTTCACATTATTTTATGCTTTAACTCATATTCTTATTACAAATGTGGGATTTTGTAATTAACAATCGAGTAAAGAAAATAATGAATTTTCAAACGCTACGTGAGGGGTCTAAGACCTCATCCTGTAAGTTTCACATAAAATAGGCATAGATTTCTTATAGCTCCTTCAAAATTTAAAACAAAGCTGAACAAAGACCTTTTAAAATGGCTGAAGCTCTGTCAATCTGTGACCCTCAAACAAAATGATTGATCTGGCAATAATGCAGAGACTTCCACTTTGTTATCTCTGAAGAGGCACTAATGATCCCCCTTGGAGCTGCAGCAACCAAATTCAAAGAAAACTTTAAGAAGGTTGTCTGCATTTTACAACCCAGGCGGGCTGACTGGAGTCGACTCGTCTGCTAGGACAAAGGGCCCTGCAACCTTCCTTTCAATTCTTAATGGTTAAGACATTGAATCATCCCAAGGACCTGGTTGGGGGGGAGATGCCCGCCCTTTTTCAAAGACACTGTGAAGAGGTGGGAGTCATGTGACATGGACTTCAAGCTCGTGTAACCGATAATATAGCCTTCATGTATTGCAAAATCTCATTCTGCCATTTTACCATCTAACTGGCAGAAACACAGTCTCAGTACCTGGCCGCATTACATTTGCTTTTGGAACTTCTGTACTATTGCCCACAACAGTGCTTCAATTCCGTATGCCTATTTCATTGTGTGAAGCCAATTCCAGTGGAAAAGTGAATAATACACAATTTATTTTCAACCTGTCAATTTCTATGAAGCTCTACCACATTGGACCCTGATTTTGGACTCTGGAATCTATTGAAACACCGGCCACGATTCTCTCGAATGCTGAATTGGCGGGAAAAAAGTGTTCTAAATCCTGACTATTTTGTCAATTCAGCTTCTGACCTGAATCTCCGCACTCTGTGAAATGCAGAGGTCCCAACCGTGAATATCATTAAAAACCCAGGGGAGTGTGACCTATTCGCGCCAGAGTCTGACTGTTCTGGAACTCTGTGCGTGCGCAGTGGTCCCAATCTGTCAGATTCCCTGTTTGCTGGCCAGCCCAGGACTCTCACAGTGCTGCCCTCCAGCCACCACCGCCCCCCCATAACAATTCCTGGGCCAGCCTTGACACCCCCACCCCCCACCCCTTATGGCACCCCGATGCCTAGCCCACTCCCACCCCTCCCCCAGCAACGGCAATTCCCCCCACCCCGTCACCCTGGCAGACTCCCCCCACCTCCGCTGACCACTTCTCAGGAGTCAGGGGTCAGGCAGCCACCCCTGGCAAACACCTTGCCCCTCTCCCCAGCCTGCCCAAATTTCTGCCCTCCCTCCAACCCAGAGTGATCCTCTCTGCAGAGTGGCAGTGGGACTCCTCACCTCCATCGATCAGCAATAGGCCCTGTCCCCTTGACACTGCCCCATGCCCGGTAGACAGTGCCAAGGTGCTTCCTGGGCATGGGCACTTCCCCCATGGTCTGTGCTGGGGGCAAAGGCTGGCACTGCCAGGGTGCCCATGCCCAGGGAGCACCACCCTCTGCCACCCAACCCCCTGGGTGGGTCCCCAATTTCCCCCCTTCATTCTGGCGGGGTCTCCTGCTGGTTCCCCAAACATGGGGAGGTACTCTAAACCCTGTCGGAATTAAGTACTCCTGGCAGGGTGGGAGATTCGATCAGGACTTGAAAGTTCCTGACAATGACCTCCTAAACATATTTAAAATACATTTTAAAAAGATTCAAACGACTTACCTGCCTTCCTGCCGGTTTCCAGCGTGGTCTGACCGGCGACTGTTTGCTGGCTCTGGAAGCTATCCTGGTGCATGCACAAATCCTGGTACAAGGCCTGCGACACACATCTCGCATCTCGACTCGCCAGGAAAGTTGTGGATCGTGATGGGAGAATCGCGGCCACCATTTCCTTTCTCTGTGGTTTCTGCACTATAAATGTTATAGTGCTATCAATCTTATAGGGCAGCACAGTGGTTAGTACTGCTGCTTCACAGTGCCAGGGATCTAGGTTTGATTCCCCGTTTGGGCCACCATCTGTGTGGAGTTTGCACATTCTCCCCGTGTCTGTGTGGGCGTCCTCCAGGTGCTCCAGTTTCCTCGCACAGTCAAAAGATGTGCGGCTTAGGTGCATTGACCCGAACAGATGCCAGACTGTTGTGACTAGGGGATTTTCACAGTAATTTCATTGCAGTGTTAATGTCAACCTTACTTGTGATTAACAAATAAACTTAAATTTAACTTTAACTTTATTTTCTCTACCCTTCTTTTACTGTATGAGTGCAATTTGGTGGGGTCGGAGGGTGGCTATGTTGTAATCCCCTTTGCTGTGATTTGAGTGTATGCATGTAAACTAACTCTTTGAATTTTTCCTATCGCAGTTAGCTGTGGAGTTATTAATAGAAATTGGATCACACGGAAACTGAGGGTTCAGGAAATACGCCACTACTTATAATGTGGAAAGCATCACAAAACAGCTTTCTGTTTACGGGTGAGTGGAAAGAGGAGAAAGTAGTGCTGTTTAGATTGACCTCCCTCCTGTCCGTAACAATGATAACAAGCTCAAAGAAAAACATTTCTCCTGGATTGTGGGAGCATTGATTTCACTCTGTCATCTACCTGCACGGATAATAACAACAGAAAGTGCTGGGAAAACTCAGCAGGTCAGTCAGCACCTGTGGAGAGGGAAACGGAGTGAATGTTTCAAATCCAGCATGGCTTTTCTTTGAAGACCTGCTGTGTTTCTCCAGTGCTTTCTGTTTTTATTTCAGGTCTCCAGCATCTGCAGGATTTTGCTTTTACCTTCAGTTGTACTCTGTTTCAAAACAGTATGGGTGGCACAGTGTTACTTCACAGCGCCAGGGACCCCGGTTCGATTCTCGACTTGGGTCACTGCCTGTGTGGAGTTTGTACATTCTCTCCGTGTCTGCGTGGGTTTCCTCCGGGTGCTCCTGTTTCTTCCCACAGTCTGAAAGACGTGCTGGTTAGGTGTAAATTCTCCCTCAGAGGCACTGGAGTGTGGCGATCAGGAGATTTTCACAGTAACTTCATTGCAGTGTTAATGTAAGCATTATTTGTGACTGATAAATAAACTTTACTCAGTGTATGGGACACTGACAAATGTATTTCGCCATTGATTCACCGGTTCTTGTGTGAACCAAAGCTCATGTCAAAAGATGCAGAATTGGTCGTTCTGAAATCGCAATCATAATTTCGATTTTAATATGAAACGTAATAGTGCATGAATTATAAATTTTATTTGATAAAAAATATTTTAGATAAGAACTAACACTCTTTTTTAGCTTTCCTGTCACACTTCTACCTTCGTTCCACAAAAATGTTTGATCTAATGTGTGCAAAATTAAATTGTCCCTTAACAGGCAATCATACCAGTTGAAGTTTTGCCGCTATGTTTCATGAGTACATTAAAACCATTTTGCTGGAAGACGTTTCTCTTTCCTCACTTCATCTGTTGAAATTAAATATTGGACAATTAAGACTCAAGATTCTGCATGGCCTTCTGTTGACACATTCCTGAATCAAGAACAGTGGATAATCTTGGATTGGGAAAGCTCTGTGATTGCAATGAGTATCAAGGCAGGGATTGAAATTCTCAAATTGCTGGGGCGGCTGCATTCTCCACAGCTAGGTTTACTAGGTTACGAGTGACCTTTTAGCCACAGATTCTGACTGGACCCGGCTTTCCCTGAAAGGATCTCACAACATCAGGTTAAAGTCCAACAGGTTTATAGGTAGCAAAAATCACTAGTTTTTGGAGTGCGGCTCCTTCGTCAGGTGAGTGGGAGTTCCGTTCACAAACAGGGCATATAAAGACACAAACTCAATTTACAAAATATATATTGTGTCATTATATGCCCTGTTTGTGAACAGAAATCTTACTTGCCTGACGAAGGAGCAGCTCTCTGAAAGCTAGTGGCTTTTGCTACCAAATAAACCTGTTGAACTTTAACCTGATGTTGTGAGACTTCTGACTGTGTTTACCCCAGTCCAACGCTGGCATCTCCACATCATGGCTTCCCTGAAGGGGCCAGGAATACAACCAGGTTTTGAATCCAATTGAAACTCCCACTTTCAGGGGAGCCTTGAGATTGACACATTATACTTAACAGAGATTCTGATGCCAATGTCACCAGTCAATTAGCTAAAATGGGCAGCATGGTAGCACAGTGGTGAGCACTGCTGCTTCACAGCACCAGGGACCTGGATTCCATTCCCGACTTGGGTCACTGTCTGTGTGGAGTTTGCACATTCTCCCCATGTCTGCGTGGGTTTTCTCTGGGTGCTCCGGTTTCCTCCCACATTCTGAAAGACATGCTGCTTAGGTGCATTGACCCAAACAGATGCCGGAGTACGGCGACAAGGGAAATTTCACAGTGACTTCAGGGCAGTGTTAATGTAAGCCTTACTGGTGACTAATAAATAAACTTTACTTCAATAGGAAGCACAGAGAAATGGCTTGGGTGATGAACCTGAGAACTTGCCCCCTCTCTGTGTAGAAGCATATTTTGGTGGTCAGCCGGCAAGTTATTGTGTCCCCAAGGCCCCCACAGAAAAGAGAAAGGAACTGAGAGGGTACAAATAACACCAGAAACAAAAGGAGGTGAGGGCCCAGAAGGGAGGAATATTTCAGAGGGGCAATTGGACCACCACAGGCTGTTAATTGGGAACTAAGGGAACTCCAGAGAGAGAGAGGGGTAGTTCTCCGATGTGCATATTAATCATTTGTTTCAGGCCATTGATCAGAAAGCAGGAGCCTCTCTTCCCTCAACCCTCCTCTCATGGGGTTGTCAGGCTTTCCTTCCAGCTTGTTTGAGAGCTCTGAGAAGAATGTGGGAGGCAGGAGCAGCCCTGGCAGTGTTGGAGTGGGGAGGTACGAAGTGACAGTGTGTTTCAGGGTTGGGGGAAAGTTGGGGTCAGGCTCTGAGAGCCCCATTTTCCAGTGGGCTGCTGCTGGTGTTTGATGAAGAGGGATGGAGGAGGTGGGAAGCTGCTCGCCCCCCTGCCACAGCTCTGTATAGCAGCCAGATCCCACTCCACTTCCGACCACATTTATTTGTGGCTTTTTATTTTCCTCTTGACGATGGCTCGTGGTTGAACTCGAGAAGTTGACACCTTTCAAGTCAGCCGAGCAGTTTTACAGCACACACACACACTCACTCATTTGAAAGGGAGAGAGGGGCCCCTTTCTCCTCAGCTTTTACTTTTATTTCAAACTGTTTCCCAGACATGCCAAATAACCAGAGTGTTTCTTTCAGCTGCTCTCACTCCCACTGGAACATCTGCCCCAACCTCCCCCCCCACCACCCACTTCTCCTGACTGCACTTCCTGCTTCACTAGTCGCAGCAATCCTCAAGGTGAATTACCCAAATGCTTGCCCCAGTGAGGGGGGAAACTTGCTATTCAACTGTCGGCACCGTCACAGGTGAGCTTTGCTCCACATTTGCACAATCCCACTGAGAGCAAGGATGGCTGGAAAGCAAGCATTCTCCTGCCTCCAACACCACTGCACTGCTGACCCTACATGTTTGTTTGGTAGCAAAAGCTAGTGCTTTTGAGCTAAAAAAATAAACCTGTTGGACTTTAACCTGGTGTTGTGAGACTTCTAACTGTGTTTACCCCAGTCCAACGCCGGCATCTCCACATCATTGCTGGCCCTGCACAGGGATTCATCCCATGGGAGTCTGCATGACTCTGAATCACAATCTGCCCTCCACTCGTTGGGTAAGTGTTAAATTTGGGGATTCGATTGGGAAGAAAACGGCTACACCAATTCTTTGATAACTCCACATACTTATCCTACTAAACCCCTGAAACTAGGTTCAATTTAGCATGGCCAATCAACCTAACCCGCACATCTTTGGGAGGAAACTGGAGCACCTGGAGGAAACCCACGCAGACACAGGTAGAACGTGCAGACCTGCACAGACAGTGACCCCAATAACGAATTGAACCCAAGGTCCCTGGAGCTGTGAAGCAACAGTCCTAACCATTGTGCCAACGTGCTGCTGTCAATGGCTCCACCTTTGTCCGTGTTCTTGGTTCACTGTCTGATAATTGGAGGCACAATTCCCACACCTGCTCCACATAAGAACATAAGAAATAGGAGCAGGAGTAGGCCGTCTAGCCCTTCGAGCCTGCCCCGCCATTCAATAAGATCATGGCTGATCTGTCGTGGCTCAGTTCCACATTCCCGCCCTCTCCCCATAATCCTTAATCCCCTTGCCTATCAAAAACCTATCAACTCGCGTCTTAAAAATATTTAGCGAGGCAGCCTCCACCACTTCAATGGGCAGAGAATTCCAGAGATTCACCATCCTTTGAGTGAAGAAGTTCCTCCTCAACTCCGTTCTAAACTGCCCCCCCTTTATCTTGAGGCTGTGCCCCCTAGTCCTACTGTCCTTTCTGAGCGTGAAGAGTCTCTCCACCTCTATCCTATCCATCCCATTCATCATCTTATATGTCTCAATGAGATCTCCCCTCATTCTTCTCAACTCTAACGAGTATAAGCCTAGTTTATTCAGCCTCTCCTCATAGCTCAACCCCTTCAACTCCGGTATCAGCCTAGTAAACCTCCTCTGCACTCCCTCCAAGGCCAAAATATCCTTGCGTAAGTGCGGCGACCAAAACTGCACACAGTTCTCCAGCTGCGGCCTCACCAGTGCCCTATACAGCTGCAGCAAGACCTCCCTACTTTTATATTCAATCCCCCTCGCTATGAAGGCCAGCATCCCATTCGCCTTCCTGACCACCTGCTGCACCTGTAGGCTGGGTTTTTGCGACTCATGCACAAGGACCCCGAGGTCCCTCTGCACCGCCGCCTGCTGCAGTTTTTCGCCACGTAAGTAATAGTCCTTCCTACCATTCTTCCTACCAAAGTGGACAACCTCACATTTGCCAACATTAAATTCCATTTGCCAGTTCCTGGCCCATTCGCCCAGCCTATCTAGATCCTTCTGCAGACTCTCCACACCCTCCGCACAATTAGCCGTTCCACCAATCTTGGTGTCATCAGCAAATTTCGACACCATACACTTGGTTCCCTCCTCCAGATCATCTATATAAACGGTAAAAAGCTGAGGCCCCAGCACCGACCCCTGGGGCACTCCACTAGTCACCAACCGCCAATCCGAATAGCACCCATTGACCCCCACTCTCTGCCTCCTATTTGACAGCCAATCCTCTATCCACGCTAACACCCTACCCCCAACTCCATGTCCCCTGACCTTCTGTAATAACCTCTTGTGAGGCACCTTGTCAAACGCCTTCTGAAAATCAAGAAACACCACATCCACCGGCTCTCCTCTATCTACCGCCCTAGACACATCCTCATAGAACTCCAATAAATTCGTCAGACACGACTTCCCCTTAACGAAACCGTGCTGCGTCTGCTCAGTCAAACAATTCTCCTCAAGATGCCTTACTATTTTCTCCTTAATCACGGATTCTAACGTTTTACCTACAACAGACGTTAAACTAACCGGCCTATAATTCCCTGCCTTTTGCCTGCCACCCTTCTTAAACAACGGCGTAACATTAGCCGTTTTCCAATCTTCCACCACTTCCCCGGAATCCAGCGAGGTTTGGAAAATAATCACCAATAATCTCTACTATGAAAGTTGCCTCCACTTTCACCCAAAGGCTTCAGAAGTCCACTGACCTCCTCCTCCACTGAACGAATTTGGTGGAACACTTCCCAACACTTGACCATAAAAAGCAACACTTCACACACATTGCATGCTATGTCCAAATCTGGGGAATGTCTGGTGAGTATTTCCTTACACTCCTGGATAGGATGCAAGGAAACATTTGAACAGTTCACAACCATACTGTCACAACAGCCTCCAATCTCTCTCTCCACAGAACCCTTTGTTCAGCTGATGCTGCTCAGGGCATAGGTACTCTGACTTTCATCTGTTATTTCCGTTAAGCTGCAAGTGTAACACCTTTCTCATCTTTGATCTTCACTCTGTTGAAAGGAAGTCACCTTTAGCTCCTTGGTCTCCTATGTTTCAAGGCATTATTTCTCATAACCTGAGAACTGTGGGCCCTTTGAACTCCCCTTAACTGCCCTATTCCTCTGACAATCCCATTTTTTAATTCCTTTATCTTCAGTATTGTTTAGTATTTTAAAGTACTTGGGCACGATACTGAGGTTTCTTAATAAAGGAGGCTAAGAAGGTGGTGGGAAAACCGTTCTAGATCACAACTGTTAATTCAGTGCAGCCTCAGACCCGAATCTTGGCACTCTCTGCAATGCAGAGGTTCCAATCGTGAATCTCATTAAAAACCCAGGGGAGTGGGGCCAATTTGCGCCAGAGTCTGACAGTTCTGGAACTCTGTGCATGCGCACTGGCCCCCATCTGTCAGTCAGTCTCCCCGTTGCTGGCCAGCTCAATCACTGGCCAGCCTGGGACCCCCACAGTGGTCCCCCTCCAGCACTCCCCCATGACCCGATCATGGCCCCCATAACAATTCCTGGGCCAGCCCTGATCCCTCCTCCCAGGTCTGGAGTGCCCTGATGCACAGCCCACCCACCCCTGTCCCTGCACCCCTCTCCAGCAGTGGCAATCCCCTCACCCCAGCAAGCCCTCCCCTCTTACTCCCTGGGGTCAGACCTCACTGGGAGGCAGGCGCCCACCCCCCGCTGTGGCAGACCACCACCTCAGCTCACCTCGATCGCTGGCCTCCCTCTAGCCCAAACAGTCACCATGCAGACTGGCAGCCGGACCACCCCTCACCCCCTCCCAATTGCCCCTAGGCCCCACCCACAACAGGCCCCATCCCCTTGGCATTGCCCAATGGACAGTGCCAAGGTACCCTCTGGGCATGGACACTTTGCTCCTTAGGCAGTGCCAGGGAGCACAGGCTGCCACTGCTAAGGTGCCCATCTCCAGGGGCAGCACACCCCCCGCTACCCGCGCCCCCCCCCCCCCCCCCACCAGGGGATCCCAATTGCATCCCCCTGCTTCCGCTAGTTCTCTGAATGTGGGGAGCTACTCTAAACCCCGTCGGAATGAAGTACTCCAGGCGGGATGGGAAATTCAATTGGACCCGGCAAGTTCCCAATAATCACGTGGAAAACAAATTAAAAAAAGATTCAAATGATTAACCTGTCTTCTGCCCATTTCCAGCATGGTCTGGACTCCGACTGCTCTCTGGCTCTGGGAGATGTGCAGGCATTCCCGGAGCATGCACAGATCCCGGACAAAGGCCGACGATGCAGTTCTGCCGACTGGACCAGCCAGAAAGGTGGCGGGTCGCGATGGGAGAATCAGGCCCATCATGTGTAGTCTCATCCTTCATCTGCAATCCGTTATAATATTTCTGCTGCATCATTTCTGCCTTTCAGTAGCTCTCCTTATTGTTACCAATACCAAGGGTTTCATTCCTTTCAACACGATCAGAAGAAATAAAAGCAGCAGTAAATAGTTCATCGAACCTGCTCCACCATTCAGTGTAGTCAGGGCTGATGCTGGGCTTGAACTCCACTTTCCTGCCTGCTCCCCATATTCCTCAATTCCCCATGAGATCTGGACTGGAGTTTTACCACCCAGCGGCAATTAGAATGGATGAGGGGTGGAATATGCGAAGGTCTGTTGACCTTGGGCAAGATTTTCACAATTTTGGTACGAAAACGGCCGTAAAATCCCACCGATAATATCTATTTGTCTCTATGTTTTCAATGATGAAGCACCCACCATCTTCTGGGATGTGAATTCCAAAAATTCTGAGTGAACTAATTTCTCCTCATCTTAATGCCAAATGATCATGTCCTTATTCTAAGCTGAGACTCTGCCTCATGTTCTCGAGTCCCTCTCAGAGTCTTCTCTGTCAAGCCCCTTTGGAATCTGTTTCAATAGATCACCTCTTATTTTACTAAACCTCAGAGAAAACAGATCCACTATATTCAGCCTTTCATCATCAGACAATCCTCCAATGAATCTTCATTGTACCCCAAATCAAGTACTTCCTTAAATATGGAGACCCAAACTGCACACAGTATTCCTGATGTGGTCAGACCAAAGCTCTGTATAATTGGCGCAATAATTCTTTCCTCTTTTCTCCAATCTCTTTGCAATAAGAGCCAACATGCAATTTGCCTTCCTAATTGCTTGCTATACCTGCCTGTTAACTTTGTGTTCCTTTATGAGTACACCCAAGTCCCCCTGAACATCAGCATTTAAAAATTTCACACTGATCTAGTTCAATCTAGACTTTTGCACACAGAAAACTAAATTTATAATGGAACTTGATAAATGACGTAAAAACATATTTACCACTTAATATAAAACCTTGTTGAACAATTTTAGAAATGGTTAATAGTTATTCATTAGGGAATGGAATTACAGACAGATATCAAGGTGTCACATTGGTTAGCATTGCTGCCTCATAGCACTAGGGAGCCGGGTTTGATTCCCAGCATTGAAACACAGAAACTGAAAGCAAGAATAGACCATTTGGCCCTTCAAGCCTGCCCTGCCATTAGTTTTGATCATGGCTGATCATCAGATTTAATATCCTGATTCTTCCTTTTCTCCAATATCCCCTTGATCCCTAACCCCAAGAGCTATATCTAATTTATTTTGGAAATCAGACAATGTTTTGGCGTCAACTACATTCTGTGGTAGTGAATTCCACACATTCACCGCCCTCTGGGTGAAGAAATTTCTCCTCCCCTCAGTTCTAAAAGAATTATCCTTTATCCTCAAACTATGACCCCTCGTTCTGGACTCCCTCCACCATTGGGGACATTCTTTCTGAATCTACCCTGTTTAATCCTGTTAGAATTTTACAGGTTTCTATGAGATCCCCTCTCACTGTTTAAACTCCAGTGAATTTAATCCTAACCAACTTAGTCTCTCAATATATGACAGACCTGCCATCCCAGGAATCAACCTGGTAAACCTTCACTGCACTCCCTCTATAGCAGCAGTAATTGTCTGTACGAAGTTCGCCCTGTGTCTGCATGGGTTTCCTCTGGGTGCTCCGGTTTCCTCCCACAGTATGAAAGGATGAAGTTAAGTCTGAAAGACGTGCTGGTTAGTTGCTAAATTCTCCCTCAGCGTATGCAAACAGGAGCCGGAGTGTGGCAATGAAGGGATTTTCACAGCAACTTCATTGCAGTGTGAACATAAGCTTAAGTGTGACCACTAAAGAAATAAACTTTAAAGATAGTACCTGCTGTTCTGCTCAGTAACCAAATTGGATCAAAAACATGAGGCACGAAAAGGCTTCTGGAAGGAATCTTTGTGAAAAGGTTATAAATGTAATATTGGACTTTTAATTGGTGCTTTAGGTTGAGGTATTTGGAATGTTCTGATTGAATCATGTGGTTTGGTTGTAATTACAGAGTTGCTGTGCAGCAGTGTTTTACAAAGTATATCAAATATCAACCAACCAATTCAGCTGAGGATATAGAAATGGAAGTTACAACTCTTTCCCTCTCATTCTTTCCAAGCAAGATTCCACTGAAAGCCTATTTTTTTTTTCTGCACCCCGCAGATCGTTTGGACGCCTTTGAGCTTGCAGACAACTGGAATGTTGAGCCCAATTAATTGTGACATGCTGCTAACTGCAAACTAAATGTTGTGCTTAAGCTCCATGTTGAGATGCACCGTCGGAAGCAAAGGGATAATATGTTTTTTATTAAGAATAGAGTGATCAGATGTTTGATTTTGTGCTGTTACTGACATTGATCCTGTCCCAGTCCTTTTGAGTCAGCCAAGATTGCTGCAGAGGTGCAAGGCCCAGGCTTTGGGACTGTCAGTTGCTGCCTATTTCCACTGGATCTTTCAGAGCAACTGAGTGAAAATCTACACAAGTGCCCCACCCACATGGGCTGATGGGGGTGGGAATTCCCAGACCTCTTGTGGAAAACTTTCCCTTGCAAACCCTTCAAAGCCTCAGAGGAACTTATTTCGTTTGAGAGCAGGTGTGAATTTCTTTGGTGCCCCAAACTTTTTATTATAGTAATCAATCCCACAGCAGAGTGGATTGATTGGGTTGTGAAAACCACTGACATAGCCGTACTGGTCCCTGTTTGTTCTAGCTGTGCAAATGACCTCTTCTCCTGATTTGGAAATGCATGCTAGACTTGTGCAAGGGCAGGTGCACACATTGTGGGATAGTGGGACCTCAGGAATTTCCTTGCTGGGCTAATGAATTGACTTGAAGAGAAGGCTGTATTAATTTGCAACATAGAAATCTTACCCTGCTGAATAAAATGCTTTTCATCAATAATAGTGCAACACATGGAATGACTGGTGCTTGAAATTTAAGAAAATGCAAAGTAAGAAAAGCAATTGATGATCAACCCAGATTTTGTTGTACCTTACTGAGGAAACATTCCAGGGACTTTGCAGAGATAGCAGAGAAGAGTATAAGAATGGCCTTGAAGACAGGGTGAGTACACATCTTTTATATAGTCATTGTCAAAGCTGCGGAGGTAGAGTTGAGTGAGATCATGAATGAACCTAAAAAGATTAAAATTTTGAATTTAGTGTTTTGTGCAAGTTGATGAACACAGTAAGAAGTCTTACAACACCAGGTTAAAATCCAGCAAGTTTATTTGGTAGCAAAATCTACTCACAGTAGCTACCAAATAAATTTGTTGGACTTTAACCTGGTGTTGTGAGACTTCTTACCGTGTTTACCCGAGTCCAACACCGGCATCTCCACAGCAAGTTGATTATAACAGGGGTGATGAGTGAACATGACGATGTAGCACAGGATTCAAGCCAGGATCAAATTGCCACTGAAGTTGTGCACACAGTCTGAATGAGCATTGGGAAGGGATTGATTGTTGAGTGCTGATGGGACCAAGTGGGGTGGGTAACCCTCTGGGGGTGTAAAGTAGAGGTTTGATTTGATTTGATTTATTATTGTCACATGTATTAGTATATAGTATTGTTTCTTGCGCACTATGCAGACAAAGTATAGAGAAGGAAAGGAGAGAGTGCATAATGTAGGGTAGGGTGTAGAGAAAGATCAACTTAATGCGAGGCAGGTCCATTCAAAAGTCTGACAGCAGCAGGGAAGAAGCTGTTCTTGAGTCGGTTGGTACGTGACCTCAGATTTTTGTATCCTTTTCCCGAGGGAAGAAGGTAGAAGAGACAATGTCTGGGGTGCATGGGGTCCTTAATTATGCTGGCTGCTTTTCCGAGGCAGCATAGACAGGGTCAATGGTTGGGAGGCTGATTTGATGGACTGGGTTTCGTTTATGACCCTTTGTAGTCTCTTGCAGTCTTGGGCAGAGCAGGAGCTATGCCAAGCTGTGATCCAACCAGGAAGAATGCTTTCTATGGTACATCTGTGAACATTGGTGAGAGTCGTAGTGGACATGCCAGCTATTGTGAGATTGTTGAAGAGGATAGAGTTGTTGCTCATGTCAAAAGCCACAGAAGTTCTGAAGAAGGCTAGCTAGTCTACATGAACATGGTGGCAATCACAAAATAACTTATTTGTGGTTGACAGGGACAGTCTTGGTGCTGTGGACAGGATGGAATTTGGACTGAAGGAATTTGAACAGGAATGTGTGTGAGAGGTGAACATGAAATCGGGCAGTGACAATCTACTCAAGGACCTCAGATAGGAAAAGAACTTGAGCAGTAATTGGAGAGCTTGAGACTCATTGTCTGCCTTATGCTCCTTCTACGACTTTCTTTACTGTGGACTCCCCCCAATTTATTTAATCTCCAGAGGGAAGTTGTCCAAAGTTCCCTGCAAGCTGCTGTATTATTAACCCTCAACTAGACAAGGAGCAAGAATTCCATCAGACAAGTTATTGCTTATACACTCAATTAACACCTCAGCTAAAAAAATGCTTCTCAAGCTGAATCTGCTAAATTTTAATCCTGATAGAAGTCAGAATCTCAAAGTTCCCAAAACTAAAATTAAATAGGTGCTTATTATGAATATATCATCATTAACTGAATGTTGAGTTGCTGAACAGTTTTAATGACTAACTCTACTGCATGCAGCAATATATTTTTAAGTATGTACGGTGTAAGTGTCCCCATTTAGTAACTTGCATTTTTTTATAATTGTTTCAAAGCATGTTTCTCATTTTAAAACTTAAGAGCAAGAGATTATCCCCCTGCTTTCAGCACATGTTTTTCTGGTGTTGTCAGTTTTCAATGAGGAAAAGGGAGAGGGGAGGGAAATGCCTGCAGTCAGAAATTCACATCTTCTTAAAATCTTCATTGTACTAAGGGGTCATTACTGAGAGAATCAGCATGTTATGAGGAAAGCCTCTGATCAAATCCCACAAAAATGTACCTGTAGTTCTGCCAGAGGGCACTCAGCGGGGTGGTAAAATTTAAACAAATCGAGGCCAGATTTCTTTCTGCGCTCCAGCTGAAGTGTAGTGCAGTGCAGCGTCAGTCTAACCAGTTATTGCTCTTGGCCTAACTTTATTGTCTGCATTTGAGTCCACATACTATTATCTAGAATTTTCATCGACAGAAGATGCCTTTATTTTGTGTAAATTGCATTTTATTAATGTACTTTTGGCTAAACATTTTTGGGTCAGCTTTATTGCATAACTGTTTTTCTTCAGGAAGAATCAGGTTTGAGACCAGGTTTGTGCTGGTTCTTATTGCAGAGGATCCTTTTACAAAGCTTTTGACATAGCATGACCTCTGATGTAGTGCTGATTGTTCACAGCTCCCTCACCAGTACAGAACCCATGTAATTTTTTTTGCCTTCATGAAGATTTCAAAGAAAGCAGCCCCACGTTCACTTCCCCCCCCCCCAACTTGGTTTCTGAACAACATGTTTACACTCCTTCTCTGTTGGTACCAGCCAAGAGACCAGATAAGTGACGAGCTCTCAAGGCCCTGCCAATGCTGCTGTTTAAACACATAAGAATGTACGAGTGGGACTTTTCAGTGCGACCCCTGACAATCAAATGCCATCACTCCCAAACAACCAGGTTAAGATTTATTGTTACGTGGGAAACCAACGATACTGGCACTTGTTTCAGCACTCTACTTGGTATGGCAGCTCAATACAATGCAATGCACTTTTCAAATAAATCTAAGATATTATCCCGCTGAAAGATATTTAGTGCGATCTTACCGGCTTGCCATGCCAGTTGATCAGCGTGTCGAGCTGAGAAGATGACAGGCAGGAGTTTATGGCCTCGCTCGAGTGAGACAGAAAACTCTTTCCAAGGTCAACATACATTTCTATTCTCCGCCCCTCGCCATTCCGATTCTGTGGCAGATGGGACAGCAGAATTCAGGCCAGTGTGTGAAGGGAAATATCAGATTTGTACCAGGCATGGATCAGTTTGCCCTCCTCCCAGGCCTGTTTTGCCAGCGAGAACATCTTTGCACTCAGAAAGGGCGCAAAGTCGTAGATCATAGAACCCTACAGTGCAGAAAGAGGCCCTTTGGCCCATTGAGTCTGCACCGAACACAATCCCACCCAGGCTCTGCCCCCATATTCCTACATATTCTACCCACTAATCCCTCTAACCCATGCATCCCTGGACACTAAGGGGCAATTTCTTAACATGGCAAATCAACCTAACCCGCACATCTTTGGACTGTGGGAGGAAACCGGAGCACCCGGAGGAAACCCATGCAGACACGAGGAGAATGTGCAAACTTCACACATACAGTGACCCGAGCCGGGAATCGAACCCAGGACCCTGGAGCTGTGAAGCAGCAGTGCTAACCACTGTGCTCCCATGCCACCCAGTCCATTAACATAAATTTGACCAAAGTTAAAAGAACTTAGCTGGTTCGGCATGGCTGCTCCTGCCCTCATGGCTGCTTCCCCCCTTGCTGGCATGAAGTCACACTGGCGAGAATCACTACTTCTCTTCAGCTCTAGGACCAAGTGCCATAGCGAAGCCGGGCTGGGGAATTCTGGAGGCCATGGCCCTGGGTGGTCGGGACCACAGCCGATGCCCAGTTGGGCACCATAAGTGTCATGATGTGGAGATGCCTGCAATGGACTGGGGTAAAACAGAAAGAAATCCCTCACCACCAATTTAAAGTCCAAAACTAAATCCTGTTTGGACTTTAAACTGGTGTTGTGGGATTCCTTTCTGTTTCAGTGTGCCAGGGGAAGTGTCAAGAGGGTGGGGTCTGAGTGCGAATGGAGCCGTGACAGGGGTTTTGCACAACGATGGGGGCTTATACGAGGGGAGCTCTGCAAGAGGGGGTGGTCAGCAAAAGAGGGGTTGTGCAAGAGAGTTGGTTGGCAGGGGCTCTGCAAGGGGGGGCACACAGAGAGGGTTGTATAACGGGGGAGGTCATGCAAGGGGGCTATACAAGAGAGTTTTGCAGGGGGCAGGGGTCATGCAAGAGATGCTGTGCTGGGTGGACTGCGGAGGGCATTAAGATAGGGAGAGCATGTCAGGGATCGCCAGGGCACTCATTGGGACAGTCCTGATGCTGGTGTCCTGTGGTGGTGTGGAGGATGACAGCGCTGCACCGATTGTGGGGTGGGGAGGAGTCTGATGTCCATTGGGTGGCAGGAGGAGGTCTCCTGGTTCATTGAGCGACTAAGAGATTGGGGTGCCCTTTGCTGATTTAGGCTCTGACACCCCCCCACCCCTGCCGTCCCCCCATCTTCCCCACTCCCTCCTGGCATCAAACTCCCAGCTGTCAGAAAAACTGACAAGAGTATGGAAGTTTGCATACCAAAAAGTATGGGTGTGGAACACTCCCGTTTTCACACTTCTATGACACTTAGAATTTTTTAGTGGAAAGAATCTGCCATTTTTTGCATAAGATGGGACAAAATATCTTCACTTGATTGGACCAGCTTCTGCTGAACATCAGAAATTGGTGACCCAACAATAATTGATCGAGTGAATATGCTTGTGTCAATATCGTGGAAGCCTTTAGTCATTTCAGCCTAAGGAATTTGATAAAATGTAACTTCAGTGTTGTGATGTATCACTGGACGTTTCTGATTCACTTACAAGATTTACCGCAGTTCGGTACTTTGTGTAATTGCTGGTAATTAAATTTTAATTCAATTGAATTTAAATTCTATTTCTCCCCCATCAGTGCCTCCTGAGCATTGTGCATCTTTTTAAGTCTCTCCAGTCAGGAAATCTATGGATGGTAATTATGGCATTTCCAGGTACTTTGCTCTGATGCAATATTATGTCTAGAAGCTTCGTTTTTTTTAAAATAGTGTACGTTAAGACCAAACACGGCTTAAGATCAATGACTTGCTCTTGTCAAAACAAATTGATCTGTCGGGGACACGTTGCACAGTGCAGTGTTGAGCCTGTTGGTTGGTGAAAAATGCGTTATTTGTGAGTGAAAATATTCCCTCAGTTAAACCCGAGCAACATTAGCGAGCAAAGGGCTACGAGTAAGCGGTGTGCTGAGCAGCTCCCTTCAGTGTGGAGTCACCTCACACTGCAGCTTTACTGTGCAGTTCAAACAGCTGCCCTAAATTAGTTAATTTGATCTTGAAAGATGGTAAATCAAAATCCATCAACTGCTAATCAGGTTTCAATTATGCATAACACTACTCAATGTCAAAGAAAATCTACTCAAAATAGTGTTGTGTCAAAGATCCAATGAGCCTCTGCTTCTCCTCAGTTCATCTTGATGCTGAGAAAGTTTTTCTTTGGATGAACGGTACCCTTTTTATTTGTCCTTTGACCTTTTCTGAAAATACCAACTCTTTGTTACACTTCTTACCTACAAACTCCAGATCACATTTATTCTTGACGTGTGGTCTGAGCAGTGAACCTGATGTCCATTTCTTCAGTGGCCAATTGGTAATCAGTAGAATTGGGAACTCATAGAATCATAGAACCCTACAATGCAGAAAGAGGCCCTTCGGCCCATCGAGTCTGCACCGACCACAATCCCACCCAGGCCCAACCCTTATATCCCTACATATTATATCCACTAATCCCTCTAACTATGCATCTCAGGACACGAAGGGGCAATTTTAGCATGGCCAATCAACCTAACCCGCACATCTTTGGACTGTGGGAGGAAACCGGAGCACCTGGAGGAAACCCACACAGACATGAGGAGAATGTGCAAACTCCACACAGATGGTGACCCGAGCCGAGAATTGAACCCAGGACCCGAGAGTTGTGAAGCAGTGGTGCTAACCGCTGTGCTACTGTACCACCCTGGCCAATTTTTTTCCTCTGCAACTCACTGAAGTTAATTGCAGTCCATCACCATTAAAGATCCCTTATGTGGCTGTGTTTACCACTATCTGTCCCACCCACTTTTGCATACTGTGATCTTGAGCATCAAATCATACCTCAGCTTTTGTTCATTCAACACGTCACCTCATTTTTTTGATTTGATTTATCATTGTCATATGTATTGGGATACAGTGAAAAGTATAGGTTCTCATGTGCTATGCAGACAAAACATATCGTTCATGGAATACGTTCGGGAGAAGGAAAGGAGAGGGTGCAAAATATAATGTTACAGTCATAACTAGAGTATAGAGAAAGATCAACTTAATATATGGTAGGTCCATTCAAAAGTCTGATGGCAGCAGAGAACGAGCTGCTCTCGAGTTGGTTGGTACGTGTCCTCAGACCTTTGTATCTTTGTCCCGATGCAAGGTGGAACAGAGTACGCTAACACATGAAGCCCTTCCTCCTATTTGTCTCTTAGCCTATGCACTGAGCATCTTCAGTAATTTCAACTCCGAATGCAACCAGTCTTTTTCATTTTGCCCTGATTTCACTGTCCTTGTGTACTCTTTTAATCTCTCCCTCCGTATAAATAGACCTATCTATATTCATGACCACCCCTCAAAGTTATCATTTCATGTGGCCTCTCTGCTTCAATGGTTTTGAGTACAGATAAGGTCATCTCCAACCACTGTCTTGTATTAATCACTATTATCCTTTCAAACCTCACTTCCTTGTGCATCTTCTGCAAGAAAAACACTTCTTCAAGTCTGCACTTTAAGACTCCCAATTGTCTAGTCTTTGGTCCCCCATTTGCCAGGGCATTTTTGCAGTTATCAGCAAAGGCTCAGCTTGTAGCGCTCTTGCTCCTGAGTCACAAAGTTGTGACTTCAAGTCCCATCTAAGTCTTGAACACAAAAAAAGTCTGACATTTTATGATAGTACTGAGTGAGTGCCTCACTGCCATAGGTTTTGGAGGAGACATTAAAATCAAGGCTCCTCGCCCGCTCTGAGTCCCATGACAGATGGGACAATAAACTCTGTTTCTCTTTCCACAACTGCTGCCAGACCTCAGAGTCATGTGAGCTGTTCTGAATTCTGCCCAACAAGCTTGGGTGGTTTGATTGCTGAATGCTAAAGGGAAGGCCAGCTTGTTTTACTGTGCAAGGATGTGCAAGGTATTAACCTGTGGGCAATGTCAAGAGTATCTGTGATGACTGAAGGTAGACTGTCAGTCTTCAAGTCTCATTGTGAGGTGTGGACCTCCAGGTTCTATAAACTTTACTTTAAACTTTAATTCCAAGAAAAAATGGAGTTGAGGGTTTCAAAGATAATTAATTAGCATTCGACCTGATATAGGTTCATGGATTCATATTGCCATGGGGATAAGCTTTGGGAAGGAATAGTTAAGAGAAAGCAATCATGATATCAGTTTGCAGATCTTAAGAGGTCCCTGAGCCTCACAGAAAGGTCAGTCTGCAACAATCTGAGAAAAAGAGAGAGAGAGCAAAGAGGGAGAGGCAGCCACTTTCTTGTGTTCACCGTATAGAATACAGCTTGGAACTTGCACACAGATTGAAGAGATCAAGTTCAGGAGGATTTAAGGTGGCTGGAAGATTCACTTAACTTTGGCTAGCAGAATGTATCTCCAAGGTAATAATCACTGTGAAAGCCAGTTCAGGGATTAGAAGTTGTCCACTGGAAAAGGTCCAAAGGTGTGCAGGTTAGGTGGATTAGCCATGCTAAATTGTCCCTTCGTATCCCAAAAATGTAGGTTAGGGGGATTCGAGGGAAGATGAAATGGGCCGGGGTAAGATGCTCTGTCGAAGAATCGGTGCAAATTTGATGGGTCGGATTCTTTGATTCTGTGAAAGGAAGCAAGCCGTTGGGAGCTGAGAATAGCTTTGGACAAGAGTAATAAGTACCCACTTGAGGGGCAGAGTGAAGAATAACTGAGGGAGTTTTCTATTGCATTAAAAGATAACCGGAAGATATTTTGTCATTTAGAGTAGTTGCCCTTTACATAGTGTTTGGACATTTTGCTTTTAGTTTGCTTATTGGAAGAAAAGTCTGAAAACTTTAAATCCTGTCTTGTGACCCTTTCAGTCAATAACTGGAAATTCAAATATACTTTTAAAAGTTGTTGGTCTTTATCGGGACCGTAACATTATTCCCTGTCATCCTGTTAACTCAACTTGGATGGGTCCCATTTTCTTTCCTTCTAACCCCTGAGTGGATCTGGCACATACCTGGGTTAGCTCTTCATCAAATCACTCAAAGTGACTGACCACTTGATTCTGGAGAGAGCAAAGATAGATCCTAGCTTCTTTTCAGCATTTCTGTATATCTCCTTCAACCTTAGTTTCCTATTTCCTGCATCCTCACCTCCAAAAATAAATGAGGGAAAATCATGGATTTGTCATGTGCATTGAAATCATTGCCATTCTTTGTTCCTTTTCCCAACCAGTCAAGTAGTTTTGAATATTGTGCCTAGCTCAACCTGAGGTCTATTTAAGGAATCATAGCATTCCCAGTGCTGTGTGAATCTCTCCCAGGCCTGGTGTTGACTGTTCTCACACTGCATGTCTTTGGGAGTGCTAAATATATATATGTTGATGCTACTTACAGTCAGTGTATCACCTTTTCTTCGTCTTGTAGTTGCATCCCACTTCATGTAAGCTGTACGAGTATACTCTCCATTTGTATCCCTCTCTGATGTACACACTACCACTGAGTAGGTACACTGCCAACATTGTGACCTTTACACCTGCTTGCCACGGAGAGGCGAACTGCAGATCAGCAATTCCTAGTTAGCGGAGCAGGCTTTGCCATGATTTTTAAATTAGCCGTAAAATTAGCATCCCACTTCTGAGTTGACTGATTGGAGCAGGTGTCATGACAACCGGCACCTGGCAGTGAACTACACTGAACTTCTGTATGGTTCATAATGAAACTGTCAGGGCAGAGAGAGAGGGAGAGCAACACTGGAGGCACAAGGCAATTCTGGAGGCAATGAGGACTCAGAAAGAAACACGCTTCTGACAGGATGGAAGAAAAAGAGCCAAGTATGCTGGAAGTGATTGAGGAGGTCAAGTGCAAGCACTTGGTACCAGCCATGTGATACCAAGCCCATGGCTTGATACCACAGGTGGGCAGTCTTTGATGGGAACCTCATCTTGGCTGTCAGCGGAGGGAAATGAGCAGCTTCCCATTCACTCCACTGAAGTAACAGGGATAGCCCCATTTATAAATAATTGGAAACAAAGAGAAAGACTTTGCAGTTTTGTAAGTGGTGATTACAAGTCTGTCACCATGCCGGTTTTGTTGTTCAGTTATCTCTATTGCTGCCTCCTGCCCATCAAATATCAATCTGTCTCGATGGAAATGGTATCGTCTTCTCTTGAGTTCACTCCCGATAGCAGGTATGAACCACAGTGCCTGACTTTCACCATGGTGCAGGGAAAGAGGCAGGTCCTGAATCAACCCTAGCCTGAACAGGGATCGAACCCCATGACTGTTCGCACCAATCTAATTCACACTGGCATTCTGGTCAACTGAGCCAACCAGCCCCTGAAGGAGTCTGAATTGCAATGGCAACTTGCACTTTTACATTCATGCAGTAATCTGGAGTTATGGGTGGTGATGGTAGAGCCTGCAGTGATATGTCCATCACTTGGCTAACCAGGAATCTCTCATAATTTTACTGCCTGTCCCAGGCATGTGTGGTTGCATTTGCAAGTTGATAATCAACCTGTTTGGCCATGTTAGGAACATGTTTTCCTTGGCCACCAAGCTCTGGATGGAGCCTTGTGGAATGGGAGCAATGGTGCAGATACTCCGCCTACTGCCTCATAAGACTTGGAAGTGGAACGACCAAAATAGATGATGAGCAGTTAGTATTGATGAGGTGGGAGGATTATTGAGTGTGAGAATGCTTTATTTTACAATGGGACAGAATGGAGTTGGGCAGAGGTATGCTCTGCTGCTTCAGCACTGATTTGCACTGTGGCTCAAGATAGCTGAATTTTATCTGTGTAAGTACGTTGCCGGCATCTCTGGCAGCTCAGTAAATGACTGCAGTGACCTTGGCCATGTCAGATTCCTCTTCATCCTCCTCCTCTGAAGATGCAGAAGAGTCATCATTGTCCTGCAGTTCCAGGTCTTGCAGCACTCTGCTAATGGTCTGCTGTGCCTTGCACAACATTCAGCGTACCCTTGCTAATAAATGGAAAGGGTGGCTACAGACCTGTTCAGGCACCTGAGTCACTTTCACCAGCCCAATGGTATACTCTATGATCACTCTTGTGCTCACATAGCTGGAGTTGTATCTTTCCTCTTTATCAATTGCAGGATTCCTCAGCCATTGTCTTTGAAGGTAGCCTTTGTTGTCAAGAAACCACTTGCTTACTTGGTTTGGAGAACAAAGGTCTTTGGGAGATATAACATTGTTTGTGTGGAGTTTGCACGTTCTCCCTGTGTCTGCATGGGTTTCCTCTGGGTGCTCGAGTTTCCTTCCACAGTCCAAAGATTTATGGGTTAGGTGGATTGGTCATGCTAAATTGCCCCTTAGTGTCAGGGGGACTAGTTAGGGTAAGTGCATGGGGTTATGGGGATAGAATTGTTGTCGGTGCAGATTTGATAGGCCGAATGACCTCTTTCTGCACTGTAGAATTCTGTGATTCAAAGCCAAAAGCTGGGGTAAATGCATGGGGATAAGGTCTGGGTGGGATTGTGGTCAGTGCAGACTCAATGGGCCAAATGGCCTTCTGCTGCACTGTAGGATTCTATGTGTAGCGTAAAGCTCTGGCACATAAAGGGTTAACTTGGAACTGTACAGTATTGTTCACACGGTGATATAAGAGATCACGTGACCCACACATATGGGTCAGTGTAGTGTTGGACAGAGCAATGTGTAGAAACAAGCCTGGAGATAGCTGCCAGCTTGGAACATATAGTTTCTAGTAGTTAATCAATACTTACCGTTGAACTACCTAAGAATATGAATATCTTAAGACCTACCCAACTACATCGAAAATCTTACAAAATGGTCGCAGCAAATGGAATAACTCAAAATCTCACAGGAACTGCAGAATGAAATTAAAATCCTGGAACTCTGAAAGAAAAATCAAAGAAGCATTTTGATCTGAAAAAAAGTTCAAGAAGCAAAGGCACAGAAGGAAATCAGCAGAGAAAAGCCCCAAACAAAGCTGGAAGCTGGAGTCAGAAATTGTATTCCTCACTGCAGCAGACTGCTTTGAATCCCAAGAAGTCCAGAGTGTACAGAATCAGCAGACTGAGCAGGGGTGAGCTAAATATTTAAAATTTAACCACAGAAGGCCCTAATCAGCTGATCCAGGGAGCCATTGTTAAAGAAAATTTAACTGCTGAAACCCCAAATGGCACAAGTATGGGAGCCCCATCAAAACCGACAAACACAGGAAAAAGCCTTGTGAGAAAGGATACAGTGCACTTAGATTTTTAGAAACCTATAAATCTGATACTGCTTAATCATGGATCAGAAATCCACTCTTCCAGATCAATCTGAGCTTATCAAAGGGCCAGATCAATCACAAAATTGGAGGCTGTGGAGAAAGGGATTCCTTTGATACATAATTGCTTCAGGTCTTGATAAAAAGATGAAAGCTAAATGAGTTAACACACTGCTTCATTCAGTCGGCTTGATAGTGGATGATATAACAGCTAGTCAAGGAATGATACAACAGCCAGACAAGGAATTAATGAGTCATCTGAGAAGTTTGATGAAGTTTTGAAATCATTCGATGCTTATGTTAACGTCAGAAGTAACAAATCCTTGAAAAGGCTAAATTTAACAAACATGCCCAACAGCCCAGAGAACCTCTCAACTTCTTCATTAATGAGCTGAACAGAATGGCCAAAGACTGTAGTTATAGTGACCTGAAATGTGAGCTAATCAGAAATAGAATAATTGTCAGAGGACCGAATGATGCACTCTCTGTCATGCCTCAAGTGAAGCAAGATCAAACCCTTGAGGAAGTCTTGCAGATTGTCAGGCAATCTGAAATCCAACTGCAGCACACGTCCATATTAAAGGGAGACAGAAAGCCACAGTGCAAGGTAAACTCCACTGTCCAGCAAGTGAAACAGCACAGAAACAAGGACACCCCAAGCTAAGGGAAGCAATACCCTTTCTGACTCATAGTGACCATGCCAGCACTGTGGAACAAAGAGTTCCAAGAGACTTGATCAATGTCCAGCAATTTCAGACCAATGTTTTCAAGATAACCAGATAGGACACTTTGGGAAGCTGTGCAAATCCAAAACACCAAAACATACAGTAAATCCCAAAAGGAGTCATAAGGTTGAGACAGCACACTAATAGGGCATATAACTAGGCTTCTTGAGTGACGAAAAAAATCCTAGATTTTTGATCTGTAATGCAGATATCTCAGTTATTGGTCATCTCACGAAATTTACATTGGACATAAGAGCCAGTGTTATTGTTCTATTGGACTGAGAATTACGGCTGGTGATGCAACATTAATGCCATCCACAAGGTACCTGTACGGAGCTGGAGGCATCAAACTCCCAGTGAAAAGTGGTCTGCAGGTAACGCTCAGGTACAAAGACAAACTAATCTGAAAGAGACACTGTTCATGGACCACAATCAGGACTGTTCACTATTCAGCAGAAAAGCCCACTTTAATCTTAAACTTTTACAAGAAAAATCATGAGGTCAAAGAGCTTGGCTTCAAGTGTAAAACGGAATTCACAAAGCTCTTTACAGAATTTGGGTGACGAAAAATCACACACAAGTTCACATCGAGGGAGGACCTGCATTGCATGTTCACTCCTCCAAGGATTTCGCAGCTACTCATGAAACAAGTGCAGCAGAAGCTGAACGTGATGATAAAATTGGGCATCACACGCCACCAACCCTATGGTGTTCTGGGATGGTCGCAGTCCCAAAACTGAACGAGTCCATCCATATTTGTATCGGCCTGACACAACTCAATAAAACCTTAGCCAGGGTCGTACACCCAATATCCTTAGTGGTATTTTCAAAACTGAATACCAACTGCAGCTACTGGCAATGTCCCTTTGACAAAGAGGCCCATTTGCTGATCACAGACAGATTCTGCTTCGATCATGCCTGCCATTTGGAATCACCTTGGCATCAGAAATATTTCAATGTACAATACTGGCTGTTTTGCAAGGCTTACAGGGGGTCATCTGCTCTACAGATGATGTTTTGGTGCATGGTACCGCAGTGGGGGAGCAGGGCAAAAGACTCACAGCAGTACCTGCAAGAAGCAGGTCCGACACTGAGTGAGAAATGAAAATTCTCCAAGATATCCATCTGGTTCCTGAGACACTTTGTCATCAATAAAGGCATAACTTCAGACCCCATCAAAGCAAAAGATATGAGGGCATTCCCAATCCTTTCCTTGATTCCAGACCGCCAAACGTTCCTGGTAAACTAGTTGGCAAAATTCAGATCAAATCTGGCACAGGTCACAGAATCTTTGAGACATCTACTTAAGAAAGACCTGGCATAGTTGTGGGACACATATCAAGAGCAAGTATTTACTCACATAAAGCAATGTTGCAGTCAACCGACATTATGGCCTAGTACAACCCACCTCTGCCCACCGCAACGAATGCTTCATCCATAGGCTTGGAACAATCCTGTTTCAATAGCAACTGGATGGAATTCGCTGACCAGAGGAAAGCTGGACATAAAGCTAGGTGTGCTGATATTGAAAAGGAAGCCATTATAGTCACATGGACATGGGGTAAATTTTCACATTGTTCGCTTGAAGGTCACAATTTAAACAGATCTCTGGTCTCATTGCTAGATGAGAAGAAGCTGGAAAAGATGCCTCCCAGTATCCAGAGGCTCCACCTATGCCTCACAAAGGTTGCCTGTGAGACAGTATACGTAACAACCAAACAACAGCAGACACACTTTCACAAAACAGGATGTCAGTCTGATCGGGAAGTTTGATACATATTCCCAATTGACAAGGAGACACCTGCTAGCAACCACAAGGACTCGCTGGGAAGAAATACAAAGCAATTGAGGACATGATAGTGAACTGTCAGGTTCTATGTAAGATCGCCACACAGTTCCTCACCAGGCTATGGGTGAGGCTGGGCATCGAATTCTTAGTTTCCAAGCACAAATCATTCCTCATTGTGGTGGATTACTTTCCCAGATGTGTTGCAGTGAAGCAACTGTGCTTGACAACCACAGATGCAGTAGTTAAAGTACTAAAGGAGATGTTTGCGAGCCACAGCATCCCAGACGAGATTGTGTCTGATAATAGTTTTCAGACGAGCACTTTTCCCAATTTGCCATCACATCCACTTTCACCATCGCACCAGTTCTCCAAATGGGGATGCCGAAAGGGAGGCCGCACTATAAAAGCCTTCCTAAAAAAAACACAGACTTCCAAGCAGCACTGTTAACCTACAGGTCCACCATGTTACAATGTGGCCTCGCCCCATCTGAGCTCCTAATGGGCAGAAAGAAAACTCTGCACACAACTCTCAATCCTGTTGAAGAAACTAACATCAGGTTGGTAGCCAACGACTACCAGGCCATCCAGGACAGAGAGCAGTCCTACAGATAGAAGCAGACATTTGCCACAACTGTAAAGACTTCGAGAGACAAAGCACTGTCATCTGAAAATATCATGACCTCCCCAGTCACTACCCTTTTGTCATTCCAGAGGGTACTGTCAGGAGAAGCAAGAGGAATCTTGAAGGGTCCCTTTCATGTACAGAAGAGAGAAATTGAGGAAGACATCCAGGTGCCAGAGCAACCTCCAATTCAATAAAATTTACCTGCAGTGACAGACCTATACTCCTCTGGCAGTAGTAAGAACAACACATGGAAGGGTTACCAGACAGCCCAAACCTCTGGACTTGGAGACTTGAGTGGGGGAAAGATGGAGACTAAGATGATGATGTAAATACATGGGATAAAATGGAATAACCTTGTAAATACTTTGGATAAAAGACTTGGAGAGAAGTGTCATGGAAAGGCCTGACAAATGAAGGGTTAATGTGGGACTGAGTACAGTATTGTGCAGTGATCTAAGAGAACACATGACCTGCACCTAGGGGTCAGTGTAGTGTTGGACAGAGCTGTGTGTAGAAGAAAGCATGGAAATAGCTCCCCGCTTGGACCTTTACTTTACCTATGTACATGGTTTTTAGTTGTTAATCAATATATACTTTTGAACTACTTAAAACAATGAATACCTTAATAAGACCTATCGAACTGTGCCAGTCACCTTATAACAGGTTTCAGAATACCTGAAACAAACGTGCATGAATATTTTCCGGGGGTTAATTACAATCTGATCAATGAGGGATTGGAATACCTTTTGATGAATACTCCTGGATGATCTGAGGGTGTCTCAATTGCCATGAGTGGTGTCTATGATCCCCTTTACCAGTGGAAGCCAGCCATTGCAATGAACCTGAAGGTCCTCTCATTCTGATTGGCCTCATCAGTGGCAGTGTGATCATAATGAACATCCCCAGAAAACATGGCAAACCTGGGAAATGCACTTGCACGTAGCAGATTGTCCCCGGCAGGCCCCTGGAAGAAACAGGAAGTAAAGAAATTCAGGGCTGTGGTGCCGATGAGGGCTCGTGGCAATGTCTGTCCCTCTGGTTCAGTCGGAAAGAGAACTGTTCCATTGGCAGCAGACATAAAATTAGAGCACT
The DNA here is from genome assembly GCF_965287045.1 of Carcharhinus amblyrhynchos. Classification (NCBI taxonomy): domain Eukaryota; kingdom Metazoa; phylum Chordata; class Chondrichthyes; order Carcharhiniformes; family Carcharhinidae; genus Carcharhinus; species Carcharhinus amblyrhynchos. The sequence goes on along the minus strand of NC_137357.1, from coordinate 7,366,001 downwards.
GAAGAAGGCTATGGCCCATCAGTTCCTCTTCTTTGGTTGAGTTATCCAATTAGTTGCCCTCTCTTGCTCTTTCCTCCTTGTACTGTAAATGCTGCCCCCCGCAACACCCCTCACTTTGAGTAATCATCCAGTCCATTCTTGAGTGTTACTATTGGATCTGCTTCCACTACTCTTTCAAGGCAGTACCTGGAGCACAGACCTGAAGCTGTGCAAGAAGGTTCTTCAAGAGGTATAAATATAGAAAATTAAACAGTTTGGGCTTATACTTGCTGGAGTTTAGAAGGATGAGAGGAGATCTGATGGAGGTATGTAAAATTTTGAGAGGTTGATAAAATAAATGTAAACCAAATGTTTCCCCTGGTGGGGCAATCTTGAACATGAGGTGACGGATATAGTTGAGAGGCGGTAGATTTAAAACTGGGATGAGAACAAACTACTTCTCACAGAGGATGGTGAATTTGTGGAACTCGCTGCCCCATAGCGCATGGAGTCAGAATCGTTGAATGGTTCCAAGAAGGACAAAGATATATTTCTAACAAAAAAAGGGATATAGGGAAAGGTGCGGGGGGGATACGGATTTGAGATCAACCATGATCTGATTGAATGGTGGAGTGGGCTCGAAGGGCTGAATTTGCCTACTTGTGCTCAAAGTTCCTGTGTTCCTGAAATAGAAGCAGCAGTAGGGTATTTGGTCCTTTGAGCCTGTGCCATCATTCATTTTGATCATGGATCAGCCATGCTAGGTAAGAATCAGTTCAGGCCTGCCCGGTCACTGCACTTACTGCAAATCAAACATGTACTTTATACTCTGATCAGAAATTTCACCCTGGTGCAGTGAGATTAAAAGAATAACTGAAGCTTTTTAAAAAAAGGCCCTAATTTGAAACAAGTTGATCATTTTATTGTGTATTGGATAGCCGATGTGTACTTATTTGATAGTGTACTGAGTTGTGTACATTCTCAGTGTTTGGATATTAAATATTTTTGTCCTCTCTGTGTAAGTTGTTGTGTACATTGTGAGTGTGTCCCTGGGTGTATATTAAATCTCTCTCTCTCTCTCTTTGTATGTTGCTGTGTACATTATGTGTGTATGGTTGTATATTAATATCTCTGTTTACCCTCTCTTTGTAAATTGTTGTATGTTGTATGTGGCTGGGTGTATATTAAATAGCTCTGTCCATTCCTTCTCTCTCTAAGTTGTTGTGTACATTGTGTGTGTGTTTCAGTATGTATATTAAATATCTGTCCCCCCTGTATGTATCTGTAAATTGTTGCGCACGTTGTGTGTGTGTCTCTGGGTGTGTATTAAATATCTGTATTCACCCTCTCGCTCTCTGTGTAATTATTGTGTATATTTAATATCTCTGTCCATTCTTTCTCTCTCTCTAAGTTGTTGTGTACATTGTGTGTGTCTGGGGTGTATATTAAATACATCTGTCCACACCCTCTCTCTTGGAAAGTTGCTGTGTACATTATGTATGTGTCTCTGGGTGTATATTATATCTCTCTTACCACCCTCTCTGTGTGCTTGTGTGACTAAGTTATTGTGTACTTGTGCATCTCTGGATGTATATTAAATCTATGTGTGTGTGTAAGTTGTTGTGTACATTGTGTGTGTGTCTGGGTGTATAATAAATATCTCTCTCTCTCTAAGTTGTTGTGTACATTGTGTTTCTCTGGGTGTATATTAAACATCTCTGCCCACCCTCTCTTTGTAAATTGTTGTGTACATTGTATGTGTCTCTGGGTGTATATTAAATATCTCTGTCCACACACACTCTCTCTGTAAATTGTTGTGTACATATTGTGTGTGTGTTTCTCTTTTCTAGTTCTCTCTGTGTAAGTTGTTGTGTACATTGTGTCTGTGTCACTGGGTATATATTAAATATCTCTGTCCACCCTCTCTCTCTCTGTGAGTTACTGTGTACATTGTGTGTCATGGTGTAGATTAAATATCTCTGTCTACCTTCTCTCTGTGTAAGTTGTTGTGTGTCTCTGGATATACATTATATCTCTCTGACCACCCTTTCTATGTGTGTATGTGTATACATTGTTCCGTACATTGCGTGTCTGGATGTATATTGAATCTGTGTGTGTACAGGTTGTTGTGTACATTGTGCGTCTCTGGCTGTATATTAATTCTCTCTCTGCTTGTGCAAGTTGTTATGTACGTTGTGTCTCTGGGCATATATTAAATATCTCTGTCCACTCTTTCTCTCTCTAAGTTGTTGTGTACATTGTGTCTCTGGATGTATACTAAATCTGTGTGTGTAAGTTGTGTATATTGTGTGTCTGTCCTCTCTGTGTATGTTGTTGTGCATATTGTGTGTGTCTGTATGTGTGTGTGTGTGGGGGGGTGTATATTAAATATCTCTGTCTCCCCCTCTCTCTTTCTGTGTAAGTTGCTGTGTACATTGTGTGTGTGTCTGTGTGTAAATTAAATCTCTCTGTCCACCCTTTCTCTCTTTGTAAGTTGTTATGTACATTGCGTACATTGCATGTGTGTCTGGATATGTTGAATGTGTGTGTTTGTACTTGTGTGCGTAAGTTGTGTACATTGTGTGTGCCTGGGTGTACACTAAATTTGTGTGTGCATGTATGTTGTGTACATTGTGGGTGTCTGGTTGTATATTGAATCTCTATGTATTTAAGTTTTGTACATTGTGTGTGTGTGGGTTATATTGAATCTTTTCGTGTATGTAGATTGTGTACATTGTGTGTGGGAATGTATACTGAATCTGTGTGTGTAACTTGTGTACATTGTGTGTATCTGGGTGTATATTGAATCTTTGTGTGTGTACATCGTTACATTGGGTGTGTATAGGGGTATTACTGAATCTCTCTGTGTTTATGTTGTATATATTGTGTCCGTGGCTGGGTATACATTGAATTTGTGTGTGTTTAAATTGTGTATTGTGTGTATCTGGGTGTATATTGAATATTTATGTGTGTGTAAGTTGTGTATATTGTGTGTCTGGGTGTATGTTGACTCTCTGAGTGTTCACAGTGTGTGTGTGGGTGTATATTGAGTCTGTGCGTGTAAGTTATGTACAGTATGTGTGTGTGTCTGGGTGTATATTGACTCTGTATATGTGTATGTGTGTGTTTACATTGTGTACAGTTTCTGTGTCTGAGTGTATATTGATTCTGTGTAAGTTGTGTAGTGTGTCTGGGTGTATATTGACTGTGTGTGTGTGTGTATATATACATTGTGCACATTTTGTGTGTCTGGGTGTATATTGACTCTCTGGGTAAGTTGTGTACAGTGTGTCTGGGTGCATATTGACTTTCTCTATGTAAGTTGTGTACACTGTATGTGTGTCTGGGTGTCTTGAATATGCGTGTGTAAGTTGTATACATTGTGTGTGTGTCTGGGTGTATATTGAATGTGTGTGTGTGTGTGGGTCTGGGTGTATATTGAGTTGTATATGTGTGCGTCTGGGTTTATATTGAATCTGTGTGTGTGTGTGTCTCTCAGTGTATATTGACTCTCTGTGTGTAAGTTGTCTACTGTGTGTGTCTGTGTGCGCGTGTGTGTGTGTATATATATATATATATATATAATATAGACTCTTGAGTGTAAGTTGTGTACAGTGTGTGTGTCTGGGTGTATATTGACTCTGTGTAGGTTGTGAATAGTGTATGTGTGTCTGAGTGTATATGTTGTCTGTGTACATTGTGTACAGTGTGTGTGTCTGGGTGTACATGGACTCTGTGTGTGTGTAGGTTGTGTGCAGTGTATGTGTGTCTGAGTATATACTCTGTGTGTGTCTAAGTTGTGTACAGTGTATATGTGTCTGCATGTATACTCTGTGCGTATATTGTATACAGTGTATGTGTCTGGGTATATATTGACTCATTCTCTGGGTATGTTGTGTTCAGTGTGTCTAGGTGTATATTGACTCTTTTTCCCTCTGTGTAAGTTGTGTACAGTGTGTGTGCTTGAGTGTATATTAACTCTGTCTGTAAGTTGTGTACAGTGTGTATGTCTGTGTGTATATTGACTCTCACTCTGTGCATATGTTGTGTAAAGTTTGTGTGTCTGGGTGTATGTTGACTGTGTGTGTGTAAGTTGTGTACAGTGTGTGTATCTGGGTGTACATTGACTCTGTGTGTGTGTAATTTGTGTACATTGTGTGTATGAGAATCTTTGTGTGGTTAAGTTGTGTACATTGTGTGCGAGTCTGGTATATATTGAATCTGTCCGTGTGTGTGTGTGTGTACATTGTGTACAGTATGTGTGTCTGTGTGTATATTGACTGTGTGTGTAAGTTGTGTACAGTGTATGCGTGTCAGGGTGTATATTGACTGTGTGTGTGTATATAAGTTCTGTACAGTGTGTCTGGGTTCACATTGACTGTGTGTGCAAAAGTTGTCTACAGTGTGTGTGTGTGTGTCTGGGTGTAAATTGACTTTGTGTGTGTAAGTTCTGTACATTGTGTGTGTGTCTGGGTGTATATTGACTGTTTGTGTAAGTTGTGTACAGTGTGTGTATGTGTCTGGGTGTACACTGAATGTGTGTGTGTGTGTATCCATTTAAGTTGTGTATATTGTGTGTCTGGGTGTATATTGACTCTCTCTGTGTAAGTTGTGCACAGTGTTTGTGTGTGTGTATATTGGATCTGTGTGTGTATAAATTGTATACTGTGTGTGTGTAAGTTGTGTACAGTGTATGTCTGGGTGTATGGTGACTCTCTTGGCAAGTTGTGTACAGTGTGTGTGTCTGGGTGTATATTGGCTCTGTGTTTGTGTGTGTGTAAGTTGCGTATAATGTGTATGTGTCTGGGTGTATTTTGTGTGTGTAAGTCGTGTACAGTGTGTCTGGGTATATATTGACTGTGTGTGTGTACGTTGTGAACAGTTTGTGTGTATCTGGGCTATATTGACTCTCTCTGAGTGTGTATACTGTGCACCATGTGTGTGTTTGGGTGTATATTGACTCTGTGTGTGTAAGTTGTGTACAGTGTATGTGTCTGAGTGTATATTGATTATGTATGTGTGTCAGTTGTGTACTGTGTGTGTGTGTGGGTGGATACTTACTCTGTGTGTGTAAATTGTGTGCGGTATGTGCATCTGGATGTATATTGACTCTCTGTGTACATTTGTGTACTGTGTCTGGGTGCAGATTGACTGTGTGTGTGTATACACTGTGTACTGTATGTCTGGGTGTACATTGACTCTGTATGTTGTGTACAGTGTGTCTGGATTATACATTGTGCGTTTAAGTTGTGTACAGTGTGTCTGGGTGTATATTGACTCTGTATGTGTGTAAGTTGTGTACAATGTGTGTGTGTCTGGGTGTATATTGACTGTGTAAGTTGTTTACAGTATGTGTGAGTCTGGGTATATATTGATACTGTGCATCTGTGTACGTGTAATTGTAAGTCGTGTACAGTGTGTCTGGGTATATATTGACTTTGCATGTACATTGTGTACAGTATGTGTGTCTGGGTGTATATTGACTCTGTGCGTATGTAAGTTATGTACAGTGTGTCTGGGTTCACACTGACTCTGTGTGCGTATGTCTTGGTGTCCATTGACTTTCTGTGTGTATGTGTGTGTGTAAGTTCTGTACATTGTGTATGTGTCTGGGTGTATATTGACTGTTTGTGTAAGTTGTGTGTGTGTGTGGGTGTATACTGAATATGCGTGTGTGATTGTATTTAAGTTGTGTATATTGCATGCCTGGGTGTATATTGACTTTCTGTGTAAGTTGTGTACAGTGTGTGTGGGGATGTATATTGGCTCTGTGTGCATGTAAGTTGTATAGTGTGTGTGTGTGTGTGTGTGTAAGTTGTGGACAGTGTGTGTCTGGGTGTATAGTGACTCTCTGAGCAAGTTGCGTACAGTGTGTGTGTCTGGGTGTATAGTGACTCTCTGAGCAAGTTGTGTACAGTGTGTGTGTCTGGGTGTTTATTGGCCCTGTGTGTGTGTGTAAGTTGTATATAGTGTGTGTCTGGCTGTATATTGACTGTCTCTCTTGGCAAGTTGTATACAGTGTGTGTGTCTGGGTGTATATTGACTTTGTGTGTGTAAGTTGTGAACAGTGTACCTGGGTATATATTGACTCTCTCTGAGTGTGTATACTGTGTACCATGTGTGTGTCTGGGTGTATATTGACTGTGTGTGTAAATCGTGTACAGTGTGTGTGTCCAAGTGTATATTGATTCTGTATGTGTGTAAGGTGTATACCGTGTGTGTACGTCTGGGTGTATGTTGACTCTGTGTATGTAAATTGTATGCAGTGTATGCATCTGGGTGTATATTGACTGTGTGTGTAAGTTGTGTATAGTGTGTATGTATCTGGGTGTACATTTACTCTGTACGTGTGTAAGTTGTGTACAATGTGTCTGGTGTATATTGATTGTTTTTGTGTAAGTTATATAATGTGTGTGTGTCTGGGTGTATATTGACTGTGTAAGTTGTGTACAGTGTGTGTGTATCTGGGTGTATAATGACACTGTGTGTGTATGTGTATAAGTTGTGTACAGTGTGTTTGGGTATATATTGACTTTGTGTGTACATTGTGAACAGTGTGTGTGTGTATCTGGGTGTATATTGACTCTGAGTGTGTATTCTCTGTACTGTGTGTCTATGTGTATATTGACTCTGTGTGTAAGTTGTGTACAGTGTGTGTGTCTGAGTGTATAGTGATTCTGTATGTGTGTAAGTTGTGTACAGTGTGTCTGGGTATATATTGAGCCTGTGTGTATACGTTGTGAACAGTTTGTGTATATCTGGGCTATATTGACTCTGAGTGTGTATACTGTGCACCATGTGTGTGTTTGGGTGTATATTGACTGTGTGTGTAAGTTGTGTACAGTGTGTGTGTCTGAGTGTATATTGATTCTGTATATGTGTAAGTTGTGTACCGTATGTGTGTGAGTGTATGTTGATGCTGTGTGTGTAAATTGTGTGCATCTGGGTGTTTCTTGACTGTGTGTGTGTACATCTTGGTTTACATTAAATGTCTCTGAGTCTAATTTGTACACATTGTGCGTATCTGAGTGCATATCGAATCTTTGTGTGGCTAAGTTGTGTACATTGTGTGTGGGTCTGGGTGCATATTGAATCTGTATGTGTGTGTATGTAAATTGTGTACAGCGTGTGTGTGTCTGTGTATATTGACTCTGTGTGTGTGTAAATTTTGTACATTGTGTGTGTGTGTGTCTGGGTGTTTATTGACTGTGTAAATTGTGTACAGTGTGTGTATGTCTGGGCATATACTGAACATGTGTGTTTGTGTGCATTTACGTTGTGTGTATTGAATGCCTGGTGTATATTGACACTCTGTGTAAGTTGTGTACAGTGTGTGTGTTTATTGGCTCTGTCTGTGTGTGCATGTGTAACTTGTATACAGTGTGTGTATTGACTTGTGTAAGTTGTGTACAGTGTGTGTCTGGCTGTATAGTGACTGTCTGTCTGGGCAGGTTGTGTACTGTGTGTGTGTTTGGGTATATATTGGCTGTGTGTGTGTATGTGTAAGTTGTATACAATGTGTGTGTGTGTATATTGACTGTGTGTGTCTGGCTGAATAGTGACTCTCTCTCTTGGCAAGTTGTGTACAATGTGTGTGTCTGTGTACAGTGTGTCTGGCTATATATTGACTCTGTGTGTGTACATTCTGAGCAGTGTGTGTGTATCTGGATGTATATTGACTCTGAATGTGTCTACTGTGTACCGTGTGTGTGTCTGGGTGTAGGTTGACTCTGTGTGTGTAAATTGTGTGTAGTGTGTTCATCTGGTTGTATATTGATTCTCTGTATGTGTAAGCTGTGGATAGTGTGTGTATCTGGGTGTATGTTAAAACTCTGTATGTGAGTAATTTGTGTACATTGTGTGTATCTGAGTGCAAATTGAATCTCTGTGTGGTTAAGTTGTGTACATTGTGTGTGGGTCTGGGTGTATATTGAATCTGTGTGTACATTGTGTACAGTATGTGTGTCTGTGTGTATATTGACTCGATGTGTGTAAGTCGTGTACAGTGTGTGTGTGTCTGGTTGTCTATTGACTCTGTGTGTGTGTGTACACACATTGTGTACAGTTTGTCTGGGTGTACATTGACTCTGTACGTTGTGTACAGTGTGTTTGGATGTACATTGACTCTGTGTTTAAGTTGTGTACTGTATGTCAGGGTGTGTATTGACTCTGTATGTGTGTAAGTTGTGTACAGTGTATGTGTGTGTCTGGGTGTACATTTATTCCATATGTGTGTAAGTTGCGTACAACGTATCTGGGTGTATATTGATTCCGTGTGTGTAAGTTGTGTAGAGTGGATGTGTCTGGGAGTATATTGACTCTCTCTATGTATAGTGTGTATGTACATTGCCTCTCTCTCTGTGTAAGTTGTGTACAGTATGTGTGTCTGGGTGTACATTGATTCTCTGTGTACAGTGTGTCTACATTGCCTCTCTGTGTGCAAATTGTGTACAGTGTGTGTATATTGCCTCTCTCTCTGTGTAAGTTGTGTACAGTGTGTGTCTGGGTGTACATTTGCTCTGTCTGTGTGTAAGCTGTGTACAATGTGTCTGGGTGTATATTGATTCTGTGTGTGCAAGTCATGTAACTTGTGTGTGTCTGGGTACTCTCTGTGTAGTGTGTATACACTGCCTCTCACTCCCTCTCCCTCTATGCTGCCCCTCCTGCTCTCTCTCTCTCTGTGTACAGTGTGTGTACTCTCTCTCTGTGTACAGTGTGTGTACTCTCTCTCTCTCTGTGTACAGTGTGTGTACTCTCTCTCTCTCTGTGTACAGTGTGTATACTCTCTCTCTGTGTGTACAGTGTGTGTACTCTCTCTCTGTATACAGTGTGTGTACTCTCTCTCTGTGTACAGTGTGTGTACTCTCTGTGTACAGTGTGTGTACTCTCTCTCTCTCTGTGTACAGTGTGTGTACTCTCTCTCTGTGTACAGTGTGTGTACTCTCTGTGTACAGTGTGTGTACTCTCTCTCTCTGTGTACAGTGTGTGTACTCTCTGTGTACAGTGTGTGTACTCTCTCTCTCTGTGTACAGTGTGTGTACTCTCTGTGTACAGTGTGTGTACTCTCTCTCTGTGTACAGTGTGTGTACTCTCTCTCTGTGTACAGTGTGTGTACTCTCTCTCTGTGTACAGTGTGTGTACTCTCTCTCTGTGTACAGTGTGTGTACTCTCTCTCTCTGTGTACAGTGTGTGTACTCTCTCTCTCTGTGTACAGTGTGTGTACTCTCTGTGTACAGTGTGTGTACTCTCTCTCTCTCTGTGTACAGTGTGTGTACTCTCTCTCTGTGTACAGTGTGTGTACTCTCTCTCTGTGTACAGTGTGTGTACTCTCTCTCTCTGTGTACAGTGTGTGTACTCTCTGTGTACAGTGTGTGTACTCTCTCTCTGTGTACAGTGTGTGTACTCTCTCTCTGTGTACAGTGTGTGTTCTCTCTGTGTGTGTGTACAGTGTGTGTACTCTCTCTCTCTCTCTCTGTGTACAGTGTGTGTACTCTCTCTCTCTGTACAGTGTGTGTACTCTCTCTCTCTGTGTACAGTGTGTGTACTCTCTCTCTCTCTCTCTGTGTACAGTGTGTGTACTCTCTCTCTCTGTGTACAGTGTGTGTACTCTCTCTCTCTCTGTACAGTGTGTGTACTCTCTCTCTCTGTGTACAGTGTGTGTACTCTCTCTGTATACAGTGTGTGTACTCTCTCTCTCTCTGTGTACAGTGTGTGTACTCTCTCTCTCTCTCTGTGTACATTGTGTGTACTCTCTCTCTCTGTATACAGTGTGTGTACTCTCTCTCTCTGTGTGTACAGTGTGTGTACTCTCTCTCTCTCTGTGTACAGTGTGTGTACTCTCTCTGTGTACAGTGTGTGTACTCTCTCTCTCTGTGTACAGTGTGTGTACTCTCTCTCTCTCTGTGTACAGTGTGTGTACTCTCTCTCTCTGTGTACAGTGTGTGTACTCTCTCTCTGTGTACAGTGTGTGTACTCTCTCTGTGTACAGTGTGTGTACTCTCTCTCTCTGTGTACAGTGTGTGTACTCTCTCTCTCTCTGTGTACAGTGTGTGTACTCTCTCTCTCTGTGTACAGTGTGTGTACTCTCTCTCTCTGTGTACAGTGTGTGTACTCACTCTCTCTCTGTGTACAGTGTGTGTACTTTCTCTCTCTCTGTACAGTGTGTATACTCTCTCTCTCTGTGTGTACAGTGTGTGTACTCTCTCTCTCTGTGTGTACAGTGTGTGTACTCTCTCTCTCTCTGTGTACAGTGTGTGTACTCTCTCTCTCTCTGTGTACAGTGTGTGTACTCTCTCTCTCTGTGTACAGTGTGTGTACTCTCTCTCTCTCTCTGTGTACAGTGTGTGTAATCTCTCTCTCTCTGTGTACAGTGTGTGTACTCTCTCTCTCTGTGTACAGTGTGTGTACTCTCTCTCTGTGTACAGTGTGTGTACTCTCTCTCTCTCTGTGTACAGTGTGTGTACTCTCTCTCTCTCTCTCTGTGTACAGTGTGTGTACTCTCTCTCTCTGTGTACAGTGTGTGTACTCTCTGTGTGTACAGTGTGTGTACTCTCTCTCTCTCTCTCTCTGTACAGTGTGTGTACTCTCTCTCTCTCTGTGTACAGTGTGTGTACTCTCTCTCTCTCTGTGTACAGTGTGTGTACTCTCTCTCTCTGTGTACAGTGTGTGTACTCTCTCTCTCTGTGTACAGTGTGTGTACTCTCTCTCTCTCTCTCTGTACAGTGTGTGTACTCTCTCTCTCTGTGTACAGTTTGTGTACTCTCTCTCTCTGTGTACAGTGTGTACTCTCTCTCTCTCTGTGTACAGTGTGTGTACTCTCTCTCTCTGTGTACAGTGTGTGTACTCTCTCTGTGTACAGTGTGTGTACTCTCTCTCTCTCTCTGTGTACAGTGTGTGTACTCTCTCTCTCTCTGTGTACAGTGTGTGTACTCTCTCTCTCTCTGTGTACAGTGTGTGTACTCTCTCTGTGTACAGTGTGTGTACTCTCTCTCTCTCTGTGTACAGTGTGTGGACTCTCTCTGTGTGTGTACAGTGTGTGTACTCTCTCTCTCTCTGTGTACAGTGTGTGTACTCTCTCTCTCTCTCTGTGTACAGTGTGTGTACTCTCTCTCTCTGTACAGTGTGTGTACTCTCTCTCTCTGTGTACAGTGTGTGTACTCTCTCTCTCTGTGTACAGTGTGTGTACTCTCTCTCTCTGTACAGTGTGTGTACTCTCTCTGTGTACAGTGTGTGTACTCTCTCTCTCTCTCTGTGTACAGTGTGTGTACTCTCTCTGTGTACAGTGTGTGTACTCTCTCTCTCTGTGTACAGTGTGTGTACTCTCTCTCTCTCTCTGTGTACAGTGTGTGTACTCTCTCTGTGTACAGTTTGTGTACTCTCTCTGTGTACAATGTGTACTCTCTCTCTCTCTGTGTACAGTGTGTGTACTCTCTCTCTCTGTGTACAGTGTGTGTACTCTCTCTCTGTGTACAGTGTGTGTACTCTCTCTCTGTGTACAGTGTGTGTACTCTCTCTCTCTCTGTGTACAGTGTGTGTACTCTCTCTCTCTCTGTGTACAGTGTGTGTACTCTCTCTCTCTCTGTGTACAGTGTGTGTACTCTCTCTGTGTACAGTGTGTGTACTCTCTCTCTCTCTGTGTACAGTGTGTGTACTCTCTCTCTCTGTGTACAGTGTGTGTACTCTCTCTCTCTCTGTGTACAGTGTGTGTACTCTCTCTGTGTGTGTACAGTGTGTGTACTCTCTCTCTCTGTGTACAGTGTGTGTACTCTCTCTCTCTCTCTGTACAGTGTGTGTACTCTCTCTCTCTGTGTACAGTGTGTGTACTCTCTCTCTCTCTGTGTACAGTGTGTGTACTCTCTCTCTCTCTGTGTACAGTGTGTGTACTCTCTCTCTCTGTACAGTGTGTGTACTCTCTTTCTCTGTGTACAGTGTGTGTACTCTCTCTCTCTCTGTGTACAGTGTGTGTACTCTCTCTCTCTGTGTACAGTGTGTGTACTCTCTCTCTCTCTGTGTACAGTGTGTGTACTCTCTCTGTGTACAGTGTGTGTACTCTCTCTGTGTACAGTGTGTGTACTCTCTCTGTGTGTACAGTGTGTGTACTCTCTCTCTCTCTGTGTTCAGTGTGTGTACTCTGTGTACAGTGTGTGTACTCTCTCTGTGTACAGTGTGTGTACTCTCTCTCTGTGTACAGTGTGTGTACTCTCTCTCTCTGTGTACAGTGTGTGTACTCTCTCTCTCTCTGTGTACAGTGTGTGTACTCTCTCTCTCTTTGTACAGTGTGTGTACTCACTCTCTGTGTACAGTGTGTGTACTCTCTCTCTCTCTGTGTACAGTGTGTGTACTCTCTGTGTGTACAGTGTGTGTACTCTCTCTCTCTGTGTACAGTGTGTGTACACTCTCTCTCTCTCTGTGTACAGTGTGTGTACTCTCTCTCTCTGTGTGTACAGTGTGTGTACTCTCTCTCTCTCTGTGTACAGTGTGTGTACTCTCTCTCTGTGTACAGTGTGTGTACTCTCTCTCTCTCTCTGTGTACAGTGTGTGTACTCTCTCTCTCTCTCTGTGTACAGTGTGTGTACTCTCTCTCTCTCTCTGTGTACAGTGTGTGTACTCGCTCTCTCTGTGTACAGTGTGTGTACTCTCTCTCTCTGTGTACAGTGTGTGTACTCTCTGTGTGTACAGTGTGTGTACTCTCTCTCTCTCTGTGTACAGTGTGTGTACTCTGTGTACAGTGTGTGTACTCTCTCTCTGTGTACAGTGTGTGTACTCTCTCTCTCTCTGTGTACAGTGTGTGTACTCTCTCTCTGTGTACAGTGTGTGTACTCTCTCTGTGTGTACAGTGTGTGTACTCTCTCTCTCTCTGTGTACACTGTGTGTACTCTGTGTACAGTGTGTGTACTCTCTCTCTCTCTGTGTACAGTGTATGTACTCTCTCTCTCTCTGTGTACAGTGTGTGTACACTCTCTCTCTGTGTACAGTGTGTGTACTCTCTCTCTCTGTGTACAGTGTGTGTACTCTCTGTATGTACAGTGTGTGTACTCTCTCTCTGTGTGTACAGTGTGTGTACACTCTCTCTCTCTCTGTGTACAGTGTGTGTACTCTCTCTCTCTCTGTGTACAGTGTGTGTACTCTCTCTCTCTGTGTACAGTGTGTGTACTCTCTCTCTGTGTACAGTGTGTGTACACTCTCTCTCTCTGTGTACAGTGTGTGTACTCTCTCTCTCTGTGTGTACAGTGTGTGTACTCGCTCTCTCTGTGTACAGTGTGTGTACTCTCTCTCTCTGTGTACAGTGTGTGTACTCTCTCTCTCTGTGTACAGTGTGTGTACTCTCTCTCTGTGTACAGTGTGTGTACTCTCTGTGTGTACAGTGTGTGTACGCTCTCTCTCTCTGTGTACAGTGTGTGTACTCTGTGTACAGTGTGTGTACTCTCTCTGTGTACAGTGTGTGTACTCTCTCTCTGTGTACAGTGTGTGTACTCTCTCTCTCTCTGTGTACAGTGTGTGTACTCTCTCTCTGTGTACAGTGTGTGTACTCTCTCTGTGTGTACAGTGTGTGTACTCTCACTCTCTCTGTGTACAGTGTGTGTACTCTGTGTACAGTGTGTGTACTCTCTCTCTCTCTGTGTACAGTGTGTGTACTCTCTCTCTCTCTGTGTACAGTGTGTGTACTCTCTCTCTCTCTGTGTACTCTCTCTGTGTACAGTGTGTGTACTCTCTCTGTGTGTACAGTGTGTGTACTCTCTCTCTCTCTGTGTACAGTGTGTGTACTCTGTGTACAGTGTGTGTACTCTCTCTGTGTACAGTGTGTGTACTCTCTCTCTGTGTACAGTGTGTGTACTCTCTCTCTCTGTGTACAGTGTGTGTACTCTCTCTGTGTGTACAGTGTGTGTACTCTCTCTGTGTACAGTGTGTGTACACTCTCTCTCTCTGTGTACAGTGTGTGTACTCTCTCTCTCTGTGTACAGTGTGTGTACTCTCTGTGTGTACAGTGTGTGTACTCTCTCTCTCTCTGTGTACAGTGTGTGTACTCTCTCTCTGTGTACAGTGTGTGTACTCTCTCTGTGTACAGTGTGTGTACTCTCTCTCTGTGTACAGTGTGTGTACTCTCTCTCTCTGTGTACAGTGTGTGTACTCTCTCTCTCTCTCTGTGTACAGTGTGTGTACTCTCTGTGTGTACAGTGTGTGTACTCTCTCTCTCTGTGTACAGTGTGTGTACACTCTCTCTCTCTCTGTGTACAGTGTGTGTACTCTCTCTCTCTGTGTGTACAGTGTGTGTACTCTCTCTCTGTGTACAGTGTGTGTACTCTCTCTCTGTGTACAGTGTGTGTACTCTCCCTCTCTCTCTGTGTACAGTGTGTGTACTCTCTCTCTCTGTGTACAGTGTGTGTACTCTCTCTCTCTGTGTACAGTGTGTGTACTCTCTCTCTCTGTACAGTGTGTGTACTCTCTCTCTCTCTGTGTACAGTGTGTGTACTCTCTCTCTGTGTACAGTGTGTGTACTCTCCCTCTCTCTCTGTGTACAGTGTGTGTACTCTCTCTCTCTGTGTACAGTGTGTGTACTCTCTCTCTCTGTGTACAGTGTGTGTACTCTCTCTCTGTACAGTGTGTGTACTCTCTCTCTCTCTGTGTACAGTGTGTGTACTCTCTCTCTCTCTCTGTGTACAGTGTGTGTACTCTCTCTCTCTGTGTACAGTGTGTGTACACTCTCTCTCTCTCTGTGTACAGTGTGTGTACTCTCTCTCTCTCTGTGTACAGTGTGTGTACTCTCTCTCTCTCTCTGTACAGTGTGTGTACTCTCTCTCTGTGTACAGTGTGTGTACTCTCTCTCTCTCTGTGTACAGTGTGTGTACTCTCTCTCTCTCTCTCTCTCTGTGTACAGTGTGTGTACTCTCTGTGTGTACAGTGTGTGTACTCTCTCTCTCTGTGTACAGTGTGTGTACACTCTCTCTCTCTGTGTACAGTGTGTGTACTCTCTCTCTCTGTGTGTACAGTGTGTGTACTCTCTCTCTCTGTGTACAGTGTGTGTACTCTCTGTATGTACAGTGTGTGTACTCTCTCTCTCTGTGTACAGTGTGTGTACACTCTCTCTCTCTGTGTACAGTGTGTGTACTCTCTGTGTACAGTGTGTGTACTCTCTCTCTCTCTGTGTACAGTGTGTGTACTCTCTCTCTGTGTACAGTGTGTGTACTCTCTCTCTGTGTACAGTGTGTGTACTCTCTCTCTCTGTGTACAGTGTGTGTACTCTCTGTGTACAGTGTGTGTACTCTCTCTCTGTGTACAGTGTGTGTACTCTCTCTCTGTGTACAGTGTGTGTTCTCTCTGTGTGTGTGTACAGTGTGTGTACTCTCTCTCTCTCTCTCTGTGTACAGTGTGTGTACTCTCTCTCTGTACAGTGTGTGTACTCTCTCTCTCTGTGTACAGTGTGTGTACTCTCTCTCTCTCTCTCTCTCTGTGTACAGTGTGTGTACTCTCTCTCTCTGTGTACAGTGTGTGTACTCTCTCTCTCTCTGTACAGTGTGTGTACTCTCTCTCTCTGTGTACAGTGTGTGTACTCTCTCTGTATACAGTGTGTGTACTCTCTCTCTCTCTGTGTACAGTGTGTGTACTCTCTCTCTCTCTCTGTGTACATTGTGTGTACTCTCTCTCTCTGTATACAGTGTGTGTACTCTCTCTCTCTGTGTGTACAGTGTGTGTACTCTCTCTCTGTGTACAGTGTGTGTACTCTCTCTGTGTACAGTGTGTGTACTCTCTCTCTCTCTGTGTACAGTGTGTGTACTCTCTCTCTCTGTGTACAGTGTGTGTACTCTCTCTCTGTGTACAGTGTGTGTACTCTCTCTGTGTACAGTGTGTGTACTCTCTCTCTCTGTGTACAGTGTGTGTACTCTCTCTCTCTCTGTGTACAGTGTGTGTACTCTCTCTCTCTGTGTACAGTGTGTGTACTCTCTCTCTCTGTGTACAGTGTGTGTACTCACTCTCTCTCTGTGTACAGTGTGTGTACTTTCTCTCTCTCTGTACAGTGTGTATACTCTCTCTCTCTGTGTGTACAGTGTGTGTACTCTCTCTCTCTGTGTGTACAGTGTGTGTACTCTCTCTCTCTCTGTGTACAGTGTGTGTACTCTCTCTCTCTGTGTACAGTGTGTGTACTCTCTCTCTCTCTGTGTACAGTGTGTGTACTCTCTCTCTCTCTGTGTACAGTGTGTGTACTCTCTCTCTCTCTGTGTACAGTGTGTGTACTCTCTCTCTCTGTGTACAGTGTGTGTACTCTCTCTCTCTCTCTGTGTACAGTGTGTGTACTCTCTCTCTGTGTACAGTGTGTGTACTCTCTCTCTCTGTGTACAGTGTGTGTACTCTCTCTCTGTGTACAGTGTGTGTACTCTCTCTCTCTGTGTACAGTGTGTGTACTCTCTCTGTGTGTACAGTGTGTGTACTCTCTCTGTGTACAGTGTGTGTACACTCTCTCTCTCTGTGTACAGTGTGTGTACTCTGTGTACAGTGTGTGTACTCTCTCTCTGTGTACAGTGTGTGTACTCTCTCTCTCTGTGTACAGTGTGTGTACTCTCTCTCTCTGTGTACAGTGTGTGTACTCTCTCTGTGTGTACAGTGTGTGTACTCTCTCTGTGTACAGTGTGTGTACACTCTCTCTCTCTGTGTACAGTGTGTGTACTCTCTCTCTCTGTGTACAGTGTGTGTACTCTCTGTGTGTACAGTGTGTGTACTCTCTCTCTCTCTGTGTACAGTGTGTGTACTCTCTCTCTGTGTACAGTGTGTGTACTCTCTCTGTGTACAGTGTGTGTACTCTCTCTCTGTGTACAGTGTGTGTACTCTCTCTCTCTCTGTGTACAGTGTGTGTACTCTCTCTCTCTCTCTGTGTACAGTGTGTGTACTCTCTCTCTGTGTACAGTGTGTGTACTCTCTCTCTGTGTACAGTGTGTGTACTCTCTCTCTGTGTACAGTGTGTGTACTCTCCCTCTCTCTCTGTGTACAGTGTGTGTACTCTCTCTCTCTGTGTACAGTGTGTGTACTCTCTCTCTCTGTGTACAGTGTGTGTACTCTCTCTCTCTGTACAGTGTGTGTACTCTCTCTCTCTCTGTGTACAGTGTGTGTACTCTCTCTCTCTCTCTGTGTACAGTGTGTGTACTCTCTGTGTGTACAGTGTGTGTACTCTCTCTCTCTGTGTACAGTGTGTGTACACTCTCTCTCTCTCTGTGTACAGTGTGTGTACTCTCTCTCTCTGTGTGTAGTGTGTGTACTCTCTCTCTCTCTCTGTACAGTGTGTGTACTCTCTCTCTGTGTACAGTGTGTGTACTCTCTCTCTCTCTGTGTACAGTGTGTGTACTCTCTCTCTCTCTCTGTGTACAGTGTGTGTACTCTCTGTGTGTACAGTGTGTGTACTCTCTCTCTCTGTGTACAGTGTGTGTACACTCTCTCTCTCTGTGTACAGTGTGTGTACTCTCTCTCTCTGTGTACAGTGTGTGTACTCTCTGTATGTACAGTGTGTGTACTCTCTCTCTGTGTACAGTGTGTGTACACTCTCTCTCTCTGTGTACAGTGTGTGTACTCTCTCTCTCTCTC
Organism: Carcharhinus amblyrhynchos; assembly: GCF_965287045.1. NCBI lineage: Eukaryota > Metazoa > Chordata > Chondrichthyes > Carcharhiniformes > Carcharhinidae > Carcharhinus > Carcharhinus amblyrhynchos. Next base: position 7,348,454 of record NC_137357.1, on the reverse strand, counting down.
TGTACAGTGTGTGTACTCTCTCTCTCTGTGTACAGTGTGTGTACTCTCTCTCTGTGTACAGTGTGTGTACACTCTCTCTCTCTCTCTGTACAGTGTGTGTACTCTCTCTCTCTGTGTGTACAGTGTGTGTACTCTCTCTCTCTGTGTACAGTGTGTGTACTCTCTCTCTCTGTGTACAGTGTGTGTACTCTCTCTCTCTGTGTACAGTGTGTGTACTCTCTCTCTCTGTGTACAGTGTGTGTACTCTCTCTGTGTGTACAGTGTGTGTACTCTCTGTGTACAGTGTGTGTACTCTGTGTACAGTGTGTGTACTCTCTCTGTGTACAGTGTGTGTACTCTCTCTCTGTGTACAGTGTGTGTACTCTCTCTCTCTCTGTGTACAGTGTGTGTACTCTCTCTGTGTACAGTGTGTGTACTCTCTCTCTGTGTACAGTGTGTGTACTCTCTCTCTCTCTGTGTACAGTGTGTGTACTCTCTCTCTGTGTACAGTGTGTGTACTCTCTCTGTGTGTACAGTGTGTGTACTCTCTCTCTGTGTACAGTGTGTGTACTCTGTGTACAGTGTGTGTACTCTGTGTACAGTGTGTGTACTCTCTCTCTCTCTCTGTGTACAGTGTGTGTACTCTCTCTCTCTCTGTGTACAGTGTGTGTACTCTCTCTCTGTGTACAGTGTGTGTACTCTCTCTGTGTGTACAGTGTGTGTACTCTCTCTCTCTCTGTGTACAGTGTGTGTACTCTGTGTACAGTGTGTGTACTCTCTCTGTGTACAGTGTGTGTACTCTCTCTCTGTGTACAGTGTGTGTACTCTCTCTCTGTGTACAGTGTGTGTACTCTCTCTCTCTGTGTACAGTGTGTGTACTCTCTCTCTGTGTACAGTGTGTGTACTCTCTCTCTGTGTACAGTGTGTGTACTCTCTCTGTGTACAGTGTGTGTACACTCTCTCTCTGTGTAGTGTGTGTACACTCTCTCTCTCTGTGTACAGTGTGTGTACTCTCTCTCTTTGTGTACAGTGTGTGTACTCTCTGTGTGTACAGTGTGTGTCCTCTCTCTGTGTACAGTGTGTGTACACTCTCTGTGTGTACAGTGTGTGTACTCTCTCTCTCTCTGTGTACAGTGTGTGTACTTTCTCTCTCTCTCTGTGTACAGTGTGTGTACACTCTCTCTCTGTGTACAGTGTGTGTACACTCTCTCTCTCTGTGTACAGTGTGTGTACTCTCTCTCTTTGTGTACAGTGTGTGTACTCTCTGTGTGTACAGTGTGTGTCCTCTCTCTGTGTACAGTGTGTGTACTCTCTGTGTGTACAGTGTGTGTACTCTCTCTCTCTCTGTGTACAGTGTGTGTACTTTCTCTCTCTCTCTGTGTACAGTGTGTGTACTCTCTCTCTCTGTGTACAGTGTGTGTACTCTCTCTCTGTGTACGGTGTGTGTACTCTCTCTCTCTGTGTACAGTGTGTGTACTCTCTCTCTCTGTGTACAGTGTGTGTACTCTCTCTCTCTGTGTACAGTGTGTGTACTCTCTCTCTCTGTGTACAGTGTGTGTACTCTCTCTCTCTGTGTACAGTGTGTGTACTCTCTCTCTCTGTGTACAGTGTGTGTACTCTCTCTCTCTCTGTGTACAGTGTGTGTACTCTCTCTCTGTGTACAGTGTGTGTACTCTCTCTCTCTCTGTGTACAGTGTGTGTACTCTCTCTCTCTGTGTACAGTGTGTGTACTCTCTCTCTCTGTGTACAGTGTGTGTACTCTCTCTCTCTCTGTGTACAGTGTGTGTACTCTCTCTCTGTGTACAGTGTGTGTACTCTCTCTCTGTGTACAGTGTGTGTACTCTCTCTCTCTCTGTGTACAGTGTGTGTACTCTCTCTCTCTGTGTACAGTGTGTGTACTCTCTGTGTACAGTGTGTGTACTCTCTCTCTGTGTACAGTGTGTGTACTCTCTCTCTCTCTGTGCTGCCCCCTCCTGCTCCCTCTCCCTCTGTCAGCCTGTTGTGTTTAAGATGGCGGCGGCGCTCTCCGTCTCCTCCTCTCCTCCGCTCTCGGTGAGTCTCCGCGGCCCGCAGCGGCTCCCCCCGCCTCTCCCCCGCTCTGTCCCCGGGGTTCGCCTCCCGCGGCCGGCTCCCCTCTCCCCCCCACCCCCTCCCCCCCCGGCGCCGGGGCACCCCCAACCCCAGCGGCTCCCCGACTGCTCTCTCTCCCCCCCCCCCCAAACCAACCTCTCCGCTCCGCCTCTCCTCCAAACCCCGACAGCGGCCAAACTGCCAGAGCCCGCTCGGGCCTGGGGCCTAGGCCGGGCAGGGATAGAGAGAGAGACAGGCCGCGGCTCCAGGGGGGGAAGCCTCTCTCCCCCCTCCCCAATCCCGAGGCCCGCCCGCCCGCCAGCCACCATCGGCCGCCCTCGCCAGCGGCCGGCCTAGGCCCCAGGCCTCGGCCTCGGAGTCGGTGGCGCAGCCCGGCAGCCGGGGTTTTAAAAATAAAACAGCCACCGCCGCGGCTGGGAGGGAGGGTCTGCCCGGCCGCCCGGAGTGTGGGCCCTGTGGCGGTCTGGGGCTCGGTGTGTGGGAGTCAGTCTGGGCTCTCAGTGTGTGCTTGTCCCAGTGCGGGGAGAAGAGCCAGTGCTGGGCTGTAAACAAAAGCAGCGATTGCTGCAAGTGCCAGCCAGGGGCAAGACCACACTCATCCCTCAACCCCACTTGCTGCATTCAAACCCTCCCTCCTCCACCAAGGCTCCCCTCCATTCTCAGTCCCATTTTGGAGCTGCTTCTGCCTTTTATTCATCACCTTATTTCACCCTTCCCCAGGCCTTTTATTATCTCCCCCCCTTCCCCTTCCCCACTTCTTTTTCTAAATATGTCATTATTGTTCTCTCTTTCCCCAGATGCAGTCTGCCAAGTCTTTATCTTGGATTACACTTGAAGTGAACGCAGCCTCTTTGGGCAAGTGAATGGAGACTCCCTGATGGTTTCAAAGTTTTGGAACTTTACAGCACCTTGGGATTGCACCCTGCTTTTTTAATTTCCCATTGATGAAAGTTGCTTTTTGTAAACCCGGTGCAACCGTTGCTTTTCTTCTTCCTCGTCCCCTTCCGGAAACATTTGAAGCTCTGGTGTAAGAGAGAGGGAGGTTGGCTTTGAATTGGAAAACGTCAATGCTATGGTGAACTGCTTTTTTATTCCGAGAAATCTTTTTTTGTTATGTGTGGAACTGGTTCAACACAGAGATAAGGGGTAACTCTCTCTGGGTATTGGGAGTCATCAGCCATGGTAAAACTTGCAAATCCGTTGTACACCGAGTGGATTTTGGAGGCAATCCAAAAAGTTAAAAAGCAGAAACAGAGACCCTCCGAGGAAAGGATTTGCAATGCTGTATCCTCATCCCACGGATTAGACAGAAAAACTGTCCTGGAACAACTGGAGCTGAGTGTAAAAGATGGGACAATCTTAAAGGTTACAAATAAGGGACTTAATTCCTACAAAGATCCAGACAATCCAGGGCGGATTGTACTCCCCAAACCTCGAAATCAGTCAAAATCAGATGCTAAACACAGCATTGACTGGAACAAACTTCTCAAAAGGGCAATTGAGGGTTTAGCGGAGCCGAATGGGTCGTCATTGAAGAACATTGAACGATTTCTGAGAGGTCAGAAGGATGTGATAGCAGTGTTTGGAACTGGTGCCTCCTCAACCCTCCACCAGCAGCTGAGACTCTCTTTGAAGCGCGCCATAAGTCACAGCAGAATCATCAAGGATGGACCCCTGTATCGATTGTCGCGTGGCAAATCGGGTGGCGATAGCAAGCAGGGACATGAGTCAATCGCCTGCCTTCCACCGGTTAGCCTCCTGAATCATGAAAAGGACAAGGTAGGTGGCATTTGAAACTTGTTGCGTTTTAATGCTTTGCAGCCAAAAGATCCAGCTGTACATATAAATTAGTGATCCAGGAGAAGTATTTGGCTCAAGTAATTCCAGCAATTATGGAAGGTTCTAATCAGGAATATAATTTTAATTCCAATTTACAGCACTTGCTGTGGTAGAGTTTGCATTTAGTTGGTGGAAGGGGATGAGAGAGTGTATTCAAATACTTCCAAGCATTAGAATAGTTTATTTGAAAGAAAAGTTCAAATTTGATCACCATGATGGAAGCATTCGGTAATTAAGTTTGTTACTTAAATGTTTTGTAACCACAGGTGACGTATCACTTGTGTTGGTCTTATAAATACTTGTATTGCAAGAAAGGAAATTGGTGCCAAAGTCTGAATCAGCTTCAGCTAACTGGGGCTTGCAGAGAGCTTGCAGTTACTGACAAATGTCTATATGTAAAGATTCTTGGGTTTGATATTAAAAGCCCTGACAATATTATTTACTTTGTCTTGCTACATCTTTCCACAAGATGCCCCAGTTAAGTTTCAAAGCTTGTTTATCTGGGTTTTTCTTAATGGATTGTTAATAAATAAAATGCAATGTTCACAACCGTTAACAACGCAGGTCAGCCTGGAACAATGTTTTGAGATTTCTTGTTGTTCAGCTCACTCCTGCTGCTATTCTTTATTGCTTAACGTTTAAAGCAAAACTGTGTGGCGTTTGAAAATGCTGTCATAGCTCTCAAGATTTAACTACCAGGTCCATTTCTTCTCAACTTGAACACAAAGTTACGCACCACGCACATTTGGCTGTGTAAATCCTCCTGAATTGCTCATTCAGACCTCTGAAAAGCTGCAGGACTCACCCTTTCAGGATTTGCTTCTGTGCCAGCATGAGTTTGGACTTATGACAATGTAAATGGAATGCGCACTCCAAGCCGATACTTCAGTGCTGCTGCCATGTCTTCATTTGTTTGTGCATTTTTACAGACAATGAGTTCGTGTTGGTGTGAGATTAAGATTTGTTGTTTGTTATGTTGGAGGTTGTCTCTGTCAAGGTGTGAGGTGAGAACACATTTTATTTGTTAACCTGGCAGTAAGATATGATGATAAAGGGAAAGATTGGACTGCACTTACCCATGAATAACGGTGCTCTCAAAAGTACTAACTGGTGAAGATTATTGGGATATTTCAATGTAGTATGATAATATATGAATAAATTCTCTCTGCACTTGGAAAGAGTTTCAATTGAGACAGTGCCTTTCCCGTCTTCAAAATGCCGTTTTGAGCTTCACAGCCAAGGATTGTCTTTGGAAATGTAGTCATTGTTATGTAAGTATATGTGGCAGCAACAAACAGCAGTGAGACAAATGATCACTTAATCTGTTCTGATGGTATTGGTAGAGGGATAACTTTAGGCTCAGACACACGCATGCTCTTGCTCTTCTTTGCTTCATAATCCTTCACATTCAGTGGTACGTTCAAATCGCACCTTTGTTTCAAGTCTCATCCGAAAGGTTCACGTCCCTGCAGTCCTTCAGTACTTTGGAGGGTCAGCCCGGTCTTATTGCAGTGGGGGCCTCTCACTGCAGTGGGAGGTGAGAGAGCTACCTGTGAGCCAAGCTGATACTGCGGGAAGGTAATAGAGGGTTTGTAAGCAATGTACTGAATTACTGCTTCCTGAATTCCGCTGCAAAATCATGACATTAGCAAAGTTGGAGCAGGTGAATGCATACCTTGCATTTTATGGTATGAATTCTGCATTTCGCTCCCCTCCCAAGTTCAGTTAGAAGTTTGTGTTCAGCCGCTGCCTTTAGGCTTTTTATGAAATAAGTATTGAATGTTACCTAACTTCTTGAGGAGTTGCACCTTTGTGAACAAGAAGATGATGTGTGGATACTGTTGAGTGTTGGTGGGTCAGTGATGGGTACTGTGTGCAGATTTGTGGTAAGAATGTTCATTGAGATGCATTTATAATTCTTTTTTGCCATTCTGAATGGTGCTGTGGACTTGGAAGTAAATCTCTTTGCATTACCTGCAAAGCAAGCTTTGATCTTTATGCTCAAAATTGAGGGAAAGAAATCTTTAGTACAAGAATTTAAAGCTGATCGGTTCCATTTTTTGTATTTGCTCTTGAGATGTCAGTATTGCTCACAAATATTACCCATCTCTCGTTGTTCTGAGAAGGTGATTTCAGGCCTTGAACAGCAGCAATTCTTTTCCAAATTATTCCCACAGTAGTGTTGAGGGGCTTGAAAGTAGTTGACAATGAATGATGATATATCCAACTGAGAGTGAACAGAGAGGTGAACTTGGGAGTTAGTCTCCTTTATTCACGAGGTATAAAATATAAAAACCATGATATCATGCTGAAACTTCGAAAGGCTGGGGAGACTACTGCTGGAGTTTGGTGTTTAGTTCTGGTCACGTTACAGGAAGGACATGATTGTGCTGGAGAGAGTGCAGAGAAGATTTCCAAGAATGTTGCCAGGGCTCGAAAGTTGTAGCCACGTGGAAAGACTGGGTGAGCTGGTGTTGTTTTCCTTAATGCAGGGGAAGCTGAGGGGTGCCTTGATTTGAGGTGTACAAAATTATGAGCGCCTAGACAGAGTAGACAGGAAACGCTTGGTTCCCTTAGCAGAGCGGTCATTTACCAAGGGGCACAGATTTAAATGATTGGTAAAAGGGGATGTAAAGAATAACTTTTTGACCAAAGGGTAGTAGATATCTGGAATTTGCTGCTTTGATTGGTGATTGAAGCAGGAACCCTCAACATATTGAAAAGGTACTTGGATCTACACCTGAAGTTTGGTAACAGAAAGATTACAGAGTGCTGGATGTGAGATTACAATGGGCAATGCAGGCACAATGGACTTAGTGACTTATTTTTGTGCTATAACTGATGCAAGGTCCTCTGATTGATAGAAGTAGGCATTAAATTAGCATTTGGAATTTCAGAGTTTGATAATTTATGGCAGGGTTAGGATCAGGACTGAGGTTTTTTCCAACACACTCAGCTGACTTAAGTATTGTTGAGGGAAGTTTTATCCCACATAATTGCAGGAGGGGGTTGTATCATAGATTCATACAGTGCAGAAGAGGCCTTTTGGCCCATTGAGTCTGCACCGACACATTAGAAACACCTGAACTCCCACCTCATCTCATTTGCCAGCATTTGGCCCATAGCCTTGAATGCTATGATGTGCCAAGTGCTCATCCAGGTGCTTGTTAAAGGATGTCAGGCAACTCACCTCCAACACCCTCCCAGGCAGCATCTATAAAAAATTTTTCCTCACATCTCCCTCAGCTTCCTGCTCCTCACCTTGAACTTATGTCCCTTGTGACTGACCCTTCAACTAAAGAGAATAGTTGCTTCTTATCCACTCTGTCCATGTCACTCATAATCTTGTACACCTCAGTCAGGTCGCCCAGTAACTTGCCCAGTAACCCTGAATTTATCTTCTTTACAATTCTCCCATGTGGGACCTTATGAAAAGCTTTGCTGAAATCCATATAAATTGCATCGATTGCACTACTCATGCCGAACAATTTTATCCAATTTGTTAGGCATGACTTCGCTCTGACAAAGCCATGCTGACTATCCCTGATCAAGCTTTGCCTCGCCAAGTGGAAATAGATGCTCTCCTTCAGAAGTTTCTCCAATAGTTTCCCTATCACTGAGGTGAGATTCACTGGTTTGTAGTTCCCTGGTTTATCTCCATGACCCTTGTCAAATAGTGGAATTCATTAGCTGTTCTCCAGTTGTCTGGCACCTCCCCTGTGGCCAAAGAGGAATTGGAAATTTGGGTCAGGGCCTCTGAGGTCTACTCCCTTGCCTCCCTCAGTAGCTGAGGGCACAATTCATCTGGAGATTTATCCACTTTGAGACTCCCAGCACTCCCAATACCTTGTCCTTCTCTATGTCAGTTTGCTCAAGAATCTTACAGTCTTTCTGTCCGAATTCCATACCCTCGTCCTCATTCTCTTGAATGAAGGTGGATGTGAAATATTCATTTAGCACTCTACCAATGTCCTCTGGCTTCACCCACATCTTGCCCCTTTGTCCCTAATGGGCCAAACTCTTTCCCTGGTTATCTTGTTCCCATTGATATATTTATAGAATGAATTTGAAAGATTGAATGTGGTTTGCAAAACTGGAAACTTGTGAAAATCTTGTTGAAGAAATTGACCCAGACTGATGGAATCAGATGCTTTGAAATCCTGTGGAATTTGTTTGTGTTTATTATATGGGTTCCAGCAATTGATTGTCAGGAGCAAACAGTGAGGATGTCACCTAGCCATTTGGTATTAACCTGAGGATTCACAAGTATGAAATAAAAGGAAAAGCAGTGGACTTTAGTGGTAAGTGCCTCAGATGTGCTGAAAGAAGGGAGAATTGTTGAGTTGAACTGTTTTATAGTCTAGAGATCTTGTTAGGAATTCATTTAAGTTGTGTGGCAAATATTCATTTCAAAATGTTGGGAATGGAGGGTAATATTCCTCAAAGTTCAAAAAGGGGAAGGATAGAAAGGCAAAGAGAGGAGCATTTAAAGGAGTTTTTGTATATATGGAAGCAGTATTCAAAGTTTTATAGAATTCAATATTGTTGAGAAGAGAGTGAGGAAAGTAAGATTTTTGGAACTTTGGAAATGGATAATGGGAAATCCAGTGAAATTTAGAGGATTGGGCAAAGAGTATCAACAGAAGCAGAATGAAGGTTGCAGTAATCCAAACTAAGTGATTGTAGTTCTATTCTTAAGAAATGTAACAAAAATTGTCCTTGGGAGGATTATAAGAAGCAAGATTTTTACTGTCCCACTTTATGAAGTCCTATGTTTGCGCTCAGTCAAGCATAGAACCATAGAGCCCTTCGGCCCATCAAGTCTGCACCGAACACAATCCCACCCAGGCTCTACCCCTATATCCCTACATATACCCACTAATTTCTCTAACCTACGCATCTCTGGACATGAAGGTGCAATTTCTTCCAATGGCCAATCAACCTAACCTGCACATCTTTGGACTGTGGGAGGAAACCAGAGTACCCGGAGGAAACCCACACAGACACGAGGAGAATGTGCAAATTCCACACAGACAGTGTGTCCACACAGACAAAATCAAGCAGTGTCTTGATTTTAAAATTTTCATCCTTGTTTTCAATTCCATCCATGTCTTTGCCCCTCCCTACCTCTGTCATTTTTTTGCAGCCTCAGAATCTTCCAAGATAGCTGTGCTCCTCTTGACAACTCCCAATTTTAATTGCCGCACTCTTGGTGGCTGTGCTTACAGTTGCCTGGCCCCAACCTGTGGAATTCCTGCCCTGTACCTCTCAGCCTCTCCATTTCGTCATTCCTTCTTGAAGACACTCCTTTCTCCTTTAAGACCTATCTCTTTGACCAAAATTATCATCTGATCTAATATGTCGTTAGGTGATTCAATGTTTTGAGATTTTTTTTTCTGTTTAAGATGTTTATAAGTATACGTTGTTGTTAATTATCTAATAATTCATCATCACAAGAGACTGATGCTTGTGGCCACTGAGGGTCAACAGACTTAAAGAAGTTGTGAATGCAAAGTGGAATGATTAGTAAATGAATAAACACTGGTAAATGGAAGAGGTTATTCATGTGAGGGAAGAACAGAAATGACAGCATGGGGAAATAGGGGGAAAAAAAGAGGATTGGAGAATGAGCCGTCAACAGTAGCGTACAGGTAGAACAATTTGAGAGGAATCTGGCTAGTATAGACACAGCTTGATTTTTCAAAGTGCCAGACTCTTGTCAAATGTGTTGGAGCTGAAAACATGCATGATTCACTGCTGTGTTCCAAGGGTCATAACAATGAGCCAAAAAGGTCAGCTTCCTCTTTAGGAGAGCAAGTAATTGCACTATTAGGGTGGAGGAGGAATGTCAAGGATTCACAACAGTCAGGAGAGATTGATAAGGTCCTGCAAGTTAATGCTGAAGCAGCAGGAAGGCAATATTTGATGCTTCTCTTCATGTTGAATCTGTAAAGCAGTTCGAAGATCAAATTTACAGAAATTGCTGCAGGGTGCCATATCCTGAGCAAATCACTAGTTGTCATGGGCATGATTTTACATTCAGCTCTGCTATTTCCATTTAAAATTTGCAAGTTGAAGGTGGAGTTGGAAATGACTCTGTTCACATGTTTGGAAGCTGCAGTGGCCCAGTGAATGCAGGAGGTGAGTGAGATTAGAGATGATTGGGTAGTTGCCATTCTGTTATACTCCAGGTGTGCAAAATCATCTGCAGCGATACACGTGCCAACTTTGATATGAATTTCAAGCCTTGAGTATAAATGGGACCTTTTGGTTTTATTCAGCCCAGGGTAGATATTAGAGTGCAACTTTAGAGATGCGCCAGTTACAAAGCGTCGAAATGCAGCAGGCTTTCAAGAAACTTCTTTTTGTTCAGTAGAAGCAGTACGTTGAGTGTTTATAGACAGTGGTCAGCGGTGAGATATTGTCAGTATCTCTGCTTGCCATACAGATGTTAACACCAACCAAAGTGCCTTGCGGGGTTGTTGTGTGTGTGTGTGTGGGGCTGGTCAGCTGCACTTCTGAAGATATTTGATGCTGTTTCTAATCTTCCTAATCTCTTCTCTTTTAAGCTTGATGCAAAGGAGGATTTATTTTTATATTGGGGAATTTTTGCTGTAGCTGTTCCGATGACACGACTTAATATTCGGTCTTGGCGTTGGTTCATATCGCCTGTTCTCTCTGCCGCCCCCTTCCCTTAGGAGGTTGCAGGTTTTCATTAATATGTAGTCAGTTGTTCTTTCTCTGTGCTGACACTACGGTGCCTATTGACATTTATAAAGGCAGAAAACATGTTGCTGTTGCTAATTTTGCTGAGCAATGAGTGTTTGGTTCTGTTTTAATTGAATGAGAATTGATGTAAAGTCCTAAGCTGTGCTATTGCCTTCTGCTTGGGACATGCTGTTGTAAAGTTACCTTCAATATTTCAGTTGTGCGCCATATTCAAGATCATGTGACAGATAATGTGTGGTAATGCATACTGGCAATTTGTGTTACTGTACCACGCCATTATAAACTTAGCGGGAAATTGTAATCATTAAAAGGGACATGTTCTGCTTGCCAGGGGTGAGCGAGTATTCCACTGGTCTTCATGGATGCCCACTGATGAGTTGAATGTAAACAAAGTTCGGTTTTGCCAGGTAAATGTGAGTGACAAAGTTGCAGAGGCGAGCAAGGGCAAGTAACTATTAAAACTTGATCAATTCAGGAGAAATTGCTGTGGTGTGACATTGTTTAAGGTGAAAAATCTGACTGCCAACGTGAAACAGGAATCAGTGACCATGTACTGATTTGCCTTCAGTGCTGGGAAAAAAAGACCTGGTGTATTGGAATCCAATCATCAGATGTTGTATTTGATGGTAGTTACAGTGGCTACATTAGTTTGCATTGTGTTGTGACATGGAATGTTGTCCCCTAGTTGCAGTTGCTTTTTCTGATGATACTCTGAATCATAATGAAAAAGACTTTGGTGGTATCACACACTCCTCTGTAACCAAGAGGGAAGAGAACCCGTACTGAAACCATTCGGCGTTAGAATTTTTTTGTAAACCAGTGATTGGTGCTCCAGTAGTACAGGTATGAGTCAACTTCAAGTTTGGTCTGTTTGTTTGTGGGGAGATAGCTCCTGGTTTATCCAACAAATGTGGCTGTAAATGATGGAGTTTTGCATCAATCCTGTTACTTTTGTGTTGCCTCGTGTTAGTTTGAGGCTCCATCTCTTGTCATTTGTTTCCATTGATGTTCTGAACCAGCCATTCCAGGTGAGTTGCCCATCTGGGAAAGCACTTACTTTGCAGAGGACTGGGAAAATGCAAAACCTTCAATTGAATTTTGACGACAAAACTGCACAGCCCAGTGAAGTGAGATTAAGGTACCAGTTACCTGTAGCTGAAGAAGGGTGAGAAAGAATGCAGAGCAAGCTGGAGGAATATGATGAATGAGTGAATAACAGACCCAATATGGTTAGACAATTCTTCTATATCGAGAAAAGAACTTATGATAAACTTGAAAGGCTTTTATCTCAAAGTTAGAAAATGTCCAATGAATAACAGGTTGTAAATCTTTTATCCTTGTTATGTAAGTTCCGTGCGCAGAAGTAGTTTGATTTTGTGACAATCCCGAATTCTGATAAATTTGCTCATTTAATAAGAACTGGGGAAAAAAATGACTTGTTCGAAGTTGGACATATATTTGGATGAAAAGTAAAAGAGTGAAATATATAAGATTACTGTTGTCTTGAATTTATATATTGTTTTGTTTTGAATTTAAGTTGTTCCAGAGAATACGTTGTGAGCCGTGGTAAACCATTGTGAATATTAATGGTCACTGCTCACTGACGGTAATAGATTTGAGGAATTAAGAATATCATAGAAGTACATTACTTCATCTTTGAGTGATGTTTTCTCTCTTTGCACCAATATGCATTAGGCATGATGATAATGCTAGTTATAATTAAGATTTACATTGGAGTGAGGGTGAATGGACCAAGAGGAAGCTCCTTTTGGATTGGTATTTGGACAGATTCAGGACTTCTTAATATTAAAAGAAAAGGAAAATAGGTGTTCCCTCCCACTGTCAAGGCTGCTCACCTTTACTTTCCAGTTTATCTCCCTAAGTGTTGTTGATACCATTCCATGCTGGGCTCACAGCAAGATTGCAGTTGGAGCTTATTAATTGAGTAGATTTAATTGGTCTGACTGAGAACCTATGAAAACTGGAGAGATAAATCTGGTTGGATGAAAGACCTTTCCCCTGCTCCTGCTTGGACAGGCTTAAACTGTGTTCAACTTACAGGCTGACAAAATCAAACCGAAAATTATGCACGTGCCTTATATTGTACCCGGTGAGAGAGAGATAAATGCTCAGGAGGTAGCAGGGTTTTTCTGAGACCGAGGGAAGCCCTTATTTGATGTGGCAAATAGATTTGAAAGTGAGTTCTGCATGATCCAAAGTTCACAATAGTATGTTGATCAATGTTTGCATTTGGTAAATGAATGGAGAAGATCGCTTTGTTGCTTTTGACTGATGAAGGTGAAACGGAAATGTATCCAGAGTTTATGGTGGGCCATTTGAATTTGGTTATAAGGATCATAAAATATGTTTGACAGATTATAAGCTTGCCAGGCTCTTCATTTTGGTTATGGAAAGAGTTGACTAAACCTCGGGCAAGTTTTACTGATTGAGAGCAGGAGTATGAACAGGCAGAGAATAATTGTAATGAGCCAAGCTGGTCAGTGCATTGGTGCACTGATTGGCAGAATGTGGCTGACTTCCCCATCTCAGTGACCAAGCAGAGGTGGGGTACTTTCCCCACCAAAATCAATGACATTAAGAGGCTTTCATGCACTTATGAACATTTTACATTGTCAGAGATTCAGTATCAAGTAGTTTGCCACACTTGAGTTATCGGCATGCACTTGCAATTGAGATGCACTGAACCTAAAAGAGGGTAAAGTGTTGGAAAGCCATAAATGAAGCACTTAGGTCCTCAGATATCTTTTGTAAATGCAGAAATTGTAGATTTATAATTAAAAATTCTGCTTTTCTGTAGTGCTTTTCACAACCTCAGGACGTTCCAAAGCACTTCACAGCCAATTAATTACATTTGAAATGTAATCTCTCTTGCAATGTGCTAAATGTGGCATCCAATTTGTACGCAGTAATGAACCACAAGCAGCATCATGACATGGACCAGATTAATTGTTTATTGATGCAACAGTTAATACACTTCAAAAGTACTTCACTGGTTGTAAAACACTTCGGGATGTCCTGAAGTCATGAAAGTTGCCATATAAATCCTGGTTCTTTTTTTTATTGAGGGGTGAATATTGGTCGGGTCAATTGGGAGAAGTATCCCTACTCTGTTCAACAGTAGCCTGGGATCTTCCCGGTACCTGAGAAGGCAAACTGGACCTTGATTTAATATCTCCTCCCAAAGCAATAAATAACCCAAGCAATCTGGTCCTCCCAGTTATAATCATTTAATGCTTTGAATAAAATCTAAACATGTATTAAGAAAGATGAAGGAGACTGAGTTAATTTAGTTGGGTGAAGTGAAAAGCACTGCTAATCATATCCATGATGTTCAGTTTGAACAACCAATACGCTTCTTTCCTGTTGGCTTGTTGAGAAGAAGTGATTGAGGTTGTAAAGGTGGGTTCCACTGACATTTGATTGTAGAATAGTGTAGGACAGAAGGGGACCATTTAACCTGCTGAATTTGTTCTGGTTCTTATGAAAAGTTCTCTTTCCTAACTTTTTATCAATAAAACTTTTTTTACTCTTTGAAGTATTTAATCAATTCTTTTGATGGCTAATGTTGAAACTGTATCCTTCACCCGATCAGGCAGCAGATTCCAAATCCATATCATTCAGTGCATAAAAGAGTTTCTCCTTGTCATCTCTGTTTTTTCTTTGCCACTCACCTTAAGTTTGTAGACTGTGAGAAGGCATTTGAGATCATTGATCAACACACGCTGTGGAAGTTGATGGTGAGATACAGCATCGAGGGGAAAATAATCCCCCTCGTGAAGCATACCTACGTTGAGTTTCGCACAGAGCAACTTTCTTTGAATTCCATGTGCAAACTGGTGTGAGAACTGGCAGCACAGTGGTTAGCACTGCTGTCTCACAGTGGCAGGAACCCGGATTCAATTCCAGCCTCAGGTGACTGTGCCGAATTTGCACATTCTCTTCATGTCTGCATGGGTTTCCTCCGCGTGCTCTGGTTTCCTCCCACAGTTCAAGGGTATGTGGGTTAGGTTGGTTGGCTGTGGTAAATTGCACCATAATGTAAGGGTGAATAGCAGGGTAAATATGTGGGGTTGAGGAGATAGGGCCTGAGTGGGATTGTGGTCAGTGCAGACTTAATGGGCCGAATGGCTTCCTTCTGCAATGTTGGGATTCTATGATTCTGTTCTATAAAAAGTCTGTTTGATGTCACCATTCCTATTTTTTTCTCTCAATTGTTTTGATTTTGAGACAAAACATCAGACAGAAGAAATGGCATACAATGGATCCTCACAGAACAGCTGGAAGATTTAGACTTCGCGGATTATTTTGCTTTATTATCACACAACCACACACAGATGCAAGATATAACTTATTACTTGATGCAAGTATAAGCCAAAGGTAGCCTCAACATCAGTATAGAGAAAACAAAGATACTGCGGAAAACATCAGAGGTAACAACTTGATTAAGATAAGGGCAGACTGGTTGAAGTCATGACTTTTACCTATTTGGCTGGTGTTGCAAGTACGTCTGATGGGACTGACGAGAATGTAAAGATCATGGGAAGGCAGGAGCAGCACTCATCACCCCCAACACCTGGCAATCAAGAGAAATCATCAGTGCCACAAAACTAAAGATCTTCAATGTCAATGTAAAGTCTATTCTCCTAATGGCTCCAAAACCTGGAGGACCATCAGAACAAAATCAATCAAAATCCAATACCCCCCATCCCCTGTATGGACTGGCCAAGCAGGTTGAGACACTACTCATTTGAACTTAAAAAAATGAGAGGTCATCTCATTGAAACATATATGATTCTTAAAGGGCTTCACAGGGTAAATGCTGTCAGGATGTTCCCACTTATGGGAGAATCTAGGATCAGAGGGCATAGTCTCAGAATAAAGGGGTACCAATTTAAGACAAATGAGGATGAATTTCTTCTTCGAGGGTTGTAAGTCTTGAGATCTCCTTGCTACAGAGCGCTGTGGGACAGTCATTGTTTATATTTAAAGCTGAGATAGTTTTTTTGATAAATCAGGGAATTGAGTTACGTGGAAGGGGCAGGAAAGTGGGGTGAGTAATGTTGGACCAGCTGCGATCCTGTTGAATGACAGACCTAACTGGTCCTTAAAAACTGCTGAGAGTTACTCAGGATTAACAAATAACCCCTTTGTCACTGTCTCTCTCAAGTCACTGACCGTTCTGAATCGCCGCTTCTGTTCTGAACCCTCTTTCTCACCTCCTGTCCCACATAGAGCTGATGCAGTAAATCCCACATATCTGCTTGGATAGCATCAATCAAGTTCCATTAAAGGAATAATTAAGTCAAATTATGCCTCAGAAGAAAATATTGGTGCCCACACTGTATGTCAAAGTGCTCATGCACTAAGTTTCTCAAATGGTAGCTCCTTTTCTCCTACTTCCGGAATGCATTTTTGTCACGCACTGTAATTGGGGGAGCTGCCAGCCAATTACCTATAGCTTTACGCCAGCCACATCGAATGAGATCAAGTACCAATGGAAATTGTGCTTTACAAAGCATCACTGGACAGAGCCAATGTACATGTGTGGCATTAGTCTATCAAATACTACACACTTGGTTATTAATGTGCAGCCACGCAGACTGTGTGCACAATGGCATCTCAGAGTTCAAATGAACCAATTCCTCGAAGTCAAGGACACAAAAGAAACATACCAAGCACTCGGTTTTATTTCTGAAGGAATAGAATTGTAAAGTCTGGTAGACTTGTATCAGACCTTTGTGAGACCACCCTGAGCTGGTCATTTATATTATAGAAAGGATAGACAGGTATTGGAGAGGACGCTTAGAGGATTATAAGATGAGCTCAGAAATATGTCAGGGAAGAATTGATAGCCTACGTCTCTTGTCTCTTGAAAAATGGTGGCTGAAGTGGTGAGAAGTCTTTGAGCAAATGTTTCCGTGGAAAAGTGCATGATGAGAGACAGTCAATATAAAGTAGTCAACTAGAATTCCAAAAGGGAACGCAGGAGAATAGTAGGGAGCAGTAGATACCACTTCACCAAAGTGTGACGAAAATGTGGAACTTGGTACCATGGAGTGAATATGAGTGAGAAGGGAGTAGCATTTACTCTAGCACAAGATAGATGATTTTAGATGTGAAAGATGAGAGAACGCTGGACTGAAGCATAAACACCAGTGTGGACCAGGTGGGCAGAATGGCATGTTCCTGTGCCATATATTCCAAGTAATCCTGTTATGCTTTGTGGTTGCCTTTGGCTTGAGCACTGGCAGCATGTCTATATATAATTAGGAATAAATGTGAGATTGTATCCTCTCTCACTTCAGCTGGGAAGACATAGTAAACATGCAAGCATTCAGATAAGGTGTGTTGATTTGAATTTGGCAGACCAGTGATTTTATATTGTGAACCATTGGCTTTTTTGAAATCCTGTGTTTCCTGTCCAATGGCTGCAAACACCTTTGACTTTCGTTAAGATTTCCTGACTCTGAAACATTATCTTTCGGGTTGTACGTTTCTATTTCCAGCCAACTTCATGGTGGTCTGTGATGTATTTTTTTTTCACTCCGAATCTCTACTTGTGAGGCCAACAGTAATTTGCATCACACTTGAGGGAATAAACCTTGCAAAAACCCAAACAGCCCTCAAGAACTCTTGTCAATTGCTGACAGTGTTTGGTCTGAGTATTGTGTTTGATGCACCTATTTAATTAAGACTGATGTTATTTTTTCCTCTTCCTTGTGAGACTTGAAAGGGCTTTGTTATGTGATAGAGGTTCATAACAGCCATAATGTTTCCTTTGCAGGAATTCAGGCGTGCTTTGATCATTGTGACTTTTAACTTGCTATTACTCTGGAAGAGAAAAGGAAGTTGTGCCCACCTGTCTGGGGCTCATTTCTTTTGGAGGCAGACTCTTGTTTCGTCCCGTGGAGGAATTGGAAGTTAGACAAGGTTATAGCCACTATATGAAGTCAAACCAAAGTCAAAACAATCCATTGTATGGATTAGAGTTCCAGAGGACAAATATTTTTTGCCCACTAATGACAAAGTTTTGGAAATCTTTATTAAAATACTAGTTTTAGCTTAGCGATTCACACTCATTTGCAGCAATGACTATTCACAGTTTAGTTTTGCTAACTTTGTGTGGTCTTGCATCACTAAATTATGAGCTCACAGGTGAGGATCATAAAATGACATAATCATGTTTCTGCTGGCTCTTTGATATGTATTTCCATCAAGAATTTATGTAATTCTCCTTTAAAAGTTACTATTTGGGACACGCGTTTTGGGAATGTGCTTCAGATAATGCATTCCAGATTAGAACAACTCAGTGTTTTTTTAAAACAAAATGTTCTCCTGTTGCTTCTGTTTCTTTTTCCAAGCACCTTAAAACTGTGTTCTTTGATTAGTTTTTAAAAAATCACCAGACCTTTCCGGTCCTTCATCAGAGAACTCAATCAAGTGTTATGATTCCCGTGGCGACCACTAATGTGAAAGAATCTCACTTCCGAAAAGATCTCAACAGGAAATCAATGATGGAAGAAATCTCACTTTTTAAAACATGTTGTTACAGAATCCTTGTAGTGCAGCAGGAGGCCATTTAGCCCATTGAATTTGCACTGATTCACTCACTGAACCTTACCCAGGCCGCCTACCTTGCCCTAACCCTGTAATCTTGCACACTGGCTAATTCCCCTAACCTACACATCTTTGGACACTAAAGGGCAATTTAGCATAGTTAAACCACCTAGCCTACACATCTTTGGATTGTGGGAGCAAACCAGAGCATCCGGAGGAAGCCCAAGCAGACATGGGGAAAACCTACAAATTCCACACAGTCAGCCAAGGCTGGAATTGAACCCGGGTCCCTGGCGCGGTGAGGGAGCAGTGCTAACCACTGTGCCACCATGCTGTCCCAATCAAGAATAGGGCCCAATGTCACAATCAAACCATAATCATCATAAATTAAACTGGAATTAGTTTCGTGAATGGGCAAATTGTCTTCAGTAGAAGAATAAGTTGCACTTCAAATAGCTGATACAACAAAATAAATCCGATGGATTTCCCAGCTGGTCCACTCAGCATGAATGCATCAATCTCCACCTCAAAGCCCTTAAAATCACTTGCCTTCCTTACGAAGAATTCCGGTTGCTCTGCTAACAGGATTTAACCTGAGCCCCTGCTGACACCTAACTTGAATTTTGTGGGCATGGTCTTCAGCAAAAATGGCATACCTCTGCAGAAGATTCTCAACTCTGCTAATGATGGTGTTGATGGCGTGATTCCAACAAAAGCAAGTGTGTATTTGCCTACTCCTGGATCCAGCCTCCATCATCTTCAGCCAGTCTGTGGTGCACCACTGGATTAGCTAAGCTCAGTGGCTTCTATGTCTTTTATTTATTTCAACTGGTTATAATAACCCCAGAAACCTGAATCTTATGTTTCTGTTTGACTTCAGTCTTCCGAGACGCTGAAAGGTTCAGCTTCTTTTGCTAATGGTGTCTGACTCAAAAAGAAACTGGTTTTGAAAGCATGGATTCCAACACACAACTTCATCAAACACTATTTACCCTTAAATAAACCTGTGCGGACTTTTATTAGCCCTTATTTTTTCTAATGCCAATTTTATTTTGTGTAGTATTATTCTCTTTTAAAGTGTCTTCACAATGATAGGCTGACTGGCTATAGTTGTATTGTTTATGCCTCTCCCCTTTTAATTAGATTTGCAACACTGGCAGTTCTCCACTCTTCTGGCATCACCCTCATTCAGGGAAGAGTTGAAGACCTTAGCCTCCACAATTTCCAAGTTTATTTCTACCAGTAACCCAGGATGCACCCCTTTCGTACTGTGACTTTTCTGCTTTGAGAGCTTTTAAGTATCTTTATTTTTATCTTGCCTAACTAATATCATTACAGTCCCATCCTTTACAGTCGTACTGGCAAACATTGTTGAGTACTTACTTAGTACCCAGCCATGCCACTTCCTTGATGAGATCTCCTTTTTAGTCCTTGATTGACTCCAGCCTTTCTTTAAGTACCCATTGTGTGTGACAAAATGTTGCCTTTCATGTTGGCCACTATTCTCATAGTCTCTCTTCTCCCCTTTTTTTGCATTTTTGAACCTCCTTTATACTGATTATATTCAGCTTTGTTCTGTGCTGCATAACAAACTTTTCAATTGCCATATGCCTCAACTTTTCAGTTTCACTTTCACCTTTATATGGTTAGTCATCCAGGAAGTTCTAGCATTGATTGCTCCTCCATTCCACCCCTGCTAGGAATGTGCCTCGACACTTGCTGAATCATCTCTGCTTTGAAGGCCTCCATTCTTCAGTTACTATTTTACATCCCACTTTTTGATTCCTGAGCACCTGGGCAAGATTTCTTTTCGACTCGCTGAAGTTGGAGCCCCCCCACGTCCTCAATTTTATGCTTGATTGTGATTGTGGCTATTTCTTACCAAATATCTCCCTGAATATTAAACAAAATGATATTCCACTATTTCCTTTCAAAAAGTGTAACCACGACCCTTGCTCCAAAATACACAGTAAGAATCAATCATAGATAGACATGTGGATTCTATGATTATTCTAAATCTAGTGTTGGGTTGACTTGAGACTCAATTCTTTTTCACTGATTTAAGGACATTCCACGGATTAAAAAAGACAAAATTCCCTCACTTTGTTTTTCCCTCGCTTCTCTTTTTTAAAAAATGTGTACAGTGATGTTCACATATACAGGCTATATCGAAGATTTTGCTTAAAATTAAGTGATGTTGCTGTGTCAACAAGGAATGTAACATTGAGTGTCAGTGTTGAAGTTCTGCTGACAGTGCTTTTCTGTGTCTAGGTCTATTCTTAGCTGATCGGTGTCATTCTCTTAAATTTTTAAAGGATTGGTGATACAGGGCAGGACAGTATACATCACTAAACAGACCAAAGATGTACTGAGCAAGACAAATGGCACAGCACAATGTTTTGAAAAGCTACCTCATTCCACTCCCTTACTCTTTTTGCGTAACCCTGTATTTTGTTCCCCTTTTAAGTATTTATCCAATTCTCATTGAAAAATTATTGTTGAATCTGCTTCCACCAGACTTTGGAGCATTGAATTCCTCGCCACGACAACTCAATGAGTTTCTCATGTTGTCTTTAGTTCTCTTGTCTATCACCTTAAATCTGACCTCTGGTTACTGACCCTTATGCAACTGGAAACAGTTTCTCTATTGCCCGATATGCTGTTATCCAATCTCTCAACCTTCTGTGCTCGAAGGAGTGGAAACCCAGCCTTTGCAATGCCTGAAAGTAACTGAAGTCAATTATCCATGCCAAGATTCTGTGAAATCTCCTCTGCACTCTCTCCATGTTGAAATTATTACTTCCACTGAGTATGATGTATGTGATATATACATTGGCTAATTTCTCGTTTTGATTAACTTCGAGCAGCTTGGTTAATGCACACTAATGCAGACATCAGTGTGTATTGACTGCCTTGAGTGACTTAACTTGAATTCACGCACCACCACCGCCGCCATCCCGCCCCCCCCCCCCCCCGCCCCCAGCCCCCAGCCCAAAAGACAATGCCAAGAAAGCAGCAGGAAACTAAAGCTAATCTGCTCATCAATTCCACAATCTTTATGAATATATAACTGCAATTTAAAAGAACAGATCATTAACTGCCTTGTGGTTATTTCTTACGAAATATCTGGCTGAGTATAAAAATGATATTCCACTGTTTCCGTCCAAAGAGTGTAACCATGACCCTTGCCCCCAAAAGACACACTTAGCATCACAACTATGTTTAGGCACTGAATAAAGTCGATTGTGTTGAAAAATGTAAAAGTTTGAGGCGCTGTGTCACTTTGTGAACTGAAAAAATGGGGAATTATGACACCTTTCTTTTGTTGTAGGTGCACGGTCATTGGAAGACTGATTTTAATATTCCAGTTAACACAGGCATGGGTGTGTTTTGATTGGTTACTGCTATATGCAGATAACTTGTTCATTGTGATACAAACAAAATTTCCTGTTGCTTCTGCAACCCATTTGGTCAACAGATGCACAAAGTATTTTCTTTGTATTGTAATACCAAGTGCTGATGGTAAAATAATTTCTCTTGGTAAAATGATTCCTCATCGTAAAATTGTTATGTCATTAATGTAATTGAGATGCTCATAGCTAAGTATTTATTAGCACGACTAAGGCAATAATTGAGTTTCAAGTATCATATAAGCATGAAGTGAGAACTTGTACGTAAGCAAGGATCCTAATTATGAACAACCCTACCCGCTGTAATGCAGAGAAGGCATTTTGTTTCAGCTGGCTGTTGTAAAAAGTCTCTTGCAATGAGAAAAGAGCTGTTCAGAGCAGCTGCTGCACCATCAAATCCTGTATGAACAAACTGTGGTTTTTACATGTGGTCTGCTAACCAACCAAGGCAGTGTTGCACTGCTGCAAGATTTTCAGTGGAGGCACTGCTGACAACACTGTGAACTGTGCTTTCAAAAAAGGTGGTACACTCAAAGGCCAACAGCCAAATTTAGTTGCACACTCTCATCAGTTAGTTTGAAGAGCAAAAGCTGCCTTTAAGCCAATGTTGTCATTTTCTCCTGATCAATGTATATTTAGGATTATGGGGAACTTCCTATCCGAAAAGCAAAATTTGAGAACTTTCTCAGCCTTTGCTTCTCATTGTTATGGCTTTTGGGTTTCATCTCTCTAATTTGAAAGAAATATAGCCCTCACAAGGAAATTCAGAACACAGTTGTCTTCAGTGTCAAATGGGGTTCAGCAGCTAAGATGAAAGAACCATAACAGTCATAATAAACACTTGAGTCTTGAAGAGAGAGTTTCTTTCTAAACCATTGCAAGCAGTTAGCGGCCAAGACTCAATTGTGACAGCTCTGAAGGCTAACCATTGTGATAAATTGGACTCAATCATTGCGGTTTCTTATTGTTAACTGAATGGAAAGAGTGCTTGCAAGTATTCAAGTGCTGTTTGGATTTTTCTCTTGCAAAACCAAACAATGTGTTGTACAGCACTGTTGAATATATTCTTTTATACTTTTGCAGGTATCCTCATGGAATACTCCCTGGCCATTGGCAACTTTGGTTGATAGACTAAAGTTCCCTAATATTCCAAACCCTATACAACAAATAAGATCTCCTTGAAAATAATGGAGCAATATTCTCTGGACATTTGAAAAATGAGAGGTGGAACTCTTTGAAATGCATGCAATTCCTTGAGTGCTTGACTGGGTCGATGTTGAGAGGTTGTTTCCCTGTCTGAAGTGTTTAGAATTAGGGAGCACAATCTCAGGATTGACATTTAGGACTGAGATGAGAAGTTCCTTCTGTGAGAGGATTGTGAGTCTTGGGAATTCTCTATCACAGGGAGTTATGTGTATTCAAACCTGAGATCAATAAACCTTTGACCACAAAGGGAATCAAGAGTCTGGACATTGAATAGAAAAGTGGGATTGAGCTTGAAAGTCAGCCATGATCTTAATGAATGATGGAGGAAGCTTGAGAGCATGTATAGCCTATTCTTTCTCTCATTTTGTCTGTTGTTGGGACATTGGAACAAAAGCTAATCATCATGGCTTTTGGATTCAAACTGCAGTGTGAGGGACTTTTATGTAATCATCAAGCTTCAGATAGGCATTCCTAGTTCCAATCCTACTTGGGGCCCCTCCCAAAACTTTGTTTCTGTTGCACTTGTATTGGTGCGGTGTTATGCGTTTGTCTGGGCCTGAAAAAGTTTCATGATTTTGCTTCCAATTTCTACTTCTTTCTCAGCTTTACATGGTCCATATCTGACACTTCCCTTCTTTAACTTCTCTGTCTTCATTACTGATGATAGACTAACCACCAGTATTTATTACAAATTTACTCTCTTCTACAGCTGTCTAAACTACAGCTCCTCATATCTTGCTTCCAATAAGGACTCCATTCCATTTCCCAATTTCTCTGCCTCCGTTGTATCTGTTCTGATGGTGTTACCTTCCAAATCAGCACTACTGACATGTCTTCCTTTTTCCTGATCTGATGGCTTTCTCCTCCAGTATGGTTGATGGGACTCTCAACTGTACTCGACCCATCTGCTGTACCTCTGGCATCATCCCCTCCCTTTCAGAACCATGATAGGGTCCTATTTTCTTTCTCTTTCACCCAATCAATCTCCACATTAAACGGATCATCCTCTGTCATTTCTGGCAACTCCTGCATGATGCTACCATCAAACATGTCTTACCCTCACCCTGCAGTCAGCACTCCACAAGGACTACTTCTTTCATGGCATCCTAACCCACTCCTCCATCATTCCCAACTCCTCATCACTTACCCATGGCAACTTGCCATGCGACCACAGAAGGTGCAGCAGCTGCCCCTGCCCCTGTACCTCCTCACTACCCAAAGCTCCAAACTCTCCCTTCAGGTAAAGCAGTTCCCTTGATCTGGTCTACTGTACTTGCTGCTCCCAATGCAGCCTCCTTGACATTTGAGCAGCTAAATGCAGACTGGGTGATGCTTTGCCAAACTCCTTCTCTCAGTTTGCAAGCATTACCCCAAACTTCCTGTTTCTCGCCATTTCAACACACCATCTTGCTCTCTTGTGCATATATCCGTTCTTGCCTGCTGCAATCTTTCAGTAAAGCCTAACACAAAGTGAAGAAACTGCGCCTGATCTTCCAGTCCAGACTGAACATTTAGTTCAAGAACTTCAGATCGTGCAAACTCTCTTCCTTAGCTCTTTTTTAGATCCAATTACTTCATCTCAATGTGTGCCCCTAGGCATCTGTCATTTGTTCTGGTTTTACTTTCAGAGAACGCTTACCCTTGTTCTGCTGCCAACACAAAGGTTTACCTTTGTCACTTTCGTTAGCCTTTAACACCTCCATTAACACTTCCTTTGTCTTGTGTCCATGACACCTTTGTTAAGTCTCTCCTAGCTCCTACCTATGCCTGGACTTCTATTTTGTTTCATCACCTCTTAACCAGTATGAAATCCATCAGCACTCTCCCTCTTTGTAGCTTTGAAGAAGAATAATATTGACTTTAAACGTTAATTCTGCCAGACCTGCTGAGTCTTTCTGGCATTTTCTGTTTTTAATTCAGATTTCAATCATCTTCAGTTTTGAGGCGGACAGTGTTCACTTTTTAATGTCTCCTCATCTCTTTGGCTGCCTTCACAGACTAAGATCCAGTAACTGCATAATCTATACACCTCTCTTTTCATCAGGTAAGATTTAAAAGGGCAGCACCCTGGAGAAAGATCCTTCATAGTTGTTTGGGATATTTAGCAGCCCTCACAGATTATTTACTGCTGCATAAACAATTTTGGTAAATCTGAAGATCTGTGATTTATTTCAAGAAGTATAATTCTGAGTCCTTTGTGCTTGAAGCAAGACTAAACTCCATATACCCACCTTCACTCCATATCCTAATGATATAAAATTAACACTGCCATTTATGGAGGAGTGCTTCTAAACTATTTCCACCTTTTGCATGAAGACCTAGTTCCAGGCTTTGCTCCTGAAAGGCCTGGCTCTAATTTTTGTCTTTGCATCGTATTGTTAGACTTCGTAGAAACAGTTTCTGCCATTTAACCCTTTTGAAAACTCTTATCTCTTAACCGCTTAAATCCCAAGGAATACAATCGTAGTTTGTTTAATCGCTCGTTGTAGTTTGACTCTCCAGGTCCAGTAGCAATCAAATAAATCTGTGCTGCAGTCCCTGGAGTGCCACTGTGTGCTTCTCAAGATGTAGTTTCCAGATTTGCGACAGGTGTGACCTACCAAGGTTCTTCACACAGCAAAAGCAGGACTTCTATCTACCCGTTTGGACTCTATTCATGTCGATAGATCATGAAGCTGTGGCTCCTCTGTGTGTCTGGGCTCCCCAAATCTCTTTGGAGTAAAATTGTTCCTGCCAGGTTGGTCTATCCATCCTCCCAGATTGGAATTGTGCTTGTTGTCTGAAAGGCAGGTGGGGCAAACAACAATGCCTTTGTTCTTGCCGCATGGATGTACCTAGATGTGCAGGTGAAAAGAGACGATGCAAAGCCCTTCTTCACCTTGATTGCTGGCACATTAACTCAGAGATCACATCTGTTGTTGGAGAGACCAAGACAATTTTTGAGAGTTGGCAACCTTCGTAATACTTTGTCACCCAGTATCTAATTCTCCTTCTTTCACGTTGTGAAGAAAAGTTTTGCTGATCACCATGTGGCCTGCTGTACTGCGCTGCAGAGCTGATGGATGTTGTGTTCTGTTATCTCTTCATGTCATGCTCTCTAATCTGTGAATTGGAAACTGAAAGAAAGCTATCCAAGCCTCGTCTTCCCTATAGGGGAGCACCTTGCTTCAGCTTGGTGCCTCCACAGGCTATTCACAAACCTTTGATGTCTGTTTGCTGCTGTATTAATTTTCATGGTTGTCCCTGTGGCTAAAGAAAGACTCAGCATTCCTCATTCTCGTTGGTTGTAATTCTGAATTTTATAGTGTTCCCTCCTTGTCTTTTGTGGCAGCCTTTTGCTTTACAGCACTACTCCAGCAGGATGGCTCATTTTTCTCTTATGTGTGTGTGATCCATATGTTTGCTGGAAGATCACAGAAATGCCAGAATCAGACTAAACAGAGTGCTTCCATTGAACTTGTTCTCTTTTACTCCATGTCAGATGGTTACACACATTTCAGTGTAATCATTGTATTGCTGTTTGTGATTTAAAAATGCTTCATGGTCTGAAAGCTGTTATTATTTGAAACAGCAGTGAAGGGTTTAATCTCGAATTTAAGACCACCTACTGTGCTGTCCTGTTGGTTTGCTTGGCAAGGGTGGAAAAGAGCGAAAGCTGGTCGTGTTTCTCAGGGCTTGAACTGATAGAAGTGAGCTGATAACAATACAAGCAGCAAATATTTGGGTTCAACCTCGTATGTCTGTGATGTTTCAAGGTGGTCGAAAAAAAATCTCTGGGGTACCACTGGGTCAGTTCTGTTCAGGCTTTGAAATGCATGAACGGTTACTGGATCTTATTGGTGAGATGGTGTACGTTGTGTTTCTGAAATGTTTAGTTCCTTCGACACTGCTTGTAAGATGGAGCATGAATGATATAAATGAATGATTTATCACTATTTTTATTTGGCCAGAAGTGAGAAGGTTCATGTTGTTGTCCCTAATGCTTGTGGGATCTTGCTGTCTTCACTCATATAGCAGCAATAATTCCACAGTGATATTCATTCATTGGGCAGTGTATGATAAAATGTTATATAATGCTATATAATGTAAAGATCTTTCTGATATTTTCCATGATGTGTATGGTAAAATTAGTGGCCTGCAATAGTTTTCAGTTGTTTGGGTTTCTGATGGTAGGTGGGAATGAGTGGATCAAAGTATGTCTTCCTGGGTCTTCGCCATTCTCATTGAAGAACTAAGAAGAGTAGTTATTTACACAAATAATAGTCTTTAAAACAACAGTATTCACTTCAACATTCTGAAGGAAAATGCAAGGTCCATTTTCCTATTATGCTTGCACTCGTTGGCTTGCAAGAACTTAGGAAATAAGAGCAGGAGTAGACCATTCAATCCTTCAAGCCTGCTGCATCATTTGTTAGAACAGAGTCGAATTTTTTTTAACCTCAACTGCTATTTTCCTACATTTCTGCCGCTGAATAAAACAAGATCTAGATTTTAAAATCCCATCCGTGTTTTAATTTTGAAATCCTATCCATGTTTTAAAATCTGTCCATATCCTTGCCCCTCCCTATCCCTGGAATCCATCCTAGTCCCCAACCATTTAAGAAATTTGAGCTCATTTAATTATGGGCTCTTGTCCTTGTTTTTGCTCTAAAACAGATGACCGTACCTTTGGTTATCTAGGTCCAAAACTCTGGAATTGTGTCCATACCCATCTCTGTTTCAATTTAACATACTCCTTAAATTCTACCTCTGACCATGTTTTTGGCCACTTCACCCAATAGCTTCTTAATGTGACTTGCTGTTGCAATGCCATAGTTTGTGCCATAATGTTGTGAAGCAAATGTTATTGTTACAGACAGGAGGGGTCAGTTCAAACAGCACTGTTACCTTCTTACCATCTGTACGTAATCAGAAGTTATTTTCAATAAATTTGTTTTCTTTTTAAACAAATAAGTGGTGACATGTTTCCCCAACTGCTCCATTTTTGGGAGATTCAGTTTTACTAATAATGACACAGCAAACTTGAGTCAGGATTAACTCAGCAGCTGTTTATTGTACACATTTAAAGCCCTCAAAGGAGTATTCACAACTTTCCACTCAGTATTCACACGGTAAAGGGCAAGATAGAGGAAAAGAGGTTTTACAGTACAAGAACCATGGAAAAACTAAATATTGTTTCTTGAGTGTCAGAGTCCAATGAGGAAGTCCTTCATGTACACACTCAGTCAGTTGATGCGTGCTTTCAGGTGGTGCGATTGTCATAACGTGCAGAAATTGCATTTGTTCTACAGTTGAAGATCTAAATCTCCAGTAGGATCAGATTAGGTGGGCTGGTGGTCCAACTAGCCAGAGTTTGCTTCTGAATGGTCTGTCAGTTGGATGTTTAACAGCAGTCCGTTTGCATAACTCAGAATTTTGGGTCACGTAACCTTCCCTTTTCACAAAGGATATTCATTCAGCATTTGGAATTTGGCTTTGTTTTCAAGACTCATAATGTCCCAGCCATGGGGGTGTGCCATTCATGTTGAGGATCAGGTGTTTGGGAAACCATTTTCTTAACAAACACATAGACTCCATTCACATGGGTTTGGCTTATCAGGTGCAGTTTGCATTCCTGTAGCTCGGGAGAAATTGATCTGTACAGTCACAGTGGTTTGCTCAAAGCTCCTTAGGCATGACGAAGTGTGACATTCCTGAAACTAAGAAGATAATTTTGTTCCAGAGATTTTTGGGGATAATTTCCACGCATGTCAACCATTTTTTTATTCAGCAGAAGAGTCCAGTTTAACAATAAGAATTTGCAATAACAATGAAGTTTTCAAATACCAGGCTGGCTCTATTCCACGTTGGAGTATCCCAACACTATATAAATATCAGTTTAGAGAATCACATTATTGGCTTAATTCTGTCAGTGATCTCAACAGCACGAGAAGGCTGAATTAATATTCAAAGTTGTGTCCGCAAGGTTGCTGAATTTTGTATTTATCACAGTTCCATGTCACCAATGTCCATGCACATGCATGTTTCAGCAGAGTTTTACTGAAAATCAGGAGTGGAATGTGGAGGACTCTCTCCTGTGATTTGACATGTACTGATTGCTCAGTCATATGTTATTTCATGTCGTTTGAGTCAAAAAAAAGGAATGCTTCACAAATTTGCTTGTCATGGGTAGCAAATGTGGTACCGCTGTTTAAAAAAGGTAGTAGGGATAACCCTGGAAATTATAGACCAGTGAGTTTGACATCGGTGGTAGGGAAATTAATGGAAAAAATACTTAGGGGTAGGATGTATGAGCATTTGGAGCGTTGCGATCTGATTAGGGATACGCAACATGGCTTTGTTAGAGGGAGGTCTTGCCTTACGAATCTGGTGGAATTCTCTGAGGACGTGACAAAAACGGTTGACGATGGGAGAGCCGTTGATCTCATCTATATGGATTTCAGTAAGGCATTTGATAAAGTCCCTCATGGTAGGCTGGTAGAAAAGGTTAAGGCGCATGGGATACGAGGTCAGGTAGCTAGGTGGATTGAGAACTGGCTGGGCAATAGGAGACAGAGGGTAGTTGTGGAGGGGACCTTTTCGGGCTGGAGGCCAGTGACCAGTGGTGTGCCGCAGGGCTCAGTACTGGGACCTCTCCTCTTTGTAGTATACATAAATGACTTGGAAGAGAGCGTAGGTGGTGTGATCAGCAAGTTTGCGGATGACACCAAGATGGCAGGGTTGGCAGGTACTGAAGTGGATTGTCAGGTGATACAACAGGATATAGATAGGTTGGTGCATTGGGCAGATAGGTGGCAGATGGAATTTAATCCTGACAAATGCGAGGTGATGCATTTTGAAAGGAATAATGCAGAGAGGAGCTATGTGATAAAAGGTAGACCGATTAGGAGTATAGAAACACAGAGGGACCTGGGAGTGCGGGTTCACAAATCCATGAAGGTTGCGACACGAGTGGAGAAAGTTGTTAGGAAGGCTTATGGAATGCTAGCCTTTATAGGTAGGGGTATAGAGTATAAAAGCTGCCATCTAATGCTTCAGTTGTATAGAACGTTGGTTAGACCGCATTTGGAGTACTGTGTCCAGTTCTGGTCACCTTACTACCGGAAGGACGTGGAGGCTCTGGAGAGGGTTCAGAGGAGGTTTACCAGGATGTTGCCTGGCATGGAGGGGCTGGGGTACGAGGAAAGATTGGAGAAACTGGGACTTTTCTCCTTGGAAAGACGGAGGTTGAGGGGGGACATGATAGAGGTATATAAGATACTGAAGGGAATAGATAGAGTCAATAGTGAGAGACTGCTCCCTAGACCGGGTACAAATATGAGAGGTCATGATTTAAGGGTGAGGGGGGAGAGGTATAATTTGGATGTGAGAGGAAGGTTCTTTACGCAGAGAGTTGTGGGGGTATGGAACGCGCTACCGAGGAGGGTGGTGGAGGCAGGAGCGTTGGACTCGTTTAAGGTTCAGTTAGACAGACACATGAGTGAAACGAGGATGGAGGGTTATAGTAGGGGCTATTAAATAAGGTCAGAACCTCGGGAGACACCGGAAATGCAGACTTGTAAGTTAACGTTTTTGTCTTTTTATTCCGCAGGTGGAGGTCCACCTCGTTGTCAAACGAGGGGCATGCACACGGTGGGTCGTGCGTGGGCTGCTCTTGGAGGTTCCGGGAGTGGCCTAGTACTTCGTGTCGGTGTGTGTGCTTGATCGTGGACCGGTAGACGGGCGCCGCAACAGCTCGGTGACTAGCACTGCTAGCTGTGCAGATACATGGATTTGGGCCTGTGTCTGTGGGAGTTTGCGCATTCTCCCTGTGGTTGCATGGGTTTCCTCCGGGCGCTCCGGTTTCCTCCCACACCCCAAAGATGTGCTCTTAGGCTGATTGGTTTACCAAATTGACACTATTCTCCCCTGAATCTGGCTAAGTTAGGGGTTCCATTCGTAGACACGCAGGGTAGAATAGGTGTAGGGTGATGCGGCGGCGCGGGCTCGTTGGGCCGAAGGGCCTGTTTCCTGTGCTGGGTTGTTCTTTGTTCTTTGTATCCTTGTGCATGGGCCATGCTCATCTTTTCTGTATCGTTCCAATTTTAGTATATGTGCTGCCGAAGCGCACACGTTTATGTTTACTGATGTTAATTCAGTTTCTTCATCCTGGTGGGAGAATGTAACCAGTCCAACTGTGGCATTGGTGAAGTATCCATTTGCAAGTTTACAATCCACAATATTCACGATAAGATCATCGGGAACACTTGGTCATTGATAAAAATCACTCTTGAATGCACTTTTCCTGGGCATTGTGATCAGTGGTCTTCATTGCAAGCCTTTTGACTTTTTCATTGTATTTCACAGTTATTTCCTGAACAGTGCCATGGATATTGTCATGTATTGGTCACTGGATGTGATTGTTTGGAAAATACACTATTGTGTATGTTACTACAACACAACACAGCACACAGCACGGGAAACAGGCCCTTCGGCCCAACGAGCCCGCGCCTTCCACTACTACTCGCTGTCTCCTCCTCCCAAGCCAGTTCTCCACCCATCTACATACCTGGCCTTGTATCCCATGAGCCTTCACCTTTTCTATCAGCCTACCATGAGGGACTGTTTTGGAGTTTGATGGAAGTGAGTCATGGAATACATTAAACTCTGTGATTTCTGAGTTTAAAGGGTTGTAGTGTAATGTCAAGAACCATACCTTGTCATCCACACACGTTTGGTCTTGGTTTGACATGAAGTTTGAGAATGCTTTGGGTGTTGAGTCTGGAGTGTCTGACTTTGTTCACAAACTGTGTTGGTTGTTGTTTGGAATTGTTACGTTTGCCGCTGGAGTGAAATTGTAGGAGGCCTAACTACTCTGGACATCCGACTGGTGATACTGGCCAAAGTCACTGTGCATCAAGGCATTTAACAGTCTGCAACCTCATTCTTATCCCATATTATACTCATGCAGGTGATGCTAGATTGCAACCAGGAAACAGGAACACACACACACTGACAAAGGGTGCCAATGCTGCCATTCCAGCTGAGACCAATGAAGCTTGGGATACTGAATGTGGAATCTTTATTCTTCTCTTCTAGCAGTTGTAGGAGATATTTTGTTTTAAAAGCTTTATACTTGGTCAGAAGTCTTGAGAAAACTTTGCAGCAAGTTTCATTATTACAGTCACAAGATGTCTTTCTGGCAATGACGAACAGTTTGTGGTTGGGTGATCAATGATAATGTACAGATTAAGAGATCAAACTACATGCAAATAACCTCCATATCGGGCAGGCTATTTAAAAACGTTGAAAGCTCCAAGTTTGGTAAATTACATTTATGTAAATTTTGACACCAGGGTGAGCAATGTTGTGATGTTGGGACACATTCTACCTGAGAGCAAATAAAAGCTTTTTACTTATTCCACCAATGTTTCTCAGCCGTACCTTAGATCACCAGCCTTTAATGCACTGTCATCACACATCTCGAGTTTTTCACATAGCCAAGGCAGATTGCCAAATTGATGCAAGATTAGCCATGGTCTTATCAAATGACTAAGCAGGCTTGAGGGGCCAAATGGCCTACTTCCACTCATTTTGTAAGTTTGTGTTCGAGACGTTTCTGTGCTTTGGGCTCCAAAAGAATGAGAAACTGGACTGAATTTTCTCCAGCCCATTTCATTTTCTTGCCTTGTTGCCGGTCATTTTTAACACCAACCTGCCCTTATTCCAGAGAAGACAGTTGCCTTTTGGAGGTTAAATAGACATCTTGTTCCTTGACTACTGATGCCCTTATTCACAGGTATATGAGGGCAAATCTGGTTTACTTGATCATTTCAGGTTCATTCTTTAAACCTCCTATTTGTGGAGGATCAGTTAAGATTAAGGAAGTGTCCTGCAAAGATGTGCATTGTGAAACCTAAATTTCCTACTCTCTTCTGCAGAAACTTGCAATAGTTCCCCAGTAAATATTCAAAAAAAACATAATTTATTCACTGATCACCTCGACCTGTCACACTACTAATGCAATTCTTTGCTGAATGATTCACGCTTTGTTTTTGGGGAGGTTGTGGGGTGGGATAATAAGTAGAATTTGACTTTATCAACTCTGAAGACTGCAAATTAATGATATTGACCTACATGATAAGTGACTGGATTTATAACCAGGAGCACAGAGTACAAAGGCAAGGAAGTTAAGGTGAAACTTTCTGAAATAAGGGTAATAGCTCATTTGAAGTATTGTGTCCATTTTAGTTGGGAATAATGGCAAGGCTTTTAAGAGAGGGTTTAGAATAGATTAGGGAAGCTCTTTCAAGCAGAGAAGGTTAAGGGAAGATTTAATCGAGCAAATAAAGGGAAATTGTTTCCAGTGAGTCAGCAACCAGAGCATCTAGATTTAAGCTAATTAATAAAATAGCTTGAGGCAAAGTGAATTCTTATGTAGCGAGTTATGATCTGGAATGTGCTTCCTGGAAAGAAATTCAATAATAAGTTTCAAAAGAGAATTGGATGAACCAATCAACGAGGAAAATAAAGAACGGGGGGAAAAGACAGGAGAATAGAACGAACTGGATTGCTCCTTCACAGAGGTGGGTTTGGCTGATTGGCTTCCTTCTGTGCAACACCAGATGATTCTTGGCACAAATATGTAAATTCACACCAGCACTTATCCCGAAGGTTGTTTTAATGTTTCACGATGAAGTCAACGTTTATTATAGCTTTCTTCCTTTTGATCTTGGCAGATGTTTAAAATTGCATATGCAGGGAATGCCTTTTAATGAATCATCCTTGTGATGTGTGCCTCTCCTTTTTTTCATGCAGAAAATGGTAAATAAAACGATATAAAGTTGAATCACACATCAAAGTGGAGCACAATTCTGATGATTGTTAAATTCGCCTGAACCCATTGCATATTATTCTGCTGCTGCAGTATTAGCCGATCAGAGCTTGAAATCATGTTAGCTATTTGGCAGATTCTTTTTTTTAATATACAGCACATCCGATTACAACCTGGAACTTAACATGTGCTTCTTTGTGTTTCTGATGTACTGACTCTGTGGGGTAACCCATGATGGCTTCCTGGGAATGATTAACATTATGAATCAATATAGCAGTCATTGCAGTTAAATTATCTGCAATTTCAGTACGTGGGTGTTAAATTCTTCTCCACGGATCCACTTCATCTCATGTAATTCACCCATTAATATATACACTTTGTTGTTTCTTGGAGGGTGATTTTGAGCTCCCAAATGGCTATTGGCACTTGAGGCCTGCAGGCAGAATAATCATTGGTTTGATTACGGTCTAAGTTGATATTGACCCAGGGCCTACAGTTGGCCCGGAATGAGAAAGGTAAGAAAAAAGCTGAATTGGCCTCCCTGATCTTGATGCCCTGTTATGACCCCTGTTAGAAATTGCACGAGTGGATGTTGGATGGAGGCTGGATTGGGCTTGCCTACATGGTCTCCTCTGGTAGAATGACCATTGGACTCTCAGAGGAGGCTCACACATCAATTCATTGGACAATGACTGGTTATTCAGGGATCAGTGTCATTAGCTTTGCAGAGAGGACAGGAGATTTATGGTTCAAACATATTTTTGGAACTGAAGTGATGAGCTCATTATGGTAGGTGTTAAATTGAGTTGAATACTATTTCGTCCATCACGGTATCATCTGTGCGGCTATACAATACTAGGACAAATGCAGTGCTGTCCCCTCCCACACTTGTGACTATGCTGAGACATGGTTTAGCAAGATACTGGTTGCCCACAAATAACTTACACATGTGACCATTCTTCATGTATTAATTGTATTGCAAGTGCCCGCAGGCTGTTAAATTTTATGAAGGATCAAGGTCAATCCCAATCATCATCTTGCCTCACATGCACATAGCTTCTGGAATTTCCAGAAGCATAGAGATCCACAGTACCAAACCTGGGTCGGAATGTTGAATGCTCTCATTTTCACTGCTGTGTTTACTTGCTGCCTTTCGTAACTTAAATCACCAGCAATTCCTTGCCAAATTTTGATTGCTTATGCATTTGTCAGTTTGACTTACCTTTGGTGAGACTGGGCTGAAGGGATTGAAGTTTATTTTTGAGATTTCAGTTTGGACAGACTTCCTGACAAATACCAAATTCAAATAACCTTCTGTGAGCCAGTACACACAAATGTGCAAATCAACATAAGTGAAGTTGAAATATAGCATTTTCCCTTTAAACAAGATCTTTGTGGAGCTTAAGCATGTATTTTCTTTTATTAAAGAGGTACTGTCTGAATGAAAACATGTTTAGAAGTCTGTCACATTGGGAGAAGAAGCACTTTAGGATCATTGATCGTATCATCATGTGCATGTGACACACTGAGTCATCCTAACTAAATTCTCACCAGAAGATGGATATGACAGGCTTTTTCCATTTGTTCAAAAATATTTAGTCCTTAGGTCCACAGTATAACTTCATCATATTTTAAAACAAATTATTTTTATAAGTGACTTTAAACTTAGCATATGATTTATATTCTGTTCTGCATCTGACCTTAGTTCAGAGGATGTGAACTACTATTCTTGTGGCCTTTAAAGTTTATTTATTAGTGCCACAAGTAGGTTTACATTCACACTGCAATGAAGTTATTGTGAAAATCCCTGAGTTACTGCATTCCGGTGCCTGTTCGGGTGCACGGCATGGCCAGTGCACCTAATCAGCATATCTTTTGGACTGTGGGAGAAAACCGGAGCACTTGGAGGAAACCCACAAAGACACGGGGAAGAACGTGCAGATACCCCACAGACAGTGACCCAAGCCAGGTATTGAGCCCAGGTTCCTGGTGCTGTGAGGCAGCAGTGCTAACCACTGTACCACCATAACAGCTTTAAAACAATCAACAGGAGGAGAGGCTGGGCAGATGTTATTGACCTTTCTTGTTTGAGGAAGTTCTGGTTTCATCAGTGGAGGCTACTCATTAATCGTGGGTAATTGAGGAATTATATCCTTTCACCTTGTAACGGCCATTTACCCCTCTTCTCTCAAGGCTCTTCCTGTTAAGAATTTTCAGAAATGGTCTGAAATTAAAAATCAGGGTTACAGTTGGTCAGCGTAAATAAATTTACTCTGCATTTCTTATAGTTTTGCTGGTGTCCAGTTGAGTTGTTGAGAATCAGTCTGTGACAAAGCAGTGCTTCCTGAGCTGCTTTAGCTGGAAGTGTGTTGAGAATTTAATGTTCACCAGAACTCAGCTCATATTCCTGACTGAGCCTTTGGGGATGGTGTGGATACAGCTTGTATCAAACCCATATATTGAAGGATACTAGTTGCAGAGCTATGGTGGGTGTAACTGTGATTCAGTGCCTTGGGTTGCTGGTTACATGCCAAAGAAGTCCTTGGCAGCTGAAGAGGAAAGACTTGGGGCCCCTGATTTGTAGACAGGCACCTGCTTTTAGTTAAGGATGGGATCTTACTTCGTGATTTTTAATTGACTCGGAGTGAGTTCATTATGAGATTAGTGTCTTTGTAGTTGACCAGTATAATTATTTGGACCAAAAACGATGAATTGTTGAAATGCTTTCAATAAAAGCTGTCTCTCAACATCACGTATCACTTTATTTTCTTTAAATTGCTTGTTTTAAGATTGTTTAATTTGTCTGTTCTTCTCTGTTACCCTGTATTATTTCTTGCTGCCTGTTAGACTGAATAGGGTGTCTTGGTCCCAGGTTTCCCCTAAAGCTGGTTTCTTCCCAGATGCAAGGAGATGCTGAGAGCCAACAAGGTGATTTGGCAACCCTTTTGAAGTTTATGATGAAGCCCAGGCTTCAGCGTCATCTCTCAGATGGGTAGGCTGAGACTGAGAGCTTACTGTGTGCGAAATTGTAGGCCTTGTCATGCGCTGTAAGGGTTTGACGCGAAGTGCCTTCCACTCAGGTGTGGCAGTGAGGTTCTGCATATAGATTTACATAGGGTGAGCTGAAAATGCCATACAAAGCACTGCTAGATGGAAATTGAGAATAGAAAGTAAATCAAGTGTGTATACTTATTTTTTCAGGAGTGATCATGATAGTTTTGTTCTTATTGTCATGTGCAGTATGCTGTATAATACAGATCAGTATAATCATTTAATTTTAAGGCTTTTACGTGTTTTGGCTCAAATTTCTTTGGCAGTACGTTGTAGCTAAAGCATTTCAATCTAGAAATTCAATGAAGTATAAATCCCACATGAAATACCGGTTATTCACCTCATTTTATTTAAGTTTATGCTGTATTATAATAATATAGTCAGCCACCTGCCAAAATGGCATGCAAAATAGAGCTCTCACTGGGTTTTCATTAAATTAACAGGTATATAAAATGTTCCCACAGTTATATTGTGGAGTCTTATTTGACTAGGATGTCAATCGACTATAGCTATTGTGGATTTTTTGTGATGTAATGCCCATACAATGTAAATGGTAGATTTTGTCGTCGCAAACGGAGTTTAGCGAATGTGCTTCGATCATTGTTGGGGAAAGTAATTTATCCTTTTGTAGACTCCTGGCAGGTAATTGCCGGTTCATAAAACAGAGGGAAAAGTGGATTTGTGCAGATGCTGGTATGTTTTACAATGTTTCCTTCATTTGCCCAGAGTTGTCACCCTGGGAGAATGTCACCTGTGCCATGAGCTTCATTTATACAGATCGCCAAAGTTTCTGAAGTATAATTATAAAATGCGCAAGATCAATTTTTTTCTGTAACTTAAAAGTGTAACATAACTCTGACAATATTTTAGAGCTTAATATCATCTGTACCCAGATGCGATCCTCTTGTATTGAAGAATGGAAAATTGACATGTGGATGGGTTATGATTGGAGTCTTTGACCAAATTGCGTGTAAAGGCTTAACAGTTCAGGTAAATTTGAAAGTTAGGATCCAGATATCTACATTTCACTGCCTGTTGATATTCTAAATCAAGAAACTGATGGAGCACTGATCTTTTCCTGCTTGGTGGTTGCTTGTGGATTTGATGTACAGTATATCATATCAGTTATTACAAAGCACATTGAAGGAACCAGGAGCAGTGTAGAGAATGCTGTTTACACATGGATCTTTTCAGCATTTGCAGCTTTGAAAAAAATTCTGAATTTCTGTTTGTGTTAATTGAAGTTTTAGAATCGTGCTTGACCAAGTATGACCATGAGTGAAGCTCAAAAGAGCTAAGACGTAGATTGCGATTACTCTACTGTTAATTTAAATTTTAATCAACTTTGACTTCTTTGCCAGAAGTTACAGACACTGTGAAGTTAAAATGAATAACACCCACAGATTGGAATTGATAGTCATGTTATTGCTGCAAGTTGATTGGAGCAAAGTCTAGCCAAGCTTCAGGAAATGACACTCACCATGTACCTATGTTAGCTGTTGTACAAAGCACAGGCAATGTGTTAAAAGGCTGCAGTACACTGAGCTGTTTAAATGGCTGCAGTACACTGAGGTGTTTAAATGGCTGCAGTACACTGAGGTGTTTAAATGACGTCAGAAATTGCAAAGTTTGTGTTCATCAGTGTCAACTCAACCCCAGAATATGTTTCCTGGAAACTTAGTGTAGCTTCTATATTGCAATACAGTGTCTGTCTGGAGGTGGAGCTTTGTGAGTAATCTTATTCTGTTTATCATGTTTTTATTTCATGTTGATAGTCAGCAGAATGCCAGATAGGAATGCAATGATATTTTGAATGAAGGTACCAAAATGCCACAGGAAAACTCACACTTGACCACTGTATCTTTGTGCCACCAGACCCTTCCCACACCCAGTGACAGACCAGCAACCATCAAACCCACTTGTTCAAATCCAGATAACTGGATAGAACCCAGTTTAAAAGGAAGGAATATAATGCCAGATCCATTATAATTTGTTCCCGTACAAAAACACCATGCGCCCACTTGGTTCAAATCCGAGTGAGAGGTCTGCATTCTAGCAGAAATACTTGCCTGCCCAGTGTGAATTTATGACTGGGTGCATGTCTGGACACCTGACTTCAAATGTATAGAACTTTTAAAGAATTGTAGATATATCCATTGATCATTGTGGTGTCATTTGAGTTGTGATGATTTCCAGTTCTGATTCCCAAGCTGAACAATTGGTGAGAACGTGGTGCTGGAATATTCTAACTTGACACGCTTATATTTAAATTATAACTGGATCCGGGATTCTGTGCTAACAGAAACTGCTTTCTGTTTCTCGACTGAATGGCTTGCTGTCTGTGCTTTTGAAACTGGATGGCACTTTGACTTATGGTTGAAGATGGTAAAGGTATTCAGGACTTCTGAATGAGTCCTTGTACAATTTCATTTGGTTATTGTTGTCTGTTAGAAATGAGAAGAAACTCCTGGTAAATTTCAGAAGTACAGTGGGTAACCAGAATAGAAAAGTTGGTTGAAATGATGAGCAGATTGGATGTTTACGTTACTGGACATGATTAATACCATCGCTAGTTCTGTGATGTCCACCCAAGTGTGTACTTATATATAAAAGAAAGGAGTGCATATAGCTTATCTTTATTGACCTGCATTTTATACACTAGGATTGGTGATGTAACATTGAAAAGTCTGGCTGGTCATTGATCAAGTCCACATTTTAAGTCAGTGATGAGCAGCTACTTTGCTGACTTCCCGAACTTGAATAATACTTGTTCACCAGTTAAGGAAAAAACAAGAGCACGTTTATTTACAGGTAAAGGTCATGCAGAGGCCTCTTGTGGTTGCCTGAGCTCCCGAGATGATTCTGGAACAGAAACCCCTGCTTGCTGGGGTGAACCCCAGATCTGGTCCCTAACTGGTTTACTCAGACCCCGATAATAGAACGTTTTAATGAAGTCTTTCAGCTGGTTTCCGATTCCTAGTGGGGCGATGTATCTCCTCTGTCTGGGGTACTTCCCACTGAAGTGCTGTCAACAGAAACCACAACTACAGGTGTCTCTTCAAGCACAGACGTCTCAATATCACGTGTTTGCATGGGGATGTCACCTGTGCCTGTAACAGGGCGACCCTGGTATTTGACTGCTTGGGTAGTCGACAACATTCCCAGATAGCAACATAGCTCCTGATGGCAGTACTGGTTGCTGGGGAAACTTGTGCTCTTTCAATGGTCGGTGTTTCTAGATGATCTTTCCTCCTTTTGACCACTTGATAAGACAGCGGCCCAGCTTCGGATATGACTCAAGGGACCCAACTCAACCCACTTATAAAATTCCTCAGATACTCGCTTCATCCACTGAAAACGACCGTGGTTGACATGAATCCGGATTTGTCTTCTGGCTGCTTTGGCTGGCCTTTGCCCTCCCTGGCAAATTTTGATCACGAGGCTCAGTCTCAGTCTGATGTTATGGTTCATTAACAACTCAGCTGGTGAGACTCCTATTGTTGTGTGTGAAGTGGTACTCGAGCCCAGAAGGAATCTTAATTTTCTGCTCTTCGAGTCCTTCCGCACTGCTTCTTCAGCCAGAAAAGATTTGAATAGCTTGTTCAGTGAGTCTCATGCACTACCAGATGTTGGGCATGTTTAGAGATGGTGAACTGGTTGTCATCAGTGTTCATGTGGATACTGACTCTGTGTTTTGAATGATGTTGCTCAGGGGCAGCATGTAGCAGAGAAATAGGTGGATCCAAGGAAAAATTCTTGGGCATCAGAGGTAGTTGTATGGAAGTGAGAGAAGAAACCATTACAGGTGATTCTCTGGCTGAGACTGGATAGATAAGAATGGAACCAGTCATGTGCAGATCCATTCAGTCAAATGGTGGTGGAGAGGTTTTGGAGCAGAACTCTAAAAGGCTGCAAACAGCCTGAGAAGGGTATGAAAGGATGCTTTTATACTGTTATAGTCAACTCGAAATATATAACTTTGGTAAGAATTCGCTATGATGGTGGTGGAAACCTGACCAGACGGATTCATTCATGAAATTTGACGTGGATTTAGAGAGTCAGGGGAGGTTGTAGCTGAGGGTGGGAGTTTTTCAGGATGAAGGGGTCACAAGTTGCTCTTTTAAGGAAAGGGCTGATGATAGAAGATTTGGAGAGAAAAAGAGACAATGTTTGAGGGAAAAAAAACTGTTATCATTGACTAACATGGAAGCCAGGAACGTAAGTTAGGTTGTCAGCAGTTTAATTAAAAAAAGGATCAAGAAAATAGGAGGTGGATCTCGTGGATAAGACAAGCACAGTATGGTTGTGAGAAAAAAATAGCGAAAGATGTGAATTCAGATCAAGGCCAGGGGTAACCATGTCGAGGAATTTGTGGCACAGTGATAAGCACTGCTGCCTCACAGCACCAGGGACCCAGATTCAATTTCCAGCTTGGGTGACTGTCTGCACGTTCACCCTGTGTCTGCGTGGGTTTCCTCTGGGTGCTCCCATTTCCTTCCACAGTCCATAGATGTGCGGGTTAGGTGGATTGGCCATGCTAAATTGACCCGACTGTCAAGGGGATTAGCAGGGTAAATGAAGTTTATTTATTAGTCACAAGTACGTTCACACTGCAATGGCATTGCAATGAAAAACCCCGAGTTGCCACACTCTGGCGCCTGTTCAGGTACACTAAGGGAGAATTTAGCACGGCCAATGCACCTAACCAGCACATTTATTTGGGCTGTGGGAG
The DNA here is from genome assembly GCF_965287045.1 of Carcharhinus amblyrhynchos. NCBI lineage: Eukaryota > Metazoa > Chordata > Chondrichthyes > Carcharhiniformes > Carcharhinidae > Carcharhinus > Carcharhinus amblyrhynchos. The sequence goes on along the minus strand of NC_137357.1, from coordinate 7,307,026 downwards.
AAATTGGAGCACCCGGAGGAAACCCACGCAGATGCGGGGAGAAATGTGCAAACTCCACACAGACAATGACCCAAGCTGGGAATTGAACCTGGGTCCCTGGTGCTGTGAGGCAGCAGTGCGAACCACTGTGCCACCGTGCTGCCCCACATGACGCATTGTGGGAATAGGGCCTGGGTGGGATTGTGGTCAGTGCAAACTCAATGGGTTGAATGGCCTGTTTCTGCACTGTAGAGATTGTGTGAATTTAGGCCTGGTGAGCAAGGGAGAGGGAAGCAGCAGAAACAACTGAGCAGATGGCCTCAATTTTTGCAAGAAAAATGCCCCTCACACTTATTGGCTGTGGAAATGTCAGAGTTGTAGTTTGTGGTGAAGTGAAGAAGCTAGGGATGTGATCTTGGAATAATGGGTAGTTTTAGCAATGGAGAACAGGACCCATTAATTACTCAAATGATCCAACCAGACCTGATAGTGGATTGCCAGATTTAGTTCTCCATCAAGGTCTTCAAATCTGCACCCTTTAGACTTAAGGGAGTGTGAGAGGTGTACCAGGGAGTAAGAAAAGTGAAAGGTGGTGCCTGTCCCAATATGCTGATGGGTTTCCTACATAATTATCCTGTTTAGATAATATTGCAGTATGCAAATAATTTGCTTTTTATTATAGCGCAGGAGATAATCGTCTATTCTCAAGCATTCTCATCCATTGAATAGTGGAATGGTAATCTGACCAGAAAACACTGGCAGAAGCGCAAACGGGAGAAGTGGGCTTCATCCTGTGTGTTAGCTACTGGATTTGGGGCACCAGGATGAAGTTCCTGTCTGCAGTCAGTTGCATCAACAAATTCTATTTGGCCCTCTCAATTATGTGAAACATCGATTAACAGCATGTCTTGTCAAGGATGCAAAATGGCCCTCAGGCAGGAACATGTTACATAAAGTTCCATTCTCCTCAACACAACACACCACAGTAATCTGCAGATTGTGACTTTTTATCAGGTAGATCTTAAAACTGCAATGATCTTTGGTACCCTGTTTATGAAAAAAAAATTCTGAATCAAGCTGGCTTGATATATTATCAATGCTAAACTTTGAAAAACTCATTACAAATATTGCACCTGACTGGTACACTGGGAATTAGGAACATCATAGATTTGTTGTTCAAAATAATTCCAAGGTAAAAAAGTTTGGCGTTTACTATGTTAATATTGAGCCCAATGAAATATAACAAAAGGTCAGCTCGTTGGGAGAGTTACTGTGGTTTACAAGTTTTTTCCTCCCTCTCATACGCCCATGTGTTTTTGTATTGATGAGCCATAATTGATGTGTAATGCTGAAAGATGTGGCTAATTATTCCTGGTGATCAGGAACATGTCCTTCTATTAACCTTTATGCTGCTGAACAGACTTGAACTGTGGTTTGCACCAAAGGGGCCAAGCACGTTCCACGTATAAACATTCTATGTCATGGAAAGTTATACTACTAATGACATAATGTTCAAGACTCCCGATAGTTTTTCTGGGGGCTGTGAGGAATTTTGAGAAACTGGAGTTTCTCTCAGAGGTACAATGGAGGAAAAAGAACTTTGAATGCTGTCTGATGGAGGAAGTACTTCATTTCTCAAGGTGATGAATTATCGCCATCTTAAATCTGCAAGGATAGAGATCAGTGCATGTTTTGTTCCTGTGCGTTGTTACATCACTGGTAAGATGGTAGTTTGGGTGGTCGATCATGGGGATTTTTGCTAATTTGACATGTCGGGAGCAGAGGCTAATATCTCCCTGTTGAGAGGAAAGGGAAATCAACAGGCGAGCCATTCCGTTGTACGAGGAAAAAAAATCCCAAGTCATTGGATCAAGGTTGGTAATGGCTGACACTCAGGGATGTTGCTTTTCTGATCATTTCCAGCTGTACAACTGTGGCGAACTTCAACTCGGCTTCTTGTGATTTATAATTACCATTTTGTTTAACAGTTTACTGCCCATCCTCTCTTGAAGGGATCCCTGGGATTCAATACAATTGCCAACTTCTGGTGACTGCCCAAGGGTATAGAAATTGAGTGCCAGCTGGCTATTTAACAAGGGAGGACATCACATTTGATTCAGCTTCCACCTAGCAGAAGTTGTGATCAGGACTAATAACCTTGCTGATTCCTCAATTCACAGCTAACTTGGGAATCAATCTGAGGCTTTTGGTGTGTATGGTGAAACCTTTATCCTCTGGTCTTGATTGTAATTTATGAGAAGCTATGTTAATGTTCTGACAACCCATGTGGGCCATTCATCGGTACCCATACTGCTTCTTGGACTCTGGGACATAAGTGGTCTGAGATTTTCCCCAGGTAACCCTGTCATAGTCATAACTGCAGTTTGGTATTAAAATTCACTTTTACGGGATGAAGGCATTGTTGGATAGGCCAGTATTTATTGTCCATCTCTTGTTGCCCTTTAAGAGGTGGTGGTGAGCTGGCTTCTTGAACCACTGCAGCCCTTTGAGGTATAGGTATACCCACATGCTGTTAGGGAGATTCCAGTATTTTGATCTGCGACCGTGAAAGAACTGGGATATATTTCCAAGTCAGGATGGTGAGTGACTTCAAAGGGAACCCTAAGGTGATGGTGGTGTCCCTGGCACCTGCTGCTTTTGTTCTTCTAGATGGTAGTGGTCATGGGTTTGAAAGGTTCTGCCGAAGGAGCCTTGATGAGTTGCTGCAGTGCATCTTGTAGTTGGTAGACACTGCTGCCACTGTTAGTGGTGGTGGTGAGGGGTTGGGGGGTCCTCAAGAGGTTGGGCGCTCCTCAGGAGGTGAGTGACCAGTGCAGGTTTCCTAGCTTTTGACCTTCTCTGGTAGGCCCAGTTTTATATGGCTAGTCCAGTTCAGTTTCTGATCAATGGTAATGCCCAGGATGTTGGCAGTGGGGGATTCAGTGATGCTAATGCCATTGAGTGTCAGCTGTTAATGGTTAGGTCCTCTCTTGTTTTTGATGGTCATTGCCTAGCACTTGTATGACGTTAATGTTACTTTCCACTTGTCAGCGCAAGCCTAGATATTGTCCAGGTCTTGCTGCGTTTGGACCCAAGCTGATGGTGCAGTCATCTGCAAACATCCGCAGCTCTTGATCTTATGATGGAGGTAAAAATCATTGATGAATCAGCTGAAGATAGTTGGGCCGCAGACACTAACCCTGAAGAATTCCTGTAGAGATGACCTGGAGCTGAGATAATTAACCTCCACTGCCAAAGCCATCTTCCTTTATGCCAGGTATGACTCCAGCGAGTGGACCGTTTACTTCCTGATTCCCATTGATTCCAGTTTTGCCAGAGCAGCTTGATGCCACACTCTAGTCAAATGCTGCCTTATTGTCAAGGGCTGTCACTCTCATCTCTGGCATTCACCTCTTTTGTCCATGTTTGAAACAAGGCTGTAATGAGGGCAGGAGTTGAGTGACCCTGGCAGAGTCCAAACTATACATCTGTGAACAGGTTATTGCTGAGTAAATGCCATTGATTGCACTGTTGATGCCCCTTCCATCACTTTACAGATGATCGAGAGCAGACTGATGGGGTTGGGCTGAACTTGTCCTGTTTCATAATAAGAACACAAGAAGTAGGAGCAGGAGTAGGCCATCTAGCCCTTTGAGCCTGCCCCGCCGTTCAATAAGATCATGGCTGATCTGAAGTGGCTCAGTTCCACTTTCCCGCTTTCTCCCTATAACCCTTAATTCCCTTGTCTGTCAAATACCTATCTACCCGTGACTTAAATATATTTAGCGAGGTAGCCTTCACCACTTCAACGGGCAGAGAATTCCAGAGATTCATCACCCTTTGAGTGAAGAAGTTCCTCCTCAACTCCGTTCTAAACTGCGCCCCCCCCTTATCTTGAGGCTGTGCCCTCTAATCCTACTGTCCTTTCTGAGCATGAAGAATCTCTCTACCTCTACCCTATCCATCCCTTCATTATCTTATACGTCTCTACAAGATCCCCCCTCATCCTTCTAAACTCCCAATGAGTACAGACCCAGTCTATTTAGTCTCTCTTCATAGTCCAACCCCCCTCATCTCCGGTCTCAGCCTAGTGAACCTCCTCTGCACTCCCTCCAAGGCCAAAATATTCTTGCACAAGTGCGGCGACCAAAACTGCACACAGTACTCCAGCTGCGGCCTCACCAGTGCCCTGTACAGTTGCAGCAAGACCTCCCTGCTTTTATATTCTATCCCCCTCGCTATAAAGGCCAGCATCCCATTTGCCTTCTTGATCACCTGCAGACTGGGTTTTTGCGACTCATGCACAAGGACCCCCAGGTCCCTCTGCACTGTGGCATGCTGCAGCTTTTCGCCCTTTAAATAGTAATCCCTCCTACTATTATTCCTGTCAAAGTGGATAACCTCACACTTGCTAACATTATACTCCATCTGCCAGGTCCTCGCCCACTTGCTCAGCCTATCTAGATCCCTCTGCAGACTTTCCACACCCTCCGCACAATTTGCTTTTCCACTCATCATTGTGTCATCAGCAAATTTCGACACACTACACTCAGCCCCCTCCTCCAGATCATCTATATAAATGGTAAATAGCTGAGGCCGCAGCACCGATCCCTGTGGCAGTCCACGAGTCACCAACCGCCAATCAGAACAGCACCCATTGATACCAACTCTCTGCTTCCTATTAGACAGCCAATCCTCTATCCACGCTAACACCTTACCCCCAACTCCATGCCCCCTAACCTTCTGAAGCAACCTTTTGTACGGCACCTTATCAAACGCCTACTGAAAATCGAGAAACACCACGTCCACCGGTTCCCCTCTGTCTACTGCACTCGTCACATCCTCATAGAATTCCAATAAATTTGTCAAGCGTGACTTCCCCTTAACAAGTCCGTGCTGCGTCTGCTGTATCAAACCATTCTTTTCTAAGTGCCTCGCTATTTCTTCTTTGATGACGGATTCCAGCATTTTTCCAACTACAGACGTTAAACTAACCGGCCTATAATTCCCTGCCTTTTGCCTGCTACCTTTCTTAAACAGCGGCGTAACATTAGCCGTTTTCCAGTCTTTCGGCACTTCCCCGGAATCCAGCAAAGTTTGGTAAATAATCACTAAGGCGTCTACTATCACCTCTGCCATCTCCTTCAGAACCCTGGGATGCATTCCATCCGGTCCTGGGGACTTGTCCACCATCAGTCCCGCTAGTCGAGCAAGCACTACCTCTCTAGTGACAGTAATCGCATTCAGGCCCTCAACTCCTCCCATCCTTCTATCTTTAATATCCGGCAGACGATTCGCATCCTCCTTCGTGAAGACCGAGGCAAAAAACTTATTTAAGGCCTCAGCCACTTCCTCATCTCCCACCACTAAATCCCCCCTGTCATCCTCTAAGGGTCCAACATTCACTCCAGCCAGCCTCCTCCTCTTTATATATTTGTAAAAGTCTTACTGTCCTTTTTTATATTTAGTGCAGTTTCGCTTCATAGTCTATCCTTCCTTTCTTTATCAACTTCTTAGTCATTCTTTGTTGATTTTTAAACCTCTCCCAATCTTCGACTCGCCCACTACTTTTAGCCACTCTAAACGCATCAGCTTTTAATTTAATACTCTCTTTTACTTCCCTTGATAACCACGGCTGATTATCTCTTCTCCTACATTCCTTCTTTCCCATTGGAATATATTTCTGCTGAGCACCGAAAAAGATCTCCTTAAAGATCCTCCACTGTTCCTCAGCAGTCCTACCGACCAATCTGCGCCCCCAATCTACATTTGCCAATTCCTGTCTCATCTTATCGTACTCCCCTCTGTTCAAACAGAGGGGAGTACGATGTTTCTTGTGTACAGAACATTGCAAGGCAATTTCCCACATTGCTGGGTAGAAACCAGTGTTGTAGCTACACTGGAACAGCTTGGCAAAGAGTGCACCAAGTCTTCAGGATGATTGCTGGAACATTGTCAAGGCCCTTTGCTTTGTTTATCATTAGTAAACTGGAAGGAATAAGATTGTCAAACCAGGCCTTGAATCAATGAAAGAATTGAGGAGTATCTATGGTATATAAGTGGAAACCAGTCCCTCGTTCGTAGGGATGTTGCGAATGCGCACAACATGATTTTTTTAGTGTGGGAAATGAATGTTGTTGGCTAGGCCAACGTTATTGTCCATCCTAAGTAGTCCTTGAGAAGCTGGTGGTGAGCCGCTGCCTTGAACTGCTGCAGTCTCTATGGTATAGGTACACCTACAGTGCTGTTAGGGAGAGATTTTGACAGTGAAGGAATGGTGCTTATAGTCGCAAGTCAGGAATGTGTCTGTTCATAGGAGGAGAGGGGGGGAGGCGGTGTTGGCAGGATTGATCTTTGCAGGTTGAGAATGATGGGAAAATAGAATGTGCCATGATTCTCATCACAGCTCATTTCGTTGAATTTGAGTAGAGTAATTTTGGTGCAAAAAGAAGTCTGGAATATAGAATTTTTTACTTTGGAGACAAATACGAGATAGTGACGGGCAAATCTTGGAGAGGAAAAAAGGCTTGAAGACACTAATTGGCAATGATAAAAGGGTTTTGAATAATGTCAGTTGTTGAAAACTGATGTGACAACCTGATTGAGATCAGAACCTTGTCATGTACTGAATCAGAGGCTTTGAAGTGACGTCAGAATGCTGCAGTGTAGTAATGAATCGTGTGGGTTCGGTTGTAGGTGATGTGTGGCATTATACTTGTAGGATTGGAAATGTTGGAATTGGCAGTTTAAATTTGATGGTGTGTGATATTTCATTTGAGCTCAAAAGTTCACAGAGATTTAAAAGCAATGTGATCTTGGTCACAGCCCTGACAATCATGGTTACCCATACAATGGCACTTCTGTTAGTAGTGCTGTAGCGATGCCTTTTCTGAACCTAATTTTGTCCTGACATTCAGTTTATAAATGCATTAGTATCTTAACACAGGCTGAACTTTAAACAGGTCTCTCTATCGCCACAACCACTTACAATACACCTCTGCAATATCTCCCACCTCTGCCTCTACCCCCTTTGAAAACTTCATCCGTGCCTTTATCATTTTGTGATCAGTTGTGTTTTTAAAGCTCGCTTTCTTAGCTTTTCAGCTCACCCTGATGAAGTTCTCAGGTTTCTAGAATTCTCTGGCCTGCATCCCACGAGACATTCTGTATCATTCCTGCCCTTACTTATTTCTTACTCTGCGCACTTGTTTGAATATCTACTTTCTTATGTTCACATCCCTCTGTGGTTTTGCTGCACCCTCCATCTGAAATATTCCCCAGCTCTCTGTCCCAGCACATACCTTTCACTTTCCAGAATCTGGTCCATATAATGAACTTTCAAAAACATCTGCTAAAATGCCACAAATTAGGCTTGTTAGCTTGTTCCTGTAAAGCACCTCGGGGACATTTTGTTTTGTAAAAATTGGCATAGCAATTACTTCAGCTGCGATCAACATTATTTGTTTTGTATTTCTTTCAGATCATTGTTGTTGTCGAGAAAAAAATGGGGCATTTACTTTAAAATGTTGGCTGAAAACAAGGCCAGTAACATGCAAGCAGTTTTACTTCAAACAAGAGTAATTACGATTGTGTTGTGTGTTTTGCTTTGGAATGCTTATTCAAGAATAAAAGATGTTCTGTATGCTTGGATTCCAGGTTCACTTGAAATGTTAAAGGCAGCATTTAAACTGGGTTGAGCAGCAGCCTATTGCTATTCAAAACCACATTTCTGGGACAATCCAAAAGGAATGGCAGCATAAGATGATCACAGTATTATAATATTTAGCTGTTTGGCAGAGGTTGTTGTCGAAACATATGTATTCAACTCTCAACATGATTTTGTGAATTAACTGCTAGATTTCCAATTTGTCAAATTTTGATTGATTTCCTACAAACTTTTATCAGCTGAGTGGCTCAGCAACCTGCTCCCAAACCTCTGCCAGTGCTGCCCCACAGGTTGCAGGTGGAAACGTTCTGCTGTGTTAAAGGTGCTACGGTCCGTGCAGCTAGTTGTTGCAGGGAGCCATCTCCCGATGCCTCGGTAACTTAAAGCATGGATAAGGTTTGGTCATCTGAACTGTTGCTGGGGAAAATCTGTTATAGTTTAGCATTATTCAACTTGGCACCCTCTGCTTTGCAATTTGACCGATAATACAGAACACCAAGGTCTAGCATTTATTTAGTGTCTCATATATCTTCAGCTATTCTAAATTGCTTCACGGCTGGTGAATGACTTTTAATGTTGTCATTTTCTTGCTGTCAACAAACTCAATGAAATTACACCCGCTCAGTCCCATAAAGATACAGCGAAATAATTAACCAGTTAATCTGTTTATTATGTGTGATTGAGGGATGAATGTTGGCTCAGCAACTGAGGAGCCATACTCTTTGTAGTGTGAGAACTTGCAGGTGGAAAGCCTCAGACTAATTGAAGTGCAGTCTGCCTTCAGTCCTGCACTGGGATATCAGCTTCATTATCTCAAGTCCTGCTGTCGCGTTGCCTACTGATTTGAGTAGCCAGAGTGATATGAACTGAACCATCAGCATGAACCTGTTAATTAATGGTGTTAATTTGTTTGTTATTGGCATGAATGCTAATTGAGAGATGATGGTAGCAGTGTGAAATTTACGCGTGACAATAAACACCCTTGCTCTGGCTTTGTGGTTGGAGTAATCTATCCTTTGTATTTTTCTCAATTGTAACAGAATCATTAAGTGATTAAACTATTCTGCGTCAATCCCCACAAGTTGGGAGGTAGGATCCAGGATTGACCTGGTTGACCAACTTTTGTACCTGGTTGGATCTCCATACACAAGATTGCGGTGACCACACATCCAAGCATGCAATCTCACAACAAGCAACTGTCACTAATGATTTTCCTTCTCCCTATAAAGCTTCAGAAATCAAGACAAACCTTGTTAGCGGTACTTAAACCTGCATGTAAATAGATGTGAACACAGATAATCGGAGAAATCGGAAGAAGAATGATTCAAAGTAGTGAGAGTGAAGCAAAAGGTGGAGAGGAGAAACTGTGAATGCCATTTTGTCTGTGCAGTGAAGCTGACAGTAATCGGTCTGTATCCACAATGATAGAAGCAGGAGCAATGCTTAGGCTGCGGTGTTGTTTGCAAGATTGGGAATAAACACACGGTGTACAAACACACAGAGAGAACTGCTCACTACCAGGATGATTATTTGTGACTTTGAGTCTAAACTGACAAGCAGGTTTCCAGTGTGTTAAATTTGGAAAAAAATGAGTTTGATGGCTGGGGGCTTTACTTCATGCCAACTGTTTTCAGCCAATAGTCATATGTGGATTTGCCTGATTCTGATGATTTCAGATGAGTAACTGGTTGAAAGAGCTTCTACCTCTAGTTACTAGGAGACTGTCTTGATAAGCAGAGGATGATGGATTTGAAGCAGCCACATCAATGGTATTCAGGCAGCAAGTCTGATTAAAGCATGGACGGGCTGACCATATTGACCTGAGTGATCAATGCTGCTTTCATCGAGTTTGTGCTTTATGCTGGTAGGCAATGCTCCATTCTTCTCGTCAAATCACAATTGAAATTCTTGTATCACATATATGGCATATGTTGTCAGCTCCAGGTTTAGCTGTGCCATTCAGGGGAGAGTCAAAAAGCACCAAGCATTTAGACTCCTGAGAGGCCATCAAGCAATTTCCACACAACGGATTGCTGCTCTTGTGTATTGTTTAATCGACTGAGCAAAACTTTCAGGAAACAAATGCAGATGAATAGATACGCCCTTCTGCTCTTGGAGTTCACATAGAGGTCATGGGTGTGACTGGCTGACGCCAAGCAAGCTTGTTTTGCTCTGGAAATTCCCAGAGGCACATTAGACCCAGACAAGATTCTTTATATGCTGCCCTACCCAAGGCAACAAAATCATGTTATCAAATCCAGGGGAATAAAATGTTCTCAAAACTCGCTGCTGGTTCCCTCAGCCTAGGCCAGTCCTTTCTTTCCCTATAGCTCTCCATAATACAAATACCGAACTGCACAGTTACAGTGACCCACAAAGCCCTTACCAACACTCCTATATCATACACCATCCTTGCTTATACTAAATTTGTGACTACATTCACCTATGTCATGGCTGATAGTGATCAGTTTATTCTTCTCACGAAGCTTGACCTCTGACATGAAATTCATCCTCATTGTCACGAACTGTTTCCTGCGCTCGCGCTTGCACTCGCATGCTCACACTATCCCTTGCAGTTGCTTACCCGACCTTCATTCTTACCTCAGTCAAGCTCTCACTGCACTATATCCATATTTCCTCACCTCAAGTGAACTCTTTAGTTTCCAAATCCTGGGATTCTCCCTTCCCAGTCCTTTGGTTCAGGTTATCACAGTACCATAGAATTGTTACGATGCAGAAGGGGAGCATTCGGCTTATCGTATCTGCACTAGCTCTCCAAATGAGCATTATGACTTTGCCATTTCCCCATACCCTTATGCACTGTTTCCATTCAAATAATCATTAATTCCCTTGAATGCCTCCACTGCACTTCCAGGCTGTGCATTCCAGACTCAAACAAGTCACTTCTTTTGCAAATCACTTTAAATCTGTGTCTTCTCGTTCTTGACCCCTTTATGAGACAGGAACAGATTCTTCTGCTATTGCGTTGCCACATCTGGCCAAGAATGCTTATGGACAGTTAAGCAGCTAATGGCAGGAGGAGCCTTCATAAACATCCAGTGCTCAATGATGACAGAGCCCTGCACCAAAGATAAGATTATTTTCAGCCAAAATTGCCAGGCTTTTCTTCAGGTTATCACAATCGTAGCATCCAGTGTTCAGCCCATTTGATTCACTTAATGTGATAGCTGGATAATCTGATAAAGTGATCAACTCTGATGACACTCCAGCTATGTGTCGAGACTCGTTCTTGAGAACTACCTGTACCATTTCAGTCCAGATGCAACACTGGGATCCACATGACAAAGTGGATAATTGCCAAGACATTTTGCGTTGACGAAGAGCAAACCAAGATAGTGCCCCACCAGTCTAGTCTCAATCAGCATCAGTAATGGTTGACAATGCTTTCAAGCTTCGTTTGCTTATCGGCGTTCAGTTTGGGTTTCACTTGGATCACTCTGCTCCAGAACTCAGCCCTGGTCCAAACATGGACAGAGCAGCTGAACGCCAGAAGTGAGGGGAGAGTTTCTGCCCTTGATGTCAAGGCAGTATTTGACTGTGGTGCATCCTGAAGCTTTAGTTAAATTGAAGTCAGTGAAAATCAGGGGCAAGGCTTTTCGCTGGTTGGAGTCATACTGAGCACAAAGAAGGTGGTGTGGTTTTTGGAGATCAATTATCTCAGTTCCAAGTTCTGTCAAAGTTCCTCCATGCACTATTCTTTGTGTCTTCAGATGTTTCATTGATGACCTTCCCACCATTATATGTCCAGAAGTAGGAATGTTTACCAATGATTGCAGTGTTCAGTTCTGCAAATCCACAGATGATGAAACAGTCTATTGCTTGCATGCAGACCTGGACAAGATTTCGGCTTGGGCTGATAAGTGGCGAATAACATTTATCCCACTCAAGTACCAGATAACATCACCTCCAGCAAGAGAGTCTGAGCTCTTCCCTGTCACATTGAGTGGCATTACCCACTACTAAATTCTGCACCATCAGCTTCCTGGAGTCATCATTGACCTGAAACGAAACTGGAGAGGCGGCCCAAAGACTCATGGCTACAGGAGCAGGTTCAAAACCATCCATTTGATTAGCACTCCAATCTCTACCATCTTAAACATTCACTCATTATACCATTGGCACACTGTGGCTGCCATGTGCACCATCTACATGATGCACTGCAGCAGCAACTTTTTGCAACACTTCCAAAGCCTGTGATCTCTTTCATTAAATAGGCCAAGGGCAAGCAGGTATGTTGGAACACCATCACTTCCAAGTTCCCCTCTTGAGTCATGCACTACTCTGACTTGGAAATAAATCATCATTCTTTCATTGTCAATGGAGCTCCCTGCCTAAGCTAAGTGCTGGCGTTGTCAATAGCTCTCATTTCCCACAAATAAAAATTGTTGGTTTTTGGAAGCCTATGTAACTTGTCTACCAAAACCCTGTAATTTGCTGTGTTCAGTAATAACATTTCTCATTCCACGTGTAACATGTTTTCCCCTCAGACCATCTGTGGCACACAACTTTTGTAGTACAAATTCACCAGAACTCTTTAACGTGAGTAACTCAGCATGGCTGATTTGAGAAAAACAAGGAGATCTTGTGTGTGAACTGGAATCAATTATTTTGGATAGTACAGCAGAGAATTCAGGTGTGTGTGTGGTCCATGCTCACCTACAGCATATTTTGTTGTCAAAGCAGATATACATTCATGGTGGTGTACTTCAATTAATTTGAGGAAACTCTCTGCCTTTTGATGTGTGGACTGTTTCTTGGTTTGGAGCTGCTGGCAAAGGCATGTTCCAGCTATTGGCTCATGGGTCATGGCAAGGGTTAATCATTCTCTTTAGCACAGATACATGTAATATTTCCACGTCAGTGCTGTTTTAGTGGGGTGGAACTGTGAAAGCATTGAGCTCTGATCACAGCAGTCGCTCTTTAAACTCTGTGACCTGTCCTGTCAATGTTACAGCAGGGCCTGCCTGGGAGTGGGAGTTGTATTAGTTAACCTGTGCTCTCCACGATACTGAATGCTACTTTGTCAGTCATTTGGGATGAGCGTACATTACTGGGTGGCCTGGAACAGCAAACAGTCCTGTTTTCTGAGCCAAAGGAGGAGAATTTAATCCTCTTCTGTGCTGAATTATTACATGTAAGTGATTATCAGATGAGCAGACAGTTTTGCTTCTTCCATAATCCCTCAGGTGCTTTGAATCAGGTGAGCAGTTGTATTTTTCATTTAGATGGCAGCACATCATGCAGTTGAAATGCCCGCCAAGCTTTTACACAAAGGTCTGGATTTTACACAAGGTTTTGATGGTGAGCTGTCAACAGGTATCAGTGTTGCCCTTCTTCAGTAGCTTCAAGATTTAGAGCAAGTGAAGATTAATGTGAAGATCCTGAAATTGCTCTTAGTTGCTCCTCCAGAGATTGTGCTGTGGCCCTGCAACTCCCTTACTTTTGCTAGAAGTGAAACATGGGATTCCATTCAGACCTTGTCCTAATGGGTTGTCTGAAAATTGGTTGCTTAGCTCGATGACATCCACCTGCATGTCAGGGCTTTCTGAAAAAGGTCACTGGTGAGCATCCTTGGTTCACTGCTCACCACCTTAAAATCCAGTCCATTGAATTGATGTTCAAAGGGCCCGAATGGCTTGTTTTATGATTTTTGGAGGAGACATTAAACTGGTGCCCCATCTGCCTGCTCAACAGAATGAACAAGATTTCATCAAACTACTAAAAGAGCAAAGGAGCTCTCCTGTTGACCTGATAAATGTTTATCCATCAGCCACAAAATGAAAAATACACTACAGGATACCGTTAATAGTTTTGGATCTTGCGGTGTGCAAATTGGATGCTGCATTTGCCAACATGACATAGTGGAGACTGTGATGAAGATAGTTCTTGAAACTTAAAAATATTGTCTCATGAAAGGTACAAAATAAATGCCAGATTTTTTCCTGATTTTTGTCCACTGTCAGTTTTTATTCAAATGCCATGTTCACTTCATGGCATATTTATTTGAGGTGAGGTAAACACGTTATCCAGTGAAGTGAGGATGGTGGTGTTGCCAAAGACTTGCAATCACTGTGATTTACACACTTGACATGTCAGATAATGGACACTGCTTGTACCTGATGAATTGACCATTTTTCACAAATGGGTCTTAGCTCAATAGCACCGAAATACATTTTCCTGATTCCACCCACAACACTGTGTTACTAACTAACCTGCTGTTCCCAAAGGAGCGAGCAGCAGTCACACAATTTCCTACATAATCAGGTGAAAAACACTTGTGCGTTCTGTCTATGTTGCCATCTGTTAGTATGGCAAATTGGAGTCAGAATCACCCACAGTTCCTGGTAGCTATCTTCAGGCCAGCAAAAACGGGTATATGGGAGCATTTTCACTTCCTTGTTTTTGAGTTAAGAACGTAAGAAATAGGAGCAGGAGTAGGCCATCTAGCCCTTCGAGCCTGCCCCACCATTCCACAAGATCGTGGCTGCTCTGAAGTGGTTCAGTTCCACTTTCCCGCTTTCTCCCCATAATCCTTAATTCCCTTGTCTATCAGAAACCTATCTACCCGTGACTTAAATATATTCAGTGAGGTAGCCTCCACCACTTCAATGGGCAGAGAATTCCAGAGACTCACCACCCTTTGAGCGAAGAAGTTCCTCCTCAACTCTGATCTAAACTGACACCCCCCCCCCCTTATTTTGAGGCTGTGCCCTCTCGTTCTGCTGCCTTTTGAGTTGAGTCTATCTTTCTGGAAACCCAGTTGGGAAAAATGCAGAGGAAGTAAGATCCATAGTTTAGGCATGGTATGTTTTACCACACACACTCAAGCCAGTAATTTCAGCTTGATGTTCTCTGTATGCTCTTTCACAAGTGCATTACGTACCGCAGCTGGACATTTCCTAGGATGTGCCACAAAATACCAGATACACAACAAATCTGTGGAATTTATTTCAGCCAGTCTTAATACGTATGCGCATTCTGGTGTATTTGAATATTCCATGTTCAGAATTTCACGAGATGTAATTTAATCAATGGGTGCCAATGAATACAATTCTATCAGTAATAACAGCTTTGTCGGTCAGGTTATTTTGTAACTCCAGATGCTGCAACGTGAAGCTTTGTTCCAGTGTTTGTCACATGGTACTTTCCTGATCTTGTCTGTGCAGGCTAGTGAGATGAAGCATCTGCTCTCTGAAATGAAAAATGGGAGTACAAGTCACCCCAGACTGCACCTGTGTATCTCCCAGGGGCTTGACATGGAGCAGCATTTACTGATCTGTCTGCCTCAGGCAGAAATTGGTGCAAGATGTTACAGGAAGACTAACCCGAAGTGCAGGGGGAAGCAGGCTTTTAAAAACAAGGATCAAGTAAAATAAATTTACACTCCACAGACAAGGGATCCCTTTTAAAGGAATCTCAACTCATGAGAGACTAATTACCAAACCGTTTTTCATTTATTCCCACGCAATGCACTAATATAAATTATGTTGGGATACATCAGTGCCATCTTATCCCTCGCAACATGCACCAGTGAAGAACTCCACGAGGGATTAGTGAACTGCATTACATGAGGAACACCTCATTTCGGCACTCGTGATATCTTTCAGTGTTGACTTTCAAACTCAGTTTTAGTTTTGCTTTTGTGTGCTGTCAGTTGGCTGCACTAAAGTATATTTATTTGTGAGAGGATTACAGATCAGCTGAATCTGTCAGAGTATTTTAGCTCAGAAAATTTGCTGAGAAGTTTTTGAGAATGAGGTTTTGAAGTGTGCAGTGTGTTTAATATATGCATATTTGGTATTTTGGCTCTTTTTGTTGCTTGTTGAGGCCCCAGATGTTATATCCTACATGGTCACTAAGGCTGTATTCATCTTCTTTTGGAAATGAAATTGAATTTGAAGGAGTATTCAAACCTTAGATTTGGAAGTTTTCTGATTTGTGAGCAAACTTGAACCTGGCTACATCAGTTAGATTTGAATATTTATATGTATAAATTGCTAATAACATAATCAAAGCATCAGTAATTTCACCCCTGGTTATGTATCATTACAAAATGGCCTTTGTAACTGCAAACCCGATTTTAAATGATTTTCAGAAACCCGATTATATCATGTGTCGGATTAGTTATAAAAAATGTTAACTTAATACCACTAACAAGTTGCGCGTTTAGTAAGCATAGTCATAAAAAGTTCACAACTTGGAATCCCACGCTTAAATTATGAGTGTTATCTTGTAGGGATTGGATAGACGATGCAGTGGTTTGTGTTCCCAACATGCATTTCATTGTACAAAAGCAGATAAACTGATCGATTGCTTAGTTTCTCTGCTCAGCTCTCTGGAGGGAGTCACGAGATTGACAATTAACCCCCTTACCTTATTTATAGAATCGATATTAAAAAGAATAAGCAGTGGTGAGATTAAAAGCGCGAAACATAGGTTCACAGAAAAAAAGGTACATTGCTATAATAACCAGATCTGATTAATGACTGCGATAATGGCATTTGACTGAGAAATTCATGGTGTTCCAAGAGAACTGCTTAAAGTTTATTTATTTGCATCATCACATGTTAGCTGACATGAACACTGCAATGAAGTTACTGTGACAATCCCCAAGTTATTAAAGGCAAATCTGCCGAGAAGAACTCAACAGGGCCAAAAAGCAAGAACTAATTCAACTGTGATTTTGAGTAATAAGTTGTACTTTCTGCTGTGCTGGAGAAATAAAAGCCAACTGTTGATCCTAGTGTTAAAGAATTAAAAACGCACATTAAAAGCACAAAATGCTGGATAAACTCGGCAGTTCTGACAACATCTGTGGAGGGAGAAACATCATTAATGTTTAGAGTCCACAAGAAGTTGTACAAGGCATTGTTAAGGCCAAACTTGGAATACTGTGTACAGTTCTGGTTACCCAATTATAGAAAGGATATTATTAAACTAGACAGAGTGCAGAAAAGATTTACTCGGATGCTACCGGGACTTGATGGTTTGAGTTTGGAGAGGCTGGATAGAGTGGGACTTTTTTTCCATGGAGCGTAGGAGGCTTAGGGGTGATCTTATAGAGGTGTGTAAAATAATGAGGGGCATAGATCGGCTAGATAGTCAACATTATTTCCCAAAGGTAGGGATATCTAAAACTAGAGGTCATAGGTTTAAGGTGAGAGGCAAGAGATACAGAAGGGTCCAGAAGGGCAATTGTTTCACACTGAGGGTGGTGAGTTTCTGAAACGAGCTGCTAGAGGCGGGTAGAATTTTGACTTCTAAAAAGCATTTTGACAGTTACATGGGTAAAATGGTGTAGAGGGATATGGGTCAAATGTGGGGAATTGGAATTAGCTTAGTGGCTTAAAACAAAAAGGAGCGGCATGGACAACTTGGACCAAAGGGCCTGTTTCCATGCTGTAAAGCTCTATGACTCTTCTTCAGAATCTCACATGGCCCCACCCAGTATTTTTCTCGTGGTGTGCAATTTAATTTTGTAGAAATTGATATCCTTTCGATTGGCTCCGTTACATTCCATCTGTGTGACATCAACTACCTGGCTGCCTCCTCAGAAGTCACTCTGGAGGCAAGGACACTTGCTCACCTGATTTGCAAGTGGTGTTTAAAAAATGATGTGACTGAATTGTGGCCAGTAGATTTTTATTGTGGGGGTAAACTCAGAATGATAGCCACAAGACCACTATTGACTCATTGCAGAAAAACAAACTAATTTGAGCCTTATTTTATGCAGTTATTTAACATTAAAAGGAATACATTTGCATTCCTGGTGTTTCTGCCCCTCACCTTGGCAAAATCAGGTACCCAACACTAAATGATAGAGAACATCTCTCAGGATTATGAATTGATTTGCCGTAAGTATTTGCATCATCAGTTAAGTCGCTAAGGTACAAGGACCAATGAATTTGCAATATACAAGAGGAAGCTGATCAGCAAACTTGGCTGGCTGCCTAACGCGGAGTACTGGCCTGGGACCAGGCTCTTTTCGCTGCCTTTCCAGCTCTTGTTTATTTTCCTCACTGCTTCACAAGTAATTTAGGAATTTCAAAGCATCAACCGTTGAAGTGTTCCTATGTGTTCAATGGGCCATCTGATAGTGAAGCCCCACAGAGCATGAAATGAAGCACAGAAGTTAATAATGAAAGTCGTCTAGCTTTGGAACAGGTTATAAAAAGGCAGGTAGAGTATGTGTTCCCACACACTTGTCATTGCAACCCTCCCTCTCTATTACCAGTAGCTTGGTGTGTGAGACAGGTCTCAGATGACTTGATATTGTATGTCTCTCTGTCCGGAGTTTGAGGCACTGAACACTCAATGGTACAGCAATTTGAGATGGCATTCAATCTTTTTGTTGAATGTGTTTGTGATTAGCCCATCGAGTTCATGCATACTTGGGTACTGAGCACCAGTATAATTTTACTTATTCTCCTAACAACCTCCAATGGGAATGGTGCATCGTAGAATCCCTACAATACAGAAGGAGGCTATTCGACCTATCGAGTCTGCACTGACCACAATCCCATCCTATCCCCGTAACGCAATGTATTTATACTGCAAGTCCTTTGACACTAATGGACAATTTAGCATGGATGATCAATCTAACCTATGCATCTTCGGACTTGGGAGGAAACCGGAGCACTCGGAGGAAACACACACAGGCAAGGGGAGAATGTGCAGACTCCACACAGACAGTGACCTGGGCCACTGGCGCTGTGAGGCAACAGTGCTAACCACTGTGCCACCGTGCCATCCGATCGTTCAATGTTTGACTTGCATCAAGTGTCGCAAGGGTTTTCGCTTTAAATTCATAAATCCTTATTTGATGTCTTTTAGCTGCTTAAACCCATCATCACTTGAATTGTTTTCAGGGACAGGACTCAAAACTCCCAACTGAGAAATAAGATACTTTCATAGTCTGAACAAACTGTTTCTCTCCTGGGAGAATTCAACAAAAGAGCCAAATTTAATGCATGAATTGGAACTCAATTCATGCCATAATTTCTCTAAATACAGGTAAGACTGGAACCATTCAACCTGACAACATCATCCTTGTAACCTTCCCATCAATTCCATTTCCCAGCCTCCTCGTTGTCTCAGTGAACCTGAACATTATCTTCAACCTCATGGTGATCTTCCAACTCCATCCTCTCTCCATTACGACAACCAACTACTTTCATCTGAATCACGTTACCCGTGCAGCCCATGTTTTGATAAAGCGCTTAATCTTTCGCCTCCATAAACTCATCCCAAATATTCCTATCTTGCAGCAAATCCTATCCCCATTAATCTGAATTGGTCCAAACTCTGATCTGTAAATTATTTCCAAATCCTGATCTGTAAATATTTTCATCCTGGCCTTGCCCCTTCTGATGTAATGTCATCAAGCCTTCACAACTATGTCCCTTTCTCACCCCTCCTAACCCTTTAGAGTACTTTTCCTTGGGCTTTTTGTGCATCCCTTGATGCTTTGCTCCACCATTGATGTTTGAACATTCAGATGCCTAGGTCCTATCTTCTGGAGTTAATTTCATAAAATCCCTCTGCCCCTTTATCCCCTTATCCAAGTCCCATCCCAAATATCACAAACTAAGCTTTTGGTCACTTCTCCCATGTTCTTAGAACACTGCAAAGCAAGTTTGGATGTTTGTTCTGTACAAAAATGCTGTATAAACATAAGTTGTAGTTGTTTTTGTAGTTCTGCTTTAGGGGGAAACCTAGAAAAAAAGAAACAGCTGTGAGGGCAACTGGCAGGTGTATCAGAATCACTATTCATACCTCTTGGAGATGAGAAATGGAACAGTGATGCAGGCTGCCTTTTTGTTCATTTCAACTGATGCACAAAAGAGAGAAAGCAAACTAACTTGGTTTGTGCAGGAAATAAAGGGAAAAGTAAGCCAAGCATGAGTTCAATGGCATCACTGCGTTTGATAAATATTGCAAAAAGTCCATCCCCTCACATTTCCATGATTGAATATTTCTGAAGTAGTCCCCTGACTCCTGAGTGATCTGTCAGCACAGCAGTGTGTGTGTCTCACAGAGAAATATGTCAGTATTTGTTATCTGGCTTAACTTGTTCCATAAGGTGGTTCACTGATTGTCCTGGCTTGGGTTTCAAATATCGCTCACAGCACTGAGTAAAAATCCTGTAGCGTTTCAGTCTTTTGAGCTCTCAAACTAGTCCATTTATCCAGGGATAATTGATTCTGAAGCCATCCGGTTTAAGTAGATTGTTATTGACATGGGTTAGAGAACTCCAGTCCCTGAGGCAGTTAGGTCAGAATGTCAGTTTCCCATAGATCCATCCTGCCCTGTGTACACACCATGGCAGTCTGGCCATACAGTGCTTCAAAGATTCTGCCCTGCAGCTGAAATGGATGGAGGACGTATTACTGGTGAAGATGCCAGTGTGTGCTTATTTCATTTAAAACAATGTCACTTTGGCAGTGCATATACCATGATCAGTCATTTCAACAAGAATTGTACGTTTATTGGCTGACAAGAGGGCAATTATACAGATAACCTGTGCCATTTAATATAAAGCTCTTTTACCAGTATGCCTTGTATGTTTGCTGTGTTGAGCGAAAGACAGCGTGGGCTTACTGGCGCGGAAACTGCTCTTACTTTCTGAGTATCACTTTCATTCAGTTTGAAGCACAAATTAAAGGCTAGCTTTCTCAGGCCCACTTTGTACATCTTGATGAAAAACCGTATTGACGTGGATGGTCTAGATGCATACAATTCTCCATGTTCAAACTGGCCGTTATCCCCCGCCGCACAGTAGTGCATCATATCTGACTCATCCTGGATCAATCTACTTGAAGTGACTGGTATGGTGGTCATTTTATACTGATAGAATATCAATGTCCAGCTTTCCATCTATGATCCTTGATGAGGACAATAGAAGATATATTTTCAGATCAGATCTTGCAGCTCGAAGCTGGGCATCATGAGGCACAGTGGGCCATCAGCAGCAGCCAAATTGTACACCACAATATATTACTTGACGGCCCAGCATATCCTTCACCCTACCATGACCATCAAGCCAATGGACCCAGTTCAGTGCGGAGTATCGGAGAGCATGTCATGAGCATCACCATATATCGCTAAGAATGAGGGACCGCCTGATGAAGCTACAACACCTGAGGGGTTTAAAAATGCTAAACAGCAGAACTAGCATGCCATTGATAAGCTAAACAACTCCACAGATCACACTAAAGCTCTACCACTATACAGCTAACCAGAGGAGGCAGCTCTGCAAATACCTCCATCCTCAGTGTAAGCGTGAGCCAGTGCAAACAAGGCTGAAGTTTTGCAACCATTGTCTGCTAGAATTACTGAGTGGATGATCCCTTTTGACTTCCTCCTGAGATTCCCAGCATCACAGATGCCAGTCTTCAGCCAGTTTGATTCACTCCATGTGATATCAAAACATAGCTGACAGCACTGGACAAAGCAAAGCCCAAATAATATTCCAGCTGGAATACTGAAGGCATGCTTTACGATGAGAGACATGTTTCACAGTGAGCCATGTCTCGAGCTAAGTTGCTGCATCACATTTGCAATAACGCTAACATCTCCCCAAGGATGTGGAAGATTGTCCAGGTATGTACTGTGCACAAACAGAACAAACCCAATCCATCCGCTTAGCACTGTAGCAATTTACTCTCGATCATTAGCAAAGTGACAAGGTATTGCCAAATTATAGTGCCATCATGTGACACTTAAATCAGCAATGACCTGCTCACTGGCGGTCAGTTTGTGTTTTGCCAGGAACACTGGCTTCAGACATCATTACATCAAGGGGAAACCCTCCTCTGACTGGAGTTGTACTTCAAACAAAGTAAAATGGTTGTGCTTGTTGGGTGCCAATCACCTCAGTCCCGCAAGATGGCTGCAGGAGTTACACACGGTAGTATCATAGACCCCAACCATGTTTTAGCTGCTTTATCAATGGCTGACCCTTTATTGTGAAGTCAGTATTTGGGATCTGTTTTTGATCTAATAGTGTTGGGTACCATTTGTGACTCCTTGGATACTGAATCAGTCCATGTCGCATATAACAAGACTTGGACAACATTCAGGCTTGAATTGGTAAGTGACAAGTAACATGAATGCCACACAATGCCAGGCAGTAGCCATTTCTAACAAGAGGGAATCTAGTCACCTCTCCTTGCCATTCAGTGCTATTACCATCACTGAGTTCCCTCATCAACAACATGGGAGTAATCATGGAAAGAATCTTACGCAGAACAGCCAGATCAATGTTGTGGCTACAAGATTAGATCAGAAGTTGGGAATTCTGTGCTATGTGGCTTCTTGACTTTGCAAATCCTGTCCACCATCAAGGCACAAATCAGGAATATGATAAAATACTCTGCACTTTGAGTGCAGCTCCAACAGCACCTAAGAAGCTCAACACCATTCAGGACCAAGTAACCTGCTTTATTGACACGCCATTCACCACCACCATCCATTACTCCCTATAGTAATGGCTATAGTGTGCACCATATCTACAAGATGCACTGGAGCAGCTTCCCATGGCTCCTTCAACACCATGTTCCAAATCCACAACCTCTGCCAGTTAGAATGACAAGGGCAATGGATTGATGGGAATGCCTCCACCTGCATGTTCCCCTCTGAGTTGCATACCATCTGCACTTGAAAATATACAGCCATTCCTTACACATTGCTAGGTCAAAATCCTTAAACTTCCTTTCTAACAACACGGAATGTACCTACACCACATGGACTGCACCGGTTCAAGAAGGCCATTCACCATCACTTTGTCAAGGTAATTGGCAATGGGCAATAAGTACTTACCTTCAAATGATACCTGTGGCCCATGTACAATTAAAATGCACTTTTCCCTGACCACGTGGAATGAGAAAAATTCAATTATTTGCACTAAGTACCTTGAAATAATTCTACTGCACTTTGAAGTGATTGTGGATTCCCGGTTATAGAATAAAGCAAAGCTTCTGTCCAGAGTTGAGCAACACTATCTTGGGTTACTAGAGGTACAAACCTTTCCTGCTCTGAAGTAGGAAGGAAGCTTCACAAATACAAATGGAGTTGGGGAAGAAGTGAGGTGGACTAGTAGACTAGTTTTTTTAAAATTAGATTCTGCGCATTCAACTTCTCCATTCTTCACTTGAGAAGTTGCTATACAATCTTCAAAACCACTCTAAAATGTCTTGAAATAAGCTTTCACATTACAGGATTTTAAAAAAATACAAGTTGTTGTCAGCAATACTTGGAACAGGAAGGCACAACTTCGTTTAACAGAACTGTTTGAAAGTCAGGTTGAATGTTTATCTCTTTCTCTTCCATCTGATTTTCCTTTCCAGGCATTCTGTGAAAGACTTGCTGTGACCCTCCTTCAGTAATAACATTTAAAAAAATCATTGCCTCAAATACAATCATGAAAAGCAGTTGAATATTTCTTTAAATGTGCTTCAGTGTTCATTACTTAATGTTCTCCACGTCCAGGCTAACATCATAGGAATAACAGCCTTGATTCATTAAACTACATTCACGAAGCAGTTTATTTCAATAATAATTTGAATCAGCAAATATTTGTTTTTTGTACATGATGTCATTTTCCACGTGCTATTTGGAGTTGGTTCACGCCATGGGGAAAGCCATGGGCAATGCTCTCTGCTGCTACACCAATCTAGAAGAAATGTCCTTGCGCACAAATAAAATTATGGAAAAAAAATGCCGGATG
Organism: Carcharhinus amblyrhynchos; assembly: GCF_965287045.1. NCBI lineage: Eukaryota > Metazoa > Chordata > Chondrichthyes > Carcharhiniformes > Carcharhinidae > Carcharhinus > Carcharhinus amblyrhynchos. Next base: position 7,283,633 of record NC_137357.1, on the reverse strand, counting down.
GATCTGTGAAAACCAGCTTCTGACGACAGCGCAGCTGCAATGTTTGGTGTGTCAGCCTGAGCGCTCTGCTGCTGCAAGAAATAAATTCATGTCATGATATCTGAACGAGCATGATTGCTCTTTCAAAGAGCCAGCACAAATTTATTCGAATGGCTGCCTTCTGTGTTGTACATTTCTGTGATTCTGCAATGGAAAAGGGTAGCGTTTATACGGCAAACCAGAGTCTTGGCTGACCATGCTGCTGCAGTTGGTGACCTCTAGTGGTGGAAATCCAGTAGATGTGGGACGTCAAAATGAGTCACCTTTCTGCAAATTAAAAATGAAAAGAAAGTCCAGATGAGCATTTTCTTTAATTTCAGAATTCTCCTCTGTTGTGAAGGAAAATGATAAAGCTTACTATCAGTTTAGTCTGTTTCCCACTGACACACACTTCCTTCAGTAGGTGGTGGACGTAATGTTTTCACCCTGACTTGTCTGCAAACACAAATCTCAAAAACAAATGGATGGATTTCAGTAAAAGTTGGTACACAAGGTATGTCCCAAAAAACCGATTTGTTTTTTATGCAAAGATACAGGTCTGTATGTGGAATGTTGTGAAGGATCTGTTAACATTGGGAGATAAGGCAAATTGAATTGTTTTTCAGCATGTTGTAGGTTATTTTAGTTTTGGGGTTTTTTTTACTAATTGTTTTGAAATGTTACAGATTGTAGGGCAATTTGCCACAGCTGTCAGAATGTGAGCAGAGTTTTCAGAGCAGGTTGTTGGATGTGGATTGGCTGAAATCTCCTTACCAAGGTGGAAGTGGGTAAAGTGCTGTGAACATTGCAGACTAGTTTCCGTTGCTTTCACAGACCTCAGCAAGGCCTTGACTTGAGACTTTGCAAACTGTTGCAGAGAATAGGCTGCTGACCTGGACTCCTGTACATTATTTCTTCTTACCAAGAATACACAGTTTTGTCAGTTGCAATGGAGCATCATTGAAGGCTTTTTCAACACCAGCAGCAAAGGTAATGCAGTTGTGCATTCTGGTGCCAACTCTCTGGCAAAGTTTTCTCCAGACTGTTATTGTTCAATTGGGCAACATAAATGACGATGTCTACTTGCATGCCAGAGCCAACAGCAAGCTGTTCAACTGGCAAGACTGTCTCCAGAGACCAAAGTATGTGATGCCCTGGTGGCTGATGCTCTTTTGCTGATGACACCGCACTGGCAGCTCATACTGAAGTTCACTTGTAGGTCACTTTTCCCAGGCCTACAAGGAGTTTGGACTGACCATCAATTTTAGGAAGACCAAACTTGTGGGCCAGGATGTAGAGATTTCACCCTGTAGCAACATTGTGTTGGTGACAGCTTCCAATACCTTGGCTCAACAATTATCAGTACCCTGTCCCTTGAAACTGAAATCAGCACAAGGATTGCCCAGGCCACTGGTCAAGGCTGGTATGGACCATAAGCAGGCTAGTGGGGAATTTGAAGCTGTGTGCACTAGGCAGGTGTTCTCAGCACCCTCCTTTACACTAGAGGGGCATGGACAATGAAAAGTGCCTGGACAGGTCCCACCTTCATTACCTGAGATGAATAATGGGCATTGCTTAGCAAAACACAGTGCTGAATATGGAAGTACACCAGTATGTCAGGGCCCCCCAGCATGTTTACCTTCTTGTCAGTGTTGCTGGCTGTGTCGTGTAATCTGAATTGATGACAGCTCATCGCAAAGACATACTCGGTGTTGAGCTTTCTGTTGGCACAAGAACAACAGGTTGCCCATGCCTGTGATGTCAGGATGTCTACAAGCATGACTCCAAGTTGATTGGAATTGGTGTTTGTGAAGCCCTTGCTGCTGACTGGTGTGCCTGGAGTCAAGTTGGAACAGTGTGGAAAACAAAGAAATGACCAGGTGACACACAAAAGAACCTGCTGGAAAAAGAAAATCACAGTCACTCTTGGGCCAACTCTGTTCAGGTGTTCCAGCTGTGGAAGGGACTGTTGCAGCAAACCATATTCAGTACAGAAGTGACAGAGACCCTGGGCACAGTCCATCACTTCACAAGATGGGCAGACGCCATAATAAAATTACAGAGCATCAACCAGGAAGTGAAAAGCCTGAAGTAAGAGCTGTGTAATTTTGTGGCAGAGGTATGTGTTCTACTGAGTGCTCTCTTGTTGGATCTATATCTCTGCTCATCAGTTGCTCCAGTGATGTGTACTTTGTGCAGTGTGTTTCCTTTGTTCTTGGGCAACTGGACAGCAACTCTTTGACAGTGCTAGTTGTCAATATCACAGCAGTGACAGAGGTCATAACCAGTTCTCAATGCTGTCAGGAAAGTTTAATAATTTATTCTGTCTTTAAATTTGCTTTCTCTCTCCAGAAGACTGCAAAATGCCCTGAGTTTACCTTCTTATGGTTGTCTATGCATAGATGATGTCAATTATTATTATCCATTCTACAGATTAACTATGTAAAAGTGTCAAGAATGCAGATTGGGATATAGAAATATAGAGAAATGACTTGAGTTAACTAAGTTGTGGCAAGGCTAGTTCCTTTAATTTTCAAAATATGATTCTCAAAATTTTGACTGAATGGAGATTTAGCAAATTGAAATGAGCCAGAACTACATAAAAATGCAAACGCACCTTGAAGACGAAGGTGAAAAGGCAAACAGGATACCCTCTGGAGTGTGAAATGGGAGACATTTCCTATAGTTTAAAGACCCATCAAAACTCTGAACTGTTGGAGGATGAGATAATAAAATCTAAAGTGCTGGATATTGAAACAGTGGTGCCACAGACAGACCCACCCAAAACCCCTCAGCAGTGCACAATGGGTGAAGTGTAACCAGCCAGGGTGCAGCCATTAAGAGAGCTTGCAACATAAACTTCAGTGAAAGAAATGAGCTGAAAGCACCTCTCTCTATCTCTCCCTGTCCCTGTGTCTTGGAACATTTGTACAACCTGATTTGGGAGCAATCCAACTTAGAAATCTACCAGTGAACTAAAATCTTGGGATTGATGCCTGGGAAGCCCTTGCTGCCGACGAGAGTGCCTGGAGTCAAGTTAGAAGTTGGATAAACTTTTTGTCGCGATGAACTGAGGAGGCTGAATTGAGGGGAGCTAGTTCACCCCTTACCCGGCCAGAAAGTTGCGCAGGCATCATCACATTGCAGATGTAGAGAATCAATGTGTCTTTGTACATAAGACACTTTTGTTCCATTCCTATTTTGAAACCACGACCACATGGGAAATGGATGGCTTTTCAGAGGGAGAACAACTATTGTACAGAAGAATAAAAGAAGATAAAGTGAAGGATGTTGGGGGGACCAAATGGGATGTAGATGGGTGGGACTAAATGTTAAGCTTGCAATTACCATGCATTAAATTTGTTACAACACTTATGAGTATACTTAGTAAGATGTCTCACAACACCAGGTTAAAATCCAACAGGTTTATTTGGTAGCACAAGCCATGAGCTTTCGGAGCACTGCCCTTTCATCGGGTGGATTTCAGTTCAGAAGCAGGGCATATAAAAATACAAATTCAATTTACAAAATAATGGTTGGAATGCGGGTCTTTACAGATAATCAAGTCTTCAAGGTACAAACAGTGTGAGTGGAGAGGGTGTTAAGCACAGGTTAAAGAGATGTGTATTGTCTCTAGACAAGAGGGTTAGCGAGGCAAGCCTGCTTGCAAAATAAAATCTCACTCACCTGATGAAGGGGCAACACTCCAAAAACTAGTGGCCTGTGCTACCAAATAAATGGTGTTGTGAGTCTTCTGACTTTGTTTACCTCAGTCCAATGCCAGCATCTCCACATCATGAGTATACTTAGGTCAGAATGTAAACTTTGCAGGGAATGCAACCTGTGCTATGTAATGAGGAGAATAGTAACATGATCTTTGAGTTAAAATATCAACTTGGCTCAGTGGTAGCAGTATAATCGCCAAGTCAGAAGGTTGTAGGTTCAAATCCCACTTCAGAAATTGGAACGTAAAAGCTTGGCTGGCACTTCACCACAGTGCTGTTATGGTTGAGGCTTTTAACTGGGTTCCTGTGACTGTACTGGGTGTATATATAAGATTCCATTTCAAAGATGAACATGTGAATTCTCCTTGTGTGCTGGCCAACATTTAACTCCACCAGGCTTTTCCATAATTTGTATTTTGCAGGGACACGGCTGTGTATTATACAGGGACGATAGAGGCTTACGGCAGCAAGAAGCAGGAAAGCTGTTCAAGGAGAGCTGATAATGTCAGGGGCTGATTTGAACCTCTGACATACTGTGGGATGTAGCAAGTGCTGTCTGTCAGTAGAAAGGCAATATGGAGGAGTGCACTGCTGTCTGTTTTGTGATGGTGCATATTACTGTCAAGATGTTCTCACCAGTGTTGGCATTTCTGGAAGCCTCCCTTCTAGAATTGTGTTTATTATTTGTCTTTCAAAGCCCAGTAACAGTACAAATGCCTTTGCTGTAATCTTGGGAGTTCTTAATCCACTTGCAAATTGATGGATGATAATGTGATGATCAAGAAGGAGGCAGATGATTAAATCCTGAGAACTCTAATGACTGAGGCGGAGATGGATGTGTTGAAAAACCCTTCCTTCTTTGACTGAACTTCCCTCCATTGCATAATTTTGCTTTGAAGAACACAAGTTGGGTTGACAGTCAACATTGAAGTCTGCAGAGCTACTATCAAAATGTTTTACTATTTCATGTGTAGCAGACAGCCACTATGACATGGCCCTTGCTTCAGACCCAGAGTTCGTAAAGGATAATGTCTGTTTTCACTGTTCTGCTGTTTCAGAACTGATGTGTGTCTTGATATGATTATCGGGTTGACAGTTTGTTCATATCTTAAATTTTGATCTTTTAGTTACAATTTTTGAATTATAATGGTGAGACTTCAAAAATGAATAGCAGTGAGCACGTGAAAAAGACACCTAATAAAGAAACCTTTTATTTGATCATTGACTGCAGTATTATTTTTGAGATGGATCTTCTGGGTTCATGCCATGACTTGGTTTAAGATGTAAAACTGTTAATCTTGAGTGGCAGTTTGTCTGCCTTGCTTAGCGAACTATCCAGATTGTATGCCAACTGCCACACAAAACCGGGGTGTCCCCAGGACTCTTATGCAAACTATACTTAGGTTTGAGTTGTTAAGTTAGTTGATGATATTTATCTCTTCACCAGGCTGGTGTTCCATTTGGCATCTGTAAGTGCTGAATCGCAGCAAAGCAGCTCTTGAAAATAAACTTTTGCTTTCTTATGTCAACAGCCCCGTGCGGAGCCAATTCCAATCTGTGGGTTTTGTCTGGGTACAAAAGAGCAGAATCGCGAGAAGAAACGTGAGGAATTAATTTCGTGTGCAGACTGTGGTAATAGTGGTAAGTACTTCTCTCAACATTTAAATCATTTGGTTGAATTTTCATAGAGCAAGTTCAAGTTGTTAGTTGAATGATTTTTTTGAGGCTCCACAGACTCTCTGTGGAAGGACATGTCAAATCTTGTGCAATAATAGTCTGCTTTATATGGATTATGAAGATTGAGGTGTGTGTGATTTGAATGAGCAACAAATTCACTGGTTTCTGTTGGTGCCAGGAGTCCATAACAGATAGAATAAGTGATTGAGTGAACCAGTCTACTCCTTGGATAAGGGCAACTAATGTTTCAAAACTAAAGGCCAGCAAAATAAAGTATATTTTTAAAATGTTTATTCGTGACTACTAATATTTAGTTAGGGGAGGCTTGGTAGCATAGTGGTTAGCACTGCTATGTTACAGCGCCAGGGACCTGGGTTCAGTTCCAGCCTTGGGTGACTGTCTGTGGAGTCTGCATATTTTCCCTGTGTCTGTGTGGGTTTCCTCCGGGTGCTCCGGTTTCCCCCCACAGTCCAAAGATGTGCTGGTTCGGTTGATTGGCCATGCTAAACTACCCCTTGTGTCATAGGATGTGTGGGTCGGGGGAATTGGCAGGATAAATATTTGGGGTTATGGGCATAGGGCCTGAGTAAGATGCTCTGTCAGCGGGTCGATGCAGACTCGATGGGCCGAGTGGCAGGTAGCCTCTTGCACTGTCGGGATTTATTCTGTGATTCGATGCAAAGAGTTTTGAAACCAAGTTCATCAGTGTGACTTTTGGCATGCTTTGTTTACAACTATTTACGTGAAAGTTGTATTTTTCTTCGAATGCCCCTCATTCTCTCTGACCCCATCTTTATCTCTTTGCAATATTTAAAAATTCATTTGTGAGACATGGGTGTTGATGGCCAGCAATTTCCCTCCTAGTTGCCATTGGAGGGAAGTTGAGAGTCAACCACATGGCTATGGCTCTGGAGGCACATATGGGCTAGACGAGGTAAGGATGGCAGATTTCCCTCCCTAAAGGACATTAGTGAACCAGAGGGGTTTTTCCAACAATGGTTTCATGGTCATCAGTAGATTCTTAATTCCAGATTTTTTTTCAACTGAATTCGAATTCCACCATCTGCTACGCCGGATTCAAACCCAGGTCCCCAGAACATTTGCTGTGTTTCTGGATTAATCTTCCCATTTAATCCACTTGTCATTTGCAATTATTTCCTGTCTCTTTGTATCTCACCTTCCCTTTCCCTTGTTCATTTCTCCTTCCTTTTCTCATTTGTTTGCTTGTTTCCCCTTTCCGATTACCCTTCTCCCTTCATCATTCCCTCTCCAACTTTTGACATTTCGTCTTTGTCCCCTTTCTTTTTTCTGTCTTGTTTTCCTCATACTGCGCCTCCATTTCTAACTTATTCCTTCACTGTAATTCATAACTTCAATGTAGCCTTGTTCTTTTACTTGCCTTCAAATTATAATCCCCTGTGACAGAAATGGTGGTTCAGAGAGCTAAAGAAACATTGAAACTTCTCTCCCTGAGTATTGATTTAATTGCAATCAAGCCATTTATATGTATTTTTGCAGATTTGTTCTTGATAAGGTTAAAATTTTTGGGCAATAGAAGTCCTGATTCCTGGATCAGTGTTTGGAATTGGTTGAGAGAAGGGAATGGCCATTGCGAACAAAAGCAGAATGGCCAGAACATTGTGATGATGGGCAGGAGAGTGGATCAACTGGTGACCAGTGATTCACACAAAATGCACACAAGAATTCGGAGCAGGGGGTAATGTGTCTAATTCAGCCTTAAGTGTATTCAATGATACAGTCTTACTGATCTCTGAGGAAGAGCATTCAACAGACGAACCGACCCTGTGAGAGGAAATATTTCTTCTTGTCTTCACCTCGAGAGGGAGACCCCTTCTTTTTAAACTGTGCCTCCTTGTTGGAATCTCTCTCACCAATGGCAATAACTGCTTACCATCCACCCTGTCAATTTCCCCCAGGATCTTGTCTGTTTCAATAAAATAACAGCTCATTTTTCTTAACTCCAGTAGGTACAGACCCAGCTATTTCAAAGTTTTCTTAAAGATAACCCCCTTATCCAAATCAGTCAAGTGTGCCTTCTCTGAGCTGCTTCAAATGCAGCTGTATCCTCGTACTCTAGGTATGATCTCACCCACACTCTGTACACCTAAAATAAAATGTTTTCACTTTTATCAAAAGAGAAAATACTGGACAATTTCAGCAGGTCTGGCAGCATCTGTGAGGAGATGCTGTTTACAGGTGCTGCCAGACCTGCTGAGATTTTCCAGCATTTTCTCTTTCGGCTTCAGGTTCCAGCATCTGCAGTAATTTGCTTTTATTTCTTATTTTTATATTCCACTCTCCGAATGATAACATGCTGTTTGCCTTCCTGGTAACTTGCTGTACCTGCACACTAACCTTTCGTGATTCACGTGCCACAGAATTCTGCAATCTCTCTCCATTTAAACAGTATAATGCTTTCTGATTGATGCTGCCAGTTTTACAAGTCCATGCTTTCCCACATTATACTCTATGTGCCAGATTTTTTGCCCAGTCAGTTAACCCGTCCGTATACATTCACAGACTCCATATGTCCTCTTCGCAAGCCTACGGATCTTGTGTGACGGGTGGTGATGTTTCAGGTCCTATCTGTCTAACAGGGTTTGAATAAAAGAGAATATTTGACTGGACACAGAATGGTGCCACATGTTTGTGTCTTGGCTGTGGTTGTGGAAGCTGGGTTTCCATTTGAAGATAGGTTAACTGCCTCCCCCCCCCCCCCACTGAGTGACCTCTATATTACGAGTTGTGATTTAGGATCTGGCCCGATTCTTCAGGCTGGGATTGGATAAATTGAAACTGGCAAAGGGTGAGCAGGACAGGAGAGCTTGACTGACTGCATGGCTGCCATAACTGGGACGGTCAGGCAGCTTGAGTAGCAAACTATAATGCGCTCGAGCAGGAAAGTTCAAACAGATATGTCCAGCTGTGGGGAGCTGGTGGGGGGAATTGCAGGCCCCAGAACTGATGGGGATCCCTTGAAGGAATCTTCAACTGAATTTAAATTGAAGGAGGTGAAATGTTTACCTGGCAATGTGGAGCTGTGGTTGGAGCAGAGCTTGGCATTTGGAACATTGGTTCCTGCAAAACAATTAATAATAGTTCAACTGAAAAGCACTTTGGTGTATTAAACCAGGGGTGGGTGCTGTAGTTCTAAACTTGTTCTTTCTGTTTGAACATTTATAAGTCACAGCACAGATAAGTAGGCAAATAGGAAGTGCATGTTAGATGCAGGATACACATAATTTATTTGCTGGGTCTCTGTATACAAGGAAGACTGCTGTTTCGTTCAGCTTGATTGGGTCCTTTGTTAGATTGTGTGACTTAAATTGAAGCTATAAAAACACTCTGAGAACCTACTTCAGTCGCAGGGGATTTGCGTGCAGCTCTGGAGATGCAAGTTATCTGTTACTTTCATAACTCTATGTTTCTTTCAAGCCAGCAGAGCTTGCATCACAGGTCTTTTTTGTTTGCCTATGAAACATTTTATTCTGCTTCAACCTTGTTGAATGAAACAGCTCTAATTCAAGTGAAGATGTCAGTTTATGTTGCTCCCTCATGATTAACCCAAGATGAATGCAGCAACGTATTCCTGTTGTTGGAAATCACAGGCTGGAATGTTGGAACATTTTATTTGTTGATTAATACTTTTGCCTTCTACTCTTGAACAGATTCAAAGTAAAGTAACTCTTCAAAGAGATCCTTTTTGAGAAATATCATGGTTTTAGTTCACCATTGTATGATTGGAGTAGGTCATGATATAATAGCAGCATCACTGGACAAATAATTCCAGAAGCCTAATGTGGGTTCAAATCCACCAAAACGGCTGGTGGAATTTACGTATGATTCATAAATCTGGAATTAAAAACTAGTCTAATGGTGACCGCGTAACCATTGTTGAAGTTGTCAAAACCCATCTGGTTCACTAATGACCTTTCGGGAGTGCAACCATCCTTGCCTTGTTTGATTAATTCATAAATGCCTTCTAAATAGCTTAGCAAGCCAATGAGTTGTATCAAACCACTAAAATATCTAACAGGGATGGAACTGGACTGACCTGGCACCAGCCTAGGCACTGGCTGTGACAACAGTCCACCCAGCCCTGTCAACACTTCAGAGTCCTCCTCACTAATATCTGGGAGAGCTCTCTCTCGCTCAGATTACTCAAGGAACAGCCTCATGAAATCATACCTTGCAGGCAATGTTCCAGACACCTCCATCAACATCCAACCATCCATCCATATTAGATCTAACCATCTTGAGCTGTTTCATCAATGATCTTCCTTCATTAATGACCACCTTCCATCATGCCAAAAGTGGAGATGTTCACTGCACAACATTCAGACACTGAAGCAGTCTGCGTTCAAATGCAGCAATATTTGGATAACGTTTAGCTTGGGCTGATTAGTATTGGCGTCAAGCAATGACCATCACAATCACTAGAGGATCTATTCAACTTAACATTAAATTGTATTAATACAGAACTCTGCACTATCGAAACCTAGGTTATCATTGACGAGGAACATATGAACAATTTAAGAACAGTACACATTGAGAAAATTAGGCCTCTGGCCCCTTTGAACCTGATCTATCATTCAAGAAGAACATGGCTGATTTGATTTTAATCTCTACTTGGTATTAGTCCCGGTAACCTCCCTTGTTAACCAGGAATCTATCTAGCGCTGTCTTAAAGATATTCAAAGACTCTGCCTCCACTGCCTTTTGTGGAAGGGAGTTCTAAAGACTTGCAGCCCTCTGAGAGAATTGTTTTTTTCCCCCATCTCTGTCCCAAATCCCTTACTTTTCGACATTGGCCCAAGTTCTAGAATGTCCTACAAGAGGAAATATCCTCTCCATGTGTTCATGAACCTTCAGGATCTCAGATGTTTGAATTAGGTTACCTGGACTAGCATGTAAATACTGTGGCTATAAGAGAAGGTCAGAAGCTACAAACAGTCGTTCATCTCTTGACTCCCAAAGCCTGTCCACTATCTACAAAGCGCAAGTCACGAAAGTGATGAAATGCTCTCCAATTGCCTGGATGGGTGTAACTCCAACAACACTCAAGAAGCTTGACACCATCCAGGGAAGAGCAGGCCATGTAGTCACCACCCTATCCACCTTCTTCAATGTTTACTTCTCCACTACTGACACACAATAGCAGCAGTGTGTACTATCTACAAGATGCACTGCAGGACCAAGGCTCCTTAGGTACGACTTCCAAACCCACGGCCACTACCATCTAGAAGAATAAGGGCAGCATGGGAACACCGCCAACAAGTTCTTCCAAGCCACTCGCCATCCTGACTTGGAAATATGTTGCCACTCCTTTGCTGTCGCTGAATTAAAATCCTGGAACTCCTTCCCTAAAATCACTGTGGATTCATTTACACCACCTACACTGCAGCGGTTTAAGAAGTCAGCTCACCACCATCTATTTCAGATAACTTAGGATGGGCAATATCTGCTGGCTGTGCCCACATCCCATGAACAAAGAAGGAAAAGCAAGAAGTAGAGATTTTCTGCCTCTCACCAGGAACACAGTTGGCCTTGCAGCTAGTATTTATGTTTGCTGGCAGTTTTTCACAACAGTTGTTATGGTATCGTACCTATTCCTCAGTATAGTTGGAAAAAAAGTATATCCATGGTATAGTTGCAGTGAATAGCTGATAGACATGGCTTTTCTTTTATTTCCACCTTCACCCAAGTATTTCAGAGCCCAATTTGTCATGATGTGCATAATAATAGTACCCACTGCTCCAGATCCCAAGATTTCCATATCTCCAGAGCACCATTTCAATAATGCTGTCCACTGCTCCAGATCCCAAAACTTGGATATCACCAGAGCACCATCTCAATACTGCTATCTACTGCTCCAGATCCCAAGACTTGGATATCTTCAGCATCTTGTCGCCTACATATTGCCTGGAACATCTTTCATCTTACCTTTTGTTGGATGCTGGTCTTAAAAAATGTTACTTAGTTAGTACTGAAATGTAATAGTCATCCTCCCGGAATTAAGATTTCAGTTAAAATGTGGACACAATCATATGCTCAGTTTTGAAGAAACAATCTATTTGACTTAAAACGTTAACTCTGTTCTTCTGTCAACAGATGCGGCCAGAGCTTTTTTTTTCGCTTTCAGAATTCAGAGTTGCTTTTAATCACATATAAACCTGATATTACACTCCAGTTGCACTTGTTAAAAGATTAATTTCAGCTATCATAAATTCTTGGTCCTGATAATACGTTGCAGTAAAATATGCCCGATGACACACTGTATAAAGCCTCAGAATGTCCACTGGTATCTCGGTTTATATGTTCCGTCAAACACAAATCTGTCACACTTCATTACATTGGTAAACCAACCTTAAAAAATGGAAAAGCAGGCCAGTCATTGACCTGGAACTTGTAAGCATGTTCAATTGTCCTCTGACCTTGGTGGTTTACAAGCAGTTACAGTTATTTGGATTTGTCCATTTGCATCACTTCAACATAAGGAGACTTGAGCACTGCCCTTAAAGGAGCAAGCCCATGTTAACAGCTGAACCTTACAACTGTCCTGCATACTCTAGATTACACGACATCACTTCTGCTGGCATCGTTACCTTGATATTGATGTGACTTTGCCCCCTCAAGTTCACATGCTATTCCAAGCGATCGAAATCAAATCTTACATCCGTACATGTTGAGGATACTTAGTTTATTTTGTCTTGACCTTTTTTTGGTCATCACTTTGCAGAACAACACATGCTACCCATCCACAAAATGGAGATAATAATCTCGATAATAACTTGCAATGATGCACATTCCATCTGAGTGACAGCTGTGTGTGTGTGTGTGTGTGTGTGTGTGTGTGTGTGTGTGTGTGTGTGTGTGTGTGTGTGTGAATGCTGTGAATAATATGGTCACAATTTGAATGTCAGTTTTGCTGTGTTTCCAGGTCACCCGTCCTGTTTGAAATTCTCTCCAGAACTAACAGCTCGTGTGAAAGCCTTACGATGGCAATGTATTGAATGCAAGACGTGCAGCACCTGTCGGGACCAGGGAAAAAATGCTGTAAGTAGCCCATCAATCTATACGACACAAAATCCTTCAAGTTCACAAAAAAAGAAGTGAACAAAATAGTGCTGGAGTTGCATCAATTCCCTGGGGCACCCCTCATGTTGCTAGTCACTGCAATGAATGGAACCCATCATGAATCTCTTGTAATATACATTGCACCCATTTATAAAGTGCCTTAACATGTTTTGCATGATTTTCTAAAGTGCTTCACATACAATTATTTAACTTGGAGTGAAATGATTGCATTTGGACACAGTTGGCAACCACAGTTGCCAACAAAATCCATAAATGACCAATTAACCTGTTTATGTCAGAATTAATTGAGAGTGATGTAGGACAGAACATCACAAGAATTTGTGTTTTCCTTTTGATAATTGCATGAGATCTATATTATCCACCTGAATGTGTGGTGAGGATGTCATTTGACAACATTGCTTACAGTGCAGTCCTTCTGCACTGCACTAAAGTATCAACCCTCTCATGTGTACCCAACACTCAACAGCTTATCTTGCTGCCCAACGTGTGAATAACACCAACCACTTGCCAATTTTATGTCATTGCCATCTTTGCTGTGAAAGTTATTTTGCTCATTGTCTATTGTATTCAGAATTACTATTATAGGACACTTTTGAAGGCTTTTTAAAGAAAAGCAATCACTCAACTTTCAAAAAATAAGTGGACTAGTTTTTAGGTTTGAGCTGGGTTTGATCAATGCGTCTGTAAAATGTTGTACTTTATTCACTTGATTCTGAAAGTCAATCATGGACACAGCTGCAAACATCTACTCTTGAAACTTGATTTGACCAAACAAACTGTTTTGAGTTTGACAAGTGAGTGACCAAACAAACTGTTTTGAGTTTGACAAGTGAGTGGGGTGCTGGTTGATATTGGTGTCAATGCCTTCTCAATAATGTTGTTTTGGGAAACAGACGATGGGTATTTGGACACAAATGGCAGATAGATAGGACACTGTGGAGTGTTGATGCCAGCCAAAGTCAATCAACTCTCTCAGCAAGAAAGAGCTCTCTGACATTGTCTTGACCTCACCAACTGGTTTGAATCCAGTTAGGTGCTGATGATGTTAGTTGTGACACAATTTGATTTTAGAATTTAAAGCAAGAAGCTTTAAACACCATACAGAGTGCTTGATTATTTGCTTTTATTTGTACCAATGTATGAAGTACATCTGCCAGCAACACTGTTCAGATCTGGCATCAGCTCATTTATTTGCTTCTTGCTCAGGATATTTGAGAGTGATCAAAGCAATTCACGCAGTAACCTTTTGGACCAGGAAAAGGCCGTAAACTCAAGCCTACTTATTTTCCCCCCCCTATTTTAATTGAATATTACTTGGTACCACATTGTACTTAGCCGTTGATGTTTTACAGCGGTTGACTTGGGAGATCTTTAATATTTGGCTGAGCGTTATTGATCACTTTGTTCTGATACTCAGTCACTTTTTTATGGTCACATTTGCTATTTTGTGATCCAAGTACTAAGGGCTATTTGCAGTAAGTGTATGCTAACTCGGCTTATTTTATATTGATCATTACATCTAACACCTTGCCGTGGGATTTTAAAGGTTGATTTGAGTGGTGCATTAAGATTTTTAGGCCTGGGAAACAAGTTTGAATCCAAGAAATTACTCTTAAGGGATTGAAATGGCAGCTGTCTGAAGGTGCTGAGCATAACAGAGGAGGGAAAGGGAAATTTTAGTTTGGAAATCTGGTAAAGTGAGCAAAGCATCAAGGCGTGGAGCTTTTATTCCTGTTCTAATTATCATTGTTCTTCAGAACAATGGTTTTCCCCTGAAAGGAGTAAGCTCGCAGAGGTAGAACAAAATGGTGAATATCTGGTCCCTGAGAGCACAGAAGCCAGAAATTTAGTCAGGGATTTCAGGTGCTGGCAAAAATAGGAGAGATTAAGCTAGGATCTTTTGTTCTCTGTCATCTCTTCTTTCTAAATTATATACAAATGTATATGAAATAAAAAGATCACCATTAATGATAGCATTAAAACGATATTGAATTTGAGAAATGGTTATGATGATGTGCAGAATAGTGTTTCTCATTGTAATGTGTATCAGAACTTGCAGGGTCAAATGTGCTTCTCCTTTCTCCTCTCGTCTCCTCCTCCTCCAGTCCTTTGGGATTGGGGGTGTTTTGCTTCAACTTGGATTTGCTGGGCTCTGAAAAGTCAGTGCACTGTTCACAGACTCTGCCACATTCGAGGCAGGTAATATTTGCAGGATTGGGCAGTTGAGGTGTTTGGAGCTTTGTGTGCTCCCTCCGACGCAGTGACTTATTCTCTGCACATTCCCGACAAAGTCTGCATGTTGGGGGCCTTCCTGGGTGAAGTGTCTTCATTTTGGCCGTTCGTGAGCCAGAGCCTGCTAAAGGCAGGCAGGGAAGCTTGACCTGTTAGGATACTTTGCTGACATCGCTAAAGCATTGCCATGGTTCTCCTGGGAGGTTTTCTTCTGAGTGGAGAAATTGCTTCAGGACCGGGGGAGATGATTTTGAATGATTTTTAAGTTAGTAACTCGATACTGAGCAAGTTGGCTTGGGAGAGTTGGTCCACCTTTCCTACTACCAGATTTGGAGGACCTTGCGAAGGTGTGGTATTTCTCCAATGTTTTGAGGTGTCTGTGCAGGAAGTCTAAAGTCACCAAAGCATGGGGGTTGCGGGGGAGTAGGTATTATTGCTGCCTGGAAAACCTTGATGTTATTCTCGGGTTTGAGATCATGGTCTCAAATACTCCTCCTTGGTCAGCTGAAGGCTGAGTTGGCACATGAGGGAAGATAAATTTTGCCTTTGGCGAGAAGATACTCCCAAACATATAGAAAGTGGTCTCCATTTCCTGCAATGTCACTGTTGATCTGAATAATGGGTGGAGATGTGCTGTGGAGCTGGTTGGAAGAAGACTTTTGTTTTCTTGGTGTTTAATGAAAGACCCATTTTCTCATGCTTGGAAAAGGAGTTGGCAATGACGTGGAACTCAATTTCTGAGTGAGTGCACACACGATCATCCTCTGCAAACTGAATGTACCTCTATTACTGAGGTTGGAGTGTCGGAGACTTTTGCCTCCCTTGCAAAGGATTTCAGCTCCTCTTCTCAAAATTAGCATAGTCCCCAGCCAAGAGCAGTACACAATCACCCCAAATTTCAATGCCAGAGTCTTCAAAATAGTACATGCCCATTTGTAGAACCTCTGCTGCACAGCTCAGATGCCACAGTTATCTTCAAGTCACAGAAATGGCTGCAACAACTGTGTATTTTACTATTCTCAGTTTCTGGATCTAGCCTTTGTCTTTTTCAGCCGCTCTGAAGTGTACCACTAGAATCATCATCTGAATTTTGGTGGCTCACTTTTGCATATCTTCAAGCGGTCTGTCTCCAGAAGTTTTGGTTCTCAATCTCAGTTTCAGCCTTTGTTTCCTTAGAAACTGGAAGGCTCAATTCCCTTTTCAATTAATGTCTGTCTCCAAAACATTTTTGACAAAGCTCTGAAACCGTGGATTCCATCATACTTGCTTAACCCCAGCCTTCACTATGGTAGAGCTTTTGCTAAGGATCACAGCTTGTATGTCATTCTGGTACAGGCTGAGGATGGTTTCAAATTTCTGAGGCCAATATAGAGTCAAAGCTTTTCAGAGATTGAAGAAAGGCCACATATCCTAACCGGTATCAAGTCCTGTTCATCCAACCCTCTGTGCTCACAACCTGTGAATTGGTTGCTCGTCTGACAATGCCCCGGGTCCCTCCATTGCTTCACTCCAATTCTGTTGGAAAATTCTTCTCCTCCAATTCTGTCCTCTTGCGCAGCTATCATTGGCTCCATGTATTCAGTTGCCTTGGCTCTAAGCTCTGGAATTCTCTCCCTAAACCTCTGCCACCTTCCTGACAAGGCTTTTGATTTCTTGTACTACTAGATTCTTTTGAGCAGAGATCCACAAGGTGTGTGTGATCAAATTAGTACCTTTACAGCAACTGTGTTTCATTTGATACAGGATTATTAGTTTTTTCACCTAAAGCTTCTGACTCTGAAAAGGGCTACAGATCAAATTTTGCTTGATAACACTCCTGGTAAGTGCCTTGAGAAGTATTGTCACACTAAAAGTATAAATTAAAGTTCTTATTTTTAAGAAACAACTGTTTGTATTATGTAATGCCTTTAACGTAGCAGGGTTTTTGAAGGAGGTAGAGATGGATCAAAGTTTTGAAATCAGAAAAAAGGCTCTCAAGAGTACAGGGCTGTAATTGAAAAGTGAATTTGTTTTTGATTAATAGCTGTGGTGATAGTCAATAAACTAATTCCTTATTCCTTTGGAATGCTCTGTTCTGTTTATTATTACTGTTTTGAAGTTGTAAAATGGATGTTGGCTAAGACTGCCTGCAAATTTTATGGCTTAGAAGCTGGCAATTTACTGCTGAATTGTGTGCAAAATCTAAATGAGGTAGCCCTTCAACACAAAATGGGATCTTCTCTCCCTGGCTGTCTTTGGAAGCTTATACATTGTCCGGTGAAACTAACTGACATGGGCTGCCTATTAAAACAGAATCTTGAAGCAGAATAAAGGACATTGTGGTGTCTTTGAGTCTCTGGCAGGGACAAGCTATTATTTTCCTTTGTGCTATTTCATTAATATCACTTGTAAACTCATGAAGACTAATAATGATTTATACCACTGTCTCCCCTGTAGGATAACATGTTGTTCTGTGACTCATGTGACCGAGGGTTTCACATGGAGTGCTGTGACCCACCTCTCACCAGGATGCCGAAAGGTGAGAATTCTTCTCTCTGAAATACAGTTCATTAAATTGTGAAAGGTAGAATCCAGCACAAGAATCATCTTGCTGTAGATTCCCATTCTTAACCTTGGGAACGTTCTCTGCAGAGCTTCTCAAAGTAATTTTCTGCAAAAACGT
The DNA here is from genome assembly GCF_965287045.1 of Carcharhinus amblyrhynchos. NCBI lineage: Eukaryota > Metazoa > Chordata > Chondrichthyes > Carcharhiniformes > Carcharhinidae > Carcharhinus > Carcharhinus amblyrhynchos. The sequence continues at coordinate 7,266,200 of NC_137357.1, read as the reverse complement.
ATTATTCTGAATGTAAACAAATGATTCAGTATTTTAAAACTCTTGAAGTAATGAGGAAGTTAACATTGCAAAGGGTCTTCTGTACCAGTGAAAGGGGCTATGATTGTAGGTTGCTGTACAATGCAGTATCTAATTAAACCTTAAAGAGACTTTTCACATTGGTTACAAGAGCAAGCAATTGCAGGTTTTAGGATATGAGTATGATGGTTTCATGATCCAGAGGCTTGGATGTATCATCTGTGGGCATGAGTTCAAATTCAGTCATGTTGTGATCTGCCTAGCTCATGAATGTTCTTCAGGGGAAAATATAAACTGCTCTACCTGGTCCAGCCTAGATGTGACTCCAGATGTAAAGCAATTTGGCTGGCTCTTAATATCTCAGAAATGGCCTAACAAGCCACTTGGTTGTATTCAAGAAGGTAGATCACTACCTCCCTCTCAAGTGTGATTTGGGGTGGCAGTAAACAGTAATTTTGCCAATAACATCCACATCCCAGAATGCTTAGAAAATGCCATCAAATGGAATACATTGATTAGTGAGAATTACCATGGGAATAACGTAGGTGTCAGAAAGGCTTGGACGAGCTGGATGCAAATGAACTTTTCAGAATTAAATCACCAGGGGGCTTATTGAGGTCAAGGAAAGAAAATGGGATATGCTGGAGAATGTGAAGTTGGTGACATGAAATCAGTGGGTTCCAAGAAGGAGTTAGGCAGCTTCATGTTACCATGGTATTGAGTGTTATTGGAAATGTTCCCTGGGAATATAGTAGATCAAAACACTTTCCCTGAATGTGTTAAGCTTATTATGTTGTAGAATCCAGGACAAATATACTCCATTAACCAAAGGAAACCATTAATTCCCTGCAGCACCTAAGTATTGTGTCAGCAGTGCAGTAGAGTATCCAAGATGCACTGCAGCAACTCACCAAGTCTTGTTAAATAGCAGCTTCCAAACCAAAACCTACACGTGGGCAGCAGATGCATGGGAACACCCCACCTGCAAATTCCCCTCTAATCCACAAGCAATCCTGTTTAGAACTCTGTTGCCACTCCTTCACTATGGCTGGATGGAAATCCTGTAACTCCCTCCCTATCAGCAGTGTGGGTGTACTTACACGACATAGACTGCAGTGGTTCAAAAAGACAGCTCACAGCACCGCCACAAGGGCAATAACATCTCCTGAATGAATGTGAAAAATCATTGCTAATATATATTTCATTAGAGGTCCATGAATAATAGCAAGTGGTTGATTTGTGACATCAGGTAATTAGTTAATTCCAGATGTTTATGACATGTCTTAAACCCATGGATTCAATAATTACTTGATGATCACTCTGTTGTTATTATTCTTTAATTATCTGGCAGCTGCTCTGATAAACCCTCTAAGGGTAAAATTGTCTGGTGTTGATTATTAATTGGATTGATGTCAGTGACTGAAACGGACAAGTAAAATCGTAAAAGACAAGTGATGGTATACACATTCCCAGATCGTGTGTCTGCAAAACATTAATTCTACTTGCCATCCTGAGTCAGATGATCAGTGTGAAGCTGAAAGGACCGCCTGGTGTACTACTGCACGTGGGCAGATCCACAGTCTGTTATTGACATCAGATTGATGGCAGCACCAAACAAACACCTGTTCAGGTTAAATCTCCTTTTGTCTGACTTGTGGCTAAAGTGGCATTTGATGCACAGGATCCACATTTCACAAGAGGTTGAACCCTGAATCATTTTGTTGCTGGGACTTCTATTACCAGATTAGACAGGAAGGAGAAATACTTGAAAGCAAATACTCATTGACATGTTGCTAGCGAAGATTACAAGCAGTCTAGTCTTTGCTGCACTTGAGATAGTTCACAGTTTGTATTTTGGTGGACAAGAGAAGACTAGCTTGTAATAGGTCAAATATTTAGTCCTTGTTTTTACCTTCCATCACAGGCATGTGGGTGTGTCAGATTTGTCGACCACGGAAAAAGGGAAGAAAACTGTTGCACAAGAAAGCTGTACAGATTAAACGACGTTACGCGACAGCAATAGGGCACTCGAAAAACAGATTAAAGAATAACACAGTGTAAGTATTTCACAAAATAAATTATTGTTTGTCGACTGACCTCTGATATGGTGCCAAGGAAGAATGACATTCAGAGGATGCCAGACACTTTGTCACAATGGGAGTCAGAGTCATGAATAAGGCTGAATTGAGTGTTCCTTGGAACTGAGATTGCCAACTCTAGTTGGACGTTCTCTTGCCGGTTGACATCTACAGCAAAGATATGTACCTCTCCTCATTTGTACCTGGGATATAAAAAGGCAATATTATAATTAGTACTAACTAAGTGCTAAAAGCATTGACTTTTTTTTGTCTTTTAATCCTGCACCATTGCCTGTGATGTTCTTGGCCCCCTCCTATTTCTCATTTATATTTGTCCTTCGGTGATGGAGGAAAATACACATGAATTTTCCTATATGCACTAATGGCACTCAGCTCACCATCCCTTCTCAGGCCCCCTGCACTTCCTGTAAATTGTCAGATTGCTTGTTCAACATCATCTATTTATGAGCACAAATTCCCTGTAAATATTGCAAAGACAAAAGCCATTGTCTTTGGTTTATATCACACACTACATTCCCTTGACGTTGACTCAATCCTGCCAGCTGTGCGAGGCTGAACCAGAATTTTCACAAGGTCAATTATATATCTAATCCTCTGAAGAATTTCCTGTCACTTACCTGCACCATCGCTAACACCACTGATTTCCACCTCTGCAACACTGCAACAGTGAATCTGCCGTTTATTGTGGAGTTTCTCGTGGAGTTCCCCAGGGTTAGGTGTTATATATTAATGACTCCAAAATTGTGTCGAGTGCAGGAATTAAACATTTGTGAATGATACAAAATTTTTAAGTATGTGAATTGTTAGAAGGTTAGTGTTCAACTTTAAAAGGACAAAGATTGGTGGAATGGGTGGACAAGTGATAGATGATGTTCAATGCAGAGAAGTGAGGTGATTCATTTTTGCACGAAGAACATGGGCTGACAATGTAAAGTAAAGGCTACAATTCCAAAGTGAGTGCAGGACCAGAGGGACCTGGGTACATGTGTACAAATCATTTAAGATGGCAGGCAGATTGAGAGAGCAGTTAATAAAACTTGCAAGATTCAGAGCTTTATAAATAGGAGCATGGAGTATAAAAGTAAGCAGGTTATGTTAACCCTGTATAAAACAGTGGTTCAGCATTAACTAGAGTATGAGAAGGTTCCAGGAATAAGGAACTTCAGTGACGTAGATCGCTTGGAAAAGTTGGTCTGTTCTCCCTGGAGAAGAGAAGATTGAGAGGATATTTGATAGTGGTGTTCAAACTCACGAGGCTTTTGCACAGAGTAGAGAGGTTCCCACTGGTGGGAGGATTGCAAACGAGGGCATAGATTTAATAATTGGTAAAATAAGCAGTGGTGACATGAGAAATATTTTTACACTGAAAGTTATTAAGGTCTAGAATGAGCTGCTTGAGTGTGTAGTGGAGATAGGTTCAGTTGGGGCATTCAAGAGGGAATTGGATTATTCAGTGAAAGGAAAGGATGTGCAATGCTCCAGGGAAAAGGTGGTTGTGAATTGCTCCTTTAAAGGGCCAGACGCAACAGGCTGAATGGCCTTCTGTGCTGTAGCTATTCTCAGAGTCTGTAAAACTCATGCAGGCTTTTGTTATCTCTGGACTTAACCATTTCAATGTACCCTGGCGAATAACTTCATTGTTCTCAAAGTAGAGGCCATTCAAAAGTCTGCTGCCTTTGTCTTAACTGGCATCAAACCTTCCTCAGTCATCACCCTTGTGCTCACTGATGTACTTGAATTCGTGCTGAATTCCTCAATTTTATAAAAAAACACTCTTCCAATTCTATCCTCTTGAGCATCTGCAATTTAAATTGCCCCACTGGTGGTTGTGTTTTCAGCTATAAAGATCATAAACGTTGGAATTTAAGATGCTGCCTAAAACCCACCTCTTTGACTGAGCTTTTGGTCATTTTGCCTGATATCTCCTTGTACTGGCTTGATATGTAAGCCAGTGTCGAACTTTGTTTGTCATTTGCGACATTTTATTACGTTAAAGCCACAACATAAATGCAAGTTGTTGATGTATCAGTTCTGTGAACAATAGTGTTAAAACATGCTCAGGCTGGATGGACCACGAGGATCAGCAACAAGTAAACAAAACCATTTTAGCCCTGTAGTTGTTTATGTAGGTCCTGTTCTAAAATCTAGAAAGGAATGGCATCATTTACATTTTATTTTTGGGGCAAAATGATGATTTGGAGCTATTTATACTGGCAGCTGCTAATTGGAGTTTACTCCAAGGCTGAACTTGTTTTGCTCAAGTTGAAGCAAATTGAAACAGGAAGTGTGGGCTTTATAAAACACAGTGTTGTATAAAGTGTTGCTGCAATATCTATTTATAATCAGCAATTTCTCCTCAGTAGTGTGGGTAGCCCCTGATTCTACAAGTGATGTACATAGGTACAGACCCAAATCAGCATTTTAGATGCTTTTTTTTAATCCTCCTCATCCTGTCTTTATCCATTTCCGTTTTTAGACAATATGGAAGATGCTAATACCATTTCAAGCATCCTCTCCTCTATCATATGACTTTACGATTTGTTACCCTCATTAAGCACGTATCTTGAATCTCCAACCCTTCTGTCCAAGTCGGCTCACGGCACCCTTAACAAACCTTATCTACTGTCGATCTTCTCAGTAGTCCCACACATTCTTCTCAACCTCACGCCTACACTGCATCTTAAAATTTTCAAAGGCATTACTCAATCTCCTGCATTCTTTGCAAAAACTGTTACATTCCCAAGCAAATTTGTTTCATCTGGTAAGCAACAAACTTGATGATGGATGATTTTCCTTCATTCAGTGACCAGCTCAGGAATACCATCTTTGTTGTGGGTTGGTTGACCTAAATTGTGAGGATTTTTATATTCTGCTCGCCATTAGGAAGTGCAAGTCTGAATGAAAAATGGAAAGCATCAATGCACGAAACACAGGATAGGTTCCTGACCCTTGACATTCCTTTTTGTTGAGATGTGTTTCAGTTTTACCAATTGAGCATTTGTGTCAACTATGTTAATGAACTGAAACCATTCAACCATGCACTTTGCCCCAATTTGTTGGCTTGTGATATTTGGGTTCATCACGATAAATCCCTTCTTGAACATTGATGGCCTCCCATTCAGTGACAGAGATTACAGCAGAACAGCCCCTCCCAAAACATTTACAATAGTCTATTGAACCTTGAGGATCAACGATAGGAAAACATCCATTCAAACCAGTTATCCTCATGAACTCTCAGTTTGCCCATTTTGTTTGAAGAGAGAAAGAATGAAAAGTAATGTTATGAACGTTAACCAGCACTAAAAGAAATTTATTTGTGCTTGCAAATGTGGAACTGCACGATACCCACTGAAGGTGATAGCCAAAGCATCATACACCTTCTAAGATGTACCATGAGGGTCGTTATATGTATTTAAACATTTCTGTGGTTTCCTAAGTATGTGATTACTTGTAAAATACTCAACAAAAATGTGATGCCTGTTATCCAGCAGGTGGTGTAGCGGACTTCTTATTTTGCTACTAGTATTTGTGAATTATAAACTGATTCCTTGCTTAGTATCTTATTTAACTTAATGGCAGAGGGAACTGCATTTTAGATGTGTTTGATTCGGTCAGTGAAGATGCTTTTTGAATAACTGAACAAAATTTTTTTCCCCTCTTTCACAGATCAAAAGGTTCTCAGCCATTTGACAAAGAGAGACAATGTTCCGGTCGGGGTCGCAAACGCAAAATTTCAGCAATCCCCTCATCAAAGTCGGGACGGTTGGATGGACTGAGCACTTTGAACTCGCGAACCACCAAATCTTCCCGCCTGAAAATGAACAAGAAAACCAAAGGGCTCATTGATGGCCTTAGCAAATTCTTCACCCCTTCACCTGATGGCCGCAAGCCACGGGGTGAACTCCTGGACTTAGCTGAGCAATACAGGCTCAAGAAAAAGGGGCCACGAAAATCAAGCACTTCTGACAGCAGCACATGGCCCACAGGTACTGCACTGACCACATTAATCCCTGCATGCCCAGTATCACCTGAGATTTCTTTACCAGCGCCAAGGTGCCACATTAGTAACATCAGATCATCTTCTTGTGCTAGCCCGCTTGATAACTTCAATAAGCAGACATTCACTGGCCAGTTAACTAAGTGCAGAATGCCCAGGTTAAGAAAGGAGCCAATTGATTCTCCTTCCTCTCTTTATTCTCCCAAACTCTCTGGCGAAGCAGATGCTGAGTTAACTCCTCCTTGTCTTACACCATGTGAACCTTGTCCTACTTCCACTGCTAATTCTGTTCTCCCAAGCTATTGGGGCAGTAGCATGAAAAACAGTTGCAATTTGCAAATCTCACCTTACCTACGACTGAGTACATCTGTAGAAACGGCGGCTAAACTGCACTCTCATTATTTCCTGCCGTTTTCTGTGAGAGAGAAAGCAATAAGGGGCAGCCGGTGTAAAATGAGACATGGAAAGACGATCCTTTGGCACAGGAAGGGGACCGTGGAATTAGAAAGGAGTAAAAGTGCCGAGGACAAGGGTAAGAAGTAAATGCCGTGCTATTGTGCATCGCTAGCACTAGAAATTGGCTTTTTAATTACGCTTTTTTGGGGTGCTTCAGGTAGTTGCTGTTCTCCTTTGGGAGGGGAAGGGGGTTGGGCTTGTGCCATGAAAGTAGCTCTGCATGTTTTCATTTCAGCAATTAAAATAAAAATACACGATAGGTCCATAAGAATTTGAGGCAGGAACTTTCTTCACAATCTTTGTCAAATACTGCTGTTTATTTCCATTATTTTCTATCTTAATTTCAGACTTACTGCCTTCATATAATCATTGCGCTCATTAAATTGGCTGATATGAACACTTTGAAAGAGGGTGGGGTTGCAACACCAGGTGTCTGACCACATTATTTGCCTCCAAATGAACAGTGACATAGAAGTATTTCAAGGAAAGTACTGAAGTATCACTGCTACTGGGCATCACTTTCATGGCATGAGAGGAACATCCATTTAAACTGGAAAATATTCCCCAAGGTAGAGTTGGCTGATTAAAATCTGGTCACATGCAGATTGATGAGGCCAGGTCACTTGCAGAGTATTTTCTGTATTGCATAGAATTGCATCTAGTCGCCTCCCGCTTTTTTATTCAAAGCATTTCAGCTCATTCGCATTTGTAGGATTAGAACAAAACTGCCCATTCTGGCACCTTTTCATTGGGTGTGAGAGAGAGAGAGAGACCAGTGCACTTCTAACTTAAAACAAGAACACAAGAAGTAGGAGCATTTGGTCCCTCAATCCTGCTCGGCCATTCAGTAAGCTCATAACCAATCTTTTCACTCACAGGTACCTTCCCACACCATCCCCATAACCTTTGATTTACATCGTATCCAAAAATCGAATGAGCTCTGACTTGAATGTATACATCAACTGAGTACAGCTCTCTGGAGTAGAGAAGTCCAAAGGGTGACAGCTCTTTCATGTGAATAGATTATTCCTCATCTTGGTCCGAACTGGCTGACCTCTATTCTGAGATAGTGGCCTCCAGTTGTAGACTTTCCAGCTAGACAAAACATATTCCAACCATCTATCTTGCCAAACCCCATAAAAAGTATATATTTCAATGGGATTACCTCTCAGTCCAGGAAATGTAGGCTTTGTCTGCTTAATCTCTAAGGGGCAATTCCTTCAATTCCTTTAAGGCCTTGGGGAAAGAGACCAAAACTGTACATAATACAGTTGTGATCTCGCCAAGACCTTTCACAAGTGCAGTAAGACTTCTTTGGTTTTATATGGAATTTGCTTTGTAATAAAGGACAGCTTGCTATTTGTTTTCCTCATTGCTTGCTGCATCTGCAGGATAACTTTGTGATTTGTGTACAAGGATTCCCAGATCCTTCTGAATACCAACATAGCAATTTCTCAAAAATATTCTGCTTCCCTACAGTATCCTATCAATCTGGATAATTTCACATTTTTTCCATGTTATATTCTAGCTGCAACATTCTTGCCTGCTCACTTTAATCTGACTGAATTATTTTGCAGTTTCTTTGCGTCCTTCTCAAGTTTACTCTTCCACTCAACTTTGTATCATCAGCAAACATTAACAAATTGCACTCCATTCCCTCGATGTTTGTTGGTGGTAACTAGTTGAGACCCATCCCTGATCCACTAAAGGACCCATTTGTTCTTAGTGTTTGTTTTCTGACCATTAACTACTACTTAATCCATGATATATTATTTCCCATCCCTCTAAGAGATAACTTCCATGGCACTTTGTTGAATGCTTCTAGAAAATACCAATTTGAAACCTAGTTTCAGATGTAAATAAATCACTCAAACTCAAAATAAAATGACCATGTAATGATCGTTCTTCAGGAGTAATTAACCCTGCCCCATTGCACAGTGCTGCATCCAAAATAGCTTGTTCCCTTGTGATTCCTTATTGCATTCCATGAAGTCATCCTCCACATTTTTAATGAAAATTATCTTTGTCAAGATGATTATGTTTCTCCAGAATGATTGTTTACCCTTGTTAAATACACCTCCAGATTCATGACCCATATGCTGCCTAATGCTGCAACTACAGTTTGGAGATCTATAAACTACCCCCAGCATTTCTGTCTTGTTATTTCTTCATCCACCTAATCTGATTCTATTTCCTAATTTTTCCAAGCTAACATATTTTCTCACTGCTATCTTTATCCCATCTTCTAGTTTCGAGCCATCTCCTCCTCCCTCTTCCACTTTGCCTACCTTTTAAAAGTCTTATATCCTGGGATATTTAATTCCTAACCCTAATCATTGTACAACCATGTCTCCATTTTTTTCTCTGAGTGCTATTCATCTATTTGGTTCTGAAAGCTTTGTAAGTACAAATCTAGTGCTTTTGCTTGAATTATTTTCTGTTTTTCTCCATGTCATCCGAGTCACGAATACTCCAATATGTTTCTTCAACTTTCTGCATATTCTTGCCCAAACTATAATTTTGCTGGTGAATTGATTTTGAACTTCATTATTTGAGAGTCCAGTTCTTCTAGCGCTAATCCCAGTCTCTAAGCGAGTCAGTCCCAACTGAACAGCTCCCTCTTTTCTCTGTACTGATATGAGCATTCAAAGATTCAAAATCTCTGCCTTCCACACCACTGTTTCAGCCTTGCATTTAACCTGCTAATCTATTTGCCTTCAATTTGCAAGTGGCTCGTAAGAATCCAGAGATGATTACCAAGGAGTTTCTGCATTATCGTTCCGACCCGAGCTCTCCAAACTCCTCCAGCAGACCCACCTTCCTCGACGGAGGTTGCTTCCTCAGTGGACCATGATAACTGGATCTTTCACTTCCTACTCCCAAGTTCTTCTCCTGTTGTGGGAAAGTGTCCTTAATTTTGGCACTCCTGGTCATGGCTGGAGAATACAGAGTCTGTCTCTTTATACCATACTATACTATGATGGCTGCATTCCTCTTTGACCTTCTGCTTTAAAGCCCTCTTATATCATGGTGACAGTCCCTTGAACCAAGTGTCCCCATAGCCATGTCCCGTTCCTTTGAAGCTCCAACAACATCTGTATCTCAGAAACCATTTTGACAACTCTGCACTGAAATTTCTGAGGAGCAACTGCTACAGGTCTGATTGTTTGGGATTGTGATGCTTTCCACAGCCTCCATATGATGCAGTTGCAGCACCTTTTCTGTTCTGCTTTCCTGTTACTTTGTTCAATTTGTCTCGTTAATTACTCTATGTATTTAATTAACTTAGCTAGTTCGTAGTTTTTAATCTAATGATTCAATCTAGTTTTAGTTATAGGCAACTTAACTTCAATATTGACCTGTACAATTGCCCTAGTCCCCCTCCACTGATGTTATTGTCACTGCAAATTATTTTCCCTCTTTCTTCTGCTTCTCTGAGACATCTGTTGAGGCCATGCCAGTTACTCCTCATTCTCCTGACTTTGCCAATCTTCTATTTAAATACCTGGGCTGCTCCAGGGTACTCCTCATTCTCCTGATGTCTATTACTCTCCCGTTACCACTTTAACAAATTTGTTGCTAATCATTGCTTTCCCTTAATGTGAAATTGGCAGCTTTCTGTTAAAATAACTTTAAAAATGCTGTTTTCTATGTCCCTTTACCATGCTTAATTCCTCTGGCGCTCTGATGACCTCAACTTAATTCTTTGCCTTGTCTTAGGCTACCCGAACAAGCGCCGGAGTGCGACGATTAGAGAATTTTCACAATAACTTCATTGCAGTGTTAATGTAAACCTACGTGTGACATGAGTAAATAAATTAAAAAATAACTAAAAAGGATTGATTCCTTGGATTCACAAATCGCCTTCTTTCCCCCCGGCAGTGGCTTGTAGTGGGATCAGGACAAGTTGGTTTTATTAATAAAAATTGAGCGCTCACCTACCTGGTGAACAGCATGCTGGCACACCAGTGTGCGACACTATAAGGCTGGCTTGCTCAAATGGGATTTGTAGTTTGGTATTTTGTTTTAGTTTAGTGTAGATTCCATTTCAAAGGCAAAGTACTGAACTGAGCAAAAGGATGCTGATTCTCACAACCAAATGAGTGCTTCATTGTAACTTTTATCCTTAGCTTTATACCCGTAAGAGTATTTAATTCAAGCTGCTACTGCCTTCTGCTGTGTCCCTTGTTGCCTTTAATATTTGCTATCCTGCTTGTTTATGTTTATTTTGTAGTTTACATTGACTGTATTGGGCTGTTTTTTTTTAAATGATGCAGGCTTCTGTCATTTCATTGTGTTAATATACTTTGCCATCACTCCCTGAGGTGAGTCCCTGATCTGAGCCCTCCAGTATGAAAGGTGCTCCAAACAGAGTTGAGGAGCTTCTCCAGTAAAACAGAAAGGGAAAGGTGTACTCCCATCCACCTCCAAGAGTCACAGCACTGGTGGCAGAGACCTGGAATACTTCGCCTCGCCCTGTTAGCTGTAAAATTGTGGAGAACCAGCTAAGAGAGGGAACCCTCAGTACATGAAGTCAGAACCTTGTAATTTGGGGTTGATTGTCATGTGTTGGCTGTCGGATACTTGATTGATGCTGACTTGCCTGCTGGTCCAATAAAAAAGATGCACAAAACTCCAGGTGGATGAGCAAAAGAAACAAAATACCCGAGTCCAATCTAATTGGCAGTTCAGCAGTTGTTAAATTTATCCCCCAGATTGGTTGTAGTCTTGGAGATTTGAGGGCCTTAATGTTGCTGTATGGCTCCATTAACTTTTAACAGCTATATTAACACATTGAGGTTGTCAGTTCTCAGTCTGCCCCTCTGTCAGTCAAGGTTGATTGCAGGAGGTTTTGCTGAAGGAAAGTCTCTCCGTTAATATGATGTTTTTCTGAATCTGCAGACAATCAGGACTCGTGGGGCTGCAAACTTGAAAATGAGGATGACCAATCACTGAGCAAAGACATTGTGACAGAGAAAGACCTGGACTTATTTCAACAAGTTCAGGAACTTGCACTGGAGGTGAGACGCAACACAGCATGACGTTGGTGACTGTTGGCTAATAAACTGTTTACATTACAGTTATTGACTTCAGGGCCAGAGATTTATTCTTATCTCTTGCAGATAAGGTAGATATTTTCAGACTTGCAGGAAATGAAGATGTGCCAAGCTGATTAGAGTAAAATTACATGCATACAGAATTTTTTTCTGCTGTTTTGAAAAGTAAAGTTGTGTATGAGGTGTTTGCAAAATCAGAAGAAAAGGTTAGCTCCAATGTATCAAGGATATTAGCTAAAATAAAATAGATAGGCACGAAGGACTTAACTCCAAACCTGCCCGTGCAGCTGAGGAAATTTTGGGCACAAGTTGCACGCGGCAAGAATCTATTCTGGCAGGTGATTTGTTTTAAGCCACAATATAGCCAAAGAGTTTCCAAACTGTAAGCATTAAGGATTTGAGCTTAACAGTGCAATTGGTCCAAGTCAAGTTGCATGCATTTGGTAACTAAATGTATAATTGCTGTGAAGAGCAATAAATGTCAAATACACTTGTACATGTTGTTGAGAATGTGAGAATATGCTGTGTGAATGCGATGTTTGCTCCAGCACTCTGTACGAGTGTGTACACTATTTCCAATCATGTACAGAAATGCTGGTCCACAGATAATGCATGTTAGGGCGGCATAGTGACACACTGGTTAACACTGCTGCCTCACGTGCTGCAGACTTGGGTTCAATGCCAGTGTTGGATGAATGTGTGGAGTTTACACCTTCTTCCTGTGTCTGTGTGGGTTTCCTCTGGGTGCTTCGGTTTCCTCTCTCAGTCCAAAGATGTGAGGGTTAGGTAGATTGGCCATGCTGAATTGCGCCTTAATGTCCTGGGGGAATAGCAGGGTAAATATGTGGTGTTGGGGGATAGGGACTGGGTGGATTGTGATCAGTACAGACTAGATGGACTGAATGGCCTCCTTCTGCACTGTAGGGATTCTATGATTCAGTGAAAACATTGTTTTGGACAGTTTTTTTTAACTTTTACGGTCGACTCATACAAATTCTCGGGAGTTTTTTTTAACAGAAAGACAGCATTTGAGCTTACTTGCTTCTTCAAAGGACTGTGGTTGTGAGTGAAAGCTATATCTGTACTGATGATACTGACCTGATTGTGGTCAAAGTTTGGAATGAGTGTTGAGACTAACTGAGATCTCATTCACATGCATGGATAGAAGATGGTTAGTGGATAGCAAGCAGCAGATCATGTAGAGCATGTCAGAAACCACAGAGACTCATTTGACAGTTTCTATGATGTTGCAAACTGAATGGACAGTATAGGAGTGAGAAATTCTATCACAAAGGCCCTTTTATGTTTTAAACAACATTTGGGAAAATTATGTCCAGGAACCCTCCTATGGCAAATTTTGCTCTTCATTAATCAAATCTTTTCTCTAGTTATTAGTTTTCTGCTGTTTCTGCTCAAGTTACTAGTTTTGAGTTTTCTGCTGTCTTGTCTCATCCTGCTGTTCAAATCACTAAACAAGTTGTCTGTAAATGGTAAAGTCAAGAAGGACCAACTCAAACGTCGAACTCAGTTTTACAATTCTGGGCACTCAATTATTGGTGCCAAGACGTGTGTGCTAAATCAAAAACAAATCACATGGGTTGGCAAAGGCAGAATATGCCCTGATGTTCAATTCCGTTTATGCTCTGCATAGGTGGAGTTGATAGTGCATACCTTTACACCTGCACATTATGGTGTTCAGTCTTTTTGTTCAGGTCTTGCTGTCAGTTTGTCTTCTGCTTGGCCTTTCCCTCCCATGTTAATCAGCCATGATCTGTTTGAATGGGCAGAACAGATTTTATGGGCTGAATGAACTACTCGTGTTTCTGTGTTCCTATGTTCCTTATCCCATCTTCTGCCTATTGTGAAAGACAGTTAACAGACTGCCCTGGTACTTGAGAATAAATCAAGCAGTTTGTACCATGCAGCAGCTGATGTTCTGTGTTACATCTGGGACACAGGCCAGACCGTTGGGAGATTTGAACACAAGGGTACAAATTTGAAATTTAAGGGTTTAATGAGCTGGGACCAGTGTATATAATTCAGCCCGTAAAAGTCTTTCATCCATGTATATCAACTGAAGTCAACATTGAACAAGTTGGAGCATTTTTTTTAACAATTGAATTGTGCACAATTGTTAGCAGTCAGAAAGCCTGAGTTGTGTTCTATGAACTGTGATCATGGTTATGACTGGATGAGGAGGGGTTAAATGGCTCCCCTGCCCCTCATTGTTTGGCCCCATTTGTTTGAAAAGGATGTGCTTGCTGATTCGTGTTGTGATACAAGAGCAAAGATGAGGCTTTCTTGAGTTTAACTACGAAAGATATTCACTTCATTATACTTCAACCAGCCTAAGTAAAATAATAAGCTATGCATTGAATCTGTACATACGTGTAGCAAGGTGTCCATGGATGAACGCAGAGAGCAAACAGGGCTCATAGCTTACCCTGTGGGTTGGAGATTAAAATGAAGCAGGAGTGAGCCCATTTAGGACTTTAACCTAGGCTGCATGTCCTCAGCCCTGCTGTATAAATTGTTTTGAGGGCTGGCTTGTCTTGTGACCTTCCTTCCTTCAAATACCAGGCTATTCAAAAAAAGGATATTGTCCATGTGTTCCAAAGTTGATTTGATTAGTTTATGCCTGGGATTTAATTTGGGGTACTATTGTCCAAGCAATTCATCTTCAAATCCTGTCTCAGGAGACAGGAATGCGAGTCCTTAATGCTTCCCTGAAGTCATTGCCTTTGAACAGTTTTGCAGACAGCCTGTGATGTATATGGTAATGCAAATTGGGGTTAGCCATCTTGGGCTGAGTTCAAATCTCTTTAGTCTCCCTAAATTTGAAAAAAAGCACAGATTTTTAAAAACAATTCGGATTTCTAGCTAGTGAATTAAAAATTATTATTTGGCATAAAGAACATCTTTGTGACATCATATAAAATATATTCCAATCACTCTTTTTGTACACCAATTGGCATAAAGCAAGCAGAAATGCTGAAGGACATAATGAAGATGAATGTTGCAGAAGATGGATATATAGAACATAAGAAAGTAAGAACATAACTCGGAGCAGGAGTAGGCCATTTGGCCCCTCGAGCCTGCTCTGCCGTCCAATAAGATCATGGCTGATTTTTTTTGTGGACTCAGCTCGCCTTACCCGCCCGCTTACCATAACCCTTAATTCCTTTGCTGTTCAAAAATTTATCTATCTTTGTCTTAAAAACGTTCAAGGAGATATTCTCAACTGCTTCACTGGGCAGGAAATTCCATAGATTCACAACCCTTTGGATGAAAAAGTTCCTCCTCAACTCAGTCCTAAATCTGCTCCCCCTTATTTTGAGTCCAAGCCCCCTAGTTCTAGTTTCACCTGCTAGTGGAAACAATCTCCCTGCTTCCATCTTATCTCTTCTCTTCAAAACCTTATGTTTCTCTCAGATCTCCCCTCATTCTTCTGAATTCCACTGAGTATCGTCTGGTCGACTCAGTCTCTCCTCATTAACCAACCTTCTAAACTCCAGAATCAACCTAGTGAATCTTCTCTGCACCCCCTCCAATGCCTTTATATCCTTTCTCAAATAAGGAGACCAAAACTGTGCACAGTACTCCAGGTGTGGTCTCTCCAGCACCTTATACAGCTGCAACATAACCTTGCTGTTTTTAAACTCCATCTCTCTAGCAATGAAGTAAGAATTCCATTTGCTGCCTTAATTACCTGTTGCACCTGCAAACCAACTTTTTGTGATTCCTGCAGAAGGACACCCAGGTCCCTCTGCACAGCAGCATGCTGCAGTTTTTTTTTAACCGTTTAACTAATAGTGCATTTCGCTATTATTCCTGTCAAAGTGGATGACCTCACATTTACCAACATTGTACCCCATCTGCCAGACCCTCACCCACTTACTTAGACTATTCATATCCCTCTGCAAACTTTCATTGTCCTCTGCACACTTCACTGTGTCAGTCATCTTCATGTCATCTGTCAATTTTGACACACTACACTTGGCCTCCAACTCCAAATAATTGCACTGGGTTTTAAGCAGGTTATTGTTAAAATATATCTTTTGGGCATGATGCAGTAGTTCTTAACCAATATCTGGCATAATTGTGATGAGGAAACTGAGCCAGACAATAACTTGGCAGAAGATAAACATTCACGCTTTGGTTTTGTTGTGGAAGATAGTTTCTTATGGCTAATGTGCTCTTACAACAGAAATTGGAGTGCAACATTTTGGTAAAGTATCGGCTTAGCGCGTGTTTGTGCAGCTTCGAGGCATTGATTATACGTAATATGGGTAGGTAAAATCTGGCTTAAACACTGGACCACAATAAGCTGAGGTTTTACCAGTAAACTGTTGCACGTTCTTCCTGCTTGACCAGTAGTTGTCCATTTAGCTATGCCATGAACACCCACAACTTCAGCTGTTGCAGAAAGGAATTGTATAATAACATTACAACAGCTTCATAACATGCCCAAAGTGCTTCATGGGAACATAATCAAGCAAGATTTGACACCAGCTGCACTGTTGAATCAGGCGCCAAGGAGAGCAGCACATACGTAAGGAATAGGAGGAGGCCAAGTATCCATCCTTGCACAACTTCACAACTAACTGTGTGGAAGTGGAGATACTCTGGCTATGACTGGATAATCATGATGTGGAGTTGCTGGCGTTGGACTGGGGTAAACACAGTCAGAAGTCTGACAACACCAGGTTAAAGTCCAACCAGTTTATTTGACAGTAAACCCACAAGCTTTCGGGGTTTGCTGCTTTGTCAGGTGAGTGGAGAGTTCTGGTCTCAAACAGAGCATGTAAAAGGCACACACAGTTTACAGAATACTGATTAGAATACGAGTCTTTACAGCTCACCTGTGTGTGCCTTTCATATGGACTTTAACCTGGTGTTGTGAGTCTCCTTACTGTGACTGGATAAATCAGAGTGAAACCAGGTGATTGCAGTCTCACCCACTGGGTGACAGGCGTTGAAAGATGGTGCTGTGGTCAACCCTGTCAAAAGCTGCAGAAAGATCCTCAAGTCAGTGTTCCCATAAATAACAGCAAACAACAATGCTGGTATTGAGCAGCCGATCTAAATCAGGCGCAAATCTGAATCAGAGTTACTAATTGCTGTCCACATTTATGCTTCAATTGCCTTAGGAGGGAGCGTTTTGGCTGAGTTGTCGAAGCAAAGGAAATCCCTTGGTGCTTCACTGAAACATGTTTTCTAAATATAGAGTTGATCATGGAGTGGTTGTATGTAAAGATGCAACTTTCCTGCCAGCAGCTTGAATTTTGGAACGGGCCATCAACGATGAGAGAAGAGGGGAAACCTATTGAAATCTGACCCATTTGACATAGATTTTGTCCCAGTATGTTTCATAGTATGTGACCTGTTGCTATTAATTGTGTGCTGTGTAAAAAAAAAAGGGAAAAAAAACAAATTTCATATCTCCTCAAAGGATTAAGGCAAAGTGCCAGTATTGTTCTGTTTGCCTGGTGTGTTTGCTTCTTTGAAATCAGATGCTGAGCACTGGTCACATGATGTGTGTCGCAGCTGCTGCAACACTTCAGTGACCAGAGAGTTCAACCACTTTTCATTTGTGCAGAGCTGAGGAGTGCAAGCCTTGCTCCGTTTTTTTACCCCTCTGTGCAGCTGGCTGAAGGGAAAGGGTTTTGTTTTAACCTAAAGTACTGTATAAGTGTGTTACAGACCTGTATCCTGGTGTTGTGTGACTGTGTGTGTGTGTATTCATTTTCTGCAACGTATCCATGTGCAAGCAATTGTACTGGAACCGAATGTCAGCATTCCCACTTGGCATTCAACTGAAGGAGAAGTGGGAGCATGAAGGGAAGGGTTTGATGGCCCATGCATTGGCACAGGTAGAATATTTTCTGTTCTTGGAGTTTACTAAATGATGAACTGGTTCAGAGGTCACTGTATGGTTGCAAAATCCTTTTCGTTTTGCTGAAGTTTTCTTTAACTTGGCACATACTGCATTTGAAAAATTCTGCAATGGCAAAAGTATAAATGACTTGATTTTCTTGTTTGTTTATTGGACCCTGCGAACCTCCTGGTTTCTGAGTTGGTGTTTGTAAGGCCCATATAAATGAGCAACGTGGTGTGACTTGTCGGGCCCGTGAGTGTATTTCTTATGCAATAAAGGATTTCTGGATATTAGATCCATTCTATGTATTCGTGGGTACACAACAGCAACCAACAAAGTGATTCAAGTGTCGTAAACAAGGAGTCTTCTGAACTCTGAACTCTGAAAGTTAGTCCTGTATTCAATAATTGATAATTGGTCCAAGGCATAGTGTAATGATAACAGGTGAGAACTATCCATCACCACCAGAACAAAGTTCTGATTCAAGCCCTGTTACGGCCGGTATGCCAACGGTATTGGGAAGGTCCCTGCTTCCTTCTGTATATGTTCCAATTTACTGACACCGTTTGATCGTCTGCCCCACCGTAATTGGTAACAAGAACTCAAAACGTAAATATTCTTCACAATAGACTGAATTGTGTGTGTGTGATGGGTCAAGGTAAATGTCAATGTTGGTGCAATTTTGTTTGACACTATGGGGGACAGTTTGAAAATGGTGATAATATCCACTTGTCTTTTAAACTAGAGCAAGTCTTGGAAAGTTGCACCAAACTTTTCTGCTGCATCTTGGAAAATGATGTTAGGGAGCCCAGAGGCTTTAAAACAACATAGCTTTATTTACATCCAGTGTATGTTCTCTTATATGCCTGTTTCCCCACCCTTGGGACTTGTGACTTCACTTCCAGTGAATGTATGCAGAACTCAGTAAACCAATTAAAAATTAATACAAATTCAGAACATTACTCACCCCTAAAATTGACATCCCTAACAAGTTAACATAGACGATATTCAATAAGTCAGTCACTATTAGTGATGGTCTGGTGGTCCTTGTTCTCAGTCAATGGCAATGTCTGGTATTGTCTCTCACTGGTGGGAACCTCTGGCATTTTTGTCTTTGCACAAACGTTATCGGTGGTGGGTTTAATTAGCGTTGATGCAGGAACTCGAAGTTGTCCCCATGTAGATGAAGTGTTGCTTCTCTCAATAGTGTCTTTTGGTATCAGATTTGTAGGAAAGTTCAGGTCAGGACATGATTTGGTAAAATCTGGATTCTCAGCACGTTCTGATTCTGGGAGATCGGTTCTCCCAACCAACAGCTGGTCTGCATGTCTCCTCCAGATAACGTCATCCCTAGACCATATAATTGGCAGGTTCATTCTGTGCAAGGAGACTGGCAGGAACCCATTTCTCTCCGATGGACTAATTCCTCGCCAAAATGCCTCGTCCTTGATGGAAAACTCGATGCTTTGCTTTCTCACCATTCCATTTGTCCTTGTTGCTGTTGTGCAGTTTCTTTCGTTTTTGGGGGTTTCAACAGATCAAGTGTTGATCGTAGTTGTCATCATCATTAGTAATGCAAGAGAGGCCTTGCTCATGGAATATGCAGTATTCCTATTTACTGGTCATGAAGAACCTTATTCCCTGGTTATTCTCAAGGTATGTTTAATGGTTTGAATGAATGATTTTGCTAGTCTGTTAGTAGCATGCTGATACAGTGCAGACCTAATGTTGAATATCTATCTCCTAAGAAACTTTTGAATTCTTGAGAAACATATTGAGGTCTGCTGTTGCTGACCAGTTGTTCCAGAATGACAGATATTTCTCCTAGCTTCTCGGTAGTCTTCTCTGATAAAGTAGATATCATCATAGTGACCTCAGTCCACTTTGTGTGAGCATCAGCCATTACTAAGAACATATATCCTTCAAAAAATCCTGCATAATCCACATGCGCTTGTTGCCAAGCTGCTTCTGCTCATTCCCATGGATGCAGCGGTACTAAAGGTGGCTGGTTTCTTACCTTCGCCCAGGAAGAGTATGTTTGAGCTTTCTCTTCAATGTCCGCATCCAATCCAGGCCACCAGAAATAACTCCTCACTATTTCCTTCATGTGTATGAATCCACAATGGCTCTTGTGTAGCTTCTCTAACACCCACTTTCTCAGTAGTGACAGATAGATCATGCTGAAGACACCCTGACTGTACTGACAACTGCAATCTTGTGGAGTAGTAGAGTTTCAAGTTAGTTCCAAAGTCTTTACTCGTAAAACCAGATCTATCACTTCTGACGGCAAAGAATTGCTCTGTGTGTGTTTTCTCACTTGCCTAGAAATGACAGGTGTGTTATTGACTTGTTGAAAGTATAAGATTTTCCCGCTTGAGCAGTCAGACGAACAACTTGGTAATGGCAATCTTGAAAGTCCATCCGTATTTCCACGTAAGCTTGACTGTCAATACTTAGTAGTATAAGTATGTGCAGACAAAAGCATTGCCCATCTTTGCACTCTACTTGCTCCAGGTGATGGAATTCCTGTGTGTGGTCCAAAAAAGGATAGTGAGTGGACCATGGTTCAACCGCATTGTAAACTCTCTCTCTCTCTGACACAGAGAACTGATGGAATTTCTTTCCTCCAAAGATGATCCTTAATGCTTCCGTTTCAATCTGTGTATAGTTACTTTCAGTCTTGCCCAAGATGGAAAAGCACTGGGTCTTGTCTTCACCCGATGGGACGATGTGGGAGACCACAGCTCCTATGTCATGAGGGAATGCATCACAAGCTAACTGTCAGGGTAGAGTAGGATCAAAATGCTTAAGAATTTTAGATTTAAGTTACACTCCTTTGGCTTGCACGAAAGAGTTATTGCATTGATCCGACCATATCCACTTACTGCTGTGGCACAAGAGATTATATATTGTTTTCAAAATGGTTGCCAAGTTTGGAACAAATCTTCCATAACTGTTCCACAATCCTTAGAAGGAATGTAACTGGTTAATATTCTGAGATACAGTGCCCCTGTAATGACCTTAACTTTAAAAGGATATTTGTGAAGGCCAGTGGTGTCAATCACATGTTCCAAATATCCAGAGGTGGATTAGAAGAACTCACACTTGTCCTTGCATCTCTCAGACCATAGTCTTCCAATCACTGGAGAGTGGCATCTAAGATTTGAAAATGTCCCTCTTCATCTGTTCCAGTAACTAGGATGTCATCGAGATAAAACTAGACTCTGCTCAGTTGGCTTAGGATCTGATCCCTTGCTCTGTAAAACAATGTAGGAGCTTAGGTGAGACCAAATGGCAATTTTCAGGACTGGAATAAGAATTCTTGTCCCTGTTTACTTGTAAGTAAGTCTGGCTGAGGTCAGATTTGCTGAAATGTTGGCCTCATGCCAACCTCGGAAACAAGTCTTCATTGTGAGGTAACTGTTCCATACGTAAAAGTGGATAAATGGCGACCTTGAAGTCTTCGCAAATCCTTGCAGATCCATTGTCCTTGATGACTTGAACTATAGGTGTGGCCCATTCACTAATGCTGACAGATTCCGAGACTCCGGTCCTCACAAATCATTTCAAATCGACCTAATATCATACGGTACAGACCTTGCCTTCGAGAATTTTGCTTGTCTTCCTCCTTTTGTTTTCAGTTTTACTGTAATACATTTCATGCTCCCTAATTCTTACAGTGACCTCCAACTTTGACATTTTTCTGCCATGCAAAAGTCTCTGCACTTCCTAGAGGAAATGTCACTTTCAGTGTGTCCTCCAGTACTCTGGATGTCACTGAGACAACAGTTGGGTGATGCTTGATGCCAGCTGCACCCTATTTATGGCAAGTTTATTCCACTGCAGGCATTCTGACTGACTTTAACTCTTGATTCCCTTGTGTTTGTCTTCCAACTCTTAACTCCTTGAGTCGCTGTCTATTGAATCCCTGTTACTGTTGGTTTTATGTGCCCTTGTATATCAGTTGAATTGTTCAGTTCCTTGTCCATTCATATGTTCAATTTGCCTCAATTTGGATCTGGGCTTTTATCACTTCTATTTCTGCTGTTTTACCACTTTTGTCTTTACACCTCCTAGATCCCATTTTTGTTTTGTTACGCCAGTTTTCATTTCTCCTTTCTTGGGTATTTGGTTCTCCTAAATCCCAATTCCAACCCTTCAGTTTTCTTTGACCGTTGGATTTTGCTGCTTCTCTTTCTGATTCAATTCCCTCTTAGACCTGCAGCTTCCTTTTTCTGTCTCTCCTAACATCCTCCCAAGGGCCTTCAGGGTACTGCCTTCTTTCATACAGCAATTGCCCCATCCTACTGTCTTTTTCAGTGCACTAATGTTACCAGCCTCTTTCCTTTCCAACTCCCCCTCCCATTGCTGACCATGTGAATCTTGCCAGCAGATCAGCGATCAGTGCCTATTCTCCGTGTGCCTTTTCAGAATGGTGAGAGTTCTCTGTTCCTTTTGAGCATTTCCCCTTATTCCACTCCCTCACTTCTCATTGAAAATGATCATTCACTGCTGCCCACTCAAGTAGCATTAAAATTTTATCACCGCTTTCCCCACTCAGCCTTTCACTGAGCAATTTCTCAACCTTGTGACTTCAAATTCAATTTATCATGTTATCACTTTTGAGTTGATGACCCTTTTTTTCTTTGCTAACCTCATCCATCCTTGTAAAGTTCTCAACCCATATTTATAGCCACCTCCGAGACCTTGCCATCTCATGGTCTCTCTCTCTCTCTCTATTTCTATCATATCAGTCAGAGAGAAGGCCACCTCTGATCACTTCTTTTGGTATCACTCTCTACCCATATCCTCCAGCTTCTCGATTGCCAACGGGTTCAGTGTTTATAGGGCAGAGCGGCAAGATGGCAAAGTGGAGTTGAGACTGATTTGATTGAATGATGGGGCAGCCTCGGGGTCCTAATAACCCTTGACTCCCTTGTCAATCAAAAATCTATTGAACACTGAATAACCTAGCTTGCACTGCTTTCTGGGAGGAGAATTCCACAGACTGAATAATCTCAGAGAAAAAATTTGTCTTCAGCCCTGCTTTAAATGAGAAACCTCTTCTTCTTAAACTGTGTTCCCTAGTTCTCGTCCATTACCAGCTCCACACAACTCAGACAATATTACCAGTCATTGCAACTTGGCCCTCAACATTCTCCCAGCATCTACCTTGCTGAGCTTCTGAATGTTTCAGTAAGGTTATTTAGAAGATTTGGAGGTAATCTTATTCAAACTTGGAATGTCCTGAGGGAACTTGAGGGGATAGATACCAGAAGAATGTTTCCACTTACTGAAACATTTCATTCAGAGGGGGCTCGGCAAGGTAGATGTTGGATGCCCCCTCTTGTGGGAAAGCGAGAACTCGGGGCACAGTTTAAGCATGAGTGCGCTCCCATTTAAGACAGAGATGGAGAGGAATTTCTTTTCTCAAAGAGTCATTAATCGTTGAATACGTTGAGGGCTGAGTTACGGTCCATCCTCCATTCGCCTCTGTGGAAGAGATTTCCAGTTTTTTGATTGACAAGGTAGTTAAGGGTTGTGTGGGACAGGAAAGAAAATACTGTTAAGGCTGCAATCAGATCAGTCAAAAACATCTTGAAAGATAGAACAGGCTAGGGGGCCAAATGGCCTACTACTCCTTCTGTTTTTTATGATTTCATTGTGCCTGGTGATATTAGTCTGAATTGTGTGGCGCTGGTAATTTTAGTAGCATTCTGTAATTTTCTTTCTCATTTCTATGAAAAATTATTTTCTTTTCAGCACTCGTGTCATCCTGTGACAGATAAAACTCATAACTTGCGTGCTTTATTGTCTTCCCATTCAGAATAATTATAAAGCACAGCAGTTGAAATTAATCAACTGAAAAGCTGGGAAGATCATGTTGCAATTCCAGTTAATGGATAATTGGTGGCACACAATGATGGGAGGAGGAGGATACATGCAGTTTGGAACATGGGAATGGGATCTGGCTTTCCTGTCTTGTTTTAGAACACAGAATTTAGATAAAAGTTTGTGGAAGGAAATTGCTTCATATGTCAATATGCAATACTGAGAATTTTAAAATCAATTTAGCAAGTGCAGGAGTGATGCACGAGTGGTTGTTGGTGCGCGTTGGGCTAGAGACGAGGGCAGCCTTTTGGATGGTTTGTGGAGGGTGAAAGATGGGATGTGTGCCGGGGTGGAAGTTTGGAGGTAAAAAAAGAAATAGACTTGGCCATCGTAAAAACATGGAAAAGACCAGCTGGTCCATCAAGTCTGTCTCGTAATGTTGCAGTTGAACATCAAAACTGCAATGTAATACAAAAATACAAGGTCAGTTTGAAGAAAGGCTTCTGAGCATTTGATCTCCAATGCCCACAGGGAGTCTGAATTATATCCAGGAAGGCACCACAGTCATAAGATGTATCACCCAAAACCTACTTACCTTTTGTAAGTCTGAACTTGTCCACTTAGTTTTGAACACACGGTGGATATACTTTTCACCCAGTGGAGATAGCAGGACCTGTAGTTCTAATACGCATTGCCATTTGCAGTGAGCCACAGCATTAGCATCTTCCCTGCAGGCTCCCTCATCAAATGGAGAGAGAGAGAGAGATCAGAGGGACAGTTGGATACTGTAAAAGGAGACATTTTGAATTAAAGGAATCTTGCACCCACTTGGACACTACACCTTTAGTCAACTTTACATTAGATTATTACTAACTCTGCATCAGTCTGCACCAAGTTGTCATCGAAAACCTTGGCCATACCTTGGAAGTCCCAATGAATCAGTCCATAACAATCCTTCATTCCTTCTGTGAACATGAAAAAACATTTAACTATTGCATCTCAGTTATTGAGTCTCCCTCACTGCCTGGTTAATTGCTTTGATAACAGCTTTCTGTCACTTAATATGTGCTTCATCCCTAGTCTCTTGAGAACTATATTCTTTAAATGTGTGAGTCAGATTTGTTCTTGTGAGAGAAGTACTTTGGTCACTTCAGTTTTGTTTTAAGTACATATCTGATTTCATAAACGTGCTCAGAATGCCACTGAGATTAAAAAATTCATGAGTGACTGAATACCCCAAACAAGGCATTCCAAAACAAAGATATGTGGTTCCTTGGATATTACTTCCAACTTTGTACCCAGATTTATGTTTGTCTAAATTGCTACTGTTTGTTGTATGAGAGATGATGCCCAATGAGCAGGCTGCCACTCGAATTCTGGCATTATTTGCTCACAAGGTTTTGGTACTCTGTTAATCAGACCTTGACAACCCATTGTTGGCAGTTCAATCTTTGTGAAGTAATTGAATTAATAACCTTATTGAAATAGGAACATACAGTTATTGCAGTTAATTCTAGGATCTTGCACTTCTTCTAATGCCACAATGCCCCTGTTCCATGTCTGTTGAAACATGGGCCTTTTTTTCCTTTATGCTTTACATAAGACTGGAAGGACATGAGTTTTTATTTGTTAACTTGTTGATTCCCCTTGCTCAGGGTGAGTTCTGAATCTCAGTTTTGCTGTTCTGTGTACATAGTATAAATGTAACATAAAAAAGGGAGAGTGACAGCTAAAGATAGCAAGTCACACTAGCAAAAGGAGGAAAATGATTCAACAGGATTGATGTTGGAACCACTAAGTTCACAAAGCAAAAACCACAGATGCTGAAAATCTGAAATAAAAATGTGCTAGAAATGCTCAGCAGGTCAGGCAGCATCTATGGAGAAAAAAAAAGAGTTAGTTAATGTTTAGGGTCAAGATGACCCTTCAGATCGTTCATTCTCCATATTTCACCATTTACATTAATGCTTTGGACTTGTTAATCAGAAGAATAATTTCAAACTTGTGTATGCCACCAAATTAGATTGTGTGAATAAAATTGAGAACTGCGAAACAACACAGAAATGTTAGTGATAAACTTAAGGGACGGATATGTGATTGGCAAATGAACTCCAATATAGATAAGCTTGAGATGGTGCTATTTGAAAGGAAGAATACTCTTTGGGAAGTGTGGATATGGGTTCAAGGAGCAGGAGGATGTACGATACAGAAAGTAGTGGAAGTAATGATACAGATTATAAAGTCCATTTATAAAAGTAAACAAAACACACTTGTTTGTTTTAGAGGAATAGCTTTGGAAAGCACAGAAGTGAAATGTTGAACTTTTATACAATGCCAGTTAGACCACATCTGGGAATCCTGCAAACAATTCTGGTCTCCAGGTTATTCAGAGGATATAAAGGCAGTTGAAAAGGCGCAAGAAAATAAGGTATACAAAAGTGATAGCGGAAGTCAGGTTATGTCCGATAGGAAAGATAAAACAGGCTGATGCTTTTTCGTCTTGAAGGGTGATCTGATAAAGATTTATCCTATTAAACCCTTTAACAATCTTAGAGCGATATTTTCACTTGTAGGAGACACCAGTACTTAGGGTCGTAAATCTGAGATGGTGACTAATAAATCCAATTTTACTGAGAGAGTGGTGAGGATGTGGAAAACTACCAAAGGTGTAGTTTGAGATAAATCGCCAAAGATTGAGAAAGGAGTGAAACGATTTGGTTGGTGGAATTAGATGATGAAAGGTGGAAGGGGGCTCATGTAGAACATAAAAATCAGGATGGACCTGTTGGACAGAAGAGTCTGCTACTGTACTACAAATGCTGTTTAACCCAATGGATTTTATAATCTATTGAAGCCTTTTATTATGCACATTATAACATTGTGCTACACCTGTGTATACATCGGCTTTCGCAGAGGCCGTAAAAACGAAACACACTGTAGTATCTGTCCTCGAAAGAGCTCTGAGATGACTGAAGTTGCACTGGTGGGCAGGATTATCTGTTTTCATGGAATTTGAGCTAGAATAGCTGGCGGGCCTGCTTTGCAGATTGTTCTTGTATGTGCACTTGGGACAAGCAAAAATATGGAAAGCCAGTAGGCAAGTAGTATATTTTAATATGTTTTATAATGAAATGATTTTTCTTGCTGTGAACAGCCTTGAAATTTGAATGCTGTTTCTGCACATAAAACCTTTCAGTTAAAAGGTGTGCCTTTAACTGGCATCATGTGACAAGATAATTTTCCTGGAAAACAAGATCAGGTATTCGAGGTTTAGGTTACTTCATGCATCTGATGTAATTTTGCTGCTGTGAGGCCAGCACAAGGAGAAACATTCTTCTTCAATTATCTTTGAATATTTGTGGATGTGATTACTGTTAAGTGGAGTGGCTAGGATTTTGCAAAGGCAGTGCTCTGTTCGTGATCAGCTTTTTCCTGCAAATGAAACATATTCCTTTGGGATTCTACAGCTGCATGTGGCAATGATGTAATTGTTTGCAAAAGGTTTTTTTCCTCAAGTTACCTGTAAAGTACCTCATTAACTGCATCACTGCGACAGCAGCGCCCATGTACGGAGAAGTGCTCCTTGGGGATGTATGTTTATATCCCTATGGAGGATGTCTGTGTGCTATCTATTTTGTTTCCAACAACTGTGAGCGCAATGATCTGTTCTTTTGTTGCTTTACATCCTTATCTCTCCCTGTTTTCTCGCAGTTCCTCTAATTTGCATCCCTGCACCTGTAGAAATTCTCAAAATGTGACAAAGTATTTGACACTGAAGTAATGATTGAGATGTAGTTTCATAATTCCACATTGTATATCTGCAAAAGACTAGAAGCCAGTACTTACCTATCAGTGGTATTCAGTCGGAATACATATAAGTTCCAACACAGAGAGAGGTCAGTCAGCCAACCAGTATTTGTCAAAAATAATAAAGTGCTGGAAAACTCACCAAGTCTGCGTTGGGGAATCTCTCTTGGAACTGCAGAATGAAAGGGTTAATGCAACAGTTGCTTGGAAAGTGCTGACTTCCTCTGGGTAATTGCCTGGCACAAGAAAATGTATGAAAATGAAGTTTAATTTGCACACATAAGATAGTCCCGGCCATGTTACACTGATGGTTACCTCAAACAGGTGAGAAGAATTAAGCATTAAAACCTCTTCTAACTTCTGGGTGACCATCGCAAAGACACAGAATCCCCCACTACATGGGACTCCCCATTTGGATTCCCGTGACACTTTCTCCACCCCTCCCCCACCACTTCTGATGTCCAATTTCTCCAACCCAACCCATTGCCCTCCCAATATCCAACACCCCAAATCCCATCCACCTATCTTAGACTAGGGAGAAGGTAAGTCCCAGTAGTATTCACTGGAGCTTTCAAGTTACCTGGTTTGTGGCAGCTAGTTCAGTAAGAAAGGGTGTATTCTTCACTTCAGCATTGAGCTTTGGGGACAGCTGCACTGCCTGGTTCTCAGCAGGCCCAAGTTGGAAGGTTGGGCAAGACGGAGGCGGAAGAAGGCCCACACGAGTAATTAGACACAGAATTGCAATCCAACATGTATTGCCACTCCCAAGTAAGTTACAGCCCATGATCTTGTCATCTGTACTGGGGGGGAAAAAAAAGCATGGTTCAAGCCTTTATTTCTGTTTCTCATACTGTGGTCACAGAGCTGAGACCAGTCGCATACACATCCTGTTCCTTTTGGGAATTCTGGAACACTCTGTGAGTACTGGAAAACTGCTTACACAAGTGGCTGCAATTACTCTAGCTGAGTATGTGGCTGCGAGCATCACCGCAAGGCATGCAGGATGCTTAAAAGTCTAATTGGCAGCATATTTCAGGACGTAGTCATCCCGCAGCCACAGAAGGTACCAAGAGCAAGTTAGTTATGCCAGATAGGGTTAGACTCAGCCAGCTGATTTTCACTTTGTGCACTTCCCTTTAGGAATGTTGGTAAGCCTTTGGGGAGGATGTAGAAGAAATTCACTGGAATGGAATCAGGAATCAGAGGTTCAATTAAGCGAAGAGCTAAGAGAAGCTCTGTTTGTTCTCCATGGAGAAGAAAAAGTTCAGGTTGTGTGGTAGTTTATTAGTGTCACTAGTAGGCTTACATTAACACAACAATGAAGTTACTGTGAAAATCCCCTAGTCACCATACTCCAGCGCCTGTTCGGGAACACTGAAGGAGAAATTAGCACAGCCAATGTACCCGAACCAGCACATCTTTCGGACTATGGGAGGAAACCGGAGCACCCGGAGGAAACCCACACAGACATGGGGAGAATGTGAAAACTCCACACACACACACACACACACACACACACACACACACACACACACACACACACAGACCCAAGCCGGGAATCAAACCTGGGTCTCCGGCGCTGTGAGTTAACAGTGCTAATGACTGTGCCACACGTTCAAATCATTTTGATAGAGTGAATGCGAGGAAATTAATTCCAGTAGTGGAAGGGTTGGTAAACAGGACACAAATGTAAAATGTTTCCTAGAGGCAACATGGGCAAACTTCTTAGACAGAAAGTTACTGTAATCTGGAATAGACGATTGGTGTGAAAGAGTATTGGAAACAGAATTAGTTGTAACTTTCAAAGAGGAATTGGATATAATGTTTAAGGGAGGAAAAAAATTTCAGAGCTAAGGGAACAAGAGGAGAAAGTGACTAATTTAGATGTGCAGGTTAGGTGGTTTGGCAAATGTGAGATTACGGGGGCAGGGTGGATTTAAGATGCTCTGTCAAATAGTCAGTGCAGACTCAATGGGTTGATGGCCTCCTTTTGCACTGTAGGGATTATGTGATTCTACACATACAGCTATTCCCATAGGAGGAAAGTTGTCCCATTCTCAAAGCTGGAGATCTCTGGATGACAGGAGATAGAGGCTAAAGTATGATTTAAAAGGGTAGATTATGACAAATGTCAACCACATAATGTACTTGAAATCAGAACAGAGTACAGAGTGTGCTAGGAGAAATTGAAAAAGGGTATAAGAGGTTATGAGAAAAGATCAGCATGTTACATAAAAGATAATCTACAAGTCTTTAACAACAAAAAGTAGAAGGATAATTTTAGAAATGCTATGGTTAGCAGACACCAAAAAATCTTTTCTTTAACTGAAAGATAAACTGTCTGTACAATCTGAATGGAAAAATACAAAATCTGTCAAGTATTTTGCATAGGTCAGCAAGCATATAACAATGATGCCAGCACTGAATTGAACCTGCAGTGCTGAAATAAACCCTCAATGTTGCAGCTGCAGGTGCATACTCATTTGACCAGCTCTTGTTTTTGTGCTTACTGGTCCAAACCTTCAAAATGAAGTTAATGCTCCAATGAAGCATTCCCTAACCTATCTCCCAGAGGGCTGTATTAGGTCTGTAAATACTCACTACATCTGAAGAGTCCTCTTTGCTCAGAATTGAGTTACATTTTTGAAGTTAGACCATGGTTCTGAAAAGTCAAACGACAATCATTGTGCAGTAAGTTTTTGTTTGTCACAAAGACGTAGATAAATTATACATGTTGATTCCTCCGGCTTTGTCACATCTGTGTTGTAGCAACTAGAGTAAAATTGTTTGAATCGGTGGACACAGATAGATGAGTTGCTTTTAGCTCTCTCTCTCCTAACTCCTGTACCTGTCTGTGCAAAACAATTATCAATCATTTTAACTGAATGCATAATATAATTCCATTGGTTCTACGTGTTCCATTATTCTCTGCATGCTTTGTACCTTGTAAAATGGGAAGAATAGAGTTTAAACCTTTCCAAGAAACTAGAAAGCTGCTGACATATTTTTGGTGAATAAATAATTGTTGCTAATTTTCTTCTTTTTGGATGTGCTAAGATCTATGGCCTTCTCCCTTTGTGGAAGGAGGAAGAATGACAGTGCAATTAGATTGCTCATGTGCATGAGTTTATATGGAATAATGGGATGACAAAATCTCTGGAAACCTGTATCTCAACCTGTGAAACTTGGGGGTGATGACATTATTCACTGGAAAACACTTGTGCATAGTACTTTAGAAATGTAGTAATGTTCAGGTTGCCTTATACCTGAAGTTGAGAAAATGGTTTGTTTGTTAAAGAATATCCTGAAGATGAAAAAAGATGACAGAGCTTTACTGATAATCACATGCATGTTTCTCTTCAACAGAAAGTTGGAGTCACTGGCCCACCAGATCCACAAGTTCGCTCACCTTCTGTTATTGAATTTGGAAAATATGAGATCCAGACCTGGTATTCTTCTCCATATCCCCAAGAGTACACCAGGTATCGTTTGTTTTCAGCTGATCATGCAACCTCAAATCTGTTTTTTTCCTTCTTTCCTTCTTCCTTTTTGGAAACTATTAATGAAACTAATTGCATACAGCAAGAGTTAAAAAAAAGACTTGTATTTATATCACGCTTTGCAACACCTCAAAGCACTTTACAGCCAATATAGTACTTAGGAAATGCTGTAATGTAGAAAATATCACAACTGGTTTGTACACAACAAACTGGGGCGAACAGTAATGTGGTAAAACCAGATCGTCTGTTTTTGTGATGTTGATTAAATATTGGTCAGGGCAACAGAGGAAGCCCACAGGTTCTTCTTCAAAATAGTGCCTTTTGCATCCACCAGGAAGATAGTGCCTTGGTTTCATGTCTCATCTGAAAGGTAGCACCTCCAACAGTGCTTCGTTAGCAATGCAGTGGAGTGTCAACCTTGATTTTTATATCTAACCCTGATGTGGGACTCAAACCGATGAGAGTGTTACCAGCTGAGTCATGGCTGACACTGAGAGGAAGAAGAAAGAGTTGGAAGAATTTCATTAAGGCGAGATACATTTATGCTTGGGGACATTTCAGTTACATATGCCTCTTACAGTCAAAATATTGAGGAAATAAAACCTCAAGTTAAATGAAAATCTTTCACTTTGTCTCTGCTATTAGTAATGTGCATGAAACATGAGAAAGCATGAGTTAAAACTGGTCTTGTAATTATATTCATGCACAGAGAGTTTGTTCCATGGTCAGGTTTGCAGAGCCAAGAAGAAGTCATTTTGCTCAATAATTAGAGGAAAGTATTCAACG
This sequence comes from Carcharhinus amblyrhynchos, assembly GCF_965287045.1. NCBI lineage: Eukaryota > Metazoa > Chordata > Chondrichthyes > Carcharhiniformes > Carcharhinidae > Carcharhinus > Carcharhinus amblyrhynchos. The sequence continues at coordinate 7,234,770 of NC_137357.1, read as the reverse complement.
GTCACAATAATAATTTGGAAGATGGTCCATATTCCGAAACAATGATCAACCTGGTGAACGTATGCAGTGTTCCAGAATGATTTTAAACGCAGTACTCAAGGTGTTCATACCACCCCACAGCACACTGCCGTAATTACTTTGAGGCTGAGGAGTAGCGATCTCATTGTGAAGCATCAATGATAAGGAATAGCCACCAGTATGATACTCTACAGATTATGATCATACTTTGTCCTTAACATCATGTTACACAACATTCAAGAGGCCCTGTAACATTGATCAGCTTTCAATTAGTGGTTTGCATAGTTGGCACGTGGTGCTCAGGAGAGAATGCTTGTTATGCCAGAATACTGCATTAAACCATTTTAACTCCCTAAGAATATTTTTAAAATTTTCTTTCACAAGGTGGTTGTTTTCAGTTTATTATGGGCCATTTAAAGCCAGAAGAATGAAACTGTCTCCTGTTACAATAGAGAAGTGATTGAACTTGCCTCAAAACAGCAAGTCACTCAATAACCCCTCTGTCAACCAACTGTCATTGTGACACTGTCTGAATATCTTCCTTCACAGGGGAGGTGGTGAACAGCGGCCACTGCAGTAACAATGAATCTGAAATGATAGTCGTTGCCTGCTGATGGAAACTTGACCTAATTAACCTCTGTTGCAGATTCAGTAATCCTAAATGTGAACTAAGCAGACTAGGATAATGTTTACCAGCAAGTCTGGCATGAATAAAACAGGAGGGAGAAAGATTTAAGTGAGGGCTGGCAATCTTCTTCGCTAACTCAGGCAGGGTAGTTCTAGTTCGACGAAGAGACGGAAATTTACCTGCAGGCTTTTTTTGCATGTGCAGTTTTAGCTGGTTCAACTGCAGAAGAGGCCCTGCTTGCACTTCAGGACACAAAGGTTTACCAACCTCCTTAAAATGGGATATGTTACGACAAAGATGTCCTGTACATTCAATATATCGTTAACAAAAAGACAAGTTTGCTGTGCATCTCACAGCGCCTTGGTTTGGCCACTGTTAAACCTGATGGATGTCAACTATGTTTGACCAAAAATAAATACAGCACTTTATTTTGCATTTGCTAGAATGATTTTGAAAGTGTTCTCAAGTTGTGTGTTTCCCCTGAGCACTCAAACATACGGTTGATTCCAAATATTGTTTGCCTGGAAACACAGCATTCAAATTTCCTTCCCCATCACTCAGTGTGAATGTAGTCATTTGAATGGAACCAGTTCCCATTTACTCACACTACGTTGCAGTGCAATATACCAAATTAAATCACACCATCAAGAATTCATGATCTTACCACTTAAATGTACAGTACTGATGCTTTTCATTACTCTGTGCACTGAACATGTAGCTCATTATACATCAATCCCCCATCTCACATTTTCAGTTTGCATTGCAATATGTTTTAATGAGACTCATCATCAAAGCTCCAATGCTTTTTATGCTGAAATAAGGCACAAAGAGCTCATTAAATCAAAGAGATACAACCGAGTGGTTAAATTAGGTTGAGATGTCCTTTCTCAGTATTGAAGTACGCTGATTGTGACCATTAGTAGCTAGTGATTTAACTAATGAATTGCAGCTCCCAGCCTTATTAGAGCAAATCAAGCTTTTAACATGCACAAATGGCCGTACTCCAGCAAGTATAGACTGCTGGCCTTGATATCATCACCTTAAAGTGTTGTCAATTGGTGTACTTAATTAAATTGTGCCAAATAACTACGATAGAAAAAAGATGATACTTGGGCTAATACTCTTTAATATGTGAAAACGTCTTTCCTTATTCCTCCTCAAAGCATGAATTTCTACTGACATACCATTCTTGGGCACCAGTGCTGTACAGTGGCGGCAATACTTGAGCTGATTCTGGTGATAGCTGCGAGGGCGCTACAGTGGTTAGCACTGCTGCCTCTCAGCGCCAGGGACCAGGGTTCGATTCCCAGCTTGGGTCATTGTCTTTGTGGAGCCTGCATGTTCTCCCTGTGTCTGCATGGGTTTCCTCCAGGTGCTCCGGTTTCCTGCCACAGTCTGAAAGATGTGCTCGTTATGTGCTAAGTTCTCCTTCACCGGAGTGTGGCGACTAGGGTTTTCACAGTAACTTAGAAATCATAGAAACCCGACAGTACAGAAAGAGGCCATTTGGCCCACAGAGTCTGCACCGACCACAATCCTACCCAGGCCCTACCCCCCCAATATTCTGACAGATTTATCCACTAATCCCTCATCTGAGGACACTAAGGGCAATTTTTGGCATGGCCAATCAACCTAACCCGCACATCATTGCAATGTTAATGTAAGCCTATTTGTGACACTACTACGTAAACTAAAAAAAGGTGAGATGGCCTCAGCCTTGTGCAAAAATTGTGAGACTCAAATAGTTGGTAGTAGAAAAGAGGCCGTATTTGTTGATAATTGTCAGTGAGCCAGATCCCTGCTGGTTGGTATGAACCAATTGTTTACTTAAATGGAAAGCAATCTGTTTCAGCATGTCATCCTTTACCTGTCCAAAAAGAATACTTTACAGCAGCCGTGCAGTGCTACTGGCTTCCCTTCACCTCAATTCACTTATTCACCGCTAAATTTGTGACCTGCTTGTTAATTTTCCTGCTATCCTGCACTGCGAAGTTCAAACTTTGTGAGATGATGATTCCAGACCTAATTTGAATCCCTGGTTGATATTTTCATTAACTATATTATCCTGAAGTTAATTCTGAGAATCTGTGCAGAATAGCTTTCATGCTTTTGGATTTGCTGAAAATGTCTAATTTTATTTAGCGAATGCAAAGTCCTTAAGCCAAGCAGTTTCTTCCAGTCTTTGTGTTTGAGTGTGGATAGGCCTCTGCTGAGTCTATGTCCCTTCTATGATGCAGCACATAGTCTGGTCTTTCCCACAAGCACACAGGAGGTTTGCACTAATGCCCCATCTATGGAGGGTGGACAAGCATGGAGCCGTGGCCAGTCCTGAACCTCTTGACGATGGAACACACTTTCCTTGCAAGAAGCAGAGCAGCTATTGGGTTGGGTGTCATGTCCAGTGATTTCCATTCATTTGTCCAGGTGGAATTTGCATTGGAAATCCAGTGTGGAAGGGCTCTTCCAGATTGAGCACCTTGCTAGGAGTCGTACTTTGGGTGCGCTGGCTTGTTGAAAGTGGCTAGATATGTGGAGGAGTGATGTTTGCCAGGGTCGTGGGAGCAGCATCCCACCTTGAGCCAGCTAGTTTGGCAATTGAGTTAAGAACATAAGAAATAGGAGCAGGAGTAGGCCATCTAACCCCTCGAGCCTGCCCCGCCATTCAACAAGATCATGGCTGATCTGTCGTGGCTCAATTCCACATTCCCGCCCTCTCCCCATAACCCTTAATCCCCTTGCCTATCAAAAACCTATCAACCCGCATCTTAAAAATATTGAGCGAGGTGGCCTCCACCACTTCAACGGGCAGAGAATTCCAGAGATTCACCACCCTTTGAGTGAAGAAGTTCCTCCTCAACTCTGTTCTAAACCGCCCCCCCCCTTTATCTTGAGGCTGTGCCCTCTAGTCCTACTGTCCTTTCTGAGCAGGAAGAGCCTCTCCACCTCTATCCTATCCATCCCATTCATCATGTTATACGTCTCAATGAGATCTCCCCTCATTCTTCTAAACTCTAACGAGTACAAGCCTAGTTTATTCAGCCTCTCCTCATAGTTCAACCCCCTCAACTCCGGTATCAGCCTAGTAAACCTCCTCTGCACTCCCTCCAAGGCCAAAATATCCTTGCGTAAGTGCGGCGACCAAAACTGCACACAGTACTCCAGCTGCGGCCTCACCAGTGCCCTATACAGCTGCAGCAAGACCTCCCTACTTTTATATTCAATCCCCCTCGCTATGAAGGCCAGCATCCCATTCGCCTTCTTGACCACCTGCTGCACCTGGAGGCTGGGTTTTTGTGACTCATGCACAAGGACCCCGAGGTCCCTCTGCACCGTCGCATGCTGCAGTTTTTCACCATGTAAGTAATAGTCCTTCCTACCATTATTCCTACCAAAGTGGACAACCTCACTTTTGCCAACATTAAATTCCATTTGCCAGTTCCTGGCCCATTCGCCCAGCCTATCTAGATCCTTCTGCAGAGTTGTTACTGGGCTTGACCTTGGCTGCAGTTGTTTGTGGTGTTCCTGGAAGGTCAGAGTCCTATCTAGGGTCACTCCGAGGTGGTGCTTTAATTTGCATGTTGAGCTCTTTATTGACATTATGAACATGGAATAATCTGGATATTGATTTTGCAGGGCTTGACTTGATTCACCACATTTTGCAGTATTATTCAACTTTTGACAAGTTCTCATTTAGGGTCTAAAGTTGCGAGGCAGATGTCACCGTCAATATGAGCTTTCACAAGTTAGTTTTTGGAAGATCATTTGTGTGCAAGCTGAACAGGGTTGGAGCCAGCACTGAGCCTTAGGAGAGTCCATTGATTTGCCTTTTCCATGTACTTTTTGCCTGTCCAAGGTAAACTCTGAACCTTGAATTGTACAACGGTGTTCCAGTGCCTTAGGATTGGTGGGGGAAGAGGTTGCATGATTGCCAGTGTGCCAAATTGGGTTGTATGCAGCTGTGAGGTTGAGGAACACAGCACCTGTCTTGAAGTTTTTTCCAGGACCTGTTTTCCTGTGCTGTCGTCCTGTGGAAGCTTGGTCAACAATAAGAACAATAAATCCAACTTACGATTGGATTTATGTGCTGAAGGATGAAGCATTCAAGAATTATGTATGGGGCCAATGCGAGAGTTTTGGTATGGTGATGACGTTTGCTGTCCACCATTTCTTTGGATTGGTGTTGAAATGTATGACCATCATATAAAATCAGGTCAGCGTGGCAAGAGCTTGGGGCCCCACGTGTTTCATAGATTCTGGTGCAATATGATCATATCCTGATGTCTGGCCACACTTCAATCCCTCGAGGATCTCCTTCAGTTCTGCAACCTCAAAATGGGAGGAGTGTTGTCTTTTCTGTGTTGCTATTGGTGTTGTCTTCGTTCACCCTGGGTGTTTGATTGGGTGTTTGATTTGGTGTTTGAGTTCAGGAGTGTCTTAACTATGGCACACCAGATGGCTGGCGACATGGTTGTGAGTAACTGAGTGGCAGTTTTTAGTAGTTGGCTTTTAGGCTGCTCAAGGTGACAGATTCTGTTTCAGCACCTCTTGCTGGAGTGTATGACATTTAGCTTTGCTATGGGTTCCTCCCAGTTTAGGGACTGGATTAGATGATCTTCTATCTCTGGGTCCCCTAATGTTTCATATGCCTTTCAGAGGGCAGCACTCTGTTCGTTGGGGGTTGTTTTAGCTCAGTTAGCTGCGTAGCTAGTTAGTAATGCAGTGTGACGGCAACAGTAGCAGCTGAGGTCATTCATGAAGGCACCACCTTCTCAGTCTTGCGTCTTGCCTAAGTTGTGGTGATCCTCAGGTTAAATCACCACCAATCATCTCCCCCTGTCAAAGGGGAGAGCAGCCCATGGTTACCTGGGATTAGAGATGTGTGTGTTATATACACTCTTCATCTAAACTTGGGATGTAGATGGATTGGTAGTCTTGAGAAATTGCCATGCTTTGTAGATTGCACCACAGAGGTGATTGTATGCTTCATCAACAGTGATGTTTTGTAGTGTGGTTGTTCAGACACTGCATTCCAAAGATTACATTGTATGTTGCCCATTCGGTTTCCAGAAATTCCATCACATCTTATTGGAGTTGTTGACTATCAAATCACATAGGCTTCTGTAAATGAGTAAGGGTTGGTGTTGGATGCTTGGGAAGTTAACTGAGCCAAGGCTCTGTGCAACGTGGGGAGTCCCATGAAGAGAACTGTCCCTAAGCTGTCCAACTGAATGTAATGTTCCTCACTGCTCCTCACTGTTTAGAATTGTTTCTGGATGTCCACCATACTAGCGTTTCACTATCCAATACTGGTATCTCCAGTCTGAATGTTGACTGTTCAAGTTTCACACATTAGATGGCTGAGTGGGGAGGGTGGGCAAGACTTGCTGATGCTTAGTGCTTGCAGACATAGGCTATGTGGAATCCATCAACTGCTAAGGTGTCAGAGAAAATGGTTGTTGCCAAGTGATTTTCTTGAGCAATATTGGTTTGGACATGGGTGGCACAGCCATATTTGGCATCAAAGTGGTATTGACAGGAGGTCATAGCTTTTGGCGGAATAGTGTTCTGTTTCTTCTGTTCTGACATCAATGGGATATTGAGCAGCAAGGACTTCACTTTGCTACCAATGGGCACTCAACATTGAACTGGAAGATTCGAAAAGCAAGCTCTGATCTTTGGGAGTTATCTTTCCTTGTTCCTTCTGGCTTTGGGACTTCAACTAGGATTCCTTTTGTAGACTCTTCTCATGTAGCTTCCTTTGGAATTTAATCTACTGGTCAGATCATGAGCTTCCCCAGGCAAGCCTAGGTATTGGCAGCAGGGGGGCATGGCGTGAGCGCTGATCCATTTCTCCCCAATCTTTAATTACAGGACTTTATTGAATCAGAATTGATTGCCAGTTTCAATAAATACAAGTGAACAAACGACATAAGTGGGAGCTGAGGCTGTTAGATGAGCCACAGGAAGGACACATTATGCATTAAGCCAAAAAAAGGTTGCAGCTGAGGCAGAGTTGTTGCGGTGTTGTATTTTCTGCATTGTCGCGAGTGGATTTCATTGGGTGAGACTCTTGTTAATCCTCTTTACTGAACATGAGCTCACTTTCCTTTGATTGGACAGGCTCTCTTCTGGCTTAGGTGATGCACTTCTGTTAAGTCACACATAGTCCTTAACCACACTATGTAATGAAAATAGATACGCCTTGCTTATAAGCGCAGATATTGTGTTGTATAGTATTTCAGACACTACAGTAAGGTCAGCATAGACCGTGTGGTTGGAGTGAAATTGTGGAATGTGTTTTATTCACTTCCTTTTAAATAGTTTGAGTTGCCACTGGGATGTTGCTCAAGAAACTGGTGATGCCAAATTGACAACAGTTGACCACCCAACTCTCTATTTATCTGCACCAAAAGAGAGTAAACACTTGCTTCGACTCACACAGATCTGCTTTTGCTTTTCATGAGCTTAAAGTAGTTGGTTTTGCACCGTTGGTTTAGAAATTTGAAATTGATACGTGTGTCTTTTGGTTACTTTCAACTGAAATAGTTTTCATTGACTTGGTTTGCTCACAGCCTTTCTTTCTACCCCTGTGTTGTATACTCTTCACCCACCAGGTTCTGGATGGCAGCCTGGTCATCATAATACTTGCAAAAGTAGTCTGACTTAATTTATCAGCCAGGTTGTATTTTTTGAACCGCATCAGGTGATGCTGTTGGTGCCATACGGTGGAAAACAGTTTTTATCTAAAGAAGAATGAGGTGTTTTGAGCGCTATATTAAAAGGCATCAGTTGAGGATTGAACACTTTCTATGTTGATCTGTCAATAAAATCTGTTCACAAAGCTGGCAAAAGATCAATGATTCATCAAAAGTGAATTGCATTAACAATCACAATACTTAACAATCGTAAACTTCCAACTGAAGGGAAACCAGGGGATAGTGACAGACAAAGTCACTGGAGGCAATGTTTAAACTAACTGGTGCAAGGGTTAAGAGTGCATTCCATGCGCATTTTCCTGTTTACTTAACCCTTAAGTTACAAGTACAAGTTACACTAACCTTTGACTCGGGGTGAAGAGCACAAATGGAAACTGAGTGTATAACATCATGGGAAACCCTGAGGGTGCTTTGACCCTCCCAGTTTCCGACAATGCCACTTCGTCATTTAGCTTGCTTTTTTTCAACTGCAGTTATTCTTCCATATTTGGAATTTTTTTTATCCCTGCCATCTCCGATTCTGATCACATTTGGCAGTCAAAGTGCTATTTCATTGTAGGAATTCATATTTTGGGAATTTTTTAGATTTTTGACAGAGCAAGCATTTCTATTAAAAGATTGGTGGCACGGTGGTTAGCACTGCTGCTCACAGCGGCAGGGACCCGTGTTCGATTCCCGGCCTTGGATCATTGTGCAGTCTGCACGTTCTCCCCGTGTCTGCGTGGGTTTCCTCCAGAAGCTCCGGTTTCCTCCCACAGTCCAAAGAAGTGTGGATTAGGCCGTGCTAAATTGCCCCTTAGTGTCAGGAGGACTAGCTAGGGTAAATGTATGGACTTAGACGTACTGGGTGGAATTGTGGCCAAATGGCCTCCTTCTGCACTGTCGAGATTCCATGGTTATCGTTCTTCGGCCCCTTCCCCACCAAAATACCTCCACTTTGTTTTTCTCACTGTTGTTGATGTTTGACCACAGTCATATCAGCAGCTTCCTAAGTTGTACAAGGACCTTAGTCTATCTGGATCACCTGTAACAGCACCTGACTTTTAGTTTTACAGACAGGGTTGTGCACCAGTAATTAGTATTGGCGGTGCCTTTTGAGTGAAAAATAAAGCTACATCTGTTATTCTTAAGCTGGATAGACAAGAGATGTGTGGTTGTGGGAAAGCCAGTAAAACCTCTAAACACACACAAGCAGCTTGATGTATGCATGAGCAAAAGATGGTATGCTGTCAAATTGCTGTGTTCGTGGAAACTGATAATTCTCTGGCATACTCTTATCTGTGCATTCGTCTCTTTCAGGCTGCCTAAGTTATACTTGTGTGAATTTTGCCTCAAGTACATGAAGAGCAAGAGCATTTTGCAGCAACACATGAAGAAGTGTAATTGGTTTCACCCCCCTGCCAATGAGATTTACAGGAAAGATAACATCTCTGTGTTTGAAGTAAGTTCAGGGTTTTGCGCTTCCAGGAAATTGGTTTGCTGTGGCACAGTTAACTTGTGATTAAATGTGGACAGAACATAAAATGTACCCTCCTCTCATGAGCAAAACATTCTGTATCCACTCCCACTTAACCTGTCTTCATCCACTTGAAGGGGGACTGACTAAAAGAATTTGAGTCATTTTGTGTTGAGTCACTAGCTCTTTTTTGCAATGTATTGTCCAGTCTTGGCAAAGTGCTATGCATGACACATGTTGACCCAAACGTTTTAAACTACAAAACAACGATGCTGAAAAGGTCAATACATCAGAAAGTGTGCAGTGTCTTACAGCTTGTAAGATATGGATAATTACAGCTCCCATTAACAACTGAATTAAATGCAACTCTGTGTAATTTTGCCTATCTTGACATCAACCTTTCTAGTGTCTACATTCAACATGACTTGTAATGCAAAATGAAAGTCATTACTTAGTTCTCTCTGTTCAGTTGGTCATTACTGAACATTTTTGAAGTATTCTCGTATTTAATAAAATGTGTTTTTCATCTTGGCTCATTTGGTTTTTGCTATAAAATCAACCAGAAACCTAGCAGATGGAGTCCCAAAGGAAATAGTCAGGGATTTATTTTTCAATCTGTTTGTCTCCCTCCTCCCCAAGCTACTCCTCAAGTTAATTTTCATCAAGCTCGGTTATAAAAGCATCTTGTTTTCACCACTTAGTGCTTTACTTTGTTTCTCTTTGCCCTTAATGAACATTGAACCTGTAATGACAGCGTGTTTAATATTTCATTACCTGTCTGTTCTGTGCAGGTGGATGGAAACATCAGTACTATATATTGCCAGAACCTGTGTCTATTGGCCAAACTCTTCCTTGACCACAAGACATTGTACTATGATGTGGAGCCCTTCCTCTTCTATGTTTTGACACAAAACGACAGCAAAGGCTGCCATCTCGTGGGATATTTCTCCAAGGTGAGTCAGTTAGTCCTCATTACTGAAACTAATGGTTGGGAAACTAAAAGTAACAGACAATTGCAGCTCTCATTTCAAAGTTTTCAAACACTATTTTTAGATTCTGGTTACTTTTACATGTTTGCACTTTTATACTATTTGGGATATTAACTTCACTGTTTTCTGCCCTCTGTTAAATTCTACATTGAAACTTAATTTATTCACGTTAGGTCTTGGCTTACTGCCCTATGACTACTGCCCTTGCATCTTAACTACAGTCGCAAGGAATTCAGTTATCTCCACAATTCTGCAGATCTGCTCACCCATTGCTGTCCCACTGCTCACCCAGCTGCTCCCAGCTCATTTCTTATCCCTGCTGTGGCCTTGCATCACTCAGACGAGAGCAATACAAAATTACTATTTGTTCCCTTCCTTTTGAGTGGTGTGCATTTTTAGAAATTACTCTGCTTTTTAAAAAGGCTATTTTTCCACATTGCCACCTCCACCATTTTCTCCAGTTCCTGTCTCATCTTCAGTCTCCCCTTTCCCCTCACCTGGAACATACATAACCCATCTTCATGCCACGGCTGAACATAAGAACGTAAGAAATAGGAGCAGGCGTAGGCCATCTAGCCCTTCGAGCCTGCCCCGCCATTCAATAAGATCATGGCTGATCTGTCGCTGCTCAGTTCCACTTTCCCGCTTTCTCCCCGTAACCCTTAATCCCCTCTCTTATCAAAAACCCATCAACCCGCGTCTTAAAAATATTTAGCGAGGCAGCCTCCACCACTTCAACGGGCAGAGAATTCCAGAGATTCACCACCCTTTGAGTGAAGAAGTTCCTCCTCAACTCCGTTCTAAACTGCCCCCCTTTTATCTTGAGGCTGTGCCCCCTAGTCCTACTGTCTTTTTTGAGCGGGAAGAGTCTCTCCACCTCTATCCTATCCATCCCATTCATCATCTTATACGTCTCAATGAGATCTCCCCTCATTCTTCTAAACTCTAACGAGTACAAGCCCAGTTTATTCAGCCTCTCCTCATAGCTCAACCTCCTCATAGCTCAACCCCCTCAACTCCGGTATCAGCCTAGTAAACCTCCTCTGCACTCCCTCCAAGGCCAAAATATCTTTGCGCGGGTGCGGTGCCCAAAACTGCACACAGTACTCCAGCTGCGGCCTCACCAATGCCCTATACAGCTGCAGCAAGACCTCCCTACTTTTATATTCAATCCCCCTCGCTATGAACGCCAGCATCCCATTCGCCTTCCTGACCACCTGCTGCACCTGCAGGCTGGGTTTTGCAGCAGGTGGTCAGGAAGGCGAATGGGATGCTGGCCTTCATAGCGAGGGGGATTGAATATAAAAGTAGGGAGGTCTTGCTGCAGCTGTATAGGGCATTGGTGAGGCCGCAGCTGGAGTACTGTGTGCAGTTTTGGGCGCCGCACCTGCGCAAGGATATTTTGGCCCTGGAGGGAGTGCAGAGGAGGTTTACTAGGCTGATACCGGAGTTGAGGGGGTTGAGCTATGAGGAGAGGCTGAATAAACTAGGCTTGTACTCGTTAGAGTTTAGAAGAATGAGGGGAGATCTCATTGAGACGTATAAGATGATGAATGGGATGGATAGGATAGAGGTGGAGAGACTCTTCCCGCTCAAAAAAGACAGTAGGACTAGGGGGCACAGCCTCAAGATAAAGGGGAGGCGGTTTAGAACGGAGTTGAGGAGGAACTTCTTCACTCAAAGGGTGGTGAATCTCTGGAATTCTCTGCCCGTTGAAGTGGTGGAGGCTGCCTCGCTAAATATTTTTAAAAAGCGGGTTGATGGGTTCTTGATAAGAGAGGGGATTAAGGGTTATGGGGAGAGGGCGGGAAAGTGGAACTGAGCCACGACAGATCAGCCATGATCTTATTGAATGGCGGGGCAGGCTCGAAGGGCTAGATGGCCTACTCCTGCTCCTATTTCTTATGTTCTTATGTTCTTATGTTCTTATGTTTTTGCAACTCATGCACAAGGACCCCGAGGTCCCTCTGCACCGTTGCCTGCTGCAGTTTTTCACCATGTAAGTAATAGTCCTTACCTTTTTGAAAAGCATTTAGACAGTTACATGGGTATGATGGGTAGGTCCATTCAAAAGCCTGATGGCAGCAGAGAAGAAGCTGCTCTTGAGTTGGCTGATTCGTGACCCTCAGACTTTTGTATCTTTATCCTGATGGAAGAAGTTGGAAAAGAGTATGCCTGGGTTTTGTAGGGTGTCTGGTTTTGCTGTCTGCTTTGCAGAGGCAGAAGGTAGTGTCGGCGGAGTGAGTGGATAGTAGGGGCAGTGATTGGTATAGGTATCTTGTATACATGTGCTCCTGATTGATGATTTCTCTTTCTATTCCTCCATTCATAATCAGGAGAAGCATTGCCAGCAGAAGTACAATGTGTCCTGCATCATGATTCTTCCCCAGTACCAGAGGAAGGGATATGGAAGGTTCCTCATTGACTTCAGTAAGTGGATAATCTTGCATCACATTTATGAGAACTCTTGAAGGATTTTTTTTAAACTCGCAGCCACCAAGCACAATAAGCAACCAGTCTTGGCACCCTGCTCAGTTCTAGCGCTGAACTGTGGAGTAAAACCCAATGTTCACCCATGCTCAAAGGGATTTGATTCCATACATTGTTGGAATCGCATCATTGATAATGCAATGATAATAGAGAAGTTTTACAGCAGTTGTACAGGACCTTGGTGAAATCACACATAGAACACTCAGTATTGCTGAAAAAAGACAATTTGTCGAAGCTTTTCATCATGCAGTCATCAGGACAATTGTAAAAATACAACTTTATACTGTTTGAGAAGAGTGTTGATGGGTTCACAAATGGACTCTTGATTTGTGGAGGTATTCACATGAAAAATGCTGACTGATAGTTAAATATCCTGCATATTTAAACAAGCAACTTGACTCTGGTCAAGGCATTGCCCTGAGAAATGAGCCAGCGAATAGCTATCGCTTGTTCAACTAAACAGGTGCAATGTGTGTATGTGTCCTTTATGCCTGCAAAGAGCAATACCTTATGTATTCCAGGGGGCAAGCAGTATGCCCTACCATAAAATTTACCTCAGCGTGTTGAAGTACTTCCCAGTTACAATTCACACCGCTTACAGCGCCAGTACATGTCCTGAACAGGAGACCGGATAGGCCATATGGAGCTAATTACCTTGCCATGGATGTCAGTTATATCTAACTAAATGTGCTGGCTGTGCTGGGCCCTTCAGGCCGCATGGAAAACATGTAAACTATGTTCAAACACTGACATCAAGGTAAAAGATGATCCTCATATAAAGACAATGCTATTGACAGCTTTTGGTGAAATTATTTCTTGAAAACTAAAATCATTTCAAAGTACATGTTTATCAAAACAAGAAAGGCCTCGTAGAATCATCTGGATGTTACCTTAGTGATGTTATACCAACCATCACATATGGAGGGTTTACACAAATGTGTCGGTGGGGTCTGCGTTGTCTCAGTGGCATTATTTGGGAATGCGGAGAAGCTGCTGTAATATTCACTCGAGCCATACTGCACATTGTGGGGACCCCAGGCAAAGGCTGAATGTCACCAAGTGTGTGCTTACAGAATAAGAAGTCTCATAACACCAGGTTAAAGTCCAACCAGTTTATTTGATAGTAATCCCACAAGCTTTCGGAAAAGCTGTTCCTTCGTCAGGTTCCTTCCACACACCTGATGAAGGAACAGCGTTTCTGAAAGCTTGTGGGATTACTATCAAATAAACTGGTTGGACTTTAACCTGGCGTTGTGAGATTTCTTGCTGTGTTTACCCCAGTCCAATGCCGGCATCTCCACATCACATCGTGTCTGCTTACAGGCTAGTAAGTTTAAAGTGCAGAACACCTGTGCTGGAATAGATCGAGTCTCTCTGGTCCTTCAAGAAAAAAAATGAAGACTTGCCCTTCAAAGCTTATGGTGTGCTAGCCTTCATTAATCAAGGGATTGAGTTTAGGAGTCGGGAGGTAATTTTGCAACTTTATAAGACCCTTGTCAGACCCCACTTGGAGTACTGTGCGCAGTTCTGGTCCCTCACTACAAGAAGGGTGTGGAAGCTATTGAGAGGGTGCAGAGGAGATTTACAAGGATGTTGCCTGGATTGGGAGGCATACCTGATGAAGATAGGTTGAGGGAGCTAGGTCTCTTCTCCCTGTAGAGATGAAGATTGAGAGGCGACCTGATAGAGGTTTATAAAATGTTGAGAGGTCTCGATAGAGTGGATTCTCGGAGGCTATTTCCCAGGGCTGAAATGATGCTACGAGAGGACACAGGTTTAAGGTGCTGGGGAGCAGGTACAGAGGAGATGTCAGGGGTAAGGTTTTCACTCGGAGGGTGGTGAGTGAGTGGAATCGGCTGCCTCAGTGGTCGAGGCGAACTCGCTGGGGTCTTTTAAGAGACTTCTGGATGAGTACGTGGGATTTAATGGGATTGAGAGTTACAGATAGTTCTTTGCCTGGTAGGTATGGATATGATTGGTGCAACTTGTGGGCCGAAGGGCCTGTTTGTGCTGTAGTGTTCTATGTTCATGATTTCAAAAAATCCCAAAGTGCTTTATAGGCAATGAAGTACTGATCAAGTGGAATCTCTATTGTAATATTTAGTGTTTTGTGCACAGAAAAACCCCACAAACAGCTGTATGATGATGACCAGATCACATGTCTGAGTGGTGTTGGTTAAGTAATAAATATCCAAACCACACTGAACTCTGCTGCTCTTGTTTAAAATGGAACTGGAGGAAATTTTACAACCACCTGACTGTGCACTGAGACCTTATTTTAATATCACATCCAAAAGATAGCACGTCTGACGTTGCAGTACTCTGTCAGTACAGATCGGAAGTGTCAGCCTACATTTGGGCTCAGGTCTCTGGAGTGGGACCTGTTAATTCTTGGTGTCACTGGCCAGGCCAGCACTTATTGCCCATGACTAATTGCTGTTAAACTCAGTCTTCTGTCTGAGAGACTGCTAATTGAACCACAGCCGGCACCAGAAATCATGAAGGTTCAGAATTGTTGCCTTATGTTCAGTGTTCAAGTTGCAAAAACTGTGGAATGTTTTTGTCAGTCTATTTGCTGTCAAAATGCAGATGGATGCGGTGAGCCAGGTCCTTGGTTTGCGAAAGTGGTTGTTCCACGAGGTGGTACAAGTGGATCACTGCCCATGTGAAAGCTTGTAGCAAACATAAAACATTGCCTTTCCCAGCTATAAAAGCTTTGCCACAAACCTCATTACACCCCACTGCCACGTAGCTGGAGAGGAAATGCAAATAGAGCCTGTTAAGACTGCACGGATTGATTAAGAAACACCTCAGTGCACTGGGGCTGATTTCTTTGGTCACAGCAAGTTTAAAAGAAGCAAAGTGGACTGTGTTTACTCATAAGAAGAATGGTGGTCACTGCCACCATTGCAGAACCAAGTGAAAACTAGTCAAGGATAATACAGAGCTGTGGAGAAGATGCATTGGTGCAGAATACCAAAGTGAAAATGGAAAAGGAAACTTGAGCTCATTCACCACTGATTTGAATTATGTTGATGAGTGAATAAAAATTCATTGGAAATATCACCAGCAAGTCTCTTCGGCAGGAGTTTTGGAATAACCAGAGAAACATTTTAGATGTTGGACACCATTAATCTGGAGTTCTGCAGGACTCCTGTTCAGGAGATGGGCAGAACTGTCTTCAAGATTACTCCAGAACTTAATAGGCCAGTATCTCTGTCACTGACATTTAGAAAATTACCATGAAACAAAATTCCACCTCACGTGTCACAAAGTTGGGAAAGATCAGGGAAATACTTCTTCAAACAGTTTCACTTCTGAAAGATGCATGCTGTTAGAAGTGGTGAGCTAAACTGGAGCCTTAATATCCACACACACGTTTTTATTTTTAATGGGATGTGGACATTTGCTGCCCATCCATAATTGTCCTTGAATTAAGTGGGTTTGCCCGAGACCATTTCACAAGGCACTTAAGAGTCAACACATTGGTCTGGAGTCACATGTAGGCCAGACGACACAAGAACAGCAGAATTCCTTCCCTAAAGGATATTAGTGAACCAGACAGTTTCTCGACATTGCTGGGCTTTCCCTTTTCAGAATGTGGTAGTTTTTTTTCTTTGAACAGAAGAGAAGGAGAGCAACTTTTTTTTTTAAGTACTTGCAACTGGTGTAACCACCAAAAGAATGGCCACAAAGATCAAATGTGTCTTTCTTGCTTGCTTTACCCAACAAACAATGAAAGTGAGGTAAGATTTCTTGACTTTGTTTTATGAAAAAATATTTTACCCTCCTCTTACCCCAACTTTGTTCTTCTGGCAGGTTTCCCCTCTTACTTCACTGACTTCTAATACATTTTCTTTTTCCTCTGCTCTTCTGTCCTCTGCTCTTCTGTCCTCTTCTCTTCTGTCCTCTTCTCTTCTGTCCTCTTCTCTTCTGTCCTCTTCTCTTCTGTCCTCTTCTCTTCTGTCCTCTTCTCTTCTGTCCTCTTCTCTTCTGTCCTCTTCTCTTCTGTCCTCTTCTGTCCTCTTCTCTTCTGTCCTCTTCTCTTCTGTCCTCTTCTCTTCTGTCCTCTTTGCCCCACACCCCTCATCTATTCTTTGAAGCCCTTCTCTTTATCTCCCCTTTTCCTCTTGCCCCTCTTACTTCTCCATCCATATCACCTCTTTCCATTACTGCCCCCTAATTGCCCAAAGTCTTCGATGAAAGGAAATACTCTCCCTAATCCTCCTCTTGGCTACTTGCAAGAATATGGTCATTGAAGAACTAGCTAGTACTGGAATCAGATGTATTATTTTAAATATCTTTCCTGTTGAAATTCGGACACAGGACTTTGCAGCTTTAGCAGCTGGACAACTGTTTCTCCAAACTCCTGCCAGTTGCATACTCTGATTAGTTCTGAATGAAAGCTGCAACATGGGTTAACTCATTTTGCCATCTGCTTGTCTGTGTCAAGCTCATTTCTGTTCCTTTCTTTGCACACCTGCATTTCACCTCGCACCTCCTTGGTTCTGCATTGGTCACAGTTAAGGAGTATTGTTTAACTGAAGTCAAAATCAAGCGAGGATCTGTTGCTTCATCAGATTACCAATTGGTTTGTCCCTATGTTCAGTACCTGTAAGGAGAGAGATCACTTACCCTCTTTCATTGCTTGGTGCACAAATATATATAACATACTGTTGTATCACATTGTAACCTTTGATTCCTGACTTGGCGTATTTCTTTGGATTTTGTTTGAGATGATGGGTGGGATTTTCCACCCTTTGCATGGTCTGTTCCTGCTTGCTCTGATTCCTGTGGCAGGGGGAATGGGAAAATTCTGTCAAATGTGTTCCATATGGTTTGAAAACTGATGTGCAAAACATTTTCTCCGAATAGGTTATTTACTATCAAAGCGGGAAGGCCAGGCTGGATCCCCAGAGAAGCCGCTCTCTGACCTGGGCCGTCTCTCATACATGGCATACTGGAAGAGTGTGATCTTGGAGTGCCTTCACCAATGTCATGACAAGCAACTGAGCATCAAGAAACTGAGCAAGCTTACAGGGATCTGTCCCCAGGATATCACCACAATACTGCAACATCTCAAGATGTTACAGTTACGCAATGACCGGTATGTGGCCATTAGATCCATTTTTCCATTGTTCTGTTTTTCACTCTATGCATTTCCTTCGTCTCAGAACCATGCAGCAAAAAGTAAAGCAAAGCAAATAAATGTTTGTGCATTTAGTGCACTAGTTTGCTGCAATCACTCAGAAAGCTATCTTAACTAATCTGAAATAAGTGAATCCAAATAGATAATGGCATTTAATCGATTATTCTTAATCATAAAGGAAATTATGTTTACTTAAATAGTGGTCACATGACTCCCAAGTTACTGTGCAACATGTTTATTTGACGTCACAAGCTTTCGGAAAGCTGCTCCTTCTCAGTAACTTCATCGCAATGTTAAGGTAAACCTGCTTGTGACACTAATTAGAAAAAACAAACTCAACTAAACCTTCGTCAGGTGAAGTGAAGGAGCGGCACTCCGAAAGCTTGTAATTTTCAATAAACTTGGACTGTAACTTAGTGTCATGTGACCCCCTCATCTTGTCCTCACCAGTCCCAACACTGGCATCTCCACATCATACTTAAACAGCAATATACGATGTCTCACAACACCAGGTTAAAGACCAACAAGTTTATTTGGAATACGAGCTTTCGAAGCGCCACTCCTTCATCAGGATCCCATTGACTCACCTGAGGACGGAACAGTGCTCCAAAAGCTCGTGATTGCAAATAAACCTGTTGGTCTTTAACCTGATGTTGAGTCTTTTTACTGTGCCCACCCCAGTCCAACACCGGCATCTCCACATCTTAAATAGCAATACCAAAGCACGCAGTTACAGATCCGTGCTAACGTTTCTGTGGCTCTTAGTGCTGGGACATTTCAGTGTGCTTATGTTTTACATGATCCTTTTAACGATGGATTTGTTGTAATATTGCTCCAAGGTTTCTGGTTATTCGGCGAGAGAAACTGATCCAAGAGCACATGGCAAAACTTCAATCCAATCCACGGCCGATCGAGGTCGACCCTGACAGTTTACGCTGGACGCCTCTGATCTTTTCAAACACTGTTGTGTCTGAGGAAGAGGAGGACGAAGATGAGGAAGATGAGACACCAGCATTAAAGGTAACTGTTCAAAGTACAGTTTTAAAAAGATTTCCTGGATTTCTCACTCAGTGCTACAATACCAGACATTTTGCCCTCTCAAACAGCTACTTTACATTGAAAAAAACACAACACAATGAGCAAAAGAGGAGAAAAGTACACACTTTTTACATAAATGCTCAGTAATTGTGTCTTAATATGAATCTGCAACTAAAGATGTAAGTTTACTTGAAATTCGCAACGTCTCTGGTGAGTTGAAAGTGGCAGTGGAGTTAGAATTGCTAATAGATTCTGCCGTGTTATCTGAGCTTGAATGGTCTTAGTTGACCCATTGATATTTCCAGTTTAACATGGTTCAATCCTGGTAATCTTGTCCATTGTGTTTGTTTTTGATCTCATGTTGCAATGAGAATCACGGAACAGTGATAATCTCATAATTTGCTCTGAATCTAAAACCATACATATTTTGTCATTTGTAGGAAGTGCACCTGCACAGGTTTGCCATCAGATGGCAGCAGAAGCACACGCTAGGTTACATATACCCTCATTGTGTTAAATCAAATAAGGATGCAAAAAAGATTGTAACCAGATAAGTTAAAGGTCCATTTAAACAAACAAATTGCGATCCAAAAGCAGAATACCAGACACTATAAATCAGAAGTTGAAACATGGCGAGTTAACAATGAATACTGGTATTAATGTGCAACAGTGGTTAGCACTGCTGCCTCACAGTGGCAGGGACCCAGGTTCGATTCCCAGCTTGGGTCACTGTCTACGTGGAGTCTTCATGTTCTCCCCGTGTTTGCGTGTGTTTCCTCCAGGTGCTCCAGTTTACTCCCACAGTCTAAAAGATGAGCTGGTTGCGTGAATTGGCCATGATAAATTCTCCCTCAGTATGCCCAAACAGGTGCTGGAATGTGGCAACTACAGGAATTTCACAGTAACTTCATTGCAGTGTTAATGTAAGCCTATTTGTGACTGACTACAATCATATCCAGGCCCTATCCCAGTAACCCTGCGTATTTACCCTACTAGTCCTCCTGACACTGGCCATGCAAAATTGCCCCTGAATCACCTTTAGACTGGGAGAATACAGGAGCAACTGGAGGAAACCCACGTAGACATGGGGAGAATGTGTGGAGTTGCCCAGGTCATAGAGGTTTCCAGCATGGAAACAGGCCCTTTGACCCAACTAATAAATAAACTGCATTTTAAATCAGTCACTAAATTTGGGGATTAGTGATACATTTGAGTTGTGAATCTCCAGAACTTGCTGGCCCATTTTCTCTATTCTGCTATTTACATTTTACAAGTGAAATCTTGACCTTAGTCTCTCCATTACTTGCAAGAGTTTGCTTTATTTGCATATTAATTGCTCATTAAATTTGTCACAACGCTGGGTGTGGAACTCAAGTAAGTCTGGCAGCAACAATGCAAAGTGGGTCAGTTAATGTTTTCAATGCGATATACTTTCAGTCTCCACAGGTGCCGGTAAATATTGAAGCAGAAAATATTTGAAACATGAATAAGTTGAGTCATTTTTAACAAATTTGCTCATGGGTTTTCTGGAGCCAACACCCCCTTTTCCCCCACCACCCCCACGCACACATACACATATATACACACACACACACACACACACACACACACACACAGTTTTGTGTTCAATTTTCAGGAAATGTTAGCTCCAGCCTTCAGGCAGAGTGCCTTTGTTGGCAGTATATCATGAAACTGAAGTAGTGGCAACTGTTGTGAGCTGGGTTTTGGAGGACAGGAGAAGGGGGAAGACTCAAATCTGGTGGCCATTCTGAATGCACTGCCTTCAGATCATGAAACTGAGCAAAGAGTGGCTTAATTGGGAATTCAAAATACACTGCCACCTTCATAGTTAGCATTGGTTTGCTGGGTTTCAACTCTGGCTTGGATTCAAATTTGCTTTCTCAATAAAGTTTCAGCAGTTTTATTTTGACTTAATTTAAAAGGTGATGCAGTCCTGCTTCTCGTGGACTCTACTTTGTGTGCCTTTTACACTTCATCCAGATTGAAAAGGCACCATATTGATATTGCAACCCTGAAACAGAAACTAGAAAATTCAGAGTCTTGTATCTGCTTTGCCAACTTGTTAGCTGTGAGGAGTCTTTCTTAATCCCAATTCCCTGTAGTTTCTCCATAGCTTTAAAACCTTACTTCACATATAAGCAGCTATCTCCCTTTTGACCATCTGAATTGATTTGCATCTTTGGCCACTGGAGACGGTGTGCATTGCCACTACTCCTTTAACTTGGGAGTCATAAAATCCCATACAGTGTGTAGCGAGGCTACTCGGCCCATCAAGTCCACACTGACTACAGTCATACCCAGGCCCTATCCCGATAACTCCGCGTATTTACCCTACTAATCCCCCTGACACTGGCCATGCAAAATTGCCCCTTAATCAACCTACCCTGCACGCCTTTAGACTGTGGGCGGAAACAGGAGCAACTGGAGGAAACCCACGTAGACACGGGGATAATGTGCAAACTCCACACAGTCCCAAGAGGCCAAACTTGAACCTGAGTCATAGAGGTTTACAGCATGGAAACAGGGCCTTCGACCCAACTCGTCCATGCCGCTTTTTTTTAAACCCCTAAACTAATCCCAATTGCCCATGTCTGACCCATATCCCTCTATACCCATTTTACCCATGCAACTGTCTAAATGCTTTTTAAAAGATAAAATTGTACCAGCCTTTACTACAACCTCTGGCAGCTTGTTCTAGATACTTACCACCCTCTGTGTGAAAAAATTGCCCCTCTGGACACTGTTGTATCACACCCCTCTCACCTTAAACTTATGTGCTCTAGTTTTAGACTCCCCTACCTTTGAGAAAAGATATTGACTATCTACCTTGTCTACGCCCCTCATTATTTTATAGACCTCTATAAGGTCATCCTTCACCCCTCCAAAGAAAAAATCCCAGTCTATTCAGCCTTTCCTTTTAACTCAATCCATCAAGCCCCAGTAGCACCCCAGTAAATCTTCTCTGCACTTGTTTTAGTTTAGTAGTATCCTTTGTATAATAGGATGACCAAAACTGTACACAGTATTCCAAGTGTGGCCTTACCAATGTCTTATACAACTTTAACAAGATGTCCCAACTCCTGTATTCAAAGTGGGCCATACTGCCCACTTTTAACTGGCTTGTTACTTAAAATTGTGGCTAATTTTATCAGTCTTGTGAGTTGTGACTGAAATTCCACAGCGATTAATACATTTTTCCAAAGATGGCCTGCTCCAAACAAAATGGGCTAGGTCTTGCTGGATAAATAATGGCAAGTAAGCAGCAAATGCTGGTGTAAATCAGCCATTAGATTTGGAGATTAAGAGATAGGTTTGAGTTGCCAATCTCCAGAACTCACTGGTTCATTTACTCTGGTAGGCCATTCGCTTCACACAATTGAAATCTTGACCTGAATGTCTTCATTGCTTTATTTGCATGTTAATTGCTCATTAAACTTAGCGAGAAGTTGGGTGTTGAACGTAACGTGCAAATGCTTTTTATTGCACTATCATGCAATTAATCAATCTTCAATCCAGAAAGCTAATGGCAATCTCATTGCTATATATAGAGAGATGTTGAAAAAGTCTAACTTTACTGTCGTTTGGTCAAAATCCTGGAATTTTCTTCCGAATGAAACTGTAACTTTCCTGCACCCAGTGTACAGCAGTGGTTCAAAACGTGACTCACCACCACCTCAGGGCAGTTTAGAAGGGACAATATGCTGCGGAATAAAAAAAATCCTTCATTGCCTTTTTTTCCCACGAACCTTAATTCTGATTTTCTTTCCCTTGCTTTGTGGCTCTTTCTGTACCTGATTTGCCACTCCGTTAAAAAAAAAGTTACCACAAGTCAGTGAATCAAATGTCCAGAGACGACATACCCTCGAGCAAAAAGGGTGAGCAACAGATAGGCCACTGGATGTCTGTAAACTGGCTGAAAGGAGGTTCACAAGTGTGGCTAAGTGAGATACCCTGTCAATTTCATCTATAACACTTGGTGAGCATGTTCTGAACTGCTGCTGTCAGCATTCGGGCAATCCAGCTGTGAGCTAACCAAAATTTTGCACAGCTCCAATAAAACCCCCCTGCTGTTATAATTTATACCATGACTGATAAAAGCCATTGTCCCATATGTTGCCTTAACTACCGGAGTAACCTGTTCTGCCACCTTCAGGGATCTTTGAACAAGCACCCTAAGATTCCTCTGAACTTCCTTGTGTTACTTCCTTGTCTTGCTACTCCCTCCAAAGTGCAGCACCTCACATATTTAAGGATTAAATTCTGCCCATCTGACGAATCCTCCTATATCTTAGCGCAACCTAAGACCTTCTTCCTCACTACTAACCACCTTGTAGTCCACAAACTTACTAATACCCCTTCTACCCATGTTATCACCTGTGTCACTTTCGTATCATGAACAATAAGGGATCTCGTCCTAATTGTTACGAACACCCAGCCTCCAGTCACACACAGTCTTCTACCACCATCCTCTCTCCTAAGCCAGTCTGGATCCAGTTTGCCAAGTTACCCTTGTTTCCATGTGCTTTTAGCTTCTTTATCAGTACCCTGTGTGAGACCTTGTCAAAGAATTTGCTGAAATCCATATAAACTACAGTAACTGCACTACCCTCACCTACACACCCAGTTGCCACCTTGAAAATTTGAATCAGATTCATTGGTTATGACCTCCCTCTGACAAAGCCATGCTGACTATCCTTGATCAAACCTTGCTCCTCCAAGTAGAGATGAATTCTCTCATTCAGAATTTTCTCCAATAGATTCCCCGTCATGGTCTGTAATTCCCTCGTTTATCTCTACCACCCTTCTTGCAAAGTGGAGCTACATTAGCTGTCCTCCAATCCTCGTTACATTAGCTGTCCCTCAGCTCCGTGCAGAGATTGCCCTCCCTTGATCCCTAATGGGCCTTTCTCTTTTCCCTGCTTGTCCTCTTACCCTGAAATGTATTTGTCCAATATTTTGTGATTCTAGTTCATCTTACCCAATGCTTTTGCAAGCCGCCACATTTCCCCCCTCACCCCCAAATCTTTGCTCTCCTAATGGTTTTCTTAAATTTACCCCCTCCACTTTCTATACTCCCCTCAGGCCTCAGCTGACTGGCTTCCTTTGTACCTGCTAAAAGCCTTCCTTTCTCCTCCAGTCCTGAATATCGCTCGACATCCAGGGTTCTAGGGGATTGTTGCTCCCCCAATTCATATCATTAAAATGCTTGCCAATGCCACCTTAAACACCTGTATGGCTTTGTTCCCCAGACTTTGATCCAGCACTCTGCTGTCACCTGTTGGACCTTCAACATACTGACCAAATGCTCAAGAAATCTGCCCCGTCTAAGCTCTTCACACTGTGACTATCCCAGTTAATGTTGGGGAAGTTGAAATCTCTGAATATAATTACCTTTATTGTTTTTAAACACCTCAGTGAATTGTTTCCTTATTGAACTGCTCCCTTATTGACTGCTGGGAGTGCATTATAGGCCCCCAAACAATGTGACTGCCCCCTTTTTTTACCATGGACATAAAGTTACTTTTTTTGGTACTCTGTTTTCTGAAGCGCTGCACTAGTGTGAAAATTACAAACTGCGTTGTTATCCTTTCACACTGTACAAAAAGGTAGGTCTTGAATTTATCCTTCAACATCAAGTTTGTAAGGGGAGTTCTTAGCAGATGATTCACCATCCTTAAATGACATTTATTTGAAACAGACCGAAAACACCTGCGATCTGTGGGACAAGAAGGAACCCAATGGTTACACACCATTCCAGAATGGAAGGCAAATAGCAGCATGCGCAACAACATGCAAAACTCGACAGGACAGCTCTGTTGAAGGTCATATGCAGAATGGTGAGAACAAGAGGCAGCATTTCAGCGAGAGCAGTGAGGAAGAGGAGGAGGAGGAAGACTATGAGGATGAAGAGGGTGATGACACAAGGCCGAGCTCTCCACCCATACTGACAAAACCAGCACTGCGTGGAGTGAAGAGGAAGGTAAGATGTGGAAAGTCACCTGTGTCTTTTTCCAAGTGTACCTCATCTGGGCCTTTTGAGGCCAGGAACATAAATGTTTTCCAAGCACTGAGACAGCTTTGGTCAATACACACAGCTTAGTTATGATTGCCTACTGGCTACAGAGAAGAACTAATCATTTTATGGATAGACTACTTCCACTGATTTTGGAGTCAGTGATGATATAATATGTCATTCAGACTGAAAAGTTAGGAGAAATTTATTTACATTGTGGGTTATTGAAGTATGGAATTCTTTTCCAAATGCAATTTTTGAAGCAGGCCATTAGATCTTTTAAGAGGAAATTGGATAAATATTTGAATCACAGCAGCGAGGAAATACTTGGGCAAGAGTAAGGGAGTTGGGTTTGTTTTGAATTGTCCCATATGGAATGGGCAGAGCGGCCTCATTTTGTCCAGTAAATTTCAATGACTGAATACTTCTATGTTAGTCCCAGGCCCCATGCGTGTTTTTAACATTGAAAATTCACCATGCGAGATATTACAAACATGACCCCGTGTTCCGTCACATCGCCTATTAAATGGCTTTATTCATAGAACCCTACAGTGCAGAAAGAGGCCCTTTGGCCCATCGAGTCCACAATGACCACAATCCCACCCAGGCCCTACACCCATATCCCTACGTATTTTACCCACTACTCCCTCTAACCTAAGCATCCTCGTACACTTTGGGGCAATTTTAGCATGGTCAATCAACCTAACCCGCACATCTTTATTGTGCATCGTATGGCGTGAGTTAGTTGGAGAAGAGAAAGTGGAACCTGAAAGTATTTTGACTTTGCATTATGCAAAGGGACTTGCATGAATCTGATTAGATCCTTCCATTTCCATGTCAAAATATTTGCATGTATTCTCAAATTTGGTTTGAAGCAGTAAGTAGTGATGTTCAGTCAGGTCTCTTGTCCTGTTAAGTATAAAGTAAAGCACCATTTCGGGGGGAAAAAATTGCAAATGGTTTATGCAGTAAAAATTCTCTCTATCCAGGTTTCAATCCGCAACTAATTTTGGAAATTTTATTGTTTAAGAGATTAAAATATTACAGGTTCGAGAGAGAGAAATGTTGAAATAATGAGGTTTGGTGCAGAAACCTCAGCCAGCTCGCCCTGACCCATCTCCACTTCCATACCCCAACCCTGGAGAATGCCTGTTTCCAAGACTCTGCCAATTTGTAATTCGACCCACACACAAAGTGAGCCTCCACATGGTGTTTTAGTCCAGGCTTTTCAGCTTGTACTGTGGGAAGCAACAGCGAGGCAAACAACTTGTTTGTGGCCTAGTCACACTGTGCCAAACATGGACATATTTCCTCAGGCCGGGGAAAGATGCGTAATTTTAAAATGAAATTGAAATGAAAATGAAATTCTCATTCTCTGTCATGTTATTCCACAGTCTCAGCGCGTGGCTGTGAGGAAGGTAGGATGTGGTTAAATTGTGACGTTATTGTAGCAATAACTTACCATAGGCTCCATGGAAATCAATGGTCATAGATTACATCAATGAGAAATAGTTTTGAAAGAGCTGTGAAGAAGGAGCTTCAGGGATGAATGGCAATAGCTACCACCTGAAATAGGAAAGCCAGATACACTAATGATGATGCTATAGTGGCAGGATGCTCTCTCAGAAGGGTGAAGTTCAGTGAGCCAAATTGCCTTTCCTGTCCTTGGCTTAAGTGAATGATGTCCAGAATTAGCGGAGACATCTCAGTTACAGTGAGCCTATGTCCTCACTGCCAGTGAAATCTAATTGCAGTTTCCGTGTGATAATTGCAACAAACATTGAACAAAAAAAAACTGATGGTACAAATGGACCACTGGATAAAATGCTGATCGCTGCTGACAATCATGGTTCGATATTTTCTGACCCTTCTCTGCATTAGTTCAGCTGAAAAAAAATGATTTTAACCAGTATTTTTGTGAAGCTAGAGACATGAATAGACATATGAGGGTTTATCATTTCTCCATCCGTATCTGACAGGTGCTTGTTCCAGAGAGTAGAATGTATATACACTGGGAACCTTGCAGTGTGGCTATGGATCA
The DNA here is from genome assembly GCF_965287045.1 of Carcharhinus amblyrhynchos. NCBI lineage: Eukaryota > Metazoa > Chordata > Chondrichthyes > Carcharhiniformes > Carcharhinidae > Carcharhinus > Carcharhinus amblyrhynchos. The sequence continues at coordinate 7,208,211 of NC_137357.1, read as the reverse complement.
TAGATCTGAGGGCAAAGCTGCCTTAACTTTGCAGTTGTTCCCTTCTCTATGCTGTTGCCATTTTCTGTGGGTACTAATTTTTCCTTGTATTTTACAGTCGTTGCGCTTGCCATTGTCAGTGAGATTGCATATTGTTGATTCTTGATAGATTAATTCAGTAACGAAAGCGAAATACTGTGGATGCTGGCAATCTAAAATAAAACCCCAGAAATACCGGTAACATCTGTGCAGAGAGAAACAGTCAGCATTTTAAGCCTTTCATCAGAACCTCATTTTCTGCGTTTAATTCAAAAATGACCTGTTTGTGAGAAGCCAGAAATTGGATGTTCTTGCTTGATCCTGATGCAATTTGTTGAAGTGTTGGCACTTCCCTTCAAGCTAGCTTCTGCCATCCAGAACCTGCATTTGAACCTGATTTTTTTTTAACTGCTTATTTCAACTCTTGCTCTGTAATATATAATCAATACACAAGTGTGTGTATGTGTATTATATACAAGTATGCATTTTAGATATATATACACCAATCAATCAATTAATTTTTGTGCATTAACTGAGCTAGTAATTTCACTAGGTGGCAGTGTCTCCCACAAGTTGACAAGATGATTGCTGTAGATTCACTCTCCGTTCTCAATGTTATAAAGGCGACTAACTCCTCGGTCAACATAAGAACATAAGAAATAGGAGCAGGAGTAGGCCATCTAGCCCTTCGAGCCTGCCCCGCCATTCAGTAAGATCATGGCTGATCTGTCGTGGCTCAGTTCCACTTTCCCGCCCTCTCCCCATAACCCTTAATCCCCTCTCTTATCAAGAACCCATCAACCCGCTTCTTAAAAATATTTAGCGAGGCAGCCTCCACCACTTCAACGGGCAGAGAATTCCAGAGATTCACCACCCTTTGAGTGAAGAAGTTCCTCCTCAACTCCGTTCTAAACCGCCTCCCCTTTATCTTGAGGCTGTGCCCCCTAGTCCTACTGTCTTTTTTGAGCGTGAAGAGTCTCTCCACGTCTATCCTATCCATCCCATTCATCATCTTATACGTCTCAATGAGATCTCCCCTCATTCTTCTAAACTCTAACGAGTACAAGCCTAGTTTATTCAGCCTCTCCTCATAGCTCAACCCCCTCAACTCCGGTATCAGCCTAGTAAACCTCCTCTGCACTCCCTCCAAGGCCAAAATATCCTTGCGCAGGTGCGGCGCCCAAAACTGCACACAGTACTCCAGCTGCGGCCTCACCAATGCCCTATACAGCCGCAGCAAGACCTCCCTACTTTTATATTCAATCCCCCTCGCTATGAAGGCCAGCATCCCATTCGCCTTCCTGACCACCTGCTGCACCTGCAAGCTGGGTTTTTGCGACTCATGCACAAGGACCCCGAGGTCCCTCTGCACTGTCGCCTGCTGCAGTTTTTCGCCACGTAAGTAATAGTCCTTCCTACCATTCTTCCTACCAAAGTGGACCACCTCACACTTGCCAACATTAAATTCCATTTGCCATTTCCTGGCCCATTCGCCCAGCCTATCTAGATCCTTCTGCAGACTCTCCACACCCTCCGCACAATTTGCCTTTCCCCCAGTCTTGGTGTCATCAGCAAATTTCGACACCCTGCACTCGGTTCCCTCCTCCAGATCATCTATATAAATGGTAAATAGCTGAGGCCCCAGCACCGACCCCTGGGGCACTCCACTAGTCACCAACCGCCAATCCGAATAGCACCCATTGACCCCCACTCTCTGCCTCCTATTTGACAACCAATCCTCTATCCACGCTAACACCCTACCCCCAACTCCATGTTCTCTGACCTTCTGCAATAACCTCTTGTGAGGTACCTTGTCAAACGCCTTCTGAAAATCCAGAAAGACCACATCCACCGGCTCTCCTCTATCCACTGCCCTAGACACATCCTCATAGAACTCCAGTAAATTTGTCAGACACGACTTCCCTTTAATGAAACCGTGTCGTGTCTGCCCTATCAAGCAATTCCCTTCAAGATGCCTCGCAATTTCCTCCTTAATGACTGATTCTAACATTTTACCTACCACAGACGTTAAACTAACCGGCCTATAATTCCCCGCCTTTTGCCTGGCACCCTTCTTAAACAACAGCGTAACATTAGCCGTTTTCCAATCATCCGGCACTTCCCTGGAATCCAGCGACGTTTGGAAAATAACCACCAAGGCATCCACTATAACCTCCGCCATTTCTTTCAGAACCCTCGGATGCATTCCATCCGGTCCTGGGGACTTGTCCACAATCAGCCCCTCCAGTCTGTCGAGCACCACCTCTCTAGTAACAGTAATGTCATTAAGACCCTCCAGTCCTACCACCTTTCCATCGCTAACACCCGGCAAATTATTCACGTCCTCCTCCGTGAAGACAGAAACAAAAAAGTTATTCAAGACCTTAGCCATATCCCCATCCCCTACCACTAGGTCCCCTTTCTCATCCTCTAAAGGACCAACGTTCACCCTAGCCAGCCTCTTCGTTTTTATATATTTATAAAAACTCTTGCTATCCTTTTTTATATTAAGTGCTAGCCCAGCTTCATAGCTTCTCCTACCCTCCTTTATCAACTTCTTTGTCAATCTTTGTTGACATTTAAATCTTTCCCAATCCTCTTCTCGCCCACTGCTCTTAGCTACTCTAAATTCCTCCACTTTTAATTTAACACTTTCCTTCACCTCCTTCGTTATCCACGGCTTATTACCTCTCCTCCTACGGTCCTTTTTGACCATCGGAATAAATTTCTGCTGAGCACCAAGAAAGATCTCCTTAAAGATCCCCCACTGCTCCTCAGCAGACCTACCTTCCAACGCGCTCCCCCAGTCCACATTCGCCAATTCTTCTCTCATCCTACCATACTCCCCTCTATTCAAACAAAGGACGCGTGTCCGGGAACCCACTTTCTCCTCCTCCATCTGCAACAGAAACTCCACCATACAATGATCACTCTCTCCAAGAGGATCCTTCACCGCAAGGTCCCTAATTCTACCCGCCTCATTACATAGCACCAGATCCAAGATAGCTCGCTCCCTCGTCGGCTCCAACACACACTGTTCAAGGAAATTATCCCGGCAGCATTCCAAGAACTCCTCCTCGAGCCCACCTCGTCCAACATGGGTCGACCAATCAATATGCAGATTGAAATCCCCCATAACTACTGCCGTCCCATTCCTGCACGCCGCACTTATTTGCGCGTTAACAGCCCGCCCCACCTCCAGATCATTATTCGGGGGCCTATAGACGACACCCACCAGCGTCTTCCTCCCTTTGCTGTTCCTAATCTCCACCCACAACGATTCCACTTTCTGCTCTTTGGTTCCGATACCATCCCTTGCTACCACCTTGATACTATCCTTAATCAGCAGAGCTACGCCACCTCCTCTTTCCTCCTCCCTATCCTTCCTAAACACTTGATAGCCCTGTACATTCATCTCCCAGTCCCTGTCACCTTGCAGCCACGTCTCTGTAATGGCCACCAGATCGTATCCATTTGTGTCGATCTGCGCCACCAGCTCATCCACTTTATTCCGAATGCTTCGTGCATTCAGATAAAGCGCTTTCATCCCAGCCTTCACCTGGACCCTATTTGCCGTAACGCCACCAATTGGGACATCCTCGGCCTCTTCCCTTACCTGTACCCTATCCTTAACTTTAGACCTCGTAACGTCACCTACCCTCGCACCCTCCCCCCCCCAATTAGTTTAAAGCCCTGTCTACAGTCCTCTTTAGTCGATTCGCCAGCACTCTGGTCCCAGCACGGTTCAGACCAACCCCATCCCGCCCGAACAAGTCCCACCTACCCCAATACTGGTGCCAATGCCCCATAAATTCGAACCCATTCCTCCCACACCAATCCCTGAGCCACCCATTCACTTCCTTAATCCTGTCAATCCTACGCCCGTCTGCACTCGGTTCAGGCAGTAGCCCAGAGACGACCACCTTGTCGGTTCTACTTTTTAATTCCATTCCCAGCTTCTCATACTCCCTCCCTAGATCCTCAGTCCGCACTTTGCCTACGTCGCCGGCACCCACATGTACTACAACGACCGGGTTCTCACCCTCCCACTCCAGATTCCTCTGCAGCCCAGCTGCGACATCCTGTACCTGAGCACCAGGCAGACAACACACCCTTCTGTGCACTTTGTCATTGTGACAAAGGACAGTGTCAATACCCTTCACCCCACTATCCCCAATCACTACTACGTTCCTTTTCCCCTTCTCTTTGCCTATGTCCTGCTGCATCACTGTACCGTGTGCAGTTTGCTCACCAACCTCACCTGCCTCGTCCTCTTCCAGAGTGGAAGCAAGAACCTCAAACCTGTTATGCAGATTAAGAGGCTGAGGCCTCCGCTCCTCACCCCCCTTCCTCCTCCCAGCAGCCCCCTTTTGTCCCTGACCCTTAGATTTAGCCAGTCTAGGGGGGGTGGATGTCACTTGCACCCCATTGCCAATGGCACCCTCTCTCCCCCTGATGAGCCTCAGTGTCTGTAGCTCAGAGGCCAGCTCATCCACCTTGAGCTGGAGCTCTTCCAGCAACCTGCACTTACTGCAGACATGGTCACTGGGAAGGACCCTGGGGTCCACCAGTTCCCACATCATACAGAAACCACACATCACATGCCCCTCCATTATTCACTGTAATTTTTTATGGGGAAAAATTTTTTTCCTTGTTTCTTGCTGTAGTAGTTTTGAAAAAAATTTTTTTTTTTTTCCTTGTTTTTTCAAACAAACTCACCTGGCCTTTTTTCCTTCCAGCCCTTTTTGATATTAAGCCCTACTAGCTCACTCTGCTTCCCACTCACTCCGCTGCCCGCTCAGACGCTGCCCGCTGTCTACACCAGGCCTCCTTTTAAACCTGGCGCTGATTTAAAGCAGGCTGGTCCACAAATGCCTTTTAACCACTCCCTCAGAATTCTTACAGCAGTAAATACAATAAATAAATGCTCTAAACAGTTCTACAAAGAGTAAAGTGCTTTAAACTTATTTTAAACAGGTTTTTAACAGGTAAAATCTTAGCTCTCTCTCTGCTCCAGCAAAACAACAACAACAACACATCTCACCCCTTGATAGCATGTTCGACATTTGAACTCTGCTGGCTATAGACAACCTGAAAGCATATTTGTGCACTTGTAACTAGCATTTGTAACTTTAGATAGAATTCACCATGTTTATACGTTTAACTGAAGCTCATGATTCTCCATCATTTACTCTTGAGTTTGTTCTTGTAGGCGACATTCAGCCAAGAGTGATAGACAGAGAGGCTGAAAATTGTTCATTTACGTAGAAGAGATGAAGAGGCCATTTGGCCCTTCAAACCTGTTCTGCCATTCATCACGATCATGGCTGATTGTCCAACTCAATAGCCTAATCCTGTTTTTTCTCCCCATAACCTTTGATCCCATTCACCCCAAGTGCTATATCCAGCCGCCTCTTGAATACGTTCAATGTTTTGGCATCAACTACTTCCTGTGGTAATGAATTCCACAGGCTCACCACTCTTTGGGTTAAGAAATGTCTCCTCATTCTGTTCTAAATGGTCATCCCTGAATCCTCAGACTGTGACCCCTGGTTCCGGACACCCCACGCCCCCACCGTCGTGAACATCCTCCCTGCATCTACCCTGCCTAGTCCTGTTAATTTTGTTTATAAGTCTCTATGAGATCCCCCCACCCGAAAACAATCCCAACCTAGTCCATCGCTCCTCATACGTCAGTCCCGCCATCCCCGGAATCAGCCTGGTAAACCTTCGCTGCACTCCCTTGAGAGCAAGAACATCCTTCCTCAGAAAAGGAGACCAAAACTGCTCACAATACTCTAGGTCTGGCTTCACCAAGGCATGTATGATTTCAAAAACACATCTCTGCTCCTGTACTCGCAACTTCTCACAATGAATGCCAACATACATTTGCCTTCTTTACTACCTGCTGCACCTGCATGCTTACCTTCAGTGACTGGTGCACAAGGACACCCAGGTCCTGCTGCACACTCCCCTCTCCCAATTTACAGGCATTCAGGTAGTCATCTGCCACCTTATTTTTGCTTCTGAAGTGAATAACCTCAAACTTAGCCAATTATACTGCATCTGCCATTGATTAGCCCACTCACCCAACCGATCCAGATCATTCTGAAGGATTTCTGCATTTGTCGTACTTTCAATTTTGACACAACTTTTATTTAAGTGTTTTTCCTCTGAGAAACAGTTAACTTGACATGTATTAAGCTTGAAATGGGCTGCACTTCCAGTCAGTAACGTTGATTTTTTTTGACTGTGCTATTGACGGAGACTGAAATGTTGGCGACTTCATGACATTGTCTCTTTCCCTAGAGGGTGGTAATTCACCGGAAAAAACGTGGGCGAAAGCGTAAACAGCACAACAGCAGCGTTGTGACGGAGACTATATCGGAGACAACTGAGGTATTGGATGAACCGTTCGATGATTCCGACACAGAGAGACCAATGCCACACCTCGAACCAACTTTTGAATTGGAAGAGGATGAGAGAAATGAGAAGGAACATCGAGGTGGACGCATCTTCAGAAGTCTGACACCTGGTGGTGTCGTACGAAAACGCGCTTCCTGCCAGAGGAAGGCGACAGATGAAAATGGCGATGCGAATGCCGTTCAAGGTAGTTGGCTAGTGAATTAAATCATGACTTGATTTACAGTAATTACACAGGAGACCATAATTAGTGAGCATATAAATACTCAATTGAAAAAAAGTAGTGATCAAAGAAGGCACCAAACACAGGAAAATTGACAAAGGTAATTCCAGAATCAATAGAAGGCATTCAAGAAAGAGGCAGTTCAGGTTCCAACTAGTAATATTCTGTGAAGAAAAAAGTAAAAGGTAAAGGTCAATGAGTGGGAGAAGGAGACCTGGAACAAGGAGCAAGATTCGGTTAATTGTCATGAAGAAAGTGCAGGATAGAATCAAAAAGTTAATAAGGGAGGCAAAGAGAGGTCACAAATAAAGATTAACAAGCAAAATTAAATTGATCACCCGAAGGCAGTTTGTAAATGCCCAGTGTAAGCAGTTTGGAAGGGAAAAAGTTAGACCCAGCATGGAAGAGTGCCAGCCCTCTTACAGGCAAATCGTGTCTGACTAACTTGATTAAATTCTTTGATGAAAGATGGAGGAGGTTATTCAAGGCAAGTGGTAATTGTAAATCTGGACCTTCAGAAGGAAGTGGGTAAAATGTCACAGAGGAGGATCTTTGGTGAAAGCCCATGGAATGAAGGGGCAAGTGACAGGATGGGCTCAGTGATGGGAGCAGAGAGCAGTGGTAGCTGGATGCTTTTCACATTGAGGAAATGGTTTGCATTGGTGCTTATCAATAATAATTTTGGATCGGTTTCAGTTTTATTTATAAATGACCTAGACAGTGATGTAGGGAGCAACATTCTGAAGTTTGCTGATGAAATAAAACCTGGCAGTCTGGTGCATGGAGATGAGGATCGTTCTAGACCTCAGAGTTATGAAATGGGCAGAAGCCTGGTAAGTGGAGTACAGAATAGCGTGAAATGATTCATTTTGGGAGAAGGGGTGTGGCAAGACAGCTTACTTATAAATTTTGAACACTGCAGAAAGACCATGGTGTCCATATAGACAAATCCTTAAAAATGACAAGGCTTACAAATAGTGGGATAGATGATAAAAGCAAAGCAATGATGCGAAACATTATAAGTCACTGCTTAGGCTTCTGCTGGAGTATTCTGGACAATTGTGGTGGAGGAAAGATGTAAGGGCTTTAACAAATTCAATGAACCTCTGCTAAAACATGAGTCAGCACCTTTGAGAGAGGCTGCAGTGGTCCTCATAAAATCTGCTGCACACTGACATAACAGGCAAATAAGTACCTTAGTACACAGTAGCATCACTTGCACACATTACAGTCTGTCCCTGGGATCATTCACAATCCAAGCTATACTACACAGCTCATTCACTACCATCTCGGCAGTCAACAAAATATTAGCAACGTGTAAGCAAAGAACATATGCAGTCACAGTAATCAATCATTGCTTTGATCCTAAGTCATTGCCAGAAAGCTGCTGTTAGTTGCAAAGAACATAGTGGCACTTAAAAGCAGTAAAAGGTTACTACCGATTGTAGCAAGTGCACAAACATGGACAATGATCACTGTAATGAATTAAGGCACGTAGAGTCTTGCGTGTGCCCCCTCTCACATTACCTGAGCTGAAATAAGCACGAGACAGCTACCTTTTGTAGCTTTTTATTTCCCTGGCCTGCCAGTATTGAAAGAACACAGAGTGGTTTATACAGCAAAGCTGTAATACAAATAGCATTATTCTGAGGTACAAATTCTTCAAACTGAATCATGACTGGACAATGAATGTGACTCAAATTGTTGTAACAAATTCAAGGTCATGCAGGGCACTGAGATCATTTTCCACATGGCTAATATTAGAACTGTGTGGAACAGAACTACACACTGCACTGGCTGTTGAGAGGTTTGTCGTAACCTATCATTGTATATGGAGTTCAATGTAAGGATCTTTTGGAACACCTTCTCAGGATGCTGAGCCTTTGTCTATGCATATCTCGGACTCTTTAAATTAGTGGGAGATTTAAATACCTCTGGTTTATCGAGATTTGAGAGAACATTCTAGTTGTTAATGGTACTGGTCCAGCAACTATACTGAGAGTCCAAATCCACTGACAAGGTGCAGAACTAAATTCAGTAAATCCTGCAATTATAGGTTGCATCAAGCCACAAATGGTCAAAACACCCAAATCATCACAAAAGCTCCCAGGTATAAGAACCTGATATCTCACCTAGTCTGAACTACACATGACTCTAGTCCTGTATATACGGTTATTAATACCCGCTGAAGAATCTTTCAGAGAAGGTCCTGTTTAGCTTTTGAGATGGAATATCCTCATTATAATAGATGAGGAATTAATCAGCGTCCAGCTTCACAGTACTTAAAATATCTTGATGGCAGTCCAACTCTCTTAAATAATTAATTATTCTTCCCTGTTGTTTTCCACAGGGTCCTTTGCTGTATGTAGAGCACAATAATAATGTACTCTCCAATTCAAATCATGTTTTCAAATCTGTATCTCATTTTAACCTTCAGCTATGGTTTAGCTGGTGGTTCTCTTGCCTCTGAATCACAAGGTTCCGGGTTCAAGTCCCACTCCAGAACCTGATCGAAAGATCGAGGCAAACGTTCCAGTGCAGCACTGTGGGAGTTCTGCATTGTTGGAGATGCCATCTTTCAGACAAGGTATTAAAACTGGGACCCTGGCTGCCCCCTCAGGCAGATGTAGAAGGTCCCACGGCTCTATTTTGAACAAGAGAAGTGGAGTTACCGTTTGTGTCCTGGCCAATAATTAACTCTCGATAAACATCACAAAAATAGATCTGTCTGATTGGTGGCACATTGTTCAATGTAGGAGTTTGCTGGGCACTACAGCATTCCCTACATAAGGACTACCTAGTCTAATAGAAAGGACCATCTAATCCTGTCCAAGGTGACCAGTCAATCGAGGTACATTACTGTAGCCACCATAGTGTTTCTTCTTGCCAGTGAAGAAGTGTACCGCAATGTACCTGACCATACTGCAAATCACAGTTACATTGGACAAAATGTTAGAGCCCCAGACTATCCTCTCTGTCAGCAGAAATTGGAAGATCTCTCTGCTCCCTCTGAATTTTTTTTCCCCCATCTCTTCCACTGAAAATTGTGAGGCAAAACAATGACCTTTGTTTGGACAGAAGAGGTACTCAGGATCATGTGTCCACTTTTCTATATCTGGGGCATTTATTTTTTCTGTCTCGTACCCGTGTACTTTATTTCATTTCCCTTACTCCTGCCTAAAACTGAATGCTCACAAACGTTTTTCTATTTTTCAGGAGAAGATACACTTGAACCTTTAGTCGCTGTGAGGAAAGATAAGGCCAAGGAGCCTTGCATACCCAAATCTCCACCTGTGATGTTGAAGCGTAAGAGAGGGTGGCCAAAAGGTGTGAAGCGTGGAACAATCAAATGGAAGAGGAAGCCAGGGCGCAAACCAGGATTTAAACTCGCCCGATCAAATGAGACTATGGAGAATGCAAGTTCTCCATCAGCCAGTGTTGTTCTGAAGCAAGGGCGTGCAAACCGTATTGAGGAGAAGAGGAACTCTGTTGTAGAATCGAAGATCGTGGATCTCCCCATTGCTTACAAAAAAGAGGATGATGAGGAGGAGGAGGAGGAGCTGGAGGAAGAAGTGCCGTGCGACGTGCAGAGAACACCTCCTGACTCTCACAGTCCAACGCTTAAAATTGAGGAGCAGGAAGCTGAGAATGAAAATGAGGAGAAATCTGAATCGGCTGAACAAGAAGGACACACGGATGAGGAACACGAGCATGAGGAAGAGGAGGAGGAAGAGATCAACCAGAATGATGACCATGATGCTGATGATGAGGATGAAGGCCATCTGGATGCTGAAGACAAAAAAGTTGAGGAAAGTGTGAAAGAGAGCGTGAAAGAGGAGTCTTCTATACAGGAACCTTTTTTAGAGACAAGTACACTCGATAAAAACGTCACGGATGAAAATGTGATGGATGCAGATTCTGAAGAAGAACAAGCAAATGACACCTCATTGGACTCTGAGCTTGTGCCACCTTCAGACGAAGACCATGTGGATGATCAAGATAATAAGGAGACATTAATCCCAGAGTTCAAGGAAGAAGAGGAAGAGGAGGAGGAGGAGGAAGAAGAAGAGGAGGATATATCGCATAGTGAGCTGGATCTAGAAACAGTGCAGGCTGTTCAATCTTTAACACAAGAGACAAATAGTGAGCATGATGGTGCCTACCAGGACTGTGCTGAGACTCTGGAAGCCTGCCAGAACCTGCAAAGCTACAACCAAGCTGAAGAGAGTCCTCAGATTACCATGGTGGAGGACTGCCAACAGTCAGAACATAACAGCCCCATCTCATCAGTTCAGTCACACCCCAGCCAGTCAGTCCGTTCAGTCAGTAGCCCAAGCATGCCCACGCTGGAGAGCAGCTATACACAAATAAGTCCTGAGCAGGGCTCGCTGTCAGCTCCCTCGATGCAGAACATGGAGACAAGCCCTATGATGGATGTCCCATCTGTGTCTGACCATTCACAACAGGTAGTCGACAGTGGGTTCAGTGATCTGGGCAGCATTGAGAGCACCACAGAAAATTATGAGAACCCGAGCAGCTATGATTCCACGATGGGAGGCAGCATATGTGGGAACAACACCTCTCAGACAAGCTGTTCATATAGTGGCCTGTCGTCTTCCAGCAGCCTGACTCAAAACAGCTGTGTGGTAACCCAGCAAATGACAAGTATGAATAGCAGCTGTAGCATGATGCAGCAGAACAATGTTGCTCCTACAGCCAACTGTAACATGAAGTCACCTCAGAGCTGTGCAATTGACAGGCCACCAAGCAACAACCAGCAGCAGCAACAACCCCCACCACCGCAGCAACCACCCCAGCAGCAGCCTCCCCCACAACAGCCCCAGCAACAACAGCCCCAGCAGCAACAACAGCCACTGTCCCAGTGCAGCATGAGCAACAGTTTCACAACAGCCCCCATGACCCTGATGGAGATTCCAGAGTCCTCCAACACAAGTGGTATGAGTCTCTATGAGAGAATGGGTCAGGGGGACTTTGGCGCTGGTGGCTACACACAGCCTACAGCCAACTTCAGCCTTGCCAGGCTTCAACAACTTACCAACACCATCATGGACCATCATGCGATGCCTTACAGCCACTCTGCTGCTGTGACCTCCTATGCAACTAGTGTGTCTCTCTCTAACACGGGCCTAGCTCAGCTAGCTCCGACACCCCACGCACTTGCAGGGACACCCCAAGCACAAGCCACCATGACGCCTCCCCCAAATCTCACATCCCCATCAATGAATCTGACTTCACCCCTCTTGCAGTGCAACATGCCAGCTTCCAACATTGGGATTCCACACACTCAGAGGCTGCAAGGCCAGATGCCAGCCAAAGGTCACATTTCCAACCGTTCCAAGTCTGCCCCACTGCCGGCTGCAACAGCCACCCACCAGCAGCAGATCTACGGCCGTAACACCCCTGCACTGGCACAGCGGGCTCTTACAGTTCAGCGAGGGGTGAACATGGGCATGAACCTGATGCCAGCCCCCACCTACAACGTTAACTCCATGAATATGAACACACTGAATGCTATGAACAGTTATCGGATGAGCCAGCCGATGATGAACAGCAGTTACCATGGTAATGCGGCCTACATGAACCAAACGGCCCAGTATCCTATGCAGATGCAAATGGGCATGATGGGAAGCCAGCCGTACGGCCAGCAGCCTATGCAGTCTAATCCCCACAGCAACATGATGTACACAGGCCCTTCTCATCACAGTTATATGAATGCTGGCATACCCAAGCAATCATTAAATGGCCCATACATGAGAAGATGAGGGAAGATCCTATAGACGTCATAGAGAGCCATTGTTTATACTGACGACAGCAGACATAATGGAAATTTCAAATAGAATGATTGCTGTAGACATAGGAATTTCATGAACTGCTTAGGGCCATGTTCAGAGCGCCTTGGCCTTAATTTCCCAGCCCCGAGAGAAAAAAAAGGAAAAGAAATTCTGCAACAGAATTCAATAAGAAAAATGGTTTGAGGAACCATGCACAAGAAATCTTTTAATTAAAAAGAAGCCTTACTTAATGAATTGTGTAGAAATGAAAAACTATCTGCTTTTTATATTTTTAATTTTTTTAATCTTTCAGTTTGTGTGCAGTCCACATTTTTTTATAGTGTCCATAGATATGAGACCCCTGAGTGTGAGGACTAGCCATGTCCTCATTCATTGACTTGGCACAGGGCAGGAGGCACTTAACTCACACTCTGCCTTGGTGATATTGTTGCAGGTGTGGCTGTAATTTATTGATCTCACTGTATCCCGTGCCAGTAGGTGAAAACGGATCGCTTGTGCGCTTGTGGACTTCGGACCTTAATGCCGAGGGCACCCTTCTTTTCCCCGTTGGCATTGAGTTTGACTCTAGCGCAGCATGCAACAGGCCCAAGAGCATTTTCATGTATGTTATAACTATGTTTTTAACATTGCTTCTTGTGTCACTGCAAGCCATTTCACTTGTACGCCTTTATTTTTTTATGAGAATTGACAGTATTTGTTCTGGCACTTTCGAAGGACAGCCCAGGGTCCTGAAACATTTAAGGCTAACACCATTTAATTTCCAATTTATTTTAAATAAATCTCTCAGTCATGAGAAATCTATTCAGATTTGTCAGACTGTGTATATTTGGTTCCCTGTAAGGGTATTTATCAGATGAGAAACACGGCTATGTTCACAACTAATTTAGTTTTTTTTTCTTTTGCTTTTCCCCCATAACCTCGGGCAGTAAAATTGCTTTCTAGACAGTAAGTGCAGATTAGTTACTAAGTGGCACAGTTAGCTCAGATGTTGCTTAGGGAAGGAAAGGAGCACCTTGGACTGGCTCACTGCCTCTTAACGGCTATTAAAGGTCCATCAATAATCAGAGTTCAGGCACCCTTGGGCTAATTCCCACTGGGCACAAATGAGATGGATTGAGAGTGTGGAAAAATGGGGAAACTGGAGATGTGTTTATATTGGCAGGACAAATGTGAGGGAGACAACATCAAGGAAATAATTTGTGCCACACCAGATCACAGAGCTGTCAGTTTGAGAATGAGAATAATCATCTGGGTGAGAACATACTGTGCCCCTTACCACATTCATGTCGGGGCGGGAGCAAGCAAATGGACCTGACAGCACAGTTTAAAGTAAGGATATCCATCGCCAATTGGCAACTCCTGTCTTCTATCTACCACCAGGTAACCCCGTGAAATGTCAGATGATGGGATAGACAGCACTGGAGGGAACAGTATCACTGGATACAATGGTCAGTTTGCCCCGTGCCAGAGATGTGCGTCACTGGTGCACATGGCAGGTCCACAGCACACAGTCTGTTCACCAACTGCAATCATGCTGCACTCTCCGCCCACCATAAAATTAACAAAATACGTTTTCTTAAAAAAAAGAACGGGAGCTGAAATCTTCCCGAAATGGTTAAAAGGGGTGGGCACGAGTTTCAAAAACTGTGCAGTTGGCAAGTGCCATTTGTGAGTCTTGTGGCCTAATGGCATTCAATGGTTTGTTTTTATTCATTAGTGTGTCCCATTGTTGGAATAATGTCCATGGAAACCACTCCACACTTCTGGGCTGGCCTTCAAGTGTGTTTGTTGGAATACTGTTGATTTGGGGGTGGGGGTGGGAGGGGAAAGGGGAAGATGTTTTTAAAAAAGAAAAGAAAAAAAAACAAAGCAGTTTCAGCCCAGAGCACCAGGATATATTAAAGATACACAAAGGTGATTTCTCTTTTTCCCCTTCTCATTGTTTCTGGTGTTCTTGGTTTTGTTGAATCAGGCAGCTTCCTTTTTTGAAAGCTAAGCTGGCTCATTTTGACTTTAGGATTATTATAGAAAATGTTTTTCTATATTAAAAATGAATTTATCCTACATAATATTGGTACTTGTCATTTTTCAATTCTGTTAAGAGGTATTTTTAGCAGCTAAACTTGGGTAATCTTAACTGAAGCTCATTGTTAGTAATTCTCAGATGCCTTTTAAAGAACTCACATTTCATTCCATCTCTAGAGTTTTTTCTATCTTTGTTGTAGAATATTGAAGCTATTTTAAGAAAATAAATTCTCCAGACTTATAGTGTGTGTGAATAGACCTCCTCCAGCTTCCAAGCCGCATGTAAAAAGCTGAATATTCATGTCTGTTTATATTGCTTTCTTTTTTGTAGCCTTTGTACTTGTACATGGTGACTGTAAGCAATGAGGAGGGAACAGTTGGGCTTGTGCATACAGACGCCAGCACAGGCCACACTCCCTCTTCTTCCCCCTTGTATGTAATATCACTTTTCTTTCTAGCAAGTACTTTCAAAGACCTCTGTACATTTTAACATAAATAAATTATGTTGAGCCATTTTGGATGTCTGTCTTTTAAGAACACCAGCAAAGGCACGTTTGGGGAAACAGATTCACTTGGAACAAGAGCAAATAGCAGGCGTTTTCCTCTCAGTTCTGCTTAAAAGGTTTACCTTACACATTTATACCCTTATGCTCTCCACCTACATCGCAACAATCATCAGGTGCCACACTATTTTGGCCTGGTTGAATGAAAACCATTGCTGTGGAATATTTTAATATTTACTGAGCTGCCATTCTCATCCTTAATTTAGTTTTGCATCCTCTGCATGACTTAGCTTTGCTCGATTAACTATTTGATGACATTTGCATTGGGTTGACAGAGGATTGTTTCATCTTGTGGATGGATCCTCCACGGTTGTCCCAACAATGAAGATAATTAACTGAATGCTGCAATATTATAATAAGCATTCAGTCATTTTGAAAAGTTAATCGGCCCTGTATTTAAACCTCAGCTTCAAATGTCGGAATTCTGAGCGTGGTGTTGCTTTCGTTGGTGTTTAGTTTGCCTCTCCATAGCCCAGATGGGTCAACCACATGAGTGACCAGCTGCAAAGACTGTCCCGGTGGTCACTGAGGACTCGATGTCTCAGCTGAGATGGGAGATGCGGTGCGTTGCCGGTCCCATAACACTCATGGTGATCCAACACGCTTAACCACTGTGGTGCCATTTTGCACCTGCGCATTTGAGGAAATTATGTTCTTGGTACGAAAAGTTCCATTCGACATTGCAACAGACAGACTCAGCACCTAGTTTCAGGTACACACAGCTGATAAAGTGCATATTTTCGTGAGTTGATTGGAATGGATTTCTTACCGTACCTGAAGATCTTGCTCTCAATTCTGATGTGGATTTCTTTCAAACGGAATTGTCTCCCCTCTGGAGAACAATGTCCTCAATGTGCAGCTTTTGAGAAGTGAGTCCTGATTCACGACAACTGTTCACCATTGGAGCTGGCGAGCTGCAGAAACTGAAAGAGATGGCCACTTAGCGAAGGTAGGTGTATTGATGGCATCGTGATATCAATCGCTGTGATCATCTGCAGTTGTATGAATCTAAGATTCAGCCCTTTGCTCTACAATTCATGGCTGATTGCCCCTCGAATCTTTGGCAGGAAATAGTGGCGTACTGGTAATGTCACTGGATGAGTAATCCAGAGACCCAGGCTAAAGCTCCGGGGACATGGGTTCAAATCCCACGCAAGGAGCTGATGGAATTTAAATTCCAATCAATCTGGAATTGAATGCCAGTATCAGGACCGTAAAACACTTGCTGGTTGTTGTAAAAACCCATCTGGTTCACTAATGTCTTTAGGGAAATCTGCCATCCTTCCTGGTCTGGTCCACATGCGATCCAGACTCTCAGCAATGGGGTTGACTCCGAAGTGCCCTCTGAAGTGGCTGAGCAAGCCACTCAACTGAAGGACAATTAGGGACGAGCAACAAATGCTGGCCGCATCCCATGAAAGAGTATCTGTCTTGGAAATGCCATTAAAGCATCATTCACAATGCAAGAGAAAGTCTTCCCTCATTGCAATCCAATACGGCCTATTTCTAATTTTAAGACAATGTACCTGTTTGTCATTGACTTCCTCACCAGAGGATATTATTTCTCTGTACTTACCCTATTAAATCACTGTCTTTGATTAGATCATCTCCCAACTTGGTGGAGTATGCACTATGCAATGTGTCCTCGTAATTAATATCTCCAAGCCACGATATAATTGTGGTGAATCTGCAACACAAGTTATATTTCCTGAGATATGGTATCCAAAACTGAATGTATTACTTCAACTATAGTCCAACCAAGGCACTATACAATTGCAAATAACTTTTAGATTCCAGCCCTACAGATGGCCAGCATCCTATTTTATTGGCATTTTGTACCTCTACACTAACTTGTAGTTATTTGCATTGATGGGAACATATCTCTCATTGCTTCAGGGGATCCCAGCCTTTCAACACAAAGAAACCACACTGATTTTTCTTCTCAGACCAACTTACCCCTGCTGCCCACTTAGTTTGTCTATGTCTGTAACTTCCACCTATACAGCTTATTGTGCCTGCTAACTCAGTCACATCTGCAAACTTGGTTATACAACTTGGTTCCTTCAACAGAGTCAATATATGGTGAAAATATGAGGTACAGATCCTTGGGAAATAGGGATTCCCTGAAGGAGGTGGAAAGGTTTCCCCAGAATTAATTGTAAGGACGTATAGTGGGGGAGGGAATGGGTTCGATGGGTGCAGAGGACAGGCTTGATTCAGCAGTTGGCTTTACTGTCACTTTTTTTCATTAATTTGTATGTTACTGATATACAAATCAGATCATTCACTAAGATGCACTATAGCTACTGTAAATGCATCATGACTTGCATGAATGTCGCTACGGTGTAAGTGTAGCCTGGATTGGTCTCGGAATCCAATCCAACAGCAGAACAAAGCGGAATAACAGTCCCTGGAGGAGGTGGTCTGAATGTATTGAGTTTCAGACTCAGTTCAGGCCTTTAATCCTGATTCACACAGCCAAGTTTAGCATCAGTTGAAGTAGCTTTGACTTTACAACAATACTAAGTTTGTGAACTATGGTCGCACATTTAGAACACTTCCTGAAAAACTAGAACAAAAAGATCTGAAAATAAATCAAGAACTGTGCTTTTAAATCGGTTCATATCTGATGTCCTGACAGTGGGAGTGACTGCTGGGCTGAACAGGAGTCTTAGTTCCTAAAATTAATTCTTTAATCATGCAAATTCTATCAGCATGTTTGTTTGAAAGAAATATCGTGGCTTTGTTCTAACAAAATCAAACACAACTTGTTTTTCATTGAAAGTTCCAATTAGGTATTAAAATCATGAAATCATTTCAGCATCAGAATCACTGCATGAATGCTTGTTCTTTAAATTCTCGCATTTTCAAAAAAAGAGGCCAGGGAGTAGGAGCAGAGGAATTAAGAGCAGTGTTAAGCAAATTCAAGCCTGCTCCGCCATTCAGTCAGATCCTGGCTGATTTCTCCCGGGTCTCAAATCCACTTCTCTACCTGTTCCCCATGTCCCTTTTTTTTTAAAAGATCTATCTCCTTGAAACCATTCAGATAGATGGTCAGTTCTGTTCTTAAAGTAGGTGATAATTACCTCAAACAAGTAACTGATAATGCATTTCGATTTAGTCAGTGGATCTGTAACTCAATCCCAGCTGCAAATAGCTATACAACCAACCAGAAAATCAAGACTTTACCACAATATGAGATGCACTTGGGCTGACTTCCCTCATTTCTGGAAGACTCGGTACATGGTCCACCATTTGGAAGCCTAACTAAAGGCAGCACAATGCTTTAAAAAAGTAACTTGGCGTAACCACCAGCCCTAGGTTGAAGATTGAAGAGCAAGAGGCCAACATTGTTGTCAATGTCTTCAGGCTACCTGTTGCTGAGAAGCACTGATTGGGGATGAGGGGAGAGGGACACAATCACTTGTTACTTTCGCAATGGCAGAGGTCCAAGCATGCATCACCAGAATTCTAAGAAAAACCTCTTCAAAAAGCCATTTCCAGTTGAAGTAGTCACGACTCAGACTTCTCATTCTTCAGCCCCAATGAACCTTTTCACTTCTGCCAATCTCAGTTACTCCTGTGGTGTCTCAGAGTTATCCAGAGTGCATTACAAGCACAAATCTAGAGGAATTGAGGCATTACCGCACTGCCACTGATTCACTATTATCTGGCTAGAGAGTGGACGCATCATAAGGGATAAATTGCATGCAGAATGTTGGGCTGAAGCAAAATCCATTTCTGATTAGAAAACTGAAGGAACTTGCTGCCGAAAAATAATTCCAAAATCGTACCTGGGGAAAAAAGTGACATTTTAGGGCTATTGCTTTTTTTATTTATACCTTGACCTCCCAAACATGGATTCATTTATGAAAGATGGAGAGGCCTTTTGGCTCATCTAGCCCATGTTGGGTTTTCTATGGAGCAATCCAATCAGTCCTATTCACCCAATCTGTTCCCATAATACTCTTAAGTGTAATTGCCTCAAGTATCCATCCAATTTCTTTTCAAAATCATGAATTGTTTTTGCATCCAACAATTTTATGGGCAGTTCATTATCACTAGCTGCTTTAAAAAGTTCTCACCTTCCTTCTGTATCTCTTGCCCAAAATCGGTGTGTCTCGTACTTTGCAATCAACTCAGCTTGCTGACTCTCAATTAAGTCAAATCTCTCCCAAGTACCTGTTCAGTTTTTCCCTGATTAAGGTTTGAAATTTTACTCACCATTGTTATTAGACGACTAGCCTGTATTCCAAGGACAACCCATGTATACTTGAGTAAGAATGTCACATCTGCCACTTCTCAATTCTCTGGCACCACCCCTTTAGTTAAGGAAGATGCAACATTGAGACAAGCCCTTCCACTATTTCCACCCCTACTCGAGCTACCTGGGATGTACGCAATTGGACCACATGACTTATTTACCCTAAGTATAGGCAGCCTTTCCACCATCCATTCCCTCCACACAGTGACAACAGCATGTACCATCTACAAGATACATTCAGCAACCCCCAAGGCTCCTTCAGCAGCAACTTCCAAATTTGCGACCTCTGTCACCTTGAAGGACAAGGGCAATAAATGTGTGGGGAAGAGCATCATCTGTGAGTTCTCCAAGCCACACACCTTCTGACTTGGAAATACATCCTTTACTGCCACTGGGTCCAAATCCTGAAACTCCCTAACAGCACAGCTGGTGTAGCTACAATACGCTGTGGGCAGTATGGTGGAACACTGCTGCCTCGCAGTGCCAGGGATACAGTTTTGAATCCCAGCTGGTGTCACTGGGTGGAGTTTGCGCCTTCTCTGCATGTCTGCGTAGGTTTCCTCTCACAGTCTGAAAGACGTGCTGTTTCGATGCATTGACCTGAACAGGTACCGGAGTGTGGCGACTAGGGGAATTTCACAGTGACTTCATTGCAGCATTAATGTAAGCCATACATGTGACTAATAAATAATTTTTCAAAGTTTTATTGACTACGCTGACTGCAGTTGTTTAAAAACATGGCTCAACGTCACTTTCTCTGAGGCAATTGGGAGTAGACAATACTTGGCTTGCCAACAATTCCCAAATCCAGTGAAAGAAATTTTATAAAAAGCAGCCTCCCTTTCAATTTTCAAAAGAGTCACAAGTGAACAGATTGTTTGTGGAGAACGGGTTCCTGTGTCCGAATACACATCAGTTCAAACAAGTGTGGATGAGGCACATAGCTGATTATCTTAAAACGTTGGGTGAATCATGACCCAGTTATGATTAGAAAACCGAGGGAACTCACTGCCCAAAAATATTCCATAATTGGACCGAGATAAAAAAAAATGACATTTTAGGGCTATTGCTTTTTTTATTTATAACTTGACCTCCCAGACATGGATTTATTTATGAAAGTTGGAGAGGCCTTTTGGCCCATCGAGCCCATGCTTCTATGGAGCAATCCAATCAGTCCCATTCACTCACTTTGTTCCCTCTAAGTGTAATTGCCTCAACTATCCATTCAATTTCTTTTCAAAGAAAAGATTGTTTCTGCATCCACCAACCTTGTGGGCAGCAAGTTCCAGGTCATTGTTAGTGGAGTGCACTTGGAATTGCTCAGTAAGTACTGCCTAATTGTGAAAGTATCGCTGGCAGTAGATTTTTTTTTAACTATTGCAGGTGTGGGTTGATTGAATGCAATCTGCACTTTATCGATTGCAAACAACCAAAAGAATATGCTGTTTTATTTGACAGCCAATCATTAGAGTGTACATCTGATATACCTGACATCACATCAGTCTGGAAATTCAGACACAATGTATGGTAGGCAGAATGTCTTTTTTGGGACTTAAAAATCCTGTTGGTAGAAAATTCCAACCTGACTTGGAAATAATTCATCCTTCCTTCACTATTGCTGGGTCAAATCATGGAACTCCCTCCCTAACAGCACTGAGGGGATACCAACACCACATGGTTCAAGAAGGACCTCAAGGGCAACTCGGGATGGGCAATAAATGGTGGCCCATGCGACAGTAGTCACATCCTATAAAGGTATTAAACACTTGGTTAGCCACTGCACAGGAGCAGCATGAAAGCACTTGTTTATTGTTTAAATTTTCAAGATAACTTGCCCTTCCAGGTTAATTTGATTTGAATTTGATTTATTTTGTCACATGTATTAACATACAGCAAGAAGTATTGTTTCTTGTGTGCGATGCAGAGAAAACATACTGTTCATAGAGAAGGAAGGAGAGGGTGCAGAATGTAGTATTACAGTCATAGCTAGGGTGGAGAGGAAGATCAACTTAATTCAAAAGTCTGACGGCAGCAGGGAAGAAGCTGTTCTTGAGTAGGTTGGTACGTGACCTCAGACTTTTGTATCTTTTTCCCGATGGTAGAAGGTGGAAGAGAGAATGTCCAGGATGTGTGGGATCCTTAATTATGCTGGCTGCTTTGCCGAGGCAACGGGAAATGTAGACAGAGTCAATGGATGGGAGGCTGGTTTGCGTAATTGATTGGGCTACATGCATGGCCTTTTGTGGTTCCTTGCGGTCTTGGGCAGAGCAGGAGCCCCATACCAAGCTGTGATACAACCAGAAAGAATGCTTTCTATGGTGCATCTATAAAAGTTGGTGAGAATCATAGCTGACGTGCCAAATTTCCTTAGTCTTCTGAAAAAGTAGGGGCATTGATGAGCTTTCTTGACTATAGTGTCGGCATGGGGGGACCAGGACAGGTTGTTGATGATTTGGACATCTAAAAAACTTGAAGCTCTCGATCCTTTCTACTTAGTCCCCATTAATGTAAACAGGGGCATGTTCTCCGTTGTGCTTCCGAAAGTCAATGACAATCTCTTTCATTTTATTGACATTGAGGAGAGATTATTGTTGCTGCACCAGTTCACCAGATTCTCTATCTTATTTCTGTACTCTGTCTCATCATTGTTTGAGATCTGACCCATTACAGTGGTGTCATCAGCAAACTTGAAAATCAGATTGGAGGGGAATTTGGCCACACAGTCACAGATGCAGCTTTATAGATCCTTAGTTAGGCCACATTTGGAATATAGTATTCAATTCTGGTCGCACACTACCAGAAGGATATGGAGGCTTTGGAGAGGGTACAGAAAAGATTTATCGAGATGTTGCCTGGTTTGAAAGGCATTAGCTATGAGGAGAGGTTGGAAAAACTTGGTTTGTTCTCACTGGAGCGGCGGAGGTTGAGGGGAGACCTGATAAAAGCCTACAAGATTATGAGAGGCATGGACAGAGTGGATAGTCAGAAGCTTTTTCCAAGGGTAGAAGAGTCAATTACTAGGAGGCACAGGTTTATGGCGCGAGGGACAACGTTTAAAGGAGATGTATGAGGTAGGTTTTTTATACAGAGAGTAGTGGGTGCCTGGAACTCATCGCCGGGGAGCCAGTGGAAGCGGATATGGTACTGACTTTTAAGCGGTGTCTTAACAAAAAGTACATGAATAGGATGGGAATAGAGGGATATGGTCCCCAGAAGGATAGGAGGCTTTAGTTAAGTCGGGCAGCATGGTTGGTGCAGGCTTGGAGCACCGAAGGGCCTGTTCCTGTGCTGTAATTTTCTTGGCTCTTTGTGTATAAGGAGTATAGTAGGGGACTGAGAATGCAGCCTTGTGGGGCACCAGTGTTGAGGATGATCGTAGAGGAGGTGCTGTTGTCTATCCTTACTGATTGTGGACTGGGATGCCATTTTGAGACCTGGAAATGTGATTAGTCCACACTGGAACAGTAGAGCATCTGAAAGATACATCTCTAATTTTCCTTTGGCTGTTTTTGTACAAGTTGAGGCAGAGAGAATGAAAGACGAGAAGAATTCTTCAGTAGCAGATCAACTTTGAGATGCAGATGGCCTAAAGTTAGAAGCAAGATCTTCAGCGAAACAGCTAAAGCTTATGATATGGCCCAACTTCATCGTGACTATGCTTTGTTTACCCTTGATAACCATCCATACACAGTTACATGCAATCGCTTGTACCTCTGCCAGTTTTGAAGAGTTGGTGAAGCAGATGGCGACACCATCACATTTTGGGAGCTGAGTTTTGCAGTTCATATTCCAGGTCGCCTTATATACATATGACGCCCCTTTAAGTGAAATAATATCCCAAAGCAAGCCTCAGGAGCGTAACTTTAAGAAATGGATATTGATATCAGGAGGAATGAGGTCGAGGAGGTACTTTTTAGAATGTGATTTTTTTTTTCGTTAGCCAAACTAAAAAAGAAAATAACACGCTGAGAAAATGCTGGTGAATTCAGAAGAATCCAATATCACTTTTAAAGAAACTTTGCAGAGCAGACAAAGAAAATAGAGTAGGTTATTGATTTTCATTAAGTGTTTGGTAAGGTGGGAGACTTGATGAGATGAAGGTAAGTTGTAGTAAACAGAAATGTGGAAACTTGGATAAGAAACTGTTTTGGACAGAATTGTTCATGTGTTTTTCCACTGGAGCGATTGCAAGGGTGATGTCTGGGGTCTGTTGAGACCATTGCTTTCTCCAACTATTTTATACACGTGTGATATGGAGTTGGAGGTGGGAGCATGGTATCAAATTCTGCAGGTGGCAAGGAAAGGAAGAGAGGTGGAAGTGATTTACAAACATACAAGAAGCAGGGGTAGGCCATTTGGCCCTTCAAGGCTGCTCCACCGATCAACAAGATCTTCACTGATTGGATTGTGGCCTCCCTCCCATATTCCTGCCACCCAATAACCTTCCACCCCCTCGTTAATCAAGAATCTATCCATCTGTCTCTGCCCGAAAAATGCTCAAAAGGAGGATGGAGGCAGGTTAGTAAATTGTTCAGATGACGTTTAAAGCAGAAAATGACATGTTGAGAAGAAAAGTAGGGAGACGATACATACGCTGAAAAGAAATATAGTTTCAGGAGGAGAGGAGCGGAGTGACAGGGGGCTCAAGAACGCAACCTTGGGACGTGAGAAAACATTGCTACAATGTACTTTTCATTTCATCAACAACCCCCCCACCTCATCAAAGTTGTTCCACAATGTGCATAGGTCCCAATTTCAACTGGTTTTGCAACAAGTTATCCTGTTCTGATATAAGAAAATATGGAATAGGAGCTGGAATGATCCATTTGTTCCCCGAGTCCGTTCTGCCGTCGAAGAGATAATGGATCTCATATTATCACCTGTCACCACCCACCCACCCCTCCTCCCCACTTCCGTTAATCCCCTTCATATCCCAAAATCTATCCACCTCTGCGTTAAACATGACTCAGTGACTGATTGTTCACAGCTCTCGAGATAAAGAATTCCAAATTCCAAAGTGTCAGAGGGCAGCACGGTGGCTCAGTGGTTAGCGCTGCTGCCTCTCAGTGCCAGGGACCCGGGTTCAATTCCCAGCTTGGGTCACTGTCTGCATGGAGCTTGTACATTCTCCCCGTGTCTGCGTGGGTTTCCTCCCACATGCTGAAAGACCTGTTGGATGGGTACGAACAGGCACCAGAGTGTGGTGACTAGGGGAATTTCACAGTAACTTCATTGCAGTGTTAATGTAAGCCTTACTTGTGACTAATAATAATAAATAAACTTTAATATTAGCAAACATTTGAACGAAGAAATTTCTCATCATTTCAGTGACTGACTCTCCCTCTCTCCACAGATGCTGCCAGACCCGCTGATTATTTCAAGGTTTTATTTCAGATATATCAACAGTGTTTTGCTTTTGCATTTGGGATCCAAAGGCTTTATGACAAAGCACAGACAGTAAAAAAAAATGGACAAAGTATGGACCTGAATTTCTGAGTGACTATCCAAAAACATTTCAGTAAGTACACTTTAGACATATCTTTAGAGAGTAGGCTTAAACTTCCTACTTTATGGTTACTGCCATCACTTTATAGTACTTGTTACAATTGAAAATTTTTGGCATTCTCGGAGTGCAATTCATGAGGATTTAAATATTTATGATTCAAGAAGCATGCTGAAGCCTGTGCACGCAATGCAGTGGGATCGTATTTCATGGTTGTATAACTTTCTCAATGAAACATTGAAGTTGTACATTCATTTCACTATTCAGGGTTGGCTCACCAATTCTGCACCCTCCATTTAAAAAAAAATGGCACCATGTACAGCACAGTGGCACAGTCCTGCTACCTCACAGTGCCCTGGACCCGAGTTCAATTCCGGCTTCGGGGGAACTGCCTGTGTGGAGTTTGCGCATTCTCACCCCATGCCTGGGTGAGTTTCCTCCGGGTGCTCCGGTTTCCTCCCACAATGCAAAGATATGCAGGTTAGATTGAATGGCCATGCTAAATCGCCCCGTACTGTCTCAAGATATGTAGATTAGGGGGATCAGTGGGGCAAATACATGGGTCTATGGGGATAAAATCTGGTGGGATGATCTGTTGGAAAGTCAGTGCAAGCTTGATGGGCTGAATGGCCTCATTCTGCAATGTAGGGATTCTATGTTGCTTGGAGGAAGTGACCATTTAAACATGACAAGGATTTTTTTGTTTGAGCGTGTTTGATAACTTCCAACATCAGTTACACAGCCAGAAGTGAATTTCAGAATACAGCACCTGAGTTGTGAAAAATACATTAGATTCTTTCTCCGATCCATTTACAACGATGTGTTAATTGCTTGCTGTGTTATTACTATCAACTGTCGTGTCCTGTCTGGGTGGTGAATGGATCTGGTTGGAGTTTGGTATGATGCCACAAGAACTTGATGTCTTGTTCCAAGTTCCACCTGTATAGATGCTTGGATTGGTAAATGAAGATGGGTGATTTGATTTGAGTGGTTGGATTTATTCTTGTCACATATACTGGGATACAGTGAAAAGTACTGTTTCCTGCATGCTATGTGGACAAAACATACTGTTCATAAAGTACATAAAGGAGAAGGAAAGGAGGGTACAGAGGAACACCAGCTTAATATATGGTAGGTCCATTGAAAAGTCTAATGGCAGCAGGGAAGAAGCTGTTCGTGAGTCGGTCAGTATGTGTGGCTTTGGCGTATCTAGTTTCCAAAAGATTGCCTTTAACCTCCATGTAAAATTAATTCATTAAATCCGGAAAGATTGCATGAATGATGTGGTCAACACATCTTTGAGTTCATTCAATCCAAAGAAAAGACTGTTACAGGAAGGGTTTAACCATGAACTTAGATTCATTCACAGTGCACCCAAAGCAGTTCAAAGGCCAGTGGGGTGTTACAGCGTTTAGTGTGAAGACAGATAGGGAGAGAGGGGAAAACACTCTCTCTTCTACTGTGATGGCTACAAATTGTTCAGAAGTGATCTGGGATTGCGTGATTCTCAGAGATCTCTGATGGGGCAGAAACCAACAGTGCGCAAGCTCCCTGTCATAGGAGGTGTTCCAAGTGGTGCAAGAGAAAAGGGCTGATTAAAATATCCTGAAATGACATTACAATTGTGGTAGTGTGAAATATCTGCCTGTCACATAGAACAGATTGTGCAAGAAGTCAGTGGAAGTGCTTTGAGTTGAAAACATCAAAAGCAACTGGTTAAATATATAGTAGAACAAATGAATGAGGGCAATGTGTGGGTGTATGATACTTGAATTTTGAGAGCGCTCAAATGAACCTTTGGTTCTGTATAGATAACCAGTCTCTAATTACTGTCTTTATTTCAGTTCCCTCACTGATAGCAGCGATGCCACACATTGCTGCTTTTGGAGACTATCTTAAATTCATTCTTCTTGTACCCGTACAGAATGTTATTCTTGCTTTGTTAATCATCTTTAGTGGGACTGCAGAAAACCTGTGAAGATTTTTGAGTGATGTGTTTGTGAGCAGAACTCCCTCTCACCTGACGAGGGAGCGGCGCTCCGAAAGCTAGTGGCTTTTGCTACTAACTAAACCTGTTGGACTTTAACCTGGTGTTGTGAGACTTCTCACAAGATTTATGAGTGCCAGCAAGTTCTGGGGCTTTGTTGGCGGCACTTATTTATGTAGGTTAGGGTGGCACGGTGGCACAGTGATTAGCACTGCTGCATCACAGTGCCAGAGACCCGGGTTCAATTCCGGCTTGGGTCACTGTCTGTGTGGAACCTACATATTTTCCCCGTGTCTGTGTGGGTTTCCTCTGGTTGCTCCGGTTTCTTCCCACAATCCAAAGATGTGCAAGTTAAGTGGATTGTCCATGCTAAGTTGCCCCTTAGTGTCTGGAGAATTAGCAGATATATGTATGGGGATAGGGCCTGCGTGGGATTGTGGTAGGTGAAGACTTAATGGGCCGAATGGCCTCCTTATGCACTGTTGGGATTCTATGGTTCTATGTTGCAAAAGAATTCTCTACTTTTTGAAGCCCTGAACATGGATGGACTTGGGTTTTTTTAATCTGATCTTCCTGTCGAGAGTGACAACCTGTCAAATGGAATTGCCTTTTTGACAAAAGCAGTGGGGAGATACCTTCTGAGCAGTGAAAGCAAGCATTCAAGTGACTACCTTTGTCCCAATTTAGACTCATTTCTAGTTTAAGAATAGATGCAGAATTATTAAAAGCCTTGGCCCTTGCTGGTCTAGTAGCAAATTTACCTCGCGCTCAAGGTAATCTCAACATTTCCCAAAGCTAACTGTGACACTACCTCCCAGACCTAAAAGGCATTGTTAATTCTAAGTTTGGTCACTTGGCAAATGAGGCAACATCTGTGAGAGAGAAATTTCACTAGAATTGGAAATATTAAGAGATGCAACAGATTTGAAGCACAGGGGAAGGGGAGGAAAGATCAGATCGGAGGGCCAACCATGTCAGGGTAGAAATTAGGGTGAAAGGGGTCACCCTATTCTCCCTTAGCTATCAGCCATCAGCCATCTCTCCAATTCTTCCCAGTCCTGCTGCAAGGTCATTGACCTGAAATGTTAACTCTGTTCACACATGCTTCATGTTATTTCAGATTTGCAGCATCTGTGGTATTTTCCTCTTGTGAGAAGCTTAATGAAGAAGATCATTCTTCAACCCAACCTGGATCAGCTCAGGGTGTTTAAAAAAATTCTCCTTCCCATTTTTTGGTTTTGGTTAGATCCACACCCAACTCCCTGCCACAAATCTTGTGTTCACCTTCCAGTACTTCAAAGTGACTCCCTCTATGCAGAGCGAGGTTCCATTCCATACTTTCACATTTTTATTTGTGCTGCAGTTTATCTTGCTACTGATCTGAACACCACACGACAATGTAGAGCTTTCAAAGAAATAAACAAATTGATAAATGCGTGGTTGGAAGGGATTCCCAAGTTTTCGGGAAAGGAATATTGTACCTTTTTGACCTTTGGCCCTTCTAATATGGGACGTTGTCTTCTGGGTCATGTTCTGTTGGCAGCAGCCTTTTCGTCTCGATGTTTGCTCACTCTGTTTCAAAGTGTCCTTCCCTTGCCGGGGATTGTAGGGATATGGGGATAGGGCCTGGGTGGGATTGTGTTCGGTGCAGACTCGATGGGCCGAAGGGCCTCTGTCTGCACTGTAGGGTTCCATGATTCTATGATACCCGGAAACCACCTCTCACTTGGAGGGGGAGCAACAAAAATAGCTCTTCAAGCTTCCACGAGCATCGACTGCCCTCAATTCACTGCGAAGCTCGTCCTGGTTTATTCCTAAAGGGAGCTGCGCTTCTAACATTGACCAGCATCACTGGCTGATAATTGTCTATCATCATGTATTGGATCAATGTGCAATCCCTTTAAGACATTTCCCATTTTCCCCCTCTTTGCAGACAATCCAAAGCTCACATCCACAAGAACCACTTTCTGCAATTTTGCACATCTGCAATTTCTAGGAATACTATTGCCCTGAACTCAGAAGATTAAAATGTATGTTCCAGCATTTACTCGGGCAACAGTCCAGGTCCCTTATTCAGCCATAGATTAACAGGTAGAGATACATCTGACCGTGTATGTGCAACACTCAGCTTCATCAATCTGTCTTGTAGCGACATCAATATATAGATTCAGGCAAAAGAATCAGAATATCAAAAAGGATACAACTTGACATTTTGCTCACAGACAATCCAGGTGAGAGGACTCTAGCTCAGCAGTCTCATTGCAGAGAATGCCAACTAAGCGAGTTTTAGCATGGGCACTGTTACAATTCTATCTTAGCATTTTGTGAACAAGCTTTGCATACTGAGCTTTTAACCGTAAAGTCACTCATAAACAAGATTTGTGTAGTTACTGTTGTTATTGGGGGTGGCACAGTGGTTAGCACTGCTGCCTCACAGCATCAAGGACCCAAGTTCAATTCTGGCCTCGGGTTACTGTCTGAGCAGAGTTTGCACGTTCTCCCCGTGTCTGTGTGGGTTTCCTCCGGGTGCTCTGGTTTCGTCCCACAGTCCAAAGGTGTGTGGGTTAGGTGGATTGGCTATGCTAAATTGTCCCTTAGTGTCAGGGTGATTAGCAGGGGAACTACATGTGGTCACGGGGATGGGGCCTGTGTGGGAATGTTGTCAGTACAGACTCAATGGGCTGAATGGCCTCCTTCTGCAATGTCAGGATTCTGTGATTCTTCTCTTCGATTCTAAATCTGATTATCCAAAGGAACACGGATCCAACAGATTTTCGATTTTTCTTCATTGGATAAAAAATGACTGGGGATGAGCAAACTGATCTCAGAGTTGTTGCTGGAAGAAAGACCTCAAACTTGGGAAAAGCCTGTTTTGTCCATTCATTTAGCTATTAGGCGTGAATTCTCCAGATCAAAATCTTCCAAAAGGCAAGTGAATGTTTAGTTACTAATAATAATAATAGTCAGTGTCAAACTTTTTATAAATCTCTGATTCTTTGAACTTTGGGGAGCAACTTCAAAGTAAGGATACCTATTCTCTAACAAACTGAGGTGTCCAAAGAGACCTTTGGTTACTGTGTAGGGCTCAGTGAGCCAGATTGAATGTTACAGATGTAGGAATGGAGATTCATCTGATTACCTTGAAGAATTAAGGAGCCTCCCTTCAGACTTTCCTTTCAAGGTGACAGCTTGGATTGGCAGAAATAGGGCGGCACAGTGGGTTGGCACTGCTGCTTCACAGCACCAGGGACCTGGGTTGGATTCCCGGCCTTGGGTCACTGTCTGTGTGGGGTTTGCACGTTCTCCCCGTGTCTGCGTGGGTTTCCTCCCACAGTCATTGACCCGAACAGGCGCTGACTGTGGCGACGAGGGGAATTTCATGGTAACTTAATTGCAGTGTTAAAGTAAGCCTTACTTGTGACTAATGAATAAAGTTTACTTTAACTAGAGTCAGTTGCATCAGCACTGATTTTTTTGGGATCACGATAGTTCAGCAGTTGGGGCCTGAGTTCTGATAGTGTGTTTACAGAGAAGGGTTTGTTAATAATTGCAGTATCAACTCCCATTGAAAATTTTTTTAAAAAATCATTGAATATTGGTGAAGGAACACACACAACTCAAAGTTCAAAAGTACTCCTGGGAGACCCTTGTGCTAACTTCCAAACGTTCGTGTCAGCTCAAAAGAAAACCAAGTTTGTGGTGGAATTTTTTTGATTCCAATTAGTGGGTCAGCAATGGAAATAATCCACCCGTCTATAATCAAACACAAACAATCCAATAGCGGATAACAAGGGAACCTCAATCCCTGATGACCCCCTGCGGGTTGGGACCTCAATTTGAGCAGCTGTGCGATTTTTCTGGCAGATACTTGTCTGATTGTGCTGCTGCAGAGCACTGGGGGACATTTTCCTCTGTAAGTACAAGTTGTTGATAAGAGATAGGGAGGTCAACAGGGAAAAGCAACATTGGAAGGTGGAATGCTGAATTCTGAATGCTCTGAGATATGTGCATGCTGGTTTCTTTTTAAATCTCCTGTTGTGTGACTTGCAGACAGGGTATGTTCCAAGGCCATCCAGAAATGAAGAGTGTAACAGAATTCTGGCTGAAATGGAGTGACAGTTCTCTTCTGAAAGGCTGTTGCTGAGTGAAAGAATATAGTAATGATTGGAGTGCTTTCTTGTACGATGCATTAGGCACTGGAAATGCCATTCATAATCCTGGACTTAAACAATTATGTTGAATTAGTGTGTCTTGGCAAGTTGAGAACTGGTAGGATCAATGTGCTGGCAGGCTGCAAGATGTACATCATCAATATTAACAAACCCAAGACATCTATGTTAAAGCGAGATTAAAACTGACCTCAGTTATTTATCTCTCTGTGATGTATGATGGCAAATCTGTTGAAATTCATGCATTTGCCTCATTAAAGACTTGGATGATTAAAGAATTGTGACTCGTGTCTGAAAAGCCGACATACCTTCCACCAAAATGCTCTAATTGCTTGAAATCTTCAAACATTTAAGGTTTCTGGCCCTGGGGTATCTGAACCATCAGACTGGACACTTTCCCTCCGTGGAACAACCTCCTCCACACATTGAAGTCATGGTCCAAGAATGATGCAACACGCCTTTTCTGCTCCTGGGACTCTGCCCGTGGAGAACTGTACAGGTAAGATCTGAAATGTTTTATGTGCAAGTTTTTTTATCCCCTGCTGCCCTTCCCAACAGCAACAAATGGATGTCCAGTCTTGAGTTACTGGGTCTGTTTGAAATTTATCTCAATGAGCATGGTGGTAATGCCACACAACATAATGGAGGTTATTCTCATTGTGAAGATGGGACTTTGTCTCCACAAGGACTGTGCAGTCACTCCTCCCGATAGTGCCATGGACTGATGCATCTGGTGATGATTGGTTGGTGAGCCTGAGGTCAAGTATATTTCTTCCTCTTGTTGGTTCCCTCACCACCTGTCGCAGTTCCAGTCCAGCAGTTATATCCCTGAGAATCTGGCCAGCTCGCTCTGTGGTGGTGCTCCCGAGTCACTGTTGGACATTGAAGTCCCCTCATCCAGAGTAGATTCTGTGTCCTTGCCTCCTTCAGTGCTTCCTCCAAGTGGTGTTAAATGTGGAGGAGTTTGGATTCATCAGCTGAGGGGGGACTGTACGTGGGGTAACCAGAAAGCGGTTTCCTTGCCCATGTTTGACCTGATATGAGACATTGGCTGCCTGGAGATGATATTGAAGACTCCCAGGGCAGTTCCTCCTGACTGTATAACACTGTGCTGCCACCTTTGTTGGGTCTGTCCTGTCGGTGGGACAGGGTATCCAGGAATGTTAATAGTGGTGTTTGTTAGGTGTGATTCTGTCAGTCGACAGTGTCAATCTGCTTCTTGACGAGTCTGTGAGACTGCTCTTCTGATTTTGGCATAAGCCTCCAGATGTTCGTAAGGAGGACTTTGCATGGTTGACAGGGCTGAATTTGTCATTGCCATTTCTGGTGCCTGGGTCAATGCTGGGTGATCCATCTGAGTTTGTTCCTTATTATAGACTTTGTCGCAGTTTTGATACAACTGAGTGATTTGTTAGAAGACACTTAAGAGCCAAACACATGGCTGTGAGTGTGGAGCCACATGTAGGTCAAGCAAAGTTAAGATAGCAGATTTCCTTCCCTAAAGGACATTGGTGAATCAGATGGGTTATATGATAATTGCCAATGATTTTGTGGACATCATCAGTCTAGTTTTCAATTCCAGGTTTATTCATTGAACGTAAATCCCCCCTCAGCCATTCCCCGAGAGTATTAGCCTGGGTCTTTGAGTTTTAAAACTTTTACTGTAACAAATATTGTGACTAAACATGGTTTTCTCTTTTTGGCAGTTAAAGTTACACAGAAGGCCATTCCCATGTTACGTTCATCACCTGTCACATTCTTCATGGAATTACAGCCCTTGTAGCAAACCATCCACAGTTGCTCCTGCCTTCCAATGGGTTTGCTGTATTTCCACTTCCCCAAGCACTAACTTCAAGTGACTGTCTCCAGGTGCTTTCCTCTTTTATCAGGGAGATTGTTAAATATATCAGCAGTCTGTTCTGAAGAATTTCCTTCCCCCTGGTCATGATGGAACAAATGTTCTGTAGAGAGGCTGCAGGATCCATCTCTTCAACAAGAAACAGTCTCCCTGCCACACCTGGCTGGGGGAGCTTGCAAAGCATTTCCCCATAGCTGACCGCACAGAACCTTGTCCGTCAGTAACGCTCACTGAGGAAAGTCCCAACCTGATCCTGAAAATGGGTTCCCCCTGGGCCGTCCCCATGGTAAGAAGTCTGACAACACCAGGTTAAAGTCCAACCAGTTTATTTGATAGTAAACCCACAAGCTTTCGAAAACACTGTTCCTTCATCAGGCGTGTGGAAGGTCCACATCATGACCGACCCCATGGTTACATGAAACGTATCAACTAGTTATCCTTGATCACAACTCCTTTTCACCTAAGAAGCAAATGGGCCACTTACAGCACAACTGTTTACAAATGTCTGGGACTTGGGGAGACACAATCTAATCAACGCAGATCATACAATCATTACAGAGCACGAGGAGGCTATTCAGTCCATCAAGTCTGCACCAATCACAATCCCATCCAGGCCTATTCCTGTAACCCCTCACATATTTACCCTGACACTAAGGGGCAATTTAGCATGGCCAATCCACCTAACCTGCACATCTTTGGACACTAAGGGGCAATTTAGCATGGCCAATCCACCGAACCCATACGTCTTTGGACTGGGAGGAAACCCAAGCAGACGTGGGGAGAACACACAGATTCCACACAGACAGTTGCTTGAGGTGGGAATCAAACCTGGGTCCCTGGTGCTGTGAGGCAGCAGCGCTAACCACTGTGCCACCATGCCACCCCTCATGCTGTCGCTGGCTCCAGGCATAAATACCTTGTATCATCTCAGTAAACGTTATTTCTTTGATCTCGAACAAATTAGCCAGATTACTGTCGGGCAAACAACAGAACAAGTCATGTTTATCATGTATTCATCTCACACAACTCATTTACCCCTAATATCAATCCACGGTCCCAAAATGTAATAACCTTGAAAACCTCATAATTTTAACTGGAGCATAATGGGGTCTGTTAGACGAAGCTCCTGAAAAGGTTATTTGTAATAGACTCCATCAATGTCACTTCTGTAATGCATAGACGGAAATGACATTTACCAGAATGATAGGGAGTGGGATAGCTTGATCTTGGGCTCAGATGTAGCTCGGCACAACACTGAGGTCCAAAAGGTCTGTTATGTTCTATGCTCTATATACTCATGTGATCTAAGGGTTGAGGAGCAAAGAGGATGGAAAGAAGTGAGTGTAAGAGAGTGTTCTCATAATTGTAATTATCTTAGAGTAAATGTTTAGAATAAAGTTAGTGTGTTTGCAGCTGGACGTCATCGAAACTACACCAACACAAGAACCCAACAAAAAATGGCAAAGGAAAAATCGCTACTTCCAGCAGAGAGTTTTGGAGAAAGTTGCAGAACTAAATCCACCTGTAGTGTGGCCAAAATGAAGTGCAAAGAGGATGAACTTGGTTTCTCATTGCACTGTGTCCCACAGCGAAGCCAGCCAGTGAGCAGGTCAGTACACTTCTGTATGCAATGGGTAACTGTGCAGACGACATCTTGGTTAAGTTAGGGACCATGAAGGGTAAAGCCACATGTGCCAAGGTTATTGCACAGGAGACATTCCAATCTCAGCAAGAACTCCATCATGGAACACAAAAGTTCACAGCCAGAGACACAGGGGGAAGTATTGACGTGCTTATTAAAGATCTGTAGCAATTAACTGATTGTGAAAGCCTGAAAGACGAGTGAAGTTGGAACAAATTAGTTGTTGGAGTAGTGTGTGATGAAGGAAAGATTATTTGCAATTGTGAGAAGAGTTGACGCTGGAAAAGGTGATTCAGTGAAGTAGATAAGCTGGGATCGGGAGACAGAACCGATCACTGATCAGAGGAGAAAGAAAAAGAGAGAGAGAGGCAGCCCAAAGGGACAGATACAGTCAGATTTGTCAGACGTCAGAAAGGGAACATGAAGAGAAATGCGACATGAACAGCAATTAATGGCAAAGGCCGAGACTAACAGTTGTTGGTGTGGAAAAGAAGGGTGCAGGCACGGTGGCACAATGGTTAGCACCACTGTCTCACAGAACCAGGGACCCAGGTTCGATTCCTGGCTTGGGTTACTGTCTGTGCAGAGTCTGCATGTTCTCCCCATGTCTGCGTGGATTTCCTCTGGGTGCTCCGGTTTCCTCCCACAGTCCGAAAGATGTGTCGATTAGGGGGATTGGCCATGCTAAATTGCCCCTTAGTGTCCAAAGATGTGAGGGTTAGGTTGATTTGGCCATGATAAATTGCCCCTTAGTGGCGGGGGATAAGCAGGGTAAATGAGGGTTACAGGAATAGGGTCTGTGGAATAGTGGTCAGTACAGACTCGATGGGCCGAATGGTCTCCTTCTGTACTGTCGGAATTCCATGAATGCCAAAGACACACGATATTATTGAAGCTTAAAGAGAGAGCATTTCCAGGCAGAATGTCACAGCAGAAAGAACAAAAAGAACACTCAAAATGGAAAAAGTTTCAAAAGGAGATAGGCTCCATGAAGTTGAAGGTTCACAACTCGCTGCAGCGGGAGAGATTAGATAATGATGTGCAACTGTTAGAATGGTTTAATGTCACAGGGCACACTTCAAGTTAGATATTAGAGCAGCTGTTTGAGTTTTTTAACAAGAAATTTCTTCAACCAACTTCCAAAGAAACGTGGACCAGGAGGAACATTGCTGAAAGTTCTGGGAGAATTAGCAGGTGTTTTAAAGCATGGAGAGATGGTCATTACTAAAGCACTGTACACAGTTCAATATCAGAGTTAACTAGGAAAGGATTTTCATGCCATTCTAGCAGATTATCAGTTTACTCCAGCACAGGCTGGAAGGACTGAAATGTACACTCGTTCGGTCGTCTGAAATATTCCAGTTACAATTACACTGGAAAAGCAAAAACCAGAAAGAATGTTATTATTCATTTCTTTTCCCATCCTTCGATGGATTTGATTTATTATTGCCACACGTATTAACATGCAGCGAAAAGTATTGCTTCTTGCATGCTATACAGACAAAACATACTGCTTATAGAGAAGGAAAGGATAGAGAGTGCAGAATGTAGTGTTACAGTCATAGTTAGGGTGTAGAGAAAGATCAGCTTAATACAAGGTAGGTCCATTCAAGGGTCTGACAGCAGCAGGGAAGAAGCTGTTTTTGAGTTGGTTGGTACGTGACCTCAGACTTTTGTATCTTTTTCCCGACGGAAGAAGTTGGAAGAGAGAATGTCCGGGGTGCGTGGGGTCCTTGATTATGCTGGCTGCTTTTCCAAAGGCAGCGGGAAGTGTTGACAGAGTCAATGGATGGGAGGCTGGTTTGCCAGGCTGGAATGACTTTCTGCCAGACAGTTCCACACGGCCACCTGCAGTTCTGGCCATGACTAACTGTTGGGAAGAAACACTCCACCTTTCTCTCCTCCCATGTTCTGAATGGGATGGATGGTGTTGGATTATCACTTCATTTTTGGCGATACTTCCCTTTTTTACCTTCCCCCTTTTATGTGCCAGAACCTAATCACCTTCACTTCTTGGGGTGGTGGAGAGGGGTTGTTTGTTCTTCAGTGGAGGATGTCATAGCGAGATGTTATCAATAGTACAGTGGAACAACAGCACCGCTGTAAAGAACAGACCATTACACTGGTGCCAAGGCCGCCTCCATTCAGTCTGTGCACTCAATCCCTGTCAAGATCAAGGCCAATCTTGATTGGTAAGTGCACTTAGCATTCCGTTTGCACTGTCTCAAACTGATCCCATCAAAGTTCCTTCGAAGTGAATTATTCCTGGACCATGTGAAGTACCAGGAAGTCAGTAAACTCAGGCCCGAGTTCCTGAAAGGGGCATCAGTTCTTATTCGATCAGGAGGAGTTTCACATTTTAGCAGGCAATCCTGAAATACTTCTCGATGCAGTCCACGCACTTACTCAGGTTCCAAGACTGACCAAACCTCTCCAACATGTCCAATTGCTTGAAAGATTTCTGGAATGCTGTGCAAGCCTTGCTCGAGAGATGAATTGATGAAACAGGTTTTTGAACTGCTTGTTGAGGCAGCTCCTTGTGTGCGATTGGTAACAAGTCTGGCTTTGGGGGGGTGGGTGTCTGGAAGGGAGGGGAATGGGAAACCAAGTGTTTTTTTGCAGAGGTTTGAGAAGCTACTGCAGCAGATGCCACAATGCAGCAAACACATCTCCCAATATCAGTAAATCAATACTTCCCAGAAAAGAATTCACAGGACTGCTGACTGCATCATTTTAGAAATGCAGATATAACCTCAGGTAAATGTTGAGTCAGGAAGGAGCAAAAAATCCATTCTGTTTAGTATTAGGCGGGGCAGAAAGCCAAGACTCTACAATGCACTGGCTCAGCCATGGTCAATTCTGGTCAGCACACCACCAGATATATTTACACACACTGGCCATGTTAGACACAGGAACAGGGTTGATTCGAAAATCACATTGGGTTACAAGAAAGCAGCTCAAAGTGAAGGTGGTTAAAGTTTATTTATTAGTCACAAGGCGGCTTACATTAATACTGAATCCCCCAGTCACCACACTCAGGCGCCTGTTCGGGGCACACTGAGGGAGTGTTTAGCACAGAACCAGCACATCTTTCAGACTGTGGGAGGAAACCCACGCAGACACTGGGAGAATGTGCAGTCTCCACACAGACAGTGACCCAAGCCGGGAATCGAACCCTGGTCCCTGGTGCTGTAGGGCAGCCGTGCTAACCACTGTACCACCGTGCCAGGGAATGCTCAAACGTAAGACAAAAAGGTGAGTTGATGTGGCTGACCCCTAATTATATGGTTCAAAACATCCACTATATCAGATGGATTAATTCTGAATGGTTTGTGAACGGAAAAATATCTCACTAAGGCAGTGCAGTGAGTTGCTCAGTGTTTGGTAATATTAGATTGTGGGATGACACTGGGAGAAATTCCAACTTGTGGATTAATAATGCCCAATTTTACTTCTGAAATAGACGGGCGGAACCTAACGGACAGCAGCAGAGTACACACTTGTCCTTCACTAGAGTCTCAGCTGAGAGTAAGCACTGTACTCCCAGATGGGAACTTGAACTAACACAGCTTCTGACCCAGAGTAAAGCCTGGTATTAACTTTATTAACTAATAAATGCCAACAACAGGCATGACATTTGAAATAGTGACAAATAAATACAAATGGGAAGCACTCGTGTACAAAAAGGTCATTGGAATAATTTCTCGCGATCAATTCAGATTATCACTGAGCTGTTATGAGTATTTTCCAATTTGAACGTTGGGTTAGTGTCTCCATCAGGACCTTGTAAAGACACAACATCACAATTAACTTTCGTGTCTATTTGTTAGTGGTGAGTTGAGGAAGACAGGAATGGGTTGGAAGAATATTAAACATCACATCTCAAAGATATCGCAAGAAAATAAGGTGAAGGATGTATTCGGGATATGAATCAGCACCACTGGGATAATGACTGTGACTTGTACAGACCTTCATGAGCCATTTTCACACTTTGAGGCTGTGTGTGAACTAAGTGTCTCATGAATCACTGTTTGCTCTCTGCCTTACTGGAATTTGAATCCTCCCTATTATCAT
This sequence comes from Carcharhinus amblyrhynchos, assembly GCF_965287045.1. Classification (NCBI taxonomy): domain Eukaryota; kingdom Metazoa; phylum Chordata; class Chondrichthyes; order Carcharhiniformes; family Carcharhinidae; genus Carcharhinus; species Carcharhinus amblyrhynchos. The sequence goes on along the minus strand of NC_137357.1, from coordinate 7,169,649 downwards.
GTAACTGAGGTGACGGGAGCTGAAAGACACACTGTCAGATTGCACAGCTCTGAGCATCATGCACGGGGAGGGGCCACCACCCACAGAAACAGGCCATTTGGCCCATCTGGAGCATGTTGGGGAGTTTCGCTTCTGTGCAGAAACAATCCAGTTTATTTCCAAGTTCATCCCATATTATCAGAAAAGGAAGAATGTAAAGGGGAGAAGGTGGGAGAATGAATCACTCAGAGGACTGGTGCAAACCTGATGGGCTGAATGGCCTCTTACTGTGATATTGATCGTGAGAATAATGGGTTGAATTGTGACTCAACCACTTCCACTGTCACACCACCTGATTATTAAGTTAATCAATATGAATTCTACTCCAGCACAATCTGAAACCTCATGGCCTGTCATCTCCCCCACTCAACCATGACCATCAAACCAGGCAATTAACCCAGGTTCAATGGAGAATGCAGGAGGACAGACAGGAGAAGCCTCAGGCCTACCTAAAAATGAGGTGTCAACCTGGTGAAGCTATCAAGGAGGACTGGTTGCATGCCAAAGAGCATAAACAGCAAGCGGTAGAGCTCTGCGATTCCACAACCAATGGATCAGGTCTAAGTTCTGCAGTCCTAACACATCCAGTCGTGAATGGTGGTGGACAGTTAAACAACTCACTGGAGGAGGAGGCTCCACAACTAACCCCAATGATGGAGGAGCCCAACACATCACAAGAGATAAGGCTGAAGCATTCACAGCAATCTTTAGCCAGAAGTGCCGAAAGGATGATCCATCTCGGCCTTCTCCAGTGGTCCCCAGCATCTCAGATGTCAATCTCCAGCCAATTTGATGAACTCCACGTGATATCAAGAAATGGTTGGAGACACTGGATGCTGCGAAGGCAATGGGCCCTGATAACATTCCAGCAATAGTACTGAAGATGTGTGCTCCAGAACTTGCTGCTCCGCTGGTTGGAGTCGTACCTGGTACGTAGGAAGAAGATTGTGGTTGTGGATGGTCAGTTATCTCAGTTCCAGGACATCTCTGTAGAAGTCACTAAGGGTCAACCTTAGGCCCAACCACCTCCAGCTGCTTCATCAATGACCTTTCCACCATCATAAGATCAGAAGTGGGGATGTTCACTGATGATTGCACAATATTCGGCACCATTTGTGACTGCTCAGATACTGAAGCAATCCATTTCAAATGCAACAAGATCTCTGGACAATATCCAGGCTTGGGCTGACCAGTGACAAGTAACATTCACATTACACAAATGTGAGGCAATGGCCATCACCAATAAGAGACACTCGAACCACCGCCCCTTGACAGTCAATGGTGTACCATCTCCGAATGATAACATTCTGTTTATCATTGACTAGAAACTCAACTGGACTCACCACATAAACATGGTGGCGGCAAGAGTGAGTCAGAGGCCAGTAACTCGCCTCGTGACTCCCCTCCACTCTCTACAAGGCACAAGTCAGGAGTGTGATGGAATACTCCCCACTTGCCTGGATGGGGGCAGCTCCAACAACACTCAAGAAGCTCAACACCATCCAGGACAAAGCAGCCCTGCTTGATTGGCCCCCCATCCACAAACATTCAATCTCTCCACCACTGATGCTCAGTAGCAGCAGTGTACACTATGCAAAAGATGCACTGCAGCAATCCATCAACGATCATTAGACAGAACCTTCCAAACCCATGACCACTTCTTTCTAGAAGGTTGAGGGCAGCAGATACCTGGGAGCACCACCACCTGTAAATTCCCCTCCTTGGTTAGCTGTCAGAAGACAGATGGGAAATATTCATTCTGGAGTTCAGTTACTAGTGATATACCGCAAGGGTCTGTTTTGGGGCCACTGCTGTTTGTCATTTTTATAAATGACCTGGATGAGGGCGCAGAAGGATGGGTTAGTAAATTTGCGGATGACACTAAAATCGGTGGAGTTGTGGGCAGTGCAGAAGGATGTTGCAGAATATAGAGGGACATAGGTAAGCTGCAGAGCTGGGCTGAGAGGTGGCAAATGGAGTTTAATGCAGAGAAGTGAGAGGTGATTCATTTTGGAAGAAGTAACAGGAATACAGAGTACTAGGCTAATGATAAGATACTTGGTAGTGTAGATGAGCAGAGAGATCTCGGTGTCCATGTGCATCGATCCCTGAAAGTTGGCACCCAGGTTGATAGGATTGTTAAGAAGGTGTACAGTGTGTTAGCTTTTATTGGGAGAGGGATTGAGTTTCAGAGCCATGAGGTCATGTTGTAGCTGTACAAAACTCTGGTGCAGCCACACTTGGAGTATTGCATACAGTTCTGGTCACTGTGTTATAGGAAGGATGTGGAAGTATTGGAAAGGGTGCAGAGCAGATTTACCAAGATGGTGCCTGGTACGGTGGGAAAGTTTATGAAGAAAGGCTGAGGGACTTGAGGCTGTATTCATTAGAGAGGAGGTGGTTCAGAGGTGACTTAATAGAGGCATACAAGATGTTCAGAGGATACATAACCCTTCATGTTATTTTTAGTCAGAAATCTAGCAGCCTCTACTTTAGACATAATCAGTGGCTGAGCTTCCACAGCCCTCTGGGATGGAGATTTCCAAAGATTCACAACCCTCTGTGTAAAGAAATTTCTCCTCATCTCCATCTTTGGTGACTTCCCCCTTATTTTGAAATTATGCCCCCTGGTTCTAGCTTCTCCAACCAAGGAACACATCTTACCTGCATCTACCCTGTCTATTTCTTTAAGTATTTTGTAGATTTCAATGAGATCACTCTCATTCTTTGAAGCTATAGGCCAAGTTTGCTCAATCGCTCTTCAGAATATAGTCCCGCCATTCCCAGAACAAGTCTGGGAAATGTTTGTTGCGCCCCCTCTATAGTAATTATATCCTGAGGTAAGGAACCAAAACTGCACATAGTGCTCCAGGTGTGGTCTAACCAAGCTCCTATACAATTAAAGGAAGACCTCTCTACTCCTGTGCTCAAATCCTCTTGTGATAAAGGCCCACATTCCATTCACCTTGCTGCATTGTACGCCAGCCTTCAGTGACTTCTGGTCAAGGACACCCAGGTCCCTCTGTACACTTACACTTTCTAACATCTTACCACTTCGGAAAACTCTCTGCACATCTGTTCCTTCTACCAAAGTGAGTTATCTCACATTTTTCTACATTATATTCCATCTGCCACGTTCTTGCCCACTCACCAAGTCCATCCAAATCCTCCTGTAGCCGCTTTACATCTTCCTCACAATGTACATTGCTGCCTAGTTTTGCATCACCTGCAAACTTGGAAATATGACATTTAGTCCCCACATCAAAATCATTGATTTATATAGTGAACATCTGGGTCCAAGTACTGATCCTTGCAGTGCCCCAGTCTGCCAATGTGAAAGTGACCCATTTATTCCTACTCTCTGTTTTCTGTCTGTTAGCCAATCCTCAATCCACAGCAGTATATTGCCTCCTGTCCTATGTGCTTCTTGTTTGTTAATTAACCTCCTGTGGGGGGACTTTATCAAAAACCTTCTGAAAGTTCAAATATACAACTTCCAGCGACTCTTCTTTTTCAATTTTGTTAGTAACAGCTTCAAGAAACTCAGAGTTTGTCAAACATGATTTTCCATTTGTAAATTCATGCTGACTGTGCTCAGTCAGCTCATGATTGTCCAAGTGTCCATTTATCACATCCTTTACGTCCACATTCTCTAATTTGATCTGGGTGGCACGGTGGCATAGTGGGTTAGCACTGCTGCCTCATAGTGCCGGGAACCCGGGTTCAGTTCTGGCCTCGGGTCACTGTCTGTGTGGATTTAGCACTTTCTCCTCATGTCTGTGTGGGTTTCCTCCCGCAGTCTAAAGATGTGAGAGTTAGGTTGATTGGCCGTGCTAAATTGACCCTGGTATCAGGGGATTAGCAGGGTAAATGTGTGGGGTTATGGGAATAGGTCCTGGGTAGGATTTAGGCTGGCAAAGACTTGATGGGCCAATGGCCTCCTCCTGCACTGTAGAGATTCTTCTATGAAATTATCTTTGTAATAGATTCTAGCATTTTCCGCCTTATATCAGGGCTAACAGGTTGTTCTATCTCCCTCCATTCTTCAACAGTGGAGTGACCTTTGCTACCTTCCAATCTTCAGGAATCATTCCAGAAACCATAGAAATTTACATTTTCCTCTCAACGCACATTCCTGCCCAGTGTTATTATCCGCAAACTTCCACAAACTTTATTGCAACCTCTTTCGACACTCTGGAATTATAACATCAGGTCCCATAGATTCATCAAGATTCAGTCCCCTTAATTTCTCCAGTACAACTTTCTACTAATTTCCTTCAACTCCTCTTTCCCTCATCCCTTGGATCTCGACATCTGGGATATTTCCTGCATCACCTTCAGAGTAAACACCCACAAAGAAATCACTTAGCTTCTGTGCCATTTCTCTGTTTTTCAATTTGGGCATTGTTGATTAGAGATCTTCAGAATAACCATGTTGGCTTTGAGAGCGACACAGTTGAGTATTAGTAGCAGTTTGTGAAGCTGAATCCAATTAATTCTTGAAGAGATATGCAATAAATCACTGTGTGTATCTGACATAACTACCCCTGCGCTACACAAAATGAGTCATTGTGTCAATGACAGAGATAGTTACATTTTAATGTATCCGCATGAGTTTATTTCAGCTAACTGAAATGCAATGATATAATTGGTAATACAGAGCACAATATTTATATCCTGTGTCACTGTGTTACAGTATATCCATTATTGTAATTATAAATGAGTGTGTTCTCTCAGATACGTCAGGGTAACAGAGTTGTCTCAGACTGCTCAGAGTTGTCTTTGTGGACCCCCCAGCCCCAGATAAGGGTCCAATGCTCAGATTTACACCCACATTGTGGAACAAGTGAGTTCTCAGTGCAGATGGGGAGAAAAGGAGGGGGAATAACTCTTTCCAGGCGGAGGGACGATCCTTGGTGAAGAAGGCTGGCATTTCCATTAAACATTAAACAGGCGATTCCTCCGTGTACTCTTCACCCCAGTCACGTTGCTCATTCAATTTGAAACTGGGAAGCTGCTACAACAGCTGAAGAAAATAATGCTGGTCTGAGAGGTGTGGGAAAAAGAATGGAGGTCCTGGCTTTTCCACACTTCATACTGTATCCAGTAACACTGCGACAGATACGTAGAAACGAGAAGCAGAAATAGGTCATTGGGCTCTTCAAGCATTTTGATCATGGCTGATCATTGAATTCAATAGTGGGAGCGGGATAGCTTGATCTTAGGTTCGAACATAGCTCGGCACAACATCGAAGGCTGAAGGGCCTGTACTCTGCTGTACTGTTCCATGTTCTAATATCCTGATCCCTCCTTTTCTCCCCATATCCCTCGATCCCTTTAGTCCCAAGAGCTATATCTAATTTCTTCCTGAAATCAGACAATGTTTTGGCCTCAACGACATTTTGTGGGAGTGAATTCCACACATTCACCACTCTCTGAGTGAAGAAATTTTTCCTCATCTCAAAAAGTTTACCCCTTATCCTCAAACTATGACCCCCTAGTTCTGGACTCCCCCCCGACCATGGGGAACATTCTTTCTGAATCTACCCTGTCTAACCCTATTAAAATTTTGTAAGTTTTTATGAGATCCTCTCTCACTCTTCTAAACTCCAGTGAAGATAATCCTAACCAACTTAGTCTCTCCTCAAATGACAGACCTGCCATCCCAGGAATCAGCCTGGTAAACCTTCGCTGTACTCCCTCTGTAGCAAGGACATCCTTCCTCAGCTAAGGACACTAAAACTGCACACAATACTCCAGGTGTGACCTCATCAAGGTCCTGTAAACTGCAGCAAAACATCCCTATCCCTACACTCAAATCCTCTCACTATGAAGGCCAACATACCATTTGCCTTCTTTACTACCGACTGTTCCTACACGCTTACTTTGAGCAACTGATGCACGAGGACTTACAAGGTCTCATTGAGTATCCATCTCTCTCAATTTACACCCATTCCAGAATAACCTGTTGGAGTTTAATATAATACAATAAGACAACTCAGTGTATTCCATAATATATCTAACACTGTAACAATATATCCAGTAGCACTGTCACAGATATAACTTAGTGTATTCTATAATATATCTAACACTATTACAATGTATCCAGTAACACTGTGACAGATATAACTCAGTGTATTCTATACTGTATCCAACACTGTTACAATATATCCAGTAACACTGACAGATATAACTTAGTGTATTCTATAATAGAACAGTTGAAACACCCTTACAGGTAACATCAATATGGTTCACGACACAGTCTAGTTGTTAGAACTGGCTGTTGGTCTAATGCTATGTGTTCTTGGCAGACTTCTGATCAGCTATGATCTTATTGAATGGTGGGGCAGGCTCGAAGGGCTAGATGGCCTACTCCTGCTCCTATTTCTTATGTACTTGGCAGCAGTTTTTCAGTACTCTGCAAAAAATCAACAGTGCAGGTCAAGCTGCTGGAAGAGGGAGGATAATGGAGCCGAAGCAGAATGTCGTGATGCATTTCGATCGATCCAATTCAGGTGGGAGCTATCAAATAAATGGCAGAACCATCAGGAGCGTAGCCACACAGAGATCTGGGAGCACAGGTCCACAGACCTTTAAAAGTGGCAGGACAGGTTTAAAAAAAAGATGGTGAAGACAGCATGTGGTATGTTTGCCTTCATTGGATGGGACATTGAGTATAAAATTTGGCAACTTATGTTAGCGTTATATAAAACGTTGGTTAGGCCACATTTTAAATATTGTGTCCAATTCTGGTTGCCACACTACCAGAAGGATGTGGCTGGAGGCTTTGGAGAGAGTACAGAAAAGGGTGACCAGGATGTTGCCTTTATTAGGTATGAGGAGAGATTGAATAAACTGGGATTGTTCTCCCTGGAAAGACAGAGGCTGAGGGGGCAACCTGAGAGATGTTTATAAAATTATATGTGGTATAGATAGGGTGAACAGTTGGAAGCTTTTTCCCAGGTCAGAAATGACAATTACAAGGGGGCACAAGTTCAAGATAAGGGGGTAAAGGTTCAGTGGAGATGTGTGGGAAAAGTTTTTTTACACAGAGGGTGGTGGGGTCTGGAATGCACTGCCAAGTGAGGTGGTTGAGGCAGATATGTTAGTGATATTTAAGACTTATCTGGATAGACACATGAACAGGTGGGGAATAGAGGGATACAGGCAGTTGGTCTTGATAGGACAATGTGATCAGGTCAGGCTTGGTGGGCTGAAGGGCCTGTTCCTGTGCTGCAATGTTCTTTGTTCTAAACAGATCAGGTCACACTGCTGGGAGAGGGAGGAAGATAGACTCTCAGTAAGAGGTTCAACTGAGGACCTTCTGGAGTGATTCTCTGCCTTCATGTGGACCAATGCATCAGCCACCATCGGACTGGAACAGAGGCCATGACTGAAATCTGTGAAAAGTTGCAGCTAGAACTTCAAAACAAAAGTTGAGGGGAGCAGCAATACATATACCTGATCATGTTGAATAGCTGTCAATGTGAGACTGAAGCTTGCAGCAATACACTGTCTGATGGTAAGATTACTGATAATGAATTGAAGGGATTAGTTGGTTGATGGGGTGTCATGAATTGAGCAGTGGGTGGGGTGAGGCCTGTAATACATCATTTGAAGATTGACCTTGGTTATCTTGAAAACTTGCGTAAGATGATTGAATTTCCCACTGCATCTGTGTTCATGTGTGATCATGTGTGCAATCAGTGTACAGTGTGGGCAGGACTGACTGCAGGCAGCTCAGATTAAACTCTCTCTCCCTTCATTGTAATTAATCACTGCGAGACACTTATCCGCACAGACTTCATCAGATTTAACCCCGTCCAGCCCCCTCACCATCAACAATGTGAGTAGTTGGCAGAGTCTGCGGAGGGGGTGCACTGTAATTCTGGTACCATTACTGAGGGAAAGGTCGGGGAGAACGTCCCAGTTAAATAACACAGGACCAACAGAAGTGCTGGCTGATAACACCAGTCCCCCATCCACTGCAGAGGAGAGGGATGATGCCTCCACCAGGTGGATGACTGAGCAGACAATAGACTTGTTGAAGTTGAGGTTCAGATGTTTGCACACTGCTAAGGTGGAGCCCTCCAATCTCCATCACAGGGGGTGTCCCAGA